>NC_057872.1:5950034-6550868 GCF_019740435.1 Gambusia affinis
CTGTTTCAGTGAATGGAAACACTACTTTAAAAATGTTTACATCATGTCACTTATTATATTTTCTTCTCTATGTTTATTCATCTGTTTTCTGTGCCTGATTGGTTGAGTGTCTCTGAAGCCCCAAACTGTGATAGGGTGAGAGGTAAGATCTATCCTTGTACTTTGAGTCAGTACAAAAAGACACAAGACAAATAGCCAAACACTTGCATCTGGGGTCTATTAAGTGATGCAAATGGCCCTAAATGGGGAATTTTTGGACTGTGGGAGGACACAGTTGCACCTGGAGAAAATGGGAGCAATGGGAGAGTGTGAACATTTCTCTCCATTTCTGCAGGCTGCAGCTTTCGTCTCCATTAAAAGCAGCTTAAGGAGTCTGAGGATTTTACAGATCTGCAGAATAATGAGCCAGAGTGACCAACAATTTGCCGTCCTATCGAGATTAATGTGTTTTCCACAAATACATATTCAGTCAGCCGGAGCTCTTTTTTGTAAATGGGTGACCCGCTGTTGTGGGAGTCAAATGCTAATTAGAACCACAATCCCCCACCACCGCTTTTCTTTCTTATTCCCCCCTCATGATTCCTTTACAGCAGTTTCTAGCACAGAGCAGCAGCCTGTAAACAGCTGGTTATTGGCGGGAACTAATGAAGATCGCAAGTGTTCACTCCCTCAACCTGGTTTTTCGACCCGGTGTATGTGACTCTGGGAATCTTGTAGAACAGCATCGGCATTACCACCAGGTGTAGAGATTCGTTCATCTTATAAAAGGATGTGATGTAGGGTAAAGGGTTCATAAAAATGAAACAGGATTTCAGCAAAACCAAGAAACCTCAACGAAGTGTTTACACAAATAAAACGCGTCTAACCCTAAAAGGCCAAAAGTTGTCGATACAAAAGTGAAACTGTTCTAGGGTATTTTTAGTTCCTTCCTTTGCCATTTAGTTTCTTTGCCTGTTATACATAGGCTTTATTTTTTGAGTTTGAGTATCTGATTAGCGTTTTGGATCATACTATTTCCCCTTCAGCTACATTTCGGCCTCCCTCTTCCCCAGTAATTGCTCTCAGGTGTTCATCCTTCTCCTGATTACACCTGTTTGTGCGTGTGTCCCCAGATTCTCACGTCTTCTCCTTTGTGTCCTCCGGTGCTTCTTGAGTTGTGCTGTAAGTGTTTTGGGGTTTCATCGTTAAATCGTCATACGTTTGCCATTTTCTACGATTTGATCCTCACCTCATCTCACAAATCATGACAGAAACAGAGTAAGAAACTCAAAAAAATAAATGAATAACAGGATGGATGGGTGTACAATACAGGAAACCAGCAGGGAATGACAGAAAACTAAGTGATTAAATGTAGGCGAGGAGGAGTGATTACTCTTCCTCCCCTAATTTAGTTTGCTGTTGTTAGGGAGACGTGACTGGGTGAAAGTGAAAAGAAGAAATACACAAGGATCTAAGAAACTCACCAACACCAGAGAGACTACCAACCAATGTGAGAGTGAGTACTACCCAAACACAAAAGGAAAAGAAGATGAAATAAATAGCTAAACAAAACGAGAGATAACCAAAAATAAAATGGTAACCATTGCCTAAAAGAAACTAAAGAGTACAAAACAATTCAGAGGTGTTTGAAACACCTCAATAAGAAAAGATAACAACAAATCATAGCAAAATGTGTTTTAAAAGATTTCCATTTGGTGTAGAACGGTCCAGCTCAGTTTTGATTATTCTAAATGTTTGTATTTTGAAGGAGAAAGAAGTCAACGCAGTCCCGATTCAAAAACAACTGTGAATTAGTAATTTCGTTTAGACAAGATCTGAAGAAGATGCTAACCTTAGCCTCGTTAGCAGCTAACAGTTTGCAAACTGTTGTATTCTCACAGTGCTAACAAATAATTAGTATTTTCTCTGTTACTCGGTTGCTATTTTCTGCCAAGAATCTCAAAAGATGCCACAAAAAGATATTAAAGTGTTAGAAGCTTCTTCAGCGCTAATTTAAAACAAGAGCATCGAATATAGACAAGAGTGTGAAGCTCCAACCGCGTGGCCAAACACTGAAAATAACAGAAACACCAGTGTTCTTTTCTGTTTTGGAAAATTGTGATTTAACAGAATAAAAATCTTCTTTTGTAATAAACAGCCTTCTGTGCAAGTGACTTGGAGATGTTTTCATAACAGAAGGCTGAATTGATGAGGTTTTGCTCGGCTTTATGACGCCACCTGTGACATCAGGTGGGCCAGATGTTCACTATACCCAGAAACTCGGGAGCTTGTTTTAAGCTTCCTTTAAAGTTTTCTATGTGAAAGAGCTAGCTTCCGCAACCAAGGATGGGACCGCCAGGGCCCCCTCCCTCGGCCGCCACCCATCACACAATGTGATGAGCGGGAGATCGACAGGCGGATTGGCGCAGCGTCTGCCGTCAAGCGGGGGCTGTACCGATCCGTCGTGGTGAAGAGAGAGCTGAGCCAAAAGGTGAAGCTCTCGATTTACCGGTCGATCTACGTCCCCACCCTCATCTATCGTCATGAGCTTTGGGTCATGACCGAAAGAACAAGATCGCAGATACAAGCGGCCGAAATTAGTTTTCTCCATAGGGTGGCTGGGCTCTCCCTTAGAGATAGGGTGAGAAGCTCAGTCATCTGGGAGGGACTCAGAGTAGAGCCTCTGCTCCTTCACGTCGAGAGGGGCCAGTTGAGGTGGCTCGGGCATCTGGTCAGGATGCCTCCTGGATGCTTTCCTGGTGAGGTGTTCCGGGCACGTCCCACCAGGAGGAGGCCCCGTGGAAGACCCAGGACCCGCTGGAGGGACTATGTCTCTCGGCTGGCCTGAGAACGCCTTGGGATTCCTCTGGAGGAGCTGGAAGAAGTGGCTGGGAAGAGGGAAGTCTGGGCCTCCCTTCTGAAGCTGCTACCCCCGCGATCCGACCCCGGATAAGCGGAAGAAGTTGGATGGATGGATATATCTATATATATATATATATATATATATATATATATATATATATATATATATATATATATATATATATATATATATATATATATGTACAATAGTTCTGTTGTTAGGACAGAGGCACATTTTCTTTTTCTAAAGTTCACACTTTCAAAAGAGTGACTCTTATTCCTCAGACTTACTTCCACAGAGTCACATGCTTTTTGAGACAAACCTTCATCTGACAATAAGTCTGTATGTAATTTTAGTGTAACTAAATTATGTACCATAATATCTTAAGTGCCCAACATTAAGCTTGTGGGTGAATTCACAAAGTTTACACAACCATCATGTAATAAGGTCATCCAGTTGCAGTCACGTTTAAGAAGAAAATCCCCAACTTACCCTTAAACACACATTCTGGTATTGGAATATTAAACTGTTTATTGCTTCAGCAGAGTTATATTAAACAAATCATTTTTCACTTAGTGGAGATTTTATTTCCCATATGCTCAAAAAACCAACTCTCTTTCCAACAACATGAGAAATATTTCAGCCAGGGAGGGAGGAAGACAATATGCTCCGCGCTAAATTGCAATATTGCTCAGATCATTTCTCGTCTGTTCACCTTCTCCTCTCTTTTTAAGCTGATTGTGGCCGTGGGTTACAGAGGCCGCCTGCTTGTGTAGCAGACCTAACCTTAAGAGCCCCGCAGCAACACATCCTTCATTGGATAACCCCCTATGCCTCCATAACCTCCATAACACACACAAAAACAAATAAAAAATCCTGGAACTGAGGCAAACGACAGGCAGACACACATTCTGCTGGCCAAGCAGGACGATCGCCACGGTTTCTGTGCTCGCATCACTGCCAGCTTGTGCGTTTCCCCGTCGCTTCCTGCCAAGCTGAGCCCTTTTGTCTTCTCCAACATATTTCCACGAATCTATCTTTAGATGGGACTCTTCGTGACTGCTGCTCCCGTTCTCTGAATTGTTCCAGAGCCGCGCATGCTCACTATTTTCCGGGTTTTAAGAGTCCAAGGGTCTGTTGGAGTTTCTCCCAAATTACAGTTCCCTCTAAACACAGTGTCCTAGGTGGCCCGTTCCACGAGACAGAAGCTTTTCTTCACTGAATGGTTCGCTGTTGAGGCAGAACAAAGACGCTCTATGTCCCATGGAGGCAACAGGAGGAGGGAGGCAGGTTCTGACAAGTTGAAGGCCTCTATACTTTCCTTCTGAAATATCCTCCCCTCTTTCGTTCTGCCCGGATCGAAACTTCAAAACTTCCCAAAAATAACTGAGCAGAATGAAAACAGCTGGTGGTAATCATTTCAAGAGAAGCTTCAAAGTTGCAATATGTACTTTTACAAAAATATGTTTGTTTTTTTCCACATTTATTAAAACTTTCACCATGTTGTGACAGTGTAATACGAGACAGACAATCTGTGGGGGAAAAAATGGAGTTCCTCCACCTCCTCCCAGCTTTACTCTTGCAGTTTGCAAAAATTGTAAAACGCAACCAATCAGAGCCAGGAGGACGGGCTTAGCGCAGTCAATCATCCTCCTGTTCGCTGCTCAATATGCTTATAATGGAAAAATAACTTACCGTTACAGGAAAGCTGTTTATCCGCCATCATCAATGGCTATGCTAACTAGCTGTAGCATTCTAGGCAGGCTACGTTGTGGTAAACCACCTGAAAGTAGTAGAGAGAGGGTGAGGAGCACTAGAGTGATTGGCAGAGCTAAGACTTTCCTCTTGACTCTGATTGGTTGTTTCTGACTGAATGGTGTATTTCTGCTGTTTGTACTGGGAGAAGGCAGAGGAGCTCCGTTCATCTACCTTCGAAAGACGAAAATAACGTTTATCCTTCTCTCTACAGGACACAGACTTTAGGCATTTTGATGCTGGATCAACAGAAATAAATAGGCTGCATTTACTTCCGGCCCGTCACGTCGGTGCTACGTCATCTGACACTCAGCAAATAATTAGCGGTAGCCTCAACTGTCACAAGTCACGAAGCAAATGGATGTCTGAGTGCAAGCCAAACTTTTGCCTGACAGAAAAGTCCCTCGAGAGAGAAAAAAAAAAGAGTAAAATACACGATTAAAAATTCCTGTTAGACAAAATTTAAGACTTGTGATTGATGTATTTAAGGCCAACTTACTTAAAAAATATAAAATAAAAAATACAGCCATTTTCAAGCTTTAATTTTGGATACATAAATGTAAGACTTTTTGAGGAAATGTGGACTCCCTTTACACACATTAAATAAAAAATATGAAACAACGCTCACCTACTCATACTAGCTTTTCTCTCCTTCCCCAAGGCAGAAAGGCTATCCCTTGTTACACCTCGTGGATTTTAGGTGTCTTTGCATTTTATTGTGCCTCTTCAGCAGGAGTCTCGGTATTCCGCTGCGGGAAACCAGAGTCCTGTCTCCATCGCATTTCATCTATCCGCTACGCCTCCAGCTGCGGCGCAGTGTGTCGACTTTAATAGCTTCTGTAACAAAGTTAAGAAATGATTCACTTCAGACCGCTGAGGGCCACATTTGTTGTACATTTCTCCGCTGTATGGAGAGAGGGTGAATCATGGTCACGATATGCTGCATTTAATATCATTTTTCCGCCGACGGGGAGGGAGGCAGGGAGATGCGTTCGTCCCAGCTTTGATTGTTCCTCGGTGCAATTATCTGCAAAAGTTAATGAGGACGTTTTCATCAGGGGGCGTCTTTGTAATTACCGCAAAGTAGCACCGGCGTTCATCCATAGCAGAGCGACTTTATCTGCGCTGAATTTCTAAAAAAAAAAAAGATTTCTGAAATACACTAAACAGTACAGCCGATGAACAGAGGAGTGGTTTTGGTTGCATCTTTGTTGAGTTAGAGACTCAGATATATTTTCGTCTGCCCCAGTCACGAATTTAGATACTAATATTTCACCTAAAATCAGGTTAGAGCTCTGAACTTCCAGACATATCTGGTAAACAACTTCTTTGTCATGATTTCGACCCGAAAATACAAACATCTTTTTTTCTTTTTCTTTTTCTTCTTTTTTATCAACCTTAACATAGGCGCCGGAACGGGGTGGGGAGGGTGGGGGGCAGAGGGCCATTGCCCCCCCTTCCACACACACACACACACACACACACACACACACACACACACACACACACGCCCACGCCCACACACACACACACACACACACACACACGTACACTCTACGGCTCTGCCCAGCCCATCCACTGGTCCCGCCATACATTTACACAGGCTGCACACAACTCTGATAACCCGTGACTGACATCTCTCTGTGTTTATATGCAGACAGAGGTACAGATAAAACCTACAGCACTGAGATCTGGACCAAATCTAAAGGCTCCAGTTCATAACAGTATACCAAAGGTTGACGCACACGCTCCAGCTCCGGGTCTGGTTGGGATTGTGTACTCGTCTGACATCTGAAAAAAAAACAAAGGCTTTTCAGGTATGAACCAATTCTGCCTAAAAAGTAAATGCGATTTCTGCATTTGTCACCACTTAAAGAAGTGTGACGGTGTTTTCTTTCTAATTGGGTTACAATGAAAAATAAATAAATAAATAAATAAATAAATAAATAAATAAATAAATAAAAAGACATCGGGCCCATGTCCGTTTACGAGTCCGGACCAAATGCTCACCCACACTTTGCCCAGAGCAGATCATTTTGGCTCAGGTTGAAAAATAATTGCATGATTCCCCTCTCTTCCAAAAGCCTATCAGCCACCAGTAACCATAAATATCGATGGCTACTGATGGTTTTCAAGTCCCTGTTGGCTGGTTGAAACAGCCAAGTCTCTGTTGGCTTGGCTGTTTATTTAAATAACATTGTTATTTAATGTGCTAAATAACAAGCACGTTAAAATTTATTCGTGGTGTTTTTCATTTTTGTTTGTAATGCAAAAAGATTGTCAGCAGTCTGGCTGGTTATCTGTCCCACTCATAAATCTTTTTCCCGCACAATTTGTGGAACGTGCAGCAAATATAATCTGCGCTGCCTTTTGGTTTTAGACTCAGCATCCAGACAGCGCTGCTGCGCCGCAACGTGATGACGCGCTGGAACCATTAGGTTGTCCTGCTGCTCTAAATTGGCCTCGCTGGAGAATATTTGACATCAATTTTTTTTAATTGTTTTTTTAATGTTCCAAATATTTGACCAGTTGTGATTTTTTGTCATATCTATCCATCCTTGGCATATCTGTATCGTGCGTATTTTGGACTTGTAATAAGTCGCTGAGCACATGGGTCGCCCGCAGCTGTATGCACTGTGTGTGTACCATGAGATTTTCCTCTAAGCAAAACAGAGAAGAATAATTTTTAGATTAAAAAAAAAAATATTATTATCTAACAATCTTTACTATTAACATTTAGGAGAGAAAAAAGATCTATTGTGTCTAAACGTCTTGTACGTAGCGAGTCTGTGTGAGTCCGTGGAGATGAGCACGCCAAAGCCTAAATGTTATTGGTCGGTTTAGTTTTGTAAATTTGGTGGCTTGGCGCTTTTTCTGTAAGATAAAAATGAACGAGCGGAGTTTGAATCCTCCAGTAGTTCTAAGGTCCGTAGGGGGTTTGGATCCTGCCAGAGCTTTTTACAGTGTGCGTGCGCGTTTCTGGCAGATCGCCGGTTTATGAGCTTTGTGTGTGTGTGTGTGTGTGTGTGTGTGTGTGTGTGTGTGTGTGTGTGTGTGTGTGTGTGTGTGTGTGTGTGTGTGCTTGGGCGTGTGTGTGTGTGTGTGGGGGGGGGGGGGGGTGTATTTTTTTAACCCCCTTCTTCAAAAAAAAAACTTTATAAAAAGAGTTTCTTTATGTCAGTTTCCTTCCAAGTTATGAGTTGTGGTTATAACTTGGCAAAAGGAAGCGCAGTAAGAATGCAGTCAGCTGCACCGACTTGAATCAGTGTTTTCTGTAGTTTGTGTTTTGAAGGTTCTGTAGTTTCTGGCTTTAAGGGAAAATGTTAGGGGAACTTTTCACCCAGCTGCCCTGTCTCTGTTCATTGTTTTCTGCTGTGTCTTTGTTCTTGATAACTTTTTTTCATCCTTCCTGTTGCTTCACTCCATCCACTAGAGGCAGAAACCGCTCATTCAGTGTGCTCTCCCACAACGTTTCTTCCTATTCAAAGGGAGTCTGCCATGAAAGACAGTTACGCGATTTCTGTTCATATAAACTGCTTTGACACAAGTTGCTAAGTCAGAGAAAAAAAGCAAAGTTTAGAACATAGTTGTCACCTTCAGTTTCATTTGTTGTTCGAACAGCTTTGCGCTTGTGCCGTGAAGCTTTTGGAAAGCCAGCCGCGAACCAAACATGCTGCGGTCCTGACAGCGAGTCGACCTCAGCAGCGTTTTATGAGTGAGCCGAAATCAAGCTAAATGTGCAGCTCCGGAGAAATAGAGCTCTCTGTTGTTTTCATCCAGCTAAATGATGCCTCTCGGGGATGTCAGGGCTTCAAACAGGGAATGTTTTTACGACAGATTTTTTCCCTCTGGTCTTTCAGATTCCCTGCGTGTTATCCAGTGATTTCTTTTATCAGTTCGATATTCAATAAGATTTATAGAGCAAATCTGGTATGTTCCATTAAAGCAGTGGTTCCCAAAGATTTTCTGGGCCCCCCTATGGATTACAATACAATGCCACCCAAAAAAGAAAAAAAAAAGATGGACAAAAGATGAAAAGATAGTACAAATCCATGCATGGATGTGCCATGATATTCTCCAAAACTGAAATTATTTATTTAACTGTTTGCACTTGTAATAACTGAAGTACACAGCTTCAGTTATTACAAGTATTAAAAGAAATCAGGCTGAAATCTGAGTGTGGTGATGGACTCTGACCTGAACACATAAAGGCAGTTACAAAGTCGGTCTTCTGTCACCTGAAGAACATTTCCAGGATTAAAGAGATCTAGAGAAACTCATCCATGCATTTATCTCTAGTCGTATTGATTACTGCAACAGTGATTTTGTTTCCATTATAAATGTGTGTAAAATGTTGTCAATATGTTTTATGTTTTTATGATATAATGCACTTTGAACTGCCTTGTTTGCAAATAAACTTGACTTGTCTAGCATGAGCACTCTGTGGTCATTAACATTTTACACCCCTCTTTGTAACATTAGTGCCCCACTGTGGCAGTGTCTGTGTCCTGAGCCCCACTGTGGCCCTGCCTACCTTGTTCAGAATTACTGCTGAGGAGAACAGGGTGTTAGAAAATCCCATGCAGGGAATACTGACAAAGTTTCATCCTGCTGCTGCCGCTGCTGTCCGGTTGATGCTATATTGCTGCCAAGCATACATGTTCCTTCATCACTAAATACAACTTTAATATACACCTCCCCATATAATTATAAGATATAAACAGTGGTGCAAAAAATGGGGCATGTTCTAGACTAGATGCAACGCATAAGGGTGCTGCGCTAGAGTGGGCGCCAAAACAATGGCATGAAGATTATTCCTTTTCAACATTTTCTGCATCTTACAGCTGTTTGTACACGTGTGGCGGATGTAATCTCTAACAGTGGGACACTGTCTGCGTCCACCTTAGAAAGTACACATATGTGATTACGACACTACAGTAGAAATTGCCGACACTCAGTCAAAAAGACCGCCACTTGTTTTTGCTTAACCGTTGTTTTCTCCTACATCCTCATTTCTGGTTCAGTGGAGCCGCTGTTCTAGAGATTCTCCTCCAGAATTGTCGAAAGTTCAAACGAGGAAAAGAAGTTTGACTGATTTATCACCAGGAATGAGATGCAGCCTTTCTTTAAAACCAGCATCCCTGTTGTTGTTGCTGTGTTTCTGGTTCGAAGATTGATCTCTCTGGGTGGTTGTTTGCTCAGCGCCTCTTTCTGTAATAGACAGTTTATTGGGGTGCCACAGAGCGCTGCGCAAACTGCCATCGGACACTGCTGGAACTTTCTTAAGGGCTAAAGATTGCAAAGTTCAACCCATAAAGGTGTCTCATTTGAGCAGATAGTCATTCAGACACTGTACCTGAAATTGACCTATTCAGATTTGTCGGGGAGAAGAACATGACGTTCTCAAACTCATAGAAGAATTTTCCATCCTCCTCACAGTAATCATACCTTCTATATCTGCTTAGGAGTTGGAGTTAGCCAACTTTAAATTTTGAGAATCAATCGCCAACAGAAGTCAGAGGTTCCTTCTCAAGAAAATCCAAAATGGCTGCCAAATGTTTAAAGGAAATGGATAGCTGCAGAAGTAGAATGTCAACAGTCAGGAATCATACCACTGTAAAACCTCTGGGAATTAATGTTAAAAAGACAGTATCATGTACAACTCTGGGTTTTTTTTAACACTGAATGGTTGCCATGGGAAATTCAAGAACTTCTAAAACATGTATGAAAGAATCAAAGCGACACTCCACGCATGTTCTTGACGCAGGAATAACATTAAAACAAACAAACAAACAAAAAAAGTCACATTTACGTAAAATGTGTACCAGAGTTTATTTGAATCCTTGTAAACTGTTTTGGTCTGTGGGTACTGTTTTTGCGTTTTATTTTAATAAAATGTATAGAAGTAACTATTTTTTCCCACTCTGACTCACACACAATATTCCCATGATCACATTTACATTACACCCAGAATGTTCAGGTCCACTGGACCCAGAGCTGAAAGAAAAGTGCACCTTAATGTTGTGCTTCTTTCTTGGCCTGTTGTGTGCGTGCATGTTGCTGTGTGTATGTGTTCTTGTATTTTCTATAGATGACCATCATAATCATTTTCAGCAACAAAAAGAGGTAATATGTGGAAAGTGAAAACATTTTCAATGGACGGATTTATTTAAAAAAGTCAAGACCCCAACCTCTTTAACGTAGTTATTTCCAGTCAGAAGTTCCCACATCTTGTTTTGACTCTGCACAGCTTTCAGCAGCAATGTAAAATGTTTCATTGGCTTCCAAAAATGCCTTCAATGCAGAGATAAATAGACCATTAACTAACTTTGAATGTGGGCAGCAGAGACAATCAACTCTCTCATACCCCACAAAAAGACTGGTGTGAAATTTAGGTGCAAATTCCAGCTTAAAGGGGAGCTGTCTCTATCTTTAAATAGTATTTTGACACATAAATGTAATGAAGACCTCAGAGAACTGTGCCAAATGGTGATAGATGTCTCTGTTAAAGTTAAAACATCAAACACATTTAACAGTTGGGTGGTAGCGCTAATATGACAGCCTAGCTAAATTATGCTCTGCTTGTAATGTAATTTGTAGCCCTAAAGCTGTTCCCCAGCTAACGTTTTCTGGGCTGGAGAAAAAGCTGTGAATAGCAGAAACGGCATTACGAGGAACATCAGGAAAAGAGCAGAATTGAGACAAAATTTCCCTCACAAAAGAGCCAATCATGAGCCTGAATGACGGAAAACAGCTGAGAAGGGAAGTGAGTTGGCAGACCAATGGAAAGGCAAAGGAAGAAGTAATGAGCACAAGAGAAACTAACAAAAGGGGGGAAATAACAAAAACTAACCTAAGATAACACAGATGAATAAATGAATAAACACAATGGAATAACATAAGCAAGTAAAGAACAAAGAAATGATCAAAATAGAAACGCAAATGAAACCTGAAGTACAGACACGACAAGCACAAAATGCCATGTGTTCAGATGAAAAATATGGCGCTCAGATCCCTCTGCCTAAAGCAGTGACGTCACGCTCCAAAGCTCTATACACTTAGTAGAAAAATTCATTTAGAGTAGTAAAAATCAAAGGAAAAAAATTGACTGCCGGTACCTACATTTATACTGCAGCAGGTACGGAAGACCACAAACGCAACAATTCAGTCATACAGACATCTATTGTTAATCTCTTTATGCTAAATAAATGAAAAAAAATATACTTATTATTCAAATATTTAGACATTATTTCAGTTTGAGTCATGCAGAATTGATCTAATTGTTTCCATAGCAACAATCAGAGGTACGACGCACTTAAAGTAGCGGTCTCTGGTGTTATTATTTTTGCTCCACTCCTTAGAGCCTAGAACTGGTCCAGCAGTTAGTGGTGTGATACCAATGCTACATTAGCATTTTGGCTAATTTCAGCTTATACACTCATTTTAACATACTGAATGGTGCAGGTCCATGTTAGGCAAGATGCTTGACATTCCACACGCTAATGACTACTATTTAGCTAGGCTTAGCATCGATGCTAATGTTTAGCATTAGAACGCTGGGTCCTAACCGACGGGCCCGAAGGCCGCGGTTAAATTTCTTCAGGAATTTTCTAGTTTTACAACTGCTGCTGCTTTGGTCCCTATCTAGATATTTTAGTTTTCTACCAGTATATCTGAGATCAATGACTCTTCAACGGATCGCATGTCTGCAGGGCGAAGAAATTATTAAAAATAAAAGAAGAAGAAAAATAGAGAGTGGAGTACAGAGAGAAGGCGTCATAAGAAACGGTCCATTTTGCCACGGTTCCTTCATGCTGAACGATGAGAAAGCTGTGACTTAACAACGCACCCTTGAGGGTACTGAACTGACACTTATTTTGACTGCCCTCTCATGGGTGTCTAAACCACAGGACCAGTTGTCAGATCAAGTTCTCTGTCCGTGTTTACCCAAACGCCGTCGAAGGGATTTGGGGGAGAGCATGGTAAAATAATCCTTCTCAAGCAGCAGTTTCTGCTGCATCCTTCACTGAGCTGTGAGAACTTGAGGTTTCATCCGAAGACTGGATTTTTAACTCAAAAAAAAAAAAATAAAAAATCAAAGAAGAGCAAGAAAAGCCTTAGCAATTGATGCTAACTCAGATGTACGGAATATGTGAGCTGGTACCGACTGACCACGGCTTTCCAAAAGCTAATTGATTTTTGTTTTGTTTTTGTTTATCCCTCTCATCTCCAATTGGCTTATGTGCAGAAGGGTAACTGGAGAGATGTTAATTGCTCAAAGCACTGGCTTGACAAGGGTAACTGTGGTATTGTCCACTATTATCTGATATCTGCGTATGAAGCTCGGGTTACACAGCACTTTAGGAGGGCCGAGTGTCATCTGTCACGGAGAAATGTCTAACCATGTATCTGAGGCTTGTTTCATTACTCGCGAGTGCTGCTGCCAGAGTGCTTCGGTGGCATAAAGGCCCATCTCGTTTCTTACAGAGAATAAAAAACGACAGCCGGGAGTGCAAAAGGGCGGAACAACGATCTTGACAACCAGAGGCCGAGATTGTAACTGGAGAAATGTGAACGTGTGCATTTCCATCACTCTGACTCCGAGGAGAGGTCTCCAGCATAGCGTTTGCACTTGTACCTGCAACTTGAACGTGATCTCCAAACGCTTGATCCATTAGTGGTGTTTGTAGCAACTGTGCAATGAACAATTACAATATCCCAATAAATTTAAGTGACTTTGCTCTGGAAGCTGTGGAAGTACAGTCAATTGTCCTTGCTCTTCTGAGCAATGAAGTCCCCCAGCAGAACGAGTCCTACCAACTCAATTGTAATTCCTTTGATCAGAGTGTGCTGTTTTTGATCACTTCTGAGTATTTTATGTTGTCCCTACTGTACAGTATGTTATTTTAAATATTTCTTTACCTTTTTTTCCCATTACGAGACGATAAAGGGTATCCTGTTCTGTTCTAACCTCTCGAGCTTTCTCACCAGCTCGGGCTTCTACCCCACCAGAGAAGTGACGTTCCATTCCTTCTGTAGACGATGATCAAACCGTCAAGTACCCTGCCTTATGTTACCTCCCATCTTTCATGGAAACCAACTCCTTTGGCACCGCCTACAAGTGGTGAGTCCACAGGAAGGGGGACTCGTGTTTTATCTTTGGGATGAGCTCCATTGGTTAAAGTCTGGCTACCAGGCATGTCTACAAGGAAGGATCCACATCTGGCCAAGGGAACATTGCATTATTTATTGCTACTCATCATAAGGGGTCTTCAGGCTACACCCTGACCCTTTACCCAGGATCTGTTTGTCATGGGAGATCCTACTACTGTCATGATCCTTTGTTAGTATGTATGTATTTTGGTTAATTTAGTCCCCATGTATCATGTCATGGTGTGCTATTAGATCCATCTGTTCCCCATTTCTTGGTTTTCACCTGTATGTATTTAAGCTCATCTGTGTCTTGAGTTCTTTGTTGGATTATTTGTTGTTGTTGTTCTGCTCCGTTTGGCTCTGTTGTTATTTTCAAGTGTATTTTTGGACTTCTCGCCCGCATTAAAACACTCATTTACCTTTCCCTGCCCTCCACCGCAACTTATTTCTCATCATATTCTCACACCTTTCGACCGCTACCGCTTGGCATAAAGCTCATGACAATTTAGCTCCAAGGATCCGGGGAGCTGACTCTCAACTTTTGTGTTTGCTCAATCTTATCTCACATGGAGAATCTCATTGTGGCCAATGCTTCTCACTGGCTTAAAATGAATGGGAAGCAAAGCCCATTCACAGAGAGACGGACAATGACTAGCCTCAGATTGGGGTCAGCGTCGTACCTGAAATGCAACTGTTGCAGGGTTTTATAACCTTTTAATAAACCTAAAGTATTGACTGAATGCCAAGTTGGAAATCATCAGGAGTGCTTGAAATAGCCCACAATTCACGGTAAGTATGTCCTCTGCCCGTCTCAGTCTGCGGGATGCCTCTGCTCATATCTCCTCTTACATGCTGTGCTGAGGATGTCAGAAAAATTAAACAGAACAAAATGCTCAATGGCCACGAATCCCCCCGCCACACCTCCCATAGATTCATCTAAATTCCTGTCTATGTGGCGTTCCCTGAGGAGAGGAACCCACAGTCCATCTCATCACCTCTTATGCCAACAGATTAATAGCAGGAACCCTGCTGTCATGTTCAGCATGTAACCTTGTTACACTGGGTTTTTTTTTTTCTTTCCCCCAAGGCCTGCAGGGCATTCTCATTTAGAGGAAAAAATAAAAATAAAAAAATGCTACATGTTTCTGAAAGGATGTTTTACACTGGCCGACCTCGTGAAGGCAGCGCAGGATGTTGAGATCCGGCTCCTCCTGGCCGCCTCTGCTCCCGGTGCAGGTCATTACTCATCGTGACACCCTCTGCTGATCTACATCATATTACCCAGCATTTATTATCACTCCCTGCTGACCGCGTGGCCTTGCAAATAGAAAAATCAACCACCTGGGGAACTCCCGGGCTCTGCAGAATGAATCATGAAGATTGTGTGAGCGTTCCCCCCCCCCGAAATCTTCACCGGCTGCCGGTCTCCTGCTTCACAAATTTTTCCTTTGCAACTCCGTTTTGACACGTTGGTTGATTTGTTATTGATCACCTCCTCTGAGGAACTTTAGAGAAATACACAGGGTATGCAATAAAAAAACAAACAAAAGAAATTCACTTTAGCTTTTATACCCTATAGCGTAAAGTTGCCAGATCTAACTATGATGAACAGAACTGAAGTACAGTATATCACACATTTCCCTCTCTTGTCATTGGATTTCCTCCTTACAGTGCAATATTGGAAATAAACTGCACTCGGGGACACGGACAGATGATTTCTGGTCTGAACCTGAGGCGGTTGCATTTATTTGCTCCTCACTAAATCTGATTCATCGCTCGCCAAAAGGGGCTACTTAGACTGAAACCAGATGGCCCCAATATGGCTGGAGATTTGCAGATAAAATCCACACAAAATCAGACAAAAATAAAAAATTAAGTTGATTGTATTAGCATTTTCGTAGCAGCATACATATTTGCATTACTTTTTTTTTTTTAAGGTCTGGCTTGAAGGGTAGCCATTTGGCAGAGGTAATAGAAAAACATGATGTTTTTAAAGCAGTGTAAATTCATTAAGTGAAGGTAAATGATGTGTGATTTTTAACATCCTCAATAACAATCCGATAATTGTGTCATGTATTCCTAATCAGAGTCTCTCAGTCAGTACTTTGTAGAATCACCTTGTGATGAAATTACACCCACAGCTCTGTTAATTTGTCTGGAGACAAATGTTTTTGTCCATCTGCCTTCTCAATGTAGCTCAAGCTCAGTCAGATTGCATGGCGAGCATCTGTGAACACTTTGCCATCGTCTCTTCTGGACGTTGACTGGGCCAATATGAACATATGCTTTGATCTGAACCATTCTGCTGGAGTTGTTGCTGAATGTGTAGGGTTTTTCTCCTTGGTCATCAGGATTCAGATTCCCCCCCACCCCCCACCCTGTGGTTTTGATAATATGTGTTTTTAGGGAGGATTAAATACTTAAAAACCATCCACTTTGCACTGAGCAACACCAATATGAAAATCTAAACTCTTGGTTTTATTTGACAGAATGTGCTCAACGGTTTCTTGATTTTTATTTATTTTTTTGTTCTTTTTTGTATTAAATTAGATTTCTGTCTAAGTTGCTTTGTAGACAGATCACATAACATGATTTATTCTTTCTGAAGGTGTTTTGATGGCCCATCTGAAGCAGGTCCCTGAATTATCCATGTCCAAACCTTTGTTTTGTTTTCAATGTTTAGTCTTTAAATCTTGACACTGTTTTTTTTTTTTTTTTTTTTTTTTTACAGGGTATTGGACAGTTTGACTAAAGCAAAATGAGACATTGAGAAGTTTGGGATTCAATTTATTCTTTTTTGTTATTATTATTATTTTTACCTATACATGTAGGACATACAATGTATTTTGGGCTAATCATAAGTCCAGCAACGCATAGCTGCCAGAAAGAACTGTCATTTCTGTAGAGACAGGCAATATACTATGAGACACAATCAAAAATAATAACTTAAAAATAAGTACTAGAATGCCATTCTGGAAGAATACAGAGTTGCTACAAACTCCACGGCAAGGAGAAACTGTAACAAAGTTTCCTCTTTGTGAAAGGAGAGTCAAATCCGGTGTTCTAGTCATAAATGTGTTACCTTATTACAAACTATCACTACATGTTGCCTACACATGTGGTGTAGGCATGTTGCTGTGCTTACACAAAACTGAAATAGTATCAGTTCAGTCAGAAAGGAGTCCCAATTCACAGATATGTGATAAAAAAAACCTGTTAGATGACCGAAAGACCAGTTGTAGACGAGTTTAAGGTGAAATTAATGAAAGATGTCAAAATAACTCAATCAGTTGGAATAGTTCAGCTTTCTCCTTCCATAAAACTCAACCGTAAAAGTCCTGGTAGATTAAAAAGGTCTATCTTGGTACCAAACCTGTTTGAGAGTAAATTTCTACCCTGCTAATCAGGTATTAGCCTGGTGAAAGCAGTAAAAACAACCACAGTGGGTACCTGTGGGAGAAACGTATAGATCACTCAGTCAGATGACGCTTGGCATCAAGTGGCCAAATGACCTGAGGAAAAAGAAAGAAAGAAAACAAAGGAAACTAAAGTCACAGTAATTACGAGTTGACAAATGTTACACAGCTATCACAAAGAGTTATTCTTGAATGGAGAAACAGTAAACGGTAACCCAATCTGTGTCCACAGGCATTGCAAACAGAGCCACGCTAGCAACCCGGAGCTTTGTGGATGTGATTACCAGCCAATGTGAACAACACTGATAGCGTAACTGAGCAGCGGAGCAACATGATTTCTATGAACTCTGGGCTGAAGGTGTTATCTGGGCTCCATCACTTTCCCAGACTTACAAATGCAAACAGATAGCAGCACTTAATCTGCTCATTTAAATGTAATTTCCTTACTTGCTGACCTGATTGTTGTTCTGTAAACATCCGTAAACATCAAACCTCTGCTTTCATGTGTCAAAGGGTAGGAAGGATCCTAGCTATCGCCCAAATGTAGACCCACTGTGCCACTACTCTGAGGAAACCACCACTCGTATTTACTGGGACTGCTCTTATGCTCAAATGTTTTGGAAAGATATATTTTTGTTTATAAAAAGAAAATTGGAAATGAACTCTAAAACTATCTTAGGTCTCTATTTTCTGTTTGAACACCCTAAATAACAAAGTCTTGAATTAAACTTAATATTGAAGGGGCAGAATTTATTTTCCAGGCATATAGTATAATTTTATAGCACAATCAAGTAACTACAGTACCTTCAGTGGTTATAAAAATATGAAATACATCAAATATGAGTAAAAAAAAAGTATGACGTTGTAATCTAATGCTTTGGAATTGGGTCTGTGTCTCTTCAAAACCTTCTGCTCTTTCTCAAACTCCACCTCCAGGAAGTCATCACAACATGGCTCCTCTATCAAGGCTTTAACGAACTTTGCACCGAAAAGTAGCTCATGTAATGCAGTTGTCAGATGAGCAGTTCCACCAGGTGTTTGCTAATTGCTACTGGCTAGTCTGAAGGAGCTCAGTGAGGGAGTTGCAGGGGAAGGCTGGGTAGTTTGGAAACTGCAGCTCTGGAGGAGGAGCTGCGTGTGGAAGGCGGGGCTAGATCCACCAGGGCGTTTTGCTCAGCAGAATGGTTGCCATGGGAGACTAAAAGATTTCTCAAACATGCATGAAATTAATCAAGGCAACATTATTATCATGTTTTTTTATGAGGTAATAACATTGTAACATGAAGTAAAGCTCAAAAATGTGATTTTTACATGAATGTGCCCCTTTAATAATAGTAAAATTTCATATCCACAACTGTACATTTTCCAAGCGAAACCCCACATTTAATGCATTTTTGCGTAAGTATTTTCCCATTTGTCTTATTTATAGTACTGTAGTAATGCACAAGCCTTAGAGACTGTATCACTTTGTACTGAATATATAATCTAATCTGCCAAAAACCTGGGTTTAATTTCCCCTTTTTTCTGTTTGTAATCCTGTTTCTCTTGCAACATTCCTATCTTTTGCTGTACATGTTTTGTATAAGTGAAAAAGTTTTAAAAAACGATCAGATGACGTGATCATACAACGTTTCTTGCAAATTTTCTAAAAAAAAAAAAAAAAAAAAAAGCAAGTCTCATTAACTGCTTACAGGAGCTCACCATGAACAGCAGCGCTGTACGTTTCTGCACAGGAAAATCTATCTGGGCTGTTTCTTTCACAGCAGTGCAGGGGCTGCCTTCGAGTAACAGACGTAGCAACAAGCTGCCAAGAGTTTCAAGTTTGAGTTCAGGGAAAAATCTTTCACAAGGCGAATGAGACTGGGCCGATTGATCAGGCGAGCTATTGAGCGCCGAGGAATCAATGAGAGAATCACCCATGTGTGGCTGATAGATTGTTCGTGGCTGAGGTATGCAAAGTGAAGACCGCTAAATCGTGAGATGCAGGCACAGATCTGTCACAGAGAGGGACATAAAGATTCATAACTAAAATGTGACATAAGGCATAAATTGATAGACAACACTTTGATTCTTGAAAGGTTTATTTTGTTTTATATCAACAGAGTGGAGTTTACATAAAAAAAAAAAAATTCAAATAAAAAAACAAGATAAGTCGAAGAAACTGAGTTTTACACTCCGAAACATTCCAGCGTTTAAAGGTCACACAAGAAATGTCAACAGATGTCAACTAAGAATTTCAGAAAATCCTTTTTTTTCCCTCCGTTGAACGGCCTGACATCTCTGCACCTCTGCAGCTCCCCTGCTGCTTTCCCTGCAGCCCGTGCGGCAGATGCCACGGCACCGAGGCTGTCAGCTCAGATCCGTCTTCGTGTAGGCGGCCGCTCGTTCATTAAGCACGGCGTGGACGTCCCCACTCCTGCCGAGCCATGGCGCGCTCGTGTGTCATAAATAATAAATCCACATTACAGAAGACGATGAGGCTTCTACATGCAGTCATAGATGGCCCAAGATGTAGGGGTAACCCTGAGAAGAGTTCGGTTTGGGGCTAGACCTCCGGCTAAGTCCATCACCTTACTTAATTCAGCGCATCTCAGATCACTCTACATTTCCCTTGCAAATGTGCAATAAGCTTAGTTGATACTCCGCTGCTGTCGAAAGGGCGCAATTTCGTATTTGTAGTCCTTCTATTTAAAAATAAAACACAATTAAAATCACAAGTGAATACATTTGTTGACATGATAAGACATTAAAAAACATGCTAAGCCATGATTCTGCAATTACTTCCTGTCGTCTTCTTCTTTGTGGTTTGCGCCAGTGGCAACATCCTATTGCTAATCATTTGCAAAATAAACCAATGTCGATGTGGGTAAAAAACACTTCACCTTAGCAATAAAACCTTTTATCAAAGGCAAATTTCTTTTTTCAAATAAGGAGATTTCCATTAAGGAAATTTATTTTATCAATGTCAAATTGGACAACTAATATCATTGTGATACTTTGTATTGCTATGATAACAATTGAAATACTTCTTCGAAGCAATAGTTGGTTAAGTTGTACTATTTCAAGTACCTTACAATAAACTTTGATGGGTTTTCTCCATCTTCTCTGCCACTCAGGAGGAGAGACAGACTCCCTAGCCCGGATAAGCGGAAGATGGATGGATGGATATAATTGCATTAATACATTAGAACACTTCAATTTGCTTAATGGCTTATGGCTCGGGTAGCTTCCATCCAAACGTCAAAGCCCGGCGTGCACATGAAGATCTCACACGACTGCCATTTGTCCCGTGAGAGCCGGGAGACTCTGTTGCCACACAAGACTTCCATTTACATAGCGCGAGTTTTTTCAAAGGGAAAGGTCAGCCGGCGGGGCAGCTCGCCAGGTGTTTGTGGAGCAGCAGACCAGTGCGGTGTGGTGAATGTAATTACGGCACTCTGGCAATCCGATAACCTGGCAGTCCGTCTCTCAACACGGTGAAAGTACACTGGCATATTAAATGTGGCTCTGCAAACACGGTCGTGAGCAAGAGAGCAGTCCCCCTTTTCATCCCCACGGTGTGGGCCACAGGCTGCAGGGAGGGAGGGATTTTAATGACTGTGTTTTAAAGTGACCACATTTAATACTTTCAGCTCCCATTTTGGAGGTGTTGAACAATGTCAGTCTTCTCTATCTTGGTAAAGTTCCAATTGGGTCCACCCAGGGTGAGCGAATGACTGCCACCGCACTCCTCTCCACCCTGCTGGTTTTTATTACTCATCCATCTCAAGCGCCTCAGAAAAGCTTATGGCCTGACATTAACAAGGAAAGAGATTTTTTTTTGTCTTTTTTTTGCTTTCTTCCTGAAGGCAGAACTTCTCCTCCGGCTGGTATGCCACTTGTCTGAAAGGACGGCTGAAGTCAGAGCGAGGAGAAGAAAGAGAGAGAGAGAGAGGGAGAGAGAGAGAGAGAGACTCGGGGTCTCGTGGGAGTGCTAAAGCCACTGATTACATGACAGATAGTAACCTAATTGGCTGCGGCCCCGTTCCATGAGATGGATGTGATTCGCGTCTCGCTGGGACTAAGAGACTCAAGCAAGTTTCAGTTAGCGGCATGGAGAAAACGGGTGGAGGAGGGTCTTCAGAAGCAGTGGTGGCTGATTTTTGAGACAGGGATGCAGAAAGGCAAAGGAAAGTGGATTTGTAAGAAAGAAAGTCTGACAATTGTGTCACGGGTAGCAGAAACGTCTAAAGATGTGCTAGTTGAAGCTCTTTAGAAGAACAGAGGCAAAGGGACTCTGGAAAATATGGTTATTTTAAAGATTTATAGAACAATTATCTGAACTTATTTCTGTCCTTTAATGTAGAGAAACAGTGGCCACACAATGAAGTAAAATATAAATGGTATTTTATGCCAATGTTAAGATTTATTGTGTAAAAAGACACATTTTTACTATGCTGCACTTTTTTTCCTAAGTAATATTACTATGAAGTATCACTGCTCTTACTTGAGTAAAATTTCTGGATCCTCGATCCACTGCGAGTAACTTCACTGAATAAATTACAAGCACCAACAATTCACCAGACAGACACGCACACACCTGTAGTTTTTGTTACAGTTTCAAAAGTTTTACGTTGAAAGAAACTGAGTTGGAATATTGTTTATTTTTCCAGATTTTATTTTTTTGTAATGATGTTATCTGCGTGAATTATTCCCATTTTGGTCTTTAAAACATCCACATTTCCATATAATTTTATATTTTCAATCTGTCTGATGACGTCATTTTTGATGTGATTAGTTACTTACTGTAGCCTTTTTATCAAATACTTTTATACTCTTCCTCGAGTAATTTCTTGGACAACAGCTTGTCACTTTTACTTGAGTAAAAATAAGTGGAAGTAGAGCTATTCATTCTTGCTTGAGTACAATTTTACTCAACCCACCTCTGAATAACAAGTACGGAGGTTTGCCGCATCGTGTTGTGTGAGTGTTTTGCTGCAGGAGGGACTGGTGCGCTTCATGAAATAGACAACATGACTGGTTAAAACCTACTGACGCAACATCTCAAGAAATCACTCAGGATGTTAAAAATTTGGGCCCAAGTGGATCTTCCAAATGGACAATGATTTGAAACATATCGCCAAATATGTTGTAAGGTAATGTAGTAATAAAGTCAGTGTGCTTTAGAGTCCTTTTCAATGCCTTGTTCTTAACCCTACAGGGTTTTTATTATTATTATTATTTTTTTTCTCTGTATTTATTCTGGCATTTAGCAAATAAATAATTTTAGAGACCGTAACTGAGCTGAAATAGAAAGGGTTTATTCCTATTGAACGTTGGAAAGTGAGCATTATGAGTCTGTTTTAAAATTGCATTCCAATATATTATCACTCACTACATTTGGTTAAAAACTTTAAGTGACAATATTAAAAAAAAAAAAAAAAAAAAATCAAACTATTTTACATCAGCAAGCTGTTAAAATACTGTAAGCTGTTGGTAATTACAGAACCTGTTTGCTATCTTTTGGCCTCAAGAGACATATGTGTGAAAACCTCCATTGCAGCGTGACGGGGCTGGCCTTTTTCTGTATGATGTCGCTCACAGACTCATGCTTGGATGCAAATAATCTAGAGCAGATTATGAGTCAGATTTACATAGCCAGGACATTTTAACTACAGTACAGACCAAAAGTTTGGACACACTTTCTAATTGAATTCAATGAGTTTGTGTCCAAACTTTTGGTCTGTACTGTACGTGTTAAAACAATTTTCATTTCAAGGTTTTTACCTCTAGAGGAGAGATTTGTTTTTCTTGTTGCTTAATGCAATAAGAGGGTAGTGGTGCCTGGTAAGATTTAAGGCCATAATGTTTTTATTATTTTACGTCCTTTTAGGGTGAAAGTTCCATAGTGACTTGAATTGTTTTATCTTTTTTTTCCTGTAGGGTGAATGCAGCATAGAGTAACTCAGCAGCGCCCCTCCCTGCCTGTTGCTGCTGAAAGGAGTATAATGTAAATCTAAACGAATGTGCCTGTTTGGTGATATTTTCAGCTGTGAGTAACACATATGGGTGTCAGTGTGGAAGGTAAAAGACTGGTTACTAAGGTAACTGCTGACTGCTAACTACAGTAAACAAACTAAAAGTGTCGTGTCGGTTTTGCAGCTGACTGCAGGCTCAGCTAGAGCAGATAGCTTGACTAATCAGCCAGCTTGTTATTCTTGTGTCACTCCATATAAGAACAATATTAACTATACTAACTAATATTAAGATATCCTCAGTCACCTGTCTACCCATGTCTTATGTTGTTTATTTGTTGCACAATGACAGTGGAGGCTGATTCTGACTTAAATTTAGCAAATTTAAGACTATGTGAAAATTCAACTCATAATGGGTCAAAATTTTAGAACTACATTAATTATTCTATTTTTTTTATGGCAGTAATAACAGGGGATACATCTGCATTTCCTTAAGCATATTTTAAAAATATTATTTGTTGTAATTTGTCTGCAAAAGTGAAGTATTTGAATAAATTCAAGTGTCTTTTTCATCATGCTTTAATTTTTATGCTCATGTTTCACGACCCACTTCTTTGAATCATAAATTACATAAACACAATTGACCTGCTTGAATACGAACACTTGCTGCTGTTCTCTTTTGGGAAACCATTATATTATATATTTTGTACTATTTTAAATGTATGTGTTGACAGCATGTACTACTGACTATTACAGCATCAATAATGCTGGGCTAATGGTTATTGTACTGCTTCCATTATCCTGTTTTAAGAATCTAAAAATAGGATAATGGAAGCAGTAATGTACTTCCATAATTTTTTTTAATTTATCAATCATCCTATATATAAATGATATCCATCTGTATGCGCTCTGATGACAGAAATCTCCTGCAGACATCCATCCAAAGATACTATTAGCTATTATGAATGTTAAGACAAGAGGCAACAAACGGACCGAGTCCAGCGTGTCCCGGTGGGTGTCCGTCTACATACCCACCCGAAACTACGTCGGTCCTGCTCATGTCTAGAAATCTCCAGTCTTTATTAGGCGCTGACCCCAACAGCTGAGGAGCTGACCGAGACCCTCCGCCTCCTCCCTGGACCTCGGCTGACACCGTGACTCAACTATAGTTCGGCTATTTAGACATCCAAGCTGTTTGGGGACTTGTGCTAAGAGGAGCAGAAGGAGTCGGCTGATGGAGCAGGAAGAACAGAGAGCTCTCCCTGCGCTCATTTTATTTTTTACCCCCCCCCCCCCCTCCCTATCCCACTTCTTCCACCACCCAATCACTCAGCCATTCATTCTCTCACCTCTTTTTTTTTTTCTCTCTCTCTGTAATTATACCTGCCTTGCCAAGCGTGGCTCGAGGCGTGGCCGGGTGAAAATCACTTGTTAATATGACTGTGCGGTCTGAGCAGGTGATGAAGAGAAGGCCTCCTCGCTGGCTGTCTCTGTGGAAACATGCGGCTGGGGGAGCAGCCACGCAGCCTCCACGTCCCTCCTGGGACGAAGAGGTGGAGGAGGCCTCGCTTTGGGGAATAATAACGTGAGCAATGTGAGGGGCCATACATTTCCAAAATGTGCCCGCTACAATTAAAAATCCATAATGAGGCGAAGCGGCGTAACCAACTGTAACCCCCCCTCTCCCCTTTTGTCTTGGGATTGTTTAACAGCCCAGATTAAACAGGCAGAGCTGAACGTCGGCACGAGGAAAAGGTAGAGACGAATGATAGCCGATTCCCTCCCGAGGCTCCGCCTTAGTCGGAAAGACGACGAAGCGTTGCCACCATTTCTGACAGAAAGCCTTTCTCTTTTTTTAATGTCGGGAACAGTACGCCGGCCCACGGTATTTGCGCTCTAAGCTGCTGGGTAGCACCACCAATCGAGCACATTATTTCAAAACTTAAAATGTCTAGCTTGATTGAACAATTCGCTTTCCTTTAGCTTTATGTCAGGTTTATGAACAGTCAGTAGCAACCAATCACACTGTGGATGTCATTAAGCAATTTGGAATGGAAGTGGCAACTTACCACTTGCCTGAAGGTGCAGTAGTTTCTTTTATTCTTCCCCTCTAAGCCAAATAAGATTTAAGTCAGATTTTTTTAAGTGAAAAAGTTCAATTTTTTTTTAACAAAGGTAACACTTATTAGTTTGTTTGTTATAATTTAGTGTCACGTGTTTTCCTTCAGCCTCATCTTATTTGTTTCATTCAGAAATAACTTGATTATATGATCTAGAGGATGTTTTATGTTTGACAACCGGCAATTTGAAATATTTCTCTATATTTTGCTTTAAAGACGTGTGGTTATGAGTTCAATAAGTGCAATCCGCCTGCAGTTGATCACAGCTGATTATCTTTGATATCTCATATCTTATAAGAGTCACTGGACCCAAATAAGAATCAGAATTAAAATAAATAAGAACGTTTTATGGGAGAAGAAGAATTATGTTAAGTGTCCTGTTACATTTAAGACTATTCATCTCCTCAAGTCATGAAATTGTTTAGCTTAAATGAAAATTACAATTCACTGCTACTTTTTTTGCTATTAAGGGGAAGTGAATCACATTCCATGTCATAATAAGTTACAAAAAAAAAAAAAAAGAAAAGAAAAAAAAAGCACAAACCACCAAGTTTGGACAATGTAAAGAAGGTTTTGGCATTATAGAGGCTGGTGGACTTACCTAGTCATGAGGCCCTCATGTCAAACTATTACTTGGGGCCTCAAATATTCTTTGCCCGCCTCTGTCTGTACCCATTGGAAAAATTGGTCAGGAAAAAAAAAAGTTAACACTGAATCCCGGAGAAAGCACACGGACGTGCAAACGACGTCAGACTGTGCTGGCGGCACACAGATGTTGCCAACAGAGTGGGGAGATCTGGCACATCCCGTGCCGCCGCAGGCGCTGTGTGGCCGCAGTCGTAAGGGACGCTGTGCGTTTGTGACAGGAGAGAAAACGGGAGAAGGGAAAGGACGGCAATTATTATTTCCGTGCCCTCACCGGAAAAGGCTGAGAAAGGTTCACAGTCCTTCCCGCGCAGATATACAACAAACATCATTAATTTGGACTGCTTAGACAGCAGCACGCATCGTCCGGCCTTCAAAGGAATACCACACATTAATTATTAATCCCCAATACACTGGACAGCATGAAAAGAACAGCCTCTGACAGTTGGTTGGAAGCACTAATAGGAGACACTGTTTTTTTTTTCCCCTCTCCACTCTTCCTCCTAAAACAGAGCAACGTGAAAAAGCCAAGCGGCTTGAGCTCATTTTATTACAACCACACTGTGGGTCCCACTGGAGAACCTCGACTTCGGTTTTGCCTTCATTTGCATGACCCTCAGAACACCACACACTTTTCCTCCCCGCACCACCTTTCTCTGTAACCGAGCACTTTGAAATTACAATGACTAAAACCAGGTTATCTGCGGAACGTGCAATTTTGCAGCAGCTTGGTTGTTATGTACATTATCATGAAGGGATTTTCTTTTTCTTTTTTTTATTAGATTCTCCCAGCAGGGAGCAAATTGAACGGGAGATAACAGCTGGCTACTCTCATCACCTATGCACATCCAGGTAGCAGCTCATTTACATTCCTCCAGAGGAGAGCGGGGTCCTCTGTTCGGTCTGTTAACGCGCTGGAGCTTCAACTTGCTCGTTAATGAAGATCACACCTGAAACTGTTACCGTAGAGATGAGAGTGTCACACATTTTTTCACCCGTTGCTGAACTTGTTGACAGTTTGGTGAAGGGGGGGTGCCGAGATTTGGCACTCGGCATGTGATTCGTCCCTCAGGAATGAACTGCACCCACCCCTCCGCCCCACCTCCATCTTTACCCCACCACCAACCGAAATCCTCCTTGAAAGCCTCACATTCTTTACATTCTTTCTTCCCTTCACACATGTACCAGCAATCCAGATGCTTTTTTTTTTGTTTGATTTATTTAGCTAAATGTCCTTACAGGAAAAAATAAAAAATAAAAATAAACAGCAATCACCTAAATCTACAAAATTTATATACTATGCTATGTGTATTATAATCAGTCCAGAAAAAGGCATAGTTTGCACTGCATGACATCTTTACATCCCAAAAGAAAAGGACAAACTCAAGCAGTATAACATCTCTCTCCCACAAGAGTCCCATCGTCTAGGACGCAATTGACAGGTGGTGTTTCACTTAAAGGTTGCAGCACTCCGTTCAGTCGTCCTTATGGGTAAGTAAAAAGACAATTTGCAGGAGGTTTCCTCAAAAAATGAAAATTGCCTTGATTCATCGTCCATGCAACGCAACGCAGAGGAATAAAAGAAACAAAACAAAAATAAACAGTTGGCGTGACGGCCGCCAAACATTTGTGTTGGACATGCAGCGGCGGTCGATAAAAAGCATTGATGGATGCAGCATCTGAATGGCGTCGTTGTGCTGTGTTTCGGAGGTTGCGGGAGAAGGAGGGGCCAAAAGAAGGAAGGAAGACTTTCATGCAAAAGTTGAACAGCATTGAGTCATATAATTGCAGAGTCCATGACAATGCCCCCTCCCCCAACCACTTCCCACTGTTTCGCCCACCCTCACACGTCCGAGTTGATGCTCAGGTTGGCCAAGCGTGGGTCAGAGTTGATCTCGTACCGGTAGTGGTACCCCTCCATGTGGTCCCTACAGGCATCCCGGATGTTGTACATCCATCGCTTGATGCCCTTTCTGTTCAAGAAGAGCACTAGCAGGAACATGACCCCGATGAGGGCCAGCACCAGGCCCAGGAAGACATACGACGTCTTCAGGACCCTCTCCATGTCGCCCGTGCACTTCAGCTGGGACTGCTGCACCTGCAGAAGGGGTCGGTGCCTCACGGCCTCGGGATCGGTGCAGGTCAGCTCGTGCTTGTCCACCACCTGGGTGGTGTTCTTCAGCCACGCCAGCAGGTTGCTGATGAAGCAGTTGCAGTGCCAGGGATTCCCAGCTAGCTGGACGCGGAGTTCAAAGTCCGCCATCATGGCGGTGGGCAGATCCTTCAGGTTGTTGTCCCTCAGGTCGAGGTCACGCAGTGCCAGCAGAGCCCCGTTCTCGTCCAAGCTCTGGAACTCGATGAGGGAGCTGTTGCGGAGGTTCAGGGTGGCCAGGCCGGGGAGGCCCTTGAACATGCCGTCCGGCAGTAAGTGCAGGTCATTGTTGGACAGGTCCAGGGAGGTGAGGTTGGGAAGGTTTGCATGGACAAAGAAATGAAGGGTGGTGCAATTGTTAAGAGACCTGCTGAGGTTGAGGAACTGCAGTTTACTATCATCAGGGAAAGCGCTCTCGCTGAAATTCTGGATTAAATTATTACTCAAGTCCAGCCTTACAAGGTTTGGCAAGTTTTTGAACGCCCCTGCATGCACAGACTCCATCTCATTGCCACTCAGGTACATTTCTTCCAGGTTTTCCAGACGGGTTGGGAAAGAGGAATCGTTTATTTGAGCGATTTTGTTTCCCGTGAGGAACAGGGATTTGGTATTGGCCGGTAAGGAAGGTGGAATGTCGACCAAGTCCTGGTTTTGGCATTTCACAGTTTCTAAGGAGCACAGGCATTTGTCCGGGCAGCAGCGGCAGGACAAGGCGAGCACGAGGAGGAGCAGCAGGCGCATCATACTGTACTTGTGAGGTCTCCCCGGGCGCATTTTTGGGAGGCGCACAAATCAGTGTACGCAGGAGAGAGGGAGGAAAAAAAAACTGTTTTTCAGCAAGTCACCGCTTCGTCTTTCCGTCTGGAACAAAGTTTTTCATCACAGTTTTTCTCCTGAATCCGATTCAAAACAGCTTCCTGTAACACCTCCATGTAACCGGCCGCGTGCAGGCGGGGGGTTACAAAAACTCTTGTATTAGAAGAGGCTACATTTTCAAGAAACTTCTGCGCACCTTTTCGACAGTTTTCACAAACATCAGCTTTTTTCTCTCTCCGTCTTTAAAGCTGCGCGAGGATCCTTCAGGCTCTGGGGAAGCGGGAGAAATGAAGTCAAATGCAGAAAGGAAAACGTCACTCTGGCAGCGGGTTTCCAGACAAAGCCACCTTTTCTCGCAGACAGAGGCGCACCGTACCTCTCGCTGTCTCTCTCTATCAAGCGCACTTCCAGCTTTCTGACCGCCCAGCAGCAGGAGGGAGCACTACATCACAAGGAGGGAGCGTACCATTACTCGCCGACAGGAGGGGTGGAGAAAGAACGGGGATTTTATTAAACTCTAACACCCAAATGTGTACTTTCTGACAAGTCTTCCTCGTGGAACCCCCACACGTTTCCACCTCTGTGCAAAACCGCTCGGGTTTAAAGGGACAGAAGCGGTTTGTGGAGCCCGACAGAAAACCGTAATAAATAAACCCGAAGAGGCCCCTAAAGGACCAAGAAGCCAGAGGGCTGTTATTAAAACATTAATCTTCTGATTCACACTGATACTGTCACTTTTGAGGATTCATATAAACCCTCTTGGGTTCTAGGCTGTAGTATCTGGGTGGGGAAAACAGATGTGTATATATATATAAAACCAACCAACCAAACAAAAAACAACAACAAAAAAACAAAACAATATATATACAGTACAGACCAAACGTTTGGACACACCTTCTAATTGAATTCAATTAGAAAGTGTATATATATATATATATATATATATATATATATATATATATATATATATATATATATATATATATATATATATATATATATACATATATAGTAAGTAGTAAGTAGTGACTTGTTCTTGTAATATTATTGTAATTGTCTAACTTTATTCTCGTAATTATATATATATATATTTTTTTATTTTCCCTATTGCTCTGTCATACTGAAGCCAAAAGTGCAACATCAAAATTTTTTATTTTTATGTAAAATCTTATTCTTTGGATCTGATTAAATCTTTCATACTTAGAACAGTGAATAACTTAACTGAAGGAAAAATACTTTTTTTTTTTTTTTTTAAACCAGTTTAACAAATAGTGTCCTAGCATATCTGGTTAGCATGACACTAAGCAAGTCTGACTGGTTTTCAAACTCGAAACTGGAACCTAAAGTTAGATTTAATGTTCTTTTTATTTTTATTTAAGTACTAATTTTAAAGACAAAGAAACATATGGAACAAATTTTCCTCTTTTAATCTCATCTGCTTCCGTTTGTACTGAGACATCTCAGCTTTTATGTGTTGTACATTATTGCACACTTCATTCAGGTGTATTTATTTTACACAAGAATTGCTGTCTCTCCAGGAAGTCCAAGCACCAAAAGAGGTATCGGTAGAACTGTTTCACGAACTTGTTCATATTTGAAAAGGATTAGAAAACACTTGTCTACTTGAATATTTATAAACAACTTTTGTTTCTTTATAAAAACAGTGCCTCTCTTTGCAGTACTGGTTCAGTGACAAGATTTAAGAAAATAACCCTTTTTTCCCTCCTGTTTTTTATTTTATTTTACAAATCTCTGGGAAATCCCCGCATAGAATAATTTTCTGTTGGTTTATGCAGGATTAAACCACTGAGAGGAAAAAGAAGAAGAAGAAAAAACTGTGGATGGATTTGTGCTTGAATAGCCCGCTCCTTGATATATCAAATTTGGAAGCCCCCTGATGGTGATCCACTGTGTGTAACCCTATAGCTTTTTACCTCTGTCTGGCCCCTCTCATATTCTTAGCCCTAGGTCAATGGGACAACTATCTGAGTAATTCCATCACACCTGGATTGTCGCTGAAACCGATACCCTCAACGTCTGCCGGGCCTGACAGTATGTTTTCCAAGAAGACGCATAAACTTTTGACACTCAACATCGCCTGCTCACACTGAGGCCGGCGTGCTCGAAGGAATTTTTCTTTTAGGAAATAAAAACCTGTCATCCAGAGTAAATATTTTAAGGCATCACATTTTGTAAGCGCTAAATCGATTACAAGGCAATGCGTTGTTCCACAGATAACTGACAGTTTACTAATGCAGCATTAGCATCAGTCACACTTCATTCAAGTGACAAAATAAAAACATGAAAATAACTATGAGCAGCAGTAAGAAGTGAGAAAACCTATTGAATGGACAAAAGAGGACTAGAATCAGATGTTGGTAGTAGTAGTAGAAGTCATATTGAAGAAAGTTTTGAAGAAATATTAGATTTTCTCTGTAAAGAGAATGACTACTAGTTGTAGTTTTGCCAGATTCTCTCAGTTGAGCTACTGTGAGCCTCTTGGCTACTTCTTTTTCTTCTTGACATTTCCTGACATGTTAGCAGTTGCAGCGTCCACTTTTCACATTCAGCCGATGAACTGAGCAGGTAAAAGAGGGTAAACATAAATACGAGCCGCTCGTCCCAGAGTTTTACTCGTTTTAAAACCATTTAGCTAGCATTTCCTTTCCATTTTTACTTTGTGTTGGTCTGTCACTGAAAATACAAGTAGGATATTTGGTGGTTTGTGTTTGGAAAGTGACAAAATGTGAACGAGCTCAAGCTGTGTGATTACTTTTGCAAAGTGCAGCGCAATGTTCTTGTGTTTGCACAATATGACAGTGGTGCAGGTGATTATGAATATGGTGCTGTGAGTGACTGTGGACAAACCAACAGTACATGAAAAACAGAGCTTTTGAAAAAGCAAATTATCGTCTGATGATGCAGCATAGCAACAATTGTTTCCTGCTTCAGGTTTATTGTATCTTAGCGACACTTAGCATTTCCTTAGCATACAAAAAACGACAAATTGGAGATCTTTTATAAACCTATAGCCACACAATTAAAAGAAATAAAATCTTTTGAATTTGTTTAAAATTTGTTTTATGAAAGTTAAGGAGTTTTTGATAGCCTTAAGCCATAATAATCAAAGTGAACATAAATCAACTCTTAATACAGTTTCTGAGTTTGTCGCTTTAAATTTAATTACTCAATTTGCTGAAATAAATTACTCATGTGGGACGTTGGATGATTTATAAATCAAAGACAGAAGAAGAGTATTATCTATAATTTAGGTATTATCAATGCATAAGATTATGAAAAACAAAAACTGCATATGACATCATCTGGCAACAGGATCCTTCACTCGCTTGACGTACCCCCAAAATGGACCAATTGGAGAGTAGCAGGTTTCCGTTTTGACCAATCGGAAGTCTCGATATTAAGTGGGGGTTGTCAGTTAACCTGCTGGATTCTAGCCTTGTCAAACTGGGCACAATTTCAAAAGCTGCTAAAGTTTTTTTTTTGCAATTATGAAACCCTGGATATACGTCGCTAAAGTCATTTTCTCCGTACCCTCTTTTTTCTTCATCTAGCGGAAGGTAAGAGAAAAACCCCGAATTTGTATCTATATTTTTTTCCTCTTCCGCAGTAACATTATCAAGCTAGCTAGAAAATATTGCCCTAAAGAAAGCTAACGCAACAGTATTTATTAGATACTTAAACTGACGAGTACAGTAAAACGCTTTTATGTGTTGGCTGAAAGCTTGTTTGCTTCTGTATTTTAAATTGGACAACATTCTGAAACATTTTGAGAAGCTAACAGCTAATCGTTAGCTTGTGTAAGCTAACAGCTAACCGTCAGCTTGTGTGATAGCTAGTTGCAAGGTAGATTAACGGCAAACATTTCCTATGTAATATTCAATAAACTTTTATTGAGTTGAATTTCTTTTATGTGCATACAGTATTGGAATATTTCAGAAACTTGAACAACCTTGAAGTTGATGTTAGCCGGCTAATTTAGCCTGTTACATAATGCTGAAGTTGTGCATTCGTAATTTCGCATCATATGTGTACACACTCAGCAGATCTAAGCTTTTAAAGTTGATAACTAGGTCAACGTTGTTATTACCCGAGTCATCTTGACATCCCAACTATCCTGAAGAATCTCATTGATTCTAGCAACTCACTCACCCTGTTTTGTTACACTAAATGCTTCACTAGAATGTCTTTCTGGTGTAAAAGGAGCCAAGAAAAGATTTTGAAGCAGCATTAATAAAAATCTTGTTTCCACACACATAAAGTGTAAGTTTTTGTTGTCTTTTTTTAAAATAGTGCCTTTATTCTTCTCCCCAGGTGCATTCTACAATTATGGAGTTTTAAAACCAGGAGCGTGAGTTTTGGGGGGGAAAGGTGGCCTTTCCCCTCAAGTTGGATGGTTGGGTTGCTGGACGTGGAGGTCAGGGGTTTTTTGAAATTGTTGCCTTTTTGTTTTTTTTTGTAAATGGTTGGATAGAAAAACTATTTTTGCAAATTTTTTGAGATGTACATTTTTGTATGAAGTGCATGTTAGGTTTTGTATTTATTGAATTCATCATGCCGGTGTATGCTGCAAGCAGCCTAGTGTGTGTTCGATCCTTGGTCGAAATGGTGGACTGAAGGGAGCTACGGAAAAGGCTCTTGGGGTCGCTAGGGTGCGGTGGAACCTCAACACAAGCACAATTCTAGCACTCCAAACCACCTCGACCGTTTTCAGAAACTTTCCTTTCCTCCGAGAGCTTCTTTTTGTTCTACAAACATTGAGCCTCAGTGTTATTAGTTTGTTACGACGTGTCTTGTTTACAATTGTGGGTGGTGGGCTGTCAGAAAGACTCTGTGACAGAAGCGCAAGAGAGGATTTATTTATTTTTTGAAGAGGTCAGGATGAGTCTGGCACCTCTGGACTGCACCCCGAAATGCCGGTCCCAGCAACACGCAGACCAGGTGGTGGCAGCGCTAACCAGTGGCTCCGAAGGAAAGCTTCGGGCCTTCCTGGCTTCACACTGCCACAATGCAACCAGCCTGCGCGACGCGTTCGGTCGCACGGCCCTTCATCTGGCGGCCTCTCTGGGAAAGAAGGTTCTGCTGGAGTGGCTGCTGGACGCCAAAGGGGCCGATCTGATGTTGAAGGATAAAGAGTCCGGCTGGAATGCGCTACACCGTAGTGCCTTCTACGGACACATCCACTGTCTCATATCGTTGGTCAAGGTACGTGTTCACAGATTATGATCTCTTCTAAAATTTGGAGATTTTCTACAAAGTGATCTCTTCCTCTAATTTTTTTTCCCCACACTTTGCATTGCTGCAAACATAAATTTACGTGCTCATTCTCAAGTGAAAGTAAAATAATGCAACGCTGTTGTTTTTTGCTTGTTTTTTTAAAACTTTGCCTCAGAGCAGGACAGCAAGACCAAATCTCTATAGCTGAACCTGCAGTAGGTCAAATTAAATTCATGTGTTACAAGGACCTAGTCAAAGTCCAGATCTGAATTCAATTTGGAATGTGTGAGAAGACTTCAGTTTGATGGAGTTTGAGCCATTTTGCACAAAATAGCAGAAATGTATGTTTCCAAGTCTGTAAATTTGTTGACATATCCCAAAAGAGTTACAGCAAAAGGCGATTCTAAAAAGCATCTACTCAAGCGGGTGAAAAAAAAAGCAAATGAAAAACACTTTATTTGTAAAGAACAAAATGAAAACTATTCAAGTTATTTTTTTTTCATCCTATTTCTGTGATTCTTGGTGCTGAACATTAAATCCTAATAAAAATCGGTGATAATTTGACAAAATAAACAAATTATGAAATAAACTGAAAGTGAAAGAAGCAGAGAAACGATAAACAGAACAACGTTGTAACTCAGAAGTTGGTTGGACTAATTTCTTCAAAAGTGAATATTTTTAGATTCATTTATCTTCTCTTTAATTACTGTTGTTATTTTTGATCATGTGAAGCATGGTGGACTTTTGTCCACCCTGGACAAGGAGGGTCTCTCTGTCCTGGACCTGACGATGAAAGACAGACCAGCACATGTTGTCTTCAAAAACACCGGTAAGAACATCAGAGACATTCTGCATCGTCCACTTTTGGACATTAAATTATGCTTCCTGTTTAAATAATTTTTTTATTTTATTTAGCAGCATAAAAGAAAAACTTCAAAAGTCTTCTTCTAATAGTTAAATAAAACTTCACGTAGAGATGGCGTTATGGCCGTTCTTGTAATGATCTCTCCTTCACTGCAGACCCATCAGAAGTGTACATGTGGGGAAGCAATACTAACTTTAGTCTGGGCCACGGGAACCAGGACAGCCGACATCACCCTGAGCTGGTGGACGTATTTGCCAGGACCGGCGTTTACATCAAGCAGGTAAGAAAACTCATCACTCCTCAGGAGAGATGAACTCATAATTTCCTGCTCACTGCACCGAACATGACTTCTATTGCACCTTGTTTACCAAGAGGTTGCCGACATATGTTACATCAATGTTCTTTAAAAAAAACTACACTTGTGCTTTGGAGATAAGTTGCAAATGAGGGTTAGTAGATAACCACTCCCCTCCCTGGAGCCCAGCATTACACAACCTTCTCCTTAGGGTTCGTCAGCATGTTTTTTTCCCTCATGGCTGACTCATGCTACCCCTTGCTTTTGAATTTGCAACCCTTGGGAATATAGGATATTCTTTTAAAGTTTTAACACTTCTTTTTTTTTTTTTTTCTTTGATAGATTGCTAGCAAACCACTGACATGGATACTAAATGAGTAAATGTTTCGTTTTTTTTCAAATGTGTTTTATTAACTAGTAGATTCAGGTTGTACAGGAACTGTTTAGAAATTTGAGGTTTGAGTTTGCAGAATCTGTTCCCTTTATGCCTAAAAGATAGAAATCTGGAATTTGAGTTTTAACATTTTAAGCTAAAAACATCCTTAGGGATCCTTAGGCAACTCTCTTTGCAGATTTACAAAAGATTTAGATCTTTTTACTGAGTGTTTCCAGGAAATCTTTTGGCAATGTTGACTACACAATTTGTCAAACCAACTAAAGATGTTAAACTTGTGAGGGTGGAGGGTTAACACTTGAACCACAGCCAGATGTAGTCAAACAGCATGATCACCAGCGATTTGTCAGTGTGGATGAAATCTATTGGCGTTTGAGGTCATTTACAATTCTAGGTGTAGATTAGAGTCTTCTTGAGAGGAAATTAATTGGCAAACATTTTCTCATTTTCTTCATTATCAGCAATCTCTTTGGAAAATTAATTTCACCATGCAAAAGTACCACTCAACAAATTCCACCTTAGTAAAACAGGTACTAAATAAGCTGTAAAGTTGTTTTTTTTGTTTGTTTTGTTTTTGTTTTTGCTTCACAACTTGTGGAAGTGTTTCCAGGTAAGTAGTATTTCGCTCGCAAATATCGAGACTGTTTTGAATTAAATAAATAATTAAGCTTCAGCTATTTTCATGTCCTTTTATTAACAGAAGAAACTTTCTCTACATGTTTCTTCCTGCAAAATGGTTTTCTAACTTTCTTTGTGGGTCGGGTCGATCCGATATCATGGCCACACAATGACCTGGCGATGCAGAGTGTAGGCTTTGTCTTCCTAAGCTAATCCAGCAGGTGCTAGAGGTTAAATATTAATTCCACAAATGACATGCTTTTAATTAAATGAGCTACGCCGTTGTGCACGCGCGTGTGCGAACGTCCACATCAATGAGGTTCTTCAGGAAACATCCCTGCGCTCTATTGAAGGCTTGAGGGGCCCAATGTATTAATAATGATGTTTGCTTTTCCACTTGTGCCCTGGCCTTTTATTGCCGTAGTGTTTTTAATGTCGCTACATGAGAGCTTGGCTGGACGGCGCAGAGGGAGACGCATCAAAGCCTCCAACTAAGAGGTCAAAGTTCAAAGTATTGCCCAGTTACAACAAGCTTGCTCAGAATATTGCTTTGTAAAACTACAACAAACAGTAAAAAATCCTAATTATGTATTTTTTTCCCCATAGGTGGTCGTGTGCAAGTTCCACTCCGTGTTCCTGTCTCAGAAAGGCCAGGTGTTTACCTGTGGACATGGACAAGGTGGAAGACTGGGCCATGGAGATGAACAGACCTATCTGGTGAGGTTTGACTCATCACTCAGCACTTTGTCACATATCTTTCTCATTAACTACTAAAAAACAGCTATTCTCCTCAGTCATTACTCATCCTATGAGCACAGGAATTGTTATCTAATTTGGGTTTTACTTGTTTTGGGTTTTTGAGTTTCCTTTATGTTGAGGGACAATATAAGAGAAGTGTCGGTGCGTCCGCACATTTGTACTCTTCATTATGTCTAAAATTAAGGCCTTAAAATATCCTAAATTAATGTTAAGAAAGTAACTTTGCCTTAAGTGCATTAATCACAGGTCTTGAATTTTGTCTCGACGAGACTATTTAATCGGATCGTTTATGGATTTATTTTGTCATAGAACTTTTCTGTCAGGCAAAATTTTCAGTCACACCCAGACATCTACAGTTTGTCTGATGCTGGATGATTGAGGCTACCAGTAACTCACTGCTAACATACCCTAGCTCGCTAATTAGCTCACTTTTTTGCTTCTGTTGTAAGAGCAAATTTATCGCCAGTTGATTGGATGAAGTTCTTACATTTCTGTGGAGACAGAAATGGTCTCATATTTTTTGCTCACAGTGGTCTTAAAAAGTCTTAAATCCGAACAGGTAAAACCTGCAGAAACCTCGATTTACACCAAGTATTTGAAGCAGATCACAGCTTTTGTGCTCTGAAATTATTTAAAAAGCCAAACTGTAACTACCAGTGACTTGGCAAAAAAGAGACACAATTTGGATGTGAGGCTGCAGTTATTAGAAAAACTTATTTAAAGTGATGCTATTCTATTACATCCAAATATATTCTTATTCATTTACCTTAATTGCATTTTATTTGGATGTTTATGTAAAGATCCAGTGAAATGAAATGAGAATATTATTGAAAACCCTCTTTATTTAAGAGACATTCACTAAGTGACTTACTTAAAGGTTATTTTTAAAACCTTTGTCTAAAACCTGACAGAGGTTGTTTGTCCATGCCCTCAATAGATGGCAGCGTGACCCCAGTAGTCCTCTCAGCTGACCTCATGGCTTTTCTCTGGGCCTTTTTGTTCTCTGACGTGACAGAGAACGTCAGAGAACATTTCCTATCAATGGGGCCTCTGTGGAAAGTGGAGAGAGCTGCCAGACTTAGATCCGGCATTTCATAAGGTGTAGAAGTTTATAGTGGGGGTTGTGTGATAAATCAATATCCTGAGCTTTGGCCACGTTAAGGCTCAGGGTAACTCTACAGAGCTCAAATTTTTCTTTTTATGAAGGAAGAAAGTGGTTGTTCAGAGAACACCACAAGAAGTCATTTTTCTCTCTTTGACACAAGCCAGGTAAGTGGCTTGTGTCAGAGTTAATAGGAGGGTTGTTGGAACTAAATGGAGGACAATCCTCCCAGAAAAGCTGTTAGACACAATAAAGGACTTGAGAGTGTGGCGAAGCTTCATAAACCAATAGGAGAACAACTCTAAACATGCAACCGAACATGCAGTTGACTAGTTTATAACAAATAATAGTTGTATGTTAGACTGGTCTGCTCATAGGCCGATCTAAGACACCAGTCTTTTCAACAATTAATAACTTTCATTGTTGAAAGGTTATTGCATCCAATCAGAGCTTCAGCTACTTAAAAAAAAAAAAAAAAAACAAAGCAGGGAAAACAAAAAAGGACTTAAATTTGAGTCTCTACATTTGCAAAAATGGTGGAAGCAGACCTAGAAATATCTGCAGTTATAATTTGAACGCCTCCAAAGTTTTGGTCTGAACACAAATACCTTCCACACTTTTTATATACTTGTGAAATAAATACCATGAACTATTTTTCTCTAAGTTCATTTTTAGTCATTGATTTATGTTGGTCCATCACGTCAAATTCTTATAAAATACCTGCACCTTGCTGCTGTAGTGAGACAAAATGTGGACAATTTAAAGGTGTACACATACTTATGAAGGCACTCTGTTTGCAAATACATTTTGACCTTTATCTGTTTTGTGATTTATTTTTTTCCCCTCCTTTCTGTTTGAAGGTCCCTCGCATGGTGGAGGGTCTGATGTCCCACCATTGCTCCCAGGTGGCAGCAGCCAAAGACCACACCGTGGTGCTGACAGAGGAAGGCTATGTTTACACGTTTGGTCTCAACACCTTCCACCAGCTGGGCCTGACTCCTCCCCCTGCCTCTGCACATGCTCCTAAACAGGTGGGGAGGGAGGGTAACTGACCTTTCAGAACAACCCCCTCCCAAAAAAAAATGTTTTATGACTTTCCTCATTTATTTATTTATTTATGTTTTGCTTTTGTTTCACGTCATACATGTGCTGGTTTTTTCTTTTTCTTTTTCTTTTTAAAGTTAATATTATTATTATTATTATCAGGTGTTCTCCAAAATGCTGAAAGGCAGGGCAGTGATCGGAGTCGCTGCAGGGAGGTTCCACACGGTGCTGTGGACCAGAGAGGCGGTGTATACAGTGGGACTGAATGGAGGGCAGCTGGGTAAGACTCAGCACTGACGTCAACAAAACCATTGAAACTATTTTCAGATACAAAATATGACTGAACTGTCTGGTTCAATTGGAATGAAAGCCTCAAGATGTGGCCACACAAGTGTAAAAATTAATCGAGACTAAAATACTATGAAAAAAAAACCCCAAAACAAAACCTTAGCATGGAGTCTTGAATAATCCTTTTTTAGTGTAGTTCATAAAATAACTGATGAAAAACATTAAGTATGACATATTAAAAGGCATTAATGTTATCAGTGTGTAGCTAATTTCCGATGGAGTTTTGCACCGCTCTGTGTCTGATCTCTAGGTTACCTGCTCGATCCAAACGGGGAGAAGTGCGTGACGACGCCCCGCCAGGTGTCTGCTCTGCACCACAAGGATGTCGGCATCGCCATGGCAGCGGCTAGCGACGGAGCAACTGTGGTCGTGACCGGGAAAGGGGACGTTTATCTGCTGGCGGACTACCAGTGCAAGAAAATGGCTTCCAAGTAAGAAAAACAAGAGTAGTTGTAGATATCTCAGCTTGATTAAAACAACAACAACAACAACAACAAAAAACACTTAAGTAACTGTGATGGATGTTTTTTGTTTTTTTTTTCTTTTCAGGCAGCTAAACATCAAAAAAGTGTTGATTAGTGGTGGCACTCTGGACCATCGGGTACATCCGCAGATCTTGAACGACAGCGGAGGGGAAAAGATCGCCATCTTGGCATTGGATGAAGCAGGGAGAGTAAGTCAGGGCTTCTTGCACACATATAAGCTGTTTACATAACTCCAGAAGCCTGAAGCTACAGATTTTATACGCTTTCCTACAAACACGATGGATCCTGTTTTTCTATATTTTGAGCACCGCCTCACTTCCACTATAGTTATCCAACCCTTTCTATACAGTTTAACGGGGGAATCTCTAAAAACAGCCGTGCCTTTATGATACAGTCCAGGTGTCAGCGATGACTAAGAGTTGTGTAACTCTCCTGTCTCCTTCAGGTGTTTTGCTGGCGTTCGTCTGGCAGCGCGGTGAGACAGTGCAGGTGGGCGTACCCGCGTCAGGTTTTCATGTCCGACATCGCCCTCAGCAACAACGGCATGATGTTTGTGACTCCCGACGGGGAAGGCTTTAGCGGCGTATGGGCCGGGGAGTATAAAAAGTACGGAGAGAAAAAAGGTGAGGAATGACGCCCCTCTGTTCTCCCGTTTAATTACATGTTCTAATCCACCAATGAAGTGTTGTGGTTTATTTAAATACGATGCTTAATCTGCTCAAGTTGTCTGTTTCTTTTTCGATTTTTGTCAGAAATTGTATGTTTCTGACCTTCTGATTAGATCTTTTTTTTTTTGTTTGTTTTGATTTGTTCACTTTTTACCTGGTTAAGTTTTGCTGAACTGTTGATTTTTCCAGAGGTCAGTGTGGAGGTTTCTGGGCCGTCGGATGCCGGCACCATGTATGAGCGAATCCGCCTGGAGAAGCTCCCTTTCGTCCACAGAGCCGTCAGCATCACAATGGACTCCAAAGGACGAAACTTTGGAGTTCTTCAAGCTGACCCCAGAACCAGGTATGAGATCAGCCATTTGGAGCACGAATTCACAAAAAACTGTCAAAGTACTCATCCAAACAAAGTGAAGTAGTATTGAGGAGAATTTTTCATTTCTTTCAAATTTTTATTGAACTTTTCCAGAGAAATGCAGATTCAGTAATGTCTTGCTCCTTGGGGAAATAAAAGGTAGGTTTTAGATTTTTACAGGTGCAATTTAAACAGCCAACAGAGTGACTTTTTAAAATGTCCATTTAATGGATGTGGTGAGTGAGGAGTCAAAATATGATGTTGGCTTTTGTGGCTAGATGTAGCTGTTCTAAGAGTCACTATTTCCTTTGTCAGAATGTAGTATTAATAGTCATTTTTTGTTATGCTGGCTGATTATGAATTTGTCACAGTGTTGACAGTTATAACTCATTAATTCATGTCTGTTTTAAAAATATTTTTGGTTAATTATTTTTTTGCACCTGTTCAAACATCTTCACCATCTTCACAAGTCCTCTTACTGAAAATCTGTGTACCTTTTTTCTTTATTTTATTACTGATTCCTATATTCTTTAAATGCAATTGTGTTGCTCAAAGAACATGAGGAATATTATCTTCTATCTAAAAGCTGGCCTGTTTATTTATTTAAATTATTCTTAAACAGATTAAAGTTTTTATTTCAGTGTGGAAAAACACTGAAAGTGAATTCTAATTAGCCACATGGTTCCATTATGTAGGTTTAATCGGATTTCATACATCTCTGGATATGAATTAGATCCGTTTGTTTAGTAAAGTGCTTTTTAACTGAATTGAAATTGAAAATGGATCAATTTCAGTGGAAAGTATGAGCTTCAGCGTATCGGAGCTAAAAAGAAATAAATAAAAAAAATGTGTAGTTGATATGTTGTTGAGAAACAGAAGCAGGAAGAGAAATCTCATCTCCACCAATACTGGTTACTGCGCCATCTAGAGGTGGAAACGGGGGACGTCTTCTTGAGACATTTGAAAAAGGAACAAATGTTTACAAAAGTGCAGCGCCACATAAGGAAAACATACAATAAGAATTGTGACATGTTAACTTTTGAAAAGCTAGATAGTGTCTTTCTGCTTTGAGTTCATAGTAAATATAGACCAAATATAAGGAGCAGGACAGGAAACAAAATATCAATGCCAAATGTATTTATTTATATAGCACATTTCCAACAGCTGGAACATTTGCACAAAGTGCTTCACAAAGTAAATGAAGTAAATTTGATTAGTAGTAAGTGAAGCACGGATCATTATATTTGATGTATATTTTCTTGATGATGGGATTTGAGACAATCTGTTTGTTTTTGTAGTTGATGACTGTATTACGTTTTTGTGACGTAAAGCACTTTGAACTGCCTTGTTGCTGAAATGCTTTACAAACAAATTTGATTTGACTTTTATAAGTAGCTAACTTTTACTGCAGTCAAGTCAAATCTACGAGATCTGCACTGTTCAGTAAAACTGCGACATCAATAAACTTGCTGTATGTAATCATTCCGAAGACTTCGGCACCATAGTGTCATGTTTCTAACAGTTTATTCAGCTTAATCTTACAGATTAAGTTTAATCTAGCAGTTTAAGCTCTGAAAATCTTTATTCCTATGATTATTGGTCAAAATGGCTTTATTCCAATCTGTCCAAAGTCCAATACATCTAAAAATGTGTGTCTTTTTGTTTTCCTTCTCTGCGTCTTCCAGTTTGTTTGAGGTGCCCAGCGTCTCTCCGTCTTCCTTCGCCCAGCACTTCCGGAGTCTTCTGGAGGAGGCGGACGAAACGGACAGCATCCACGACGTGACTCTTCAGGCCGGCGAGCGCAACTTCCCCGCCCACAAGTACATTCTGTCCATGAGGTCCGAGTTCTTCCGGAAGCTGTTCATGTCCGAGCGCTGCGGCGTTAACGAGGAGCTCGACAAGGAGGTGAGACGGGGCGAAGACGCCGTCGGGTGCGACTTGTTCATTCTGGAGAAGATCGCGGCGGACACGCTGGAGTACGCTCTGCACTTCATCTACACGGACTCTTGTGAGCTTCTGGTGCCCGGGGCGCGACCCAGAGTCTCAGGGACGTCAACCGGCCAAAACCAGGTCAGCAGAGAGCTATATTTCTTAAATTGTTTTTCTTTTAGGGACAAGGTTTTTATGTTTTTTATTCTTTTTTTTATTTTTAGGTTAATGTGGGAATCAAGCAGCAATTAAAGCCTAATCCAATATTATGTTTCTTAAGATCTTTCCCTGAATCAGTAAGAACACAGAAGAACACTATATTTTTGCTTATGAAGGCTGTTATGACCATGTTGACAGGATATGAACTTCCTGTTAATACATTTGTGTCAGACTATATTTCTCTGGAAAGTTTAAGATTCAGAATAACAAACTTTTTACAGTAAAGTTTGTTAGCGTCGAAGTACCTAAGAACTGAAGTATAACGAGGACATTGCTGTCAATGTGTTCTGGATTAGTTACATATCTTAAATAATTTGTATATACGCTGTACTTGACTGTTGCTTTTTGAGTTGTTTAATTATATACATTTAATCTTCACATATGTTTTTTTTTTTTTACAACTTTTTTTTAATTCAAACTCGCATAAAAATATAAAATAATCCAAGTTTTCGGGTTTTTTTATCTGTGCACATTCTTAAAGTCCTTAATTTATGTATATAAAATTAAGGTTTTAAAATATCTTAAATGAATTTAAAAAAGTAAGTTCACTTCAAATTGGTTAATCACAGGTTTTGAATGTTGTGGTGATAAGACTATTGAATATCATGAATTCTATGGAGTCTTTTTTTTTAGTCGCTTCTTTATTGCTTTCTGTAACTTGAGGTGGTCAAGGCTACTGGTCACTAGCTGCTAATATATTCTTGCTAACTAGTGAGGGTATAGTCAGATGCCTTTACTAGCAATATCCAGTATTGCAATTAAACAACTGCAATACTAATATTGTTTGCAAGGCAATATTATACCCTTGCTAGCTAGCAACGTACACTAGCAGCTATATCAGCAGGAACCATTAGTTCTGGTTCCTGGAGTAGAGAAACTGTCCAGCTAGCTCTTTTTTGTGTCTATCATGGTCTAAGTGCAAATTTATCACCACTTGGTTGAATGACGTTCGTCTTTCCCTTTGGCTCCCTTCTGTTGTCATCCCCTTTGATGCTACATTCATTCTGGCGGTAAAGGTTGTTTCTTTTGCATATTTCTGTCATGATACAGGTCTTAAATTCCATCCATAACGGTCTTAAAAAAGTCTTTAATTTGAGTTGCTGAAACCTGAAGAAACACTGCCAAGATCAATCTTTTTTTCTTTTTTTTTTTTTCTTCTCTTCTTCTCCCGTCTATCTTCGGGATTCACCTGAACAAACCGTTTCCTCCGATTGTGCCAGGCTTATTTCATTTAGACTGTGTTCCTCTGTCTCTGCTGGCCAGGACTCTGAGCATGAGAGGCTTATCAGCAGTCTGCAGGACCTGGGGATGAGAGGTTGCTCGGCCCTTGAAGTGTACCAGTCCCTTTCCCCTTCAACCAAAGGCGACGGCGACAAGGCGAAGAACAAGGGCTCCAAGTCGAGCAAAAAGGGGAAGGGAGGCAAAGGTGACAAGACCAGGGCCAGCGAAGGAGGGGCCAACCCGGTGAAAACCTTACAGGCTGTGGCTAAAAAGCTGGGCCTGGGGAGCCTGTCAGCACGGTGAGTAGATGTTTCCCCTCTCTAACACAAAGGCAGAATTGATTTGATTTCATCAGTTATAATATATCATATTTATTTATTCCCATCCCTTCAGGCTGGATGGTGTGAAGTATGAGAATGGAAAGATTAACGTTGTACAGAAGAAAACTGGCAGCAAGCCCAAATTTTTCCAGAAAAAGTGGTTCGTATAAGAGTTCATTTTAGTTGTAATAAAAGTAAAAAAAAGAAAAAAGAAGGATGACAAACAATTAAGTATATACTCATATGTTGTATTTTTTTGTGCAGCTCCTATCTTTGTGATGTCACTCTAAAATCTGATGATGGAAAGGAGTTTCCCTGCCACAAAAGTGTCCTGTGTGCAAGACTAGGTAAGAAACTCATTGGTCATTTTTCCTTACAAATTATATACTGCATTTTATTTTACATACCTGAATAAACACCATTCAGTTTGCCATGTGTGTAGGAAATTGTAAGCTATATTATTTTGTAGCAGCATCTGTATTGAGCGCCTATTGAACTCCCACTCTTTAATTCGCTTTATTGGGAAATCATATGATAAGTATACCCAGAATAGTGAAGTGAAAGGATGATTGCAAATTATTTTCACATAAAACCATGAATACGACTGTAGGCCTAACTTCAGATTAGTTTTTTTAAATTTTTTTTTTATAAATCCTTCCACTATAAATATGCCCTACTTGGTGCGTTTTCATAAAGTTACAGCAAAACTTAGTTAATGTTGTCATTGTAGCACGTCTGTTCAGACATTTTCAACAATTTCTGAACATTTTTTGCACGTGTTTTGATCCTCATCCAGCATGTTTTTTTTGTTTTTGTTTTTTTCAATCAGAATACTTCAACAGCATGCTTGGAAACCCCTGGATTGAGGTTTGAGATTTGATCAAAAATAAAGTATTTCTGTAGTTTCCACCCGCTGAGCATTTTCCTTAGCAGTTTGGCTGCTGACGCCGCTGTGCTCCGTCGTTCAGGCAACGTCGTGTTCAGCTCTGGAGATGCCCACCAGCTCAGAGATCCTCCAGGTCATCCTGGAGTACATTTACACAGACGAGTCTCCCACCATTAAAGGTTCTGACTCGCATTTTGATAGATTTTTCTAACGGTTGCCGGATTAGGGTTGGTCGCAACGTCTCTTATTGTTCCTTGTTCTGGTTCTTATCTCAACAGACTCTCCAAACGTGGAGTTTGTGTGCAACGTGCTGGTTGTGGCTGACCAGCTGCTCATCACGCGGCTGAAGGAGATGTGCGAGGTCACCATCACTGAGAACCGTACGTTCTTTGTCTTCCTCCGTTTCCCGTCCACAAATAGTGATCTGCTGTTCTAACCTGTGTGTGTCTTCCAGAGGTTTTTTTTTTATGTTAAAAAAACAAATTCATTTGTCTTCCATCAGAAATTTTAAATTGATTTAAGATTAATTCATGTTAATACAGTTTTTTTTTTTTTTTTTATTTTTCCCCCCCAGAAGGAATTTGGTGAATTTGCATGTAAGCTGTTCAATCCAGGCAGTTTTTAATGTTTGAAATTAGCAGCTGGAAAGCCATTTCAGGATCAGAATGTGAAGAAATCCTTTGGTTCTTTATTAGATTTTTAATTAATTTCATGTGTTTATTTAACAAAGATAAAAAGGCAAAGTGAGAAAGCAGTGCATGAACAGACTTTTGATTTGAATAGATTCCCGTTTGATCGTAGAATAGTTTGGTTTACAGAGGACGTCGTGATGGATTCGGTTACAGCAGGACGCTCAGGTCATCAGCCTTCAGCCACCTGGATTCACATTTCAGGAGTTTGTTTCAAATGAATGCTTTTGTTTTTTTGTGGGAACTTTACCATCCAACGTGCTGATTTAGGGTTTTAAACTCTAATATTTAGTTGTTTTAAAGAGTGTTCTTTTCTAAATTTCCCACAGCTTCATGTTTTGCAGAAATGAACCTTGATGTGACATTTCAACCCTTCTTGCCTGCCTTACTTTGACCTTCCAGGGTTGGGGGTCACTTGCAAAAGAGTATTTCTAATGTCTTTCTTCCCCGGCAACGTTGCAGACCAACATATTCTTTCACATGAATGTTATAAACCTGGGGTTTCAAACTGTTTGAAAGCTTTAAACTGTAAACTTTATTTTAGTTTAGCCTCCTGTTTATATACATAAAAAAGACTTCTGGGGCTTTATAGACATGTTTGCAGTTAAGGACTACGTCCTCATGTCACATGACCCACATTTTGAAAATCCCTTTATTTTTGAACTGCTTATTCTTTTTATTTTTTTTTTGCCCCAATATTTGCAAAGAAATAAGTTCTGAGTTGCAAATTCTTGTTTACTAATGGGGTACCTACTTGTTGACGTATCTGTAACTTGTAACTTTAGACACAGTGTGACAGAATGTGGGTGAACGCTGTTGGAACAGGACAGAAACAGTTGTTGCATTGATGCATGTCCCCCCCCTGCCCCTCAGTGACCCTGAAGAACGCGGCGGTGCTGCTGGAATTTGCCACCATGTACAACGCGGAGCAGCTGAAACTGTCCTGCCTGCAGTTCATCGTCCTCAACATTGGCGCCCTGCTGGAGTCGAAGTGAGAATCTGAGTCAATGCGACGGCTTAGCTTAGCTAATTCGTACCACCTTATCAAGTTTAGCATTTTTAATGGCGAAGAAAATAAAGCTTAGAGCTATAGAATCTTATTTGTAGTATTTAACTTAATTCAGTTGGTATTTGATTGAACTTTTGTGTATATTTGGTAAAACCTTTCTCTATTTATATCCTAATCGGTGTGATATTAATGTGAGAAATAAAAGTGTGTGTGTTAACTCCTTTATTTGGTTGTGTTGTCCTCAGGGCTCTGGATATCCTCAGCGAGGAAGTTCTTGTTGAGCTTTCTGTGGCTTACAGACGGGCGGTGAGTTTCATAACAGCGCTCCATGCCGCGTGCTCATCAGGCTTGTTACTAGATAGCTGATTGTTATCAATGCCTTTTTCCTCGAGCCTTTCATTAGCAGCTTTTCCAGTTTGACAGAGGACATTTCTCTCCCCTGATCCACACACGACACAAGGGAGAGAAAGATTTATTTTAATGTTAATCTGAAAGAAAACAAAAAAAACACAACGGTCTCATTCATTACTTTAAATGGCCGTTGGGTGTGTTTTTGTCTGTGGAACTGCTTGGTTTTCAGATCCCTGCTATGCAAAGGCGAGTTATCACGCCGTATCCCGGAGCACCAGACCTCAGTGCGTATGAGGAGGAGGACTTGGACTCAGCATTCAACCCCAAACCAGAGGGAGAACTGGATCAGTCTTGCAGGTACACCAAGCAATAAGTACACTAGTTAATAAACTTTTTTTATTGCAATGAATGGATATGTAGCTTTATTCAGAAATTGCAGAAGGAAAGGTTTGAAGTTTTATCTGTGCCACAAAACGCAAAAGGTTCCAGTCAGAGTCTTAGATGCACTCATCATGGGAATGAATGCTGAGTTTGGGATTTTAATGATTGATTTTGAACAGTTCTTTTTCAGGGCATACTGATTCTACGAAAGTATTAGTAGTAGTAGTAGTATTTGCTTTTGTGTCAACAACTGGCGGCAGAAATGTAATTGTTATTGTAGATCAGAGCTTCAAATGTATATCCTCCCATTTTTTGAACTTCTGCAAATGTTTATTACACATAGACCTCTACTCTTCTGTAGACATCAAAAAGCTTATTGCAGAATAGTGCTTGTATATATGATCACTATTTTGGCAGAATTTTTTTTATTTATTTTTTAGGCACTTTAAACATCTGTGGAATTTTTTTTTTTTTTATCAATTTGAGGTTATGACCGTTCTAAAACCATAATACTTCTCTGCTTTATGAATAAAAAAAAAACAGATTTAATGTAATTGCAATGACGGTTAAAAACAAACAAATAAAAGTCAGATTTTAAAACTGAAATACAATAATTATTGAGGCACTTATATTAAAATAAATTAAACTATTTGGATATTGAAGACAATAGGAAAACACAGTAAAGTGTCAGTGTTTTATAAAATAAAATGGTATAGTTGTAGGTTAGTCCAATCACTATCTTGTCTGTCAAGATAAAATTAACTATTCTACTTTCAAGCCAGTGTGGAAAATGGTTCCAAAACCCTAATTAATTGTTCATTAAAGTGAACTAAAGACACAAAAGTATCACTCTATATCTAATAGCCTTCAAACGACAGTTTTTATATGTGCAGAACACACTCTCCAAAACAATATTCTGATCATATTTATTCATCTTCCGTTCTCAGAGAAGTCCTGTTGAGGAAGGCAAAGGTGAAGGCAAAAAAGAAACCAAGGAGACGCTCTGACAGTTCAGGAGGCTACACACTCTCTGAAATCATTCAGAGCCCTCCTGCTGCAGGTACACACTCTCACACACACACACACACACACACACACACACACGTTTGTGCCTGTATTTTGTACATTTTGCAGCAGGTTGTTTTTGGTAAGCTGTTTTTCTTCTTTTTGTCCAGCGGTGTCTCCTGTTCTGGTTAAGACGGGGAAGGCCAACTCCACAGAGTCTCTGCAGGAAGGCCTCACATCTGACTCAGAGGGCAGCTACATGGCAGTCGGCAGTCCCAGAGACATGCAGTCTCCTGTCTTTCATGACAAACCTGAGGTTATTTTCCATCTTCTTGCCTAGAGGAATAAATTAATATTAATTGTTAGTGGTTAATACTTTAATTTCTGGTCTTTGTTCACCTTACTTACATTCTGACAGATGCTTTAAATCGTATAAATATTCTTGTGTGAATTTCTAAAGCTGCTGCTAAATCAAGTAAATTTCCTGGTCATTTCTGTAGGATGAGCGAGCGTTCAGTCAGAGATTAAAGACTCCACCCAGCACTCCAACCTCGCTGAGATCCAGCCTCCCTGTTCTCCCTCCAACTCCCCCGACTTCCATCCCCAAAAACCTCCCCAAGCTTATTGCGTGGTAAGGAATGTTTTCTCAGTGAGTCCCGCCTTTTATCACTTTTTAATTGAGACTTGGTAGAACTATATCGTAAGGCAAATAAAATGTAGATGGTGGATCTATGGCACTGTTTCCGTGATGCCACCGAATCTGTTTCTACAACCTGCAGTCCTGCTCACGCGCCTCCGGTGTTGGATCTGAGAACCATCATGGATATGGAGGCCAGCTCTCTGCAGACTCTTGGTGCAACTGCAAAAAGCCCCGGAGTGTAAGGAGACGGCTTACGTACTGAGTGGATCAGCTGGAACGTTTAATTGTGACAAATCGATTATTGGAATAATCATCAACTTTTTTTTTTTTTTTTTTGTAATCGATTAATCATTAACTGGAGAATGCAAAGTCAAAACAAGGCCATGTGCTGGTTTTTCCCTCCTGTAGGATGTCCTAATTCAGCTGAAAGAACAATATTGTCGGCTGTAATTCAGCAAAAACTCCACAAACAACATCCACATTTAGGATTTAAAATAATAATAATACAAAAAAACTTCTTTGTAAATCTTTTCTACCAAGAACTCCTCAAGTGACAGATTTAGTTTCAAATGGTTCAAATCCTACTAAAGAGAATCTATTCTTTTTGCTTTTCATTTACTAATCGGTAAATCCAAAAATAATCAACAAATCGGCCCTCCACTGTGCTGGTGTTACGTTGAGCAGAAATGGTTGAGCTTTTCACTTGTTGATGTTAGAAATATCTGTTTAGCTGCAGTGGTATCCTTTGCTGTAAATAATCAAGTGTACACTAGATGAATGCTTTGTTGTTGCATTTTAGGCAATAAAATATTACATCTTTTAAGGCATTTCTAATTTCGTATTAAATCGTATTAAATGTTATAAATTCCAAATTGTGCCAATTAATTTAGTTGATTAATCGTCTGAATAATCAATAACTGAAATCATTTAGTTGCAGCACTAGAGCAGATGCATTTTCACAACTAGACATGGTGTTTTTAAGATTAATAAATCCATTTGTGCTACATTACTTTTAGATTTCATTGTCCTAATTCAGGTGTGTGTGTGTGTGTGTGTTTTTCTGGGTGCATGCAGGGTGCCCTCCAGCGTCAAACACTCTACTGTTTCCTCCAAACTGTCCCAGAAGCAGAGGAAGATGTTGGCCATGGCCAGTAGAGAGGCCAGTGCGGACTCACCTCCATCTAGATCGGTGCCCATAGCGACGCCATCCAAGAGCAGCGAGAAGGCCTGGTGAGCCAACTGATTTTAAAAAAACCAAAACTTTTTAAATTGTGCTTTTATTGTTGATGTTTGTGGGACTCTCTTTCTCAACTCAAAGCTTTTTCTTTTTGTCTTTGTCAATATTTCAATATTTTCTATTGCATTTCTGCAGGGCAACAGCTGTCCAGTCCCCTCCTTCTTCATGTTCATTTCGGGCTCTCGTGGAGGAGGAAGAGAACCGTTCAGCCAGAGTGGGTCACCCGGGACCCCAGCGGCTCCAGAATGCCCTGGGGGCCGGCGCCACGCCCGCAGCCCGGAGGGTCACGTTCAAGAGCAACGAGAGCGGCGAGCCAGAGAAGCCCACTGGGTGAGCAGAGTGCTTTCACATTGCTACGCAGGTCACCATGGCAACAATGTTTTACTTCAGTAAATTAAATTCTTTTTAAAGAACATTTACTGGTACAGGAAGATATTTTAAATATCCAAAATAAAACTCAACAACTAAATTCAAAATAGAAATTATTGAGCTCAATTGAATTAATCATGTGACTTAATGGCTTATAGACAGGCCTGCACATTATCTAATTTAACTTGTTCAAATACATAGGCCTGTCATGCTAATACATGGACAATAAATGGACCATAAATGGACAATACATTGTCCCCGAAGTTATCGCGATTAATGATGATGTTGTTGTTTTTGTGACCGTTTTCAAGTAATATAGCGCCAATGTCATAATAATGCAAGATCACGTTCTCGAAGATCATCACATTTTAATTCTAATAAACATTCAACACTGGAACTGGAAAACATTTTAAATATCAAAAAATAAACACAACAGAAAAAAACAAAGTAAATTATGAAGTCTCTGTGAACAACAACAAAAAAGAGGCTAGTTGATACCAAAGCACCAGACTGATGACTTCTGTCATCCAGCTTTTGGTAACAAAAAGAGAAAAAGCAATCAGCCATGCAAATGTAAATTGAGTTAGTTTTATTTTACCATGAGATTAATTGACTTCTTGCTTATTGTGACATTTTTTTTAAATCCGACACACGGGTTGGTATTAAAATTAGTAGAGCTTCTTGTTTTTTCTGCTGATTTCCACTTGAAGGCACTGTTGAGGTACTTATGACGCCGTCATCACAGTCTGCGGTTTTTATTTTCATTGCACTGCATTTCTGTTTTATATGATTGCTATTGGTGGAGCAAATATGCTTAAATTGATCTATTCCAATTGCGGATTCAACACAGAAGCATCATATAAACATGAACGTAGTTTTTACATTTATTTCAGAGCAGGGAAACCAAACATTTTTCAGACTTTTTTTTTCATAAGAAGTGGCGGTGGGGGGGGCGAGAAATAAAAAATGCAAATAAAATGCCGTCGTATGTTACTGGTGGAGTTGTTGACGTTAAGTGCTGGAGTTCTCTGCTTGGGAGGCACGGAGTGAGGCAGGATACTCCAATCTGGGTGACCCGATGCAGCTGGGTTGACCTGCCCATGGAGACAGAGTCACCCTAACCTTTACAGCCTCTCTTGACAGCTGGATAAACACCCCCCCTCCCCACACACACACACACACACACACAATATCCTGATCCGGGGAAATGTTGTGCTTTGCTGTTTATATGCCATCTGACCCCCAAAAGAAGTGTGCTGTGATTCTCATTTGTTTACCGGATTTGAAATCTTCTGCTTTAAGCAGTTTTCATCCTGGATTGTAACAAAAACTAAATAACTAAAAAAAAAAAACAACCCCATATTTCTGGGTGTTAAACAGCTGTAGGACACAGTCAGGTGGAGGCGGTGATGTAAATAAGAAACGATAAGGGCAGTCTTCGCGTCATCACGGATCACGCAGAGCAGAGAGCAGGTTTAACGTCGAGTCAGGAAGCCCCGGAGAATCTCAGCCGTGCTTTTCCAGACCCACAGTCCGATTTAATAGAGATGCCTCTCTAATCTTTGATTTGACATTTTTTCCGTCTTATGTCTTCAGCGTGTGCTTCCCGAGGAAACTCCTGGTCGTATCATTACACTGGCCTGGCTGCAGTATCCATATAACTGAATGCTTCTGACCACATTTATTGTGCTTTGCGTAAGCACGCATACCTCTTGTACCTTTTTGTGACGTTACTGCCAGGAAATTCAATTTATTTTATTGGGACTTTTTTGGCGTAATAATCATGAAGTTGAAGGAAAACTATCCCAAAAATGTGAAAAGTTTGTCAAGTGTTTGGAAACAATTCATGAGTGAGTCGATCATTTTTTAATATCAATTTAATAACAAATTCGATTCATTATGTTTGGGATTATTTTGCTGAAAGTTGAACCCCTGCAAATACTTTTATTTTCACTTTTAGCAGGTGTTCTGCTCCAAAACTCTTCAAAGTTGACAGGAAATTTAAATGCATCACTAAGGGTAACTAAGTGTTACTGGAAGACATTATCAACAGTTCCTGAACACCAACTATTAAATCTCAAAACAGGCAAACATAAATAAAGTACAGTAAAGATACAGTTTTTGCGCAGATTGACTTGAAGGAGTAAAATTAGTCAAGGTGTCAGCTTGTCAAAATCCATTCCGCAACCTTGTCCAGACGTTTTGGCACATAACGTCTGGACTAAAGCGAAGTTGGAACGAAATGTGAGAATGATCGCCATCCAGAAAATCTGTGTAATCTCTGGTATGAGATGAAGTCAAAGCCGGGAGTTATCAGGACGTAGCTCGTAGCTCGGTGTGCAGCGCTCTAACCCATCCTGTGCGTCTCCTCCCACTCCCTCCCTCCTCCACCTCAGGCCGTGGGTGCTGGGCGCCGTGGGCAGCCCCCCCCTCTCCTCCCTGGTGACCTTCGCCTCCATCGTGGAGGAGGAGAAGCAACAAGAAGCGGCGCTGATCCGCAGCCGAGAGAAGCCGCTGGCGCTCATCCAGGTAGACGACAAACAAACGCACTCCCTCGCTCCCGGTTTGATTCTAAACTAGGTCTACATGGTGGTGGAATGTCTGCTCCTTTTGTCTGCAAGCTGTTCCCGTATGGCAGATTTATCTGTTTAACATCTCCGTCTTGCGTTGCCGTCGATGCCAGACTCCTGCCACTGCCTTCACTAAGCACTTTTTTTCCCCCTTTCTTTCCTCCCCTATGTGGCTTTCTGGTTTCCATTATCTTAAACACTCCTTCACCGCCATTAGACTTTTCACCGTCAGCGTTTCCCGTTTTCACCCACAAGTGAAATGTGCTTTTGCTGAACACATTATCCCATCTCATAATCTGTGGGATGTTTTGCTCCCCTCCCCCCGTCTCCCTCTTCCTGCAGATCGAAGAGCGAGCCATTCAGGACCTGCTGCTCCACTACAAGGCGCGGGACAACCCAGACGAGCTGATAGCGGTGGAGACGACGTCCAGAGGCCCCATGGCAGCTCCAACCTGGCACAAACACTAACGACGGGCGAGCCCGGGACGGCACAGCATCAGCATACCGTCAGAGAGAAGAGTTTGAATCCAGATCCTCCCCACTGTGTGTTTCTGCTCTGCTGCTGCTCCGCGTCTTGTTTATTTCAACTTGAGAGAGCGACAGCTTCGCGTGTCACAGAGGCGCTCCCAAAGCAAACGACATTTAGAGCTCGTAGTTCTCAGTAGGACGGCGCAAACCAATTTCCCTCATAAGTCTTCTGTCGCGTGAAGTTGCCAAAGAATCGGGCGTTTAAGCTGCAAAGTGGGTCCAAACTAAACGGAGGGCTTGCGTGTGTCTGATAAGTGGACGTCCTCGGTTTAATTATGAAAATTTAAGAGTGCCAAACAGCAGCTGGCAGAGCTTCAGCTTTAATTAGTGGGATATGTCGTAGAGGTGCACCGATCGGCGTTCTCCGGCCAATACCGATTTCTTTCTTTCTTTCTTCTTTCTCTTTTGAGGTTTGATTCGCTGATTTAGAATAGTATCCGTCAGCTGAACAATATAGGCCATCCAGAAATGTGCTGTAGGTTTGTTGGTAGATGTAATGTAGTAGTTGAGAAAATCCAACGAAAAATGAAGGAATTGCAAGTTTAATCTTTTTCCGCATCAAAGCACAAGTCCTTCGCTTTTACCTGAGTTTTCACAAACTCTGAAACTGCATCAGCATTTCAGGCATTTAATGAATCAGAGAAATTCTGAATTTTCTTTTTTTTTTCTTTTTATGCATATTTCACCAGCTGTCTGAGGAGAGGTTGACCTTCTGATCTTGTCAAATTGATGGATGTGTCCTTTTTTTTTGTTGACAGATTTGCTCAGCTGTACTGTCACCAGTAAACTATTGATTATAAGATCAGCGTCCATAAATGACAAGTAGTGTAAATACGTGATTTGATATAGTTACACGTGAATGCTTAACAAAATGAGAAGGCATATTGTTGTGAAGCTGGTTTAAAACTGTGATTTAGAGACAGCAGCTTGCGGATTTAAATCTTTAGTTCAGTAAATTAATTTTTTTTTTTTTTTTTTCTGGAAGCAATTGTGAATTTGGTACTTGAGCTTCATAGAACATAATCTCTTTACCTACCAAAAGTTTTTGTTTTTGTGTTTAAGACGTGAGGATGTGGAAGCAAAACTGGCATGCAATAAAATAAAAACTCATCTGTTCAATGAGCGTCACGTTGTATTTTTTATATTGGATTTAAGTGATTTAAATTGTCTCAATTTCCCATCAAAACATCCAATTGGTGTTCCTTTTTTTGTCAGAAATAAAAAGTAACATTTATCCCAAACACATCTCATCACGCTACATCGGCCCTGAATGAGAGCGGGACCATTATGAAGTCTCGGTCTGTGATTAACTGTGATGACCCTGATCTCGGCAGAGAGGATGGTGATTGAGGGATTTTATTGGCCGTAATTGAACACGGAACGTCGCGTCCGAAGTCGGAGAGAGACGACTCATGGGGAAAAATGTTAATGACGGATTAGGATGTATTAGCCGGGGCAGAGATGACACATTAGTTAGAGGGGAAAACGTCTTCCTTTTGACCTCGTGCTAATGCGATGTGCCGGGCGATTTATGCTCTTTCAAGTGGACTGCTCATTGTGTTTGTGCTCGGAATAAAAATGTCGGTGTACAAAAAGTCCGGAAATTGGTTTATTGGGCAATAAGGAGCTCTCCTTCAATGGTCAGAGTTACTGTCAATCCACAGATTTTTTATTTTTTATTTTTTAAATTTAATACACTCGTCTTGGTTTTTGTCGCGACCCGTTGGATTAATGTTTAAAATATTGTACGTTGGTAATATATACTGATTTCAAATTTGGCTAAAATGGTACAATAAACCATAAAAAAAGCATACAACATATATTTTAAATTTTCAAGGGCAATTCTTTTCTTTATATATACACACATTTTGAAATGGCAGGGTTGTTCAAGGCTTAATAAACACAAGAGTTTAGGATTTTAAACGAGGACATTTTCTTTAATTCTCATCAATTCAGAGAGCAAAATTTATGTTCAGTTCTAGTTGAATTCTAAAATCCTCGCTACAAATTATTAGCAAAATGCACAGATGGGCAGCTTTTTGCAATGAAGCAAAGAGCTGTTTGAATAGCTTAGCAAAGCTGTTAGAAATATTTCTCCACATTGGATACTTTTAATCACCGCTGCACTCTCCACATTATTTTTCAATGTCTTCAACACGGCCATCTTTGGTAATTAGGAGTAATGACCTGCCGCAAATCTGCTTCATAGTCAGTTGATGAACTGGAGGTTTTAGCCTATCAGACACAAACTTGACTGTAGGCGACTGGTTGAAAATGTCTTCAGTTTAATAATATTAAGTACATGAGACAGCCCCACCAAACAATACAAAGTAATTTTGGTCTATTTTCTAGTGCAAATATCTCAGTACACTGAGATATTAATAATCATTAATAATCTGGTATTTATACTGGCAGATTATTTCATTTATATCTAGTATTTTTTCCAACACTGTTAAGGAATCGTTGACTTAAAGTAAGCTCCCATATCTTGCTGAAAAGTTACTTGCAAGCTTGTTATTTTGCAAAAAATGATATGGACTATTATTTTTGGAACGTGACTACATGTTTGCAGATGGGATGACATTGTTGTGTTAAATTATCTAAACTAATCAGACTAGACTTGGTTGAGGAGAGTGGACCTTTCTTGGCGTACACAGAGCGTCTGCATAGTGTAGCAAGATGTCGATATATGGTATTGCCACTTTAGCCACGGGATGAACCTTTATTCTTTACTTTGGATCGCTTATTCAGATTGAGTTATAAAAATGTTTTTGTTTTATTCAGTTTCCTAAGTTAACTTTGCATTTCAGCTGCTTCAAATACTAAAGCCATTGGCTCTTTAAAACACAGTTAATCAACTTTTGTTGCCTCTTTTTGAAGTCCATCATACTGAAAATGCCTTAGCCATTGGCAACATTTAGAAATATGCAAGCAATTTATCCATTATCTTTAGCTGAAGAGACTTGAGAGATTTATTATATTTTTTGCTTCAAAGCTGCACAGTTTTTAGCGTATCCTTCATATCTTTGCACTGCTTTTAGATGTCAGATCTGACTTCATATAGATGTACGTTATCCAGTTTTGCTCCTCCGTTCCATCTCTTCAGAATATCTGTCCAATCCTTGATTCCATTCTTTTCCAATTGAGCCGTCTGAGTATTTGAGAACCCCGGTGGGAATCGCTGCTGTAGATTTCATTAGGGAGAAACCCTCCGAGATCAATCCGGCAATATGCAGCATTTGAGAAAGTTGAGCCCCTCCCTTTTAAGAGCGGGACGAGGATAAGCCCTGGTTATTCAGCTTCCCTTCCAGGCACATGGGAAAGTCATAGGGCTGTCCTCCAGATGGTGAGGATAACTCCAGGATTAATTTGTTTATGGAGAAAAAGTGACGCTCCAGACGCGCCGCGGAGCAGCTGCCACATTTCCAATCTGCTCTGACTGGAGAGCGCCAATTCATCATGGTTCAGTCGTTATTTATTCAGCCATCACTTATCAGGTAGCCTGTCAGGACCAGGCAGTCAGTTGAATAGACCTGAAGTCGAGCTTTGAGAAGTTGCATCCTGTCCTGGGGGAAAATCAAATGAATCACTTACGATGAAACAGAAATGGCCTAATAGCTGGATATTCATCCTGATTTTGCTAACAGAACTAAAGCTTTGGCCTAATTTAGAGATTAGTATTGAAATTAGTAGGAGGTGGATGGATTTCTCTAAAATGTGTTGAGGAGATGTTCAGTTTGTTCCAGCTGGATTTATGGGGACAGAATCCTTTCTAATATTATAGATATAGAAGCTGAATTCAGGTTGTATTGGAAACCTTAACGGATAAGAAATGAAACAAACTCGACTAAACAGCAATATATCGAATCAATCAAATTGTACATATTTGATAGGAAATCAATATAATTTCCCTTTTCCATACTATTTTCACAAATCCTTCATTGCAACACTTAGAAGTAACATTTAATAAAGAAATCAATGTGACATTGTTTCATGACTGGCTGGATACTTCAGGGTGTTTTACCATTTCATTTTTTGTTTGCATAATATTCACAAAAAACACACACTTGTAATTAGGGATGTACGATATTATCAGCATGGCATCAGTATCGATATTAGCCGTAAAATTTTACATTGGACATCGGCCATTCTGCCAAAATAACTCCGCCGTTTTTATCTGACAAACCAGTGACGATGCCTGCAGCACAGCACAAATTTGCACTGTTTGAGTGTTGTCATTGTCTTAGAGAGAGCAAATGTCTTGAACAAATTTGACAAACCTAACTCAAGTTGAAAGTGTTGCATAATTTTCAACCTTCTTTGTGGCATTTGCATTTGGTAGCAGGCTAAATGGACGAGAATAACGCAGTGATTTCATCCCACATTAGAGAAAGCCATACAGTTTAAGTAGGTACAGAAAAAAATATCAATATTGGTATCGGTTATCCGTAGAGTTGTAGTATATCGCCATATCGGATATCGACCAAATATCCAATATCACGCACCCTACTTGTAATATATGACTTTCTTGAGCGCACTTGAAAGCTTTATATGTTTTTGCTACCTTAGAGTGAGAGAAGAACGACCTTTGGCAGAGAGGCATGGTGGTTTATATAAGAAATATTGAACGCCTGATGTCATGGAGTTAAAGGGAGAGGCGCCGGGTGAAAAGCTGCATATTGTTGTACTAATGTACAAAGCGCTCAAATACTGTGATGTGATCAATTACTGAAAGTGGTTTAGTTGTCTTCACTCAAACTTCTCTTCACAAGTCGAGTCAAGATTCACTAAAGAAATGAGCACAGCTGCCGCTCTGTTCTCTTTAGGGGACATAAACAATGATAGCGCTGGATACGCATGTTCCAATGTAGTGATTCTAAGTGCCGCTGTTGAGGCAAAGCGGTGTTTATCCGCCCTTAGTTACGGTTACATCACGTTAAATCATACGAGTCTCTGGCTGCATTTTCAGGCTTGCTGTCCTGCTTGAAGGCGAACCTCTAGCAGGTTTACATCATGCACGACTGCACTATGTTTTTTAGATCTCCATCCATCTTCCTGTCATCTCTGACCAGCTTCCCTGTCCCTGCTGAAGTAAACCACTTAGCAACAGGATTCCTCCACCACCTTATTCCATGTGAAATGTTTGTTTTCTCCTTGATATTATGTTACTTTGCACGTAATTTAAAAAAAAATTTTTGGTCCTGCATGAGCAGAGGAACTTTTGTATTTGTTGTGCTCTTCTACAAGTCAAGACAAGTCTGTTAGGATAGTACAAGGCAAAACATAATATAGCCACCAATTATGAAACAAGCAACAAGCAATACATTTTGACAAAAGCCACCATCAAAATCACCAAGCAGACATACATCAAATATATTGATCAATCTTCCAGTTACCAGGAATCAAAGGCAGCTCTGAACAGGCGGGTTTTGATTTAAAGGACCTCTGTTTCAGTATCTTAGCTTTCTGCGAGATTGAGAACTTACAGGGCCTGAAGCTAACCGGCTCTGCCACACAAGCCACTGCACCCGCCCCAACTCGACAACCGCCTGGAAAGAAATGTGAACTTCTGCAAATAAATCCGAGGTCATAATCTTCCAGATTGTCTCAACGTCAACTTCTCCACATGGAGACCAGAACCAAAAGAAGTACATAGTGTTGGATGACGTTGACAGACGATGGCAATCAAAATACTCCACTTGGCAGGTGAGCATTCCTTTGGCAATTTACCTCCAAAGCTTATGAAAATACTTCTAAAGATAAACTAATACGGTTTGGCTTGAGCACAAAACGTGGAAGAGGAAGAAGGAAGGGATGAAATGATAATTCGTAGCAAAGAAGTTGTGAACTCCCTCTGAGCTTCCTTAGAGAAAACGTTAAAATATAGTGCATAGAAGCAGCATTCAACTTCTATTTGCCACTCATCTGGGACAAATTTTCAGAAAACTGCAGAACAGTCGAAACACTGAGTTCCTTTAAATGGAGGGCAAAAACCCACTTGTTCAGAGTTGCCTTTGATAAGCAGTGAGTGGAACACTGATTGACATGTTTAGAAACTGACAAAATGTAATATTTATTTCTTGTTTGATAATTGGTCATTGGATTATGTTTTATGATTGAAAGCATTTTGTTCAGCCTTGTTGCCGAAAGTTGCAACACAAATAAACTTGACAAACTAGCAAACTGACGCGATTCCTTGCTTTTCATTATGTCTTAGTAAACCTGTCATCTACCAGTTTATTGGCCTTGGAACATAAATTCGCTAAAGTAACACGTCTACAGCCATGCTGTCACAAAGATTAGAAAAACATCATAAAAAAAAACCCCAGCAGTGGTTCAGGTGTGGCTGTTTGGTGCGGGACGCCTTCCAGCTCAGCTTCAGCTTGCTTTGAGCCTTCGGGCCCGCAGAAACGGGTCAGGGATAGGGTTAGGGATAGGGACAGAAACGCTGTCACGGTGATTCAAGAGGCGAGCGGTGCGGCGGAAAAACCTTCAACGTCTGTAGCATCTATTAGTCGCTCAAGTGCTTTAGCAGCACCATTTGAGCCCTTTACTGTCCACTGGTTCTGAATCCTGGTTCTGAATCCTGTGGGATCGCAGAGACTCTATAATGAGGAAGATTAGGTGAGACGGGCCTCGCTATCTTCTTGTGAAACTTGGGCCTCTTCTGTAACTCGCAGCTTCGACCTGCCAACATGGTTTGAAACCACACCCTGCGCTCACACGCCATCCCTCCTCGGAGAAGTAGACGGCTCCTCCGCAGTGCAGATGAGCTCTGCTGACTCACCTGGAACGCCGCCCCAGGTCGAATAGTCGCGTCAAAAAGGAGCTCGACCGAAACTGGACGGAAATTTCATTGTTGTTCGCTGTGCCTTTACGATTCGGAACCCAAAATGATTGGGTTTCTCCCCAAATAGTATGGTCGGACTACTGGGAGCTTCCTGGAACACTAGTTAGATGGAAAAGGGATGAACGTAGAGAGCGAGAAATAAACAGCTATACAAAAAAAGAAACCTATTTTTTTTTTTATTCAATCTCGAAGCTTCTTTGTCACTATTGGCAACTTTTCTTCTGCTGAGTTTCTATTACGTTTCCAACACAAAAGCAAATTCTAAAAACCCAAATTGACGGTTGCTGATTAGTAATTGCAACATTTCTGTTTATGTCTTTGGGAATCTCTTCTGAATTCCTTTTTGGAAAAACGGTTCCAGCCCTTTTGATTGCTTGATTCAAGTAAGGAGAGATCACAGCTAGCCAAGGCCAAGCTGGCTGGAGCTTTTTTTCCACATTATCCCTCACATAATCTGTACAGAACATTCTCCTATCATCAGAACCCCAGGCAGCCAAACTTTGAGTCTTTATACCAGAAGCAGTAAAAGAGCTACGTAGCTCTAGAGCTCGACGATGAATCCCCTGTTCTACATGAGCGAAGCTATCCCTGCTTAAAATATATCTTGTGTTTCAACAAACCAAAACATTAGCCCCCAACTCCCATTTTATAAATATCTTCTTACTATTGACAATAAGTGATGGAATGTTCTGCAGACGATTATCTAGAAAGCCACCGAGATGAACATTCTCAAACGTTCAGGTCTAGGCTTGTCTTTGGGTTCTTTATCTCATCTTTTCTAAAGATTTTTGAAAACGTCGAGCATTGTTCCCATTTGTACATACGTCTAGACGAGGTCGCGCAGATAAGCGGAGCTGCTGACAGCGGTGCTTGTGAAGCAAACACAAGGGATTCCTGATGAGCTCTGGTTTGTCTTTTTTCCCTTTCCGACATGAAGAAATCACATTTTGATTCCAATATAAGGGTGGTGGTGACCTGCCTGAACCTAATGGGGACATTTTAAAGCCAATACAAGACGATTATACAAATGATAAGGAGCAGATTTCTACATGTTGGTATGTAAAAACAACTGTGGGACAAGGAGTTTTGAAAACTTTAATTTTCTGTTTTGGGATGGGTGGACCTAAATGTGTAAACTATTTCAAAAACCCTACATTTTAATGTATTTAAATTGGAGTTTTATGTGACTGAGCTAAAGTGCTTAAAGGGGATTCTTTTTTTTAGCTTAACATGAGGTCAGAATGTTATTCCCTCATTCTTTCAGGCATGTCTGAGAAATCCCCATGTCAACCATACAGCCATACAAAACACCCCTCCCCTGACCCTCCTTCAGACTAGCCAGTAGCCGTTAGCAAACATCTGGTGGAGCTCATTATACGAGCTACTTCAAAGTCCAACCCTGGTATAAACATTGACGCTAAAGGGTTAATAGATGAGCCATGTTGTGATGACTTCCTGAAGGATGAGTTTCAGAAAGAGCTGGAGTTTTAAAAGAGACACAGGCCCAATTTCAAGTCGTTGAATCAGAAAATCAAAGTTCTTTTCAATCATATCTGACATGTGCAGCATTTATATAACTAAAGGTGTCAATACTTACTTGATTGTTCTATAAAATGACACTATGTGCCTAGAAAATACATAATACTGCCCCCTTAATTGTAGGGCGGAAGGTAAATAAAACATAATTTACAACTTTTCAGAAAGAAAGATCTATAAACAATGTGCATTTGTTTTACTCTGATATGCTAAATGAAATCCAGCGCAACCCACTGCCTTCAGAAACCACCTGATTTTGAGACACAGGTTTGCTGGAGGATGTTAGTGAACAAAGAGTATCGTATAGAGCAGGAAATATGCAGCGGAGAGGTCGAGGGATAAAGCTGTGGTGAAGATTAAAGCGGAGTTAAGTATAAATCTCAGACTTTGGACATCTCATCTCTCTGACTGTTTAATCTCTCATCCAAAACTGGAAGGAGTTTGACTGCAAAGACATGGCGTCCACCGAAACTGATAGGAACTAACAGAAGCAGCCAACAAGTGGATTTGCACTCCACAAATCTGCCCTTAATGGAAGGGTTGCGAGAACAAAGCTATCGGATGTCCCGTTTGCAATTTGTTACAAGCGAAAACATGTGGAAGAGCGTGTTTTAATCAGATGAGAACAAAACTGATTATTATTTTTTTATTTTATACCTGCAAAGCCGTGCACCCCCACTGCAGTGGTGAAACACGGTGGTGGCACGATCATGTTTGTCTTCAGCACGGACAGATAGGTGCAGCTAAAAAAAAACTGTAACGTTCAGAAACTGATAAAGGTTCACCTTCCACCAGTGGGCCTATAAGTACAGCCAGAGCTACAAGCTAACATGTGTATGAATGGCCCAGTCAAAGTCCAGTCCCTGATTGAATTGAACATTTTGAACAAAGCTTGAAAATGGTTGTTTACATAAAACTGTATTTTTCTTTTCAGTCAGACTTTTATTTGTATAAAATGTTGAAAAACATATTTTCTATCAACTTCATAATTGTGCTCTACTTTGTGTTGGTTTTCCTCTCACCCCCAGTAAAACACATTAAATATGGCCGCCTTCCTAAAATAATAGCCTACGCCATTTTTTGACAAAAGTGATTTTTTTCTATCTATGTCAATATAAAGGTTTTTTTTTTTATATCACTCTCGGCAAAAACAAACAAACAAACAAAAAAAGACTTGCGCTACTATTTTTGGAAGGTGACGCTATTTACCATAAGTTACATGATATTGAGCATCTTTTCACATTTATTGGTCCCGTTAGGACTTCTCGATTTTTTTTTTTTTTGCAATCAAAATCGCAGATTTTGTATTGCTGATTTAGAAATATTTGGAAACAATTTTGCAATCAGATGAGAACAAAACTGATTATTATTTTTTATTTATTTTATTTTATACCTGCAAAGCCGTGCACCCCCACTGCAGTGGTGAAACACGGTGGTGGCACGATCATGTTTGTCTTCAGCAGATAAATTTTAGCAGATAAATATCTGCTAAAAGAAAAATATGCAATGAACTCAGTCATGCATTAGTGCAAAAAAAAAAAAAAAAAGGTCAGAGGACTATTGATTTTTGTGTGAATTTTAGATACCTCGGAACAAAAACTTGAAGGGACCGATTTATTTAATTTGAATAATTTCCAGTTCTCCGTGTAAATAGAATCAGACACTGTATTTAATCTGAGGGAAACATGGCCTGTCTGAGTTCAATTTTTAAACACTCCAGCTCATGTCAGAAAGCAACCTTGAGTGTAAATTTTAATTAATACTTGGGTTAATTTACAGAATCCTACTTGGAATCCCCCTTTTTTTTTTTTTAAGTGATCAAAAAGATTTTTTGTTTCATCAACATTGGCACACAGATCCGATCTCGGGGGGACTTCAAAGGAAACAGCAAACAGAAACTTTATGGTCAATAACTGTAACTCACACAGGAAGATAAACGATGTTGGGAGGCCAAGAGACTCTTTTCTCCTTTTCTCCTTACCGGGCTCAACTGTCCAGACAATGTTTCATGGACTCCAGGGAGAAACTTTGTGCGACTGTAAAAGATTGCTTTTCGAGGAGTTGAATACGTCCCTCTGCAAAGGGCAAGGAAAGCGGGGTTTGGCTTTGGAAAGTTGTCTTTTTTTATTCTTTCCTTTTCTTGTCGAAAAACACAAACTCATTTGCTTGGGAAAGACATGAGCAGAAAGGGAGAGAGAGAAAGAGTGGAGGTAGGAATTCTATTTGATTTCCAGACATCATCGTCGTCGTCGACTCTTTCCCGTCTATCAGTAATCTGCAATACATGAAGACCTCCATTTCACGATGAGTAATGAGGTGCCAAGTCTTATTTACATTAAACATCTCATCAGTGGTGCTGTGTCTGGATGTGTGTGTGTGTGTGTTTGTTTGTAATACCTTGTGGGGACCATTTATCTGACACATACGACGTTGTGGGGACCCACTGCTTTTTGTGGGGACTGAATCCTGGTCCCCACCAGGGGAAACCCTGTTTTTAGTTAGATTAAAGACTAAAGTGTGAATTGAGTTTTGGTTAGGGTTAGGATAAGGGTAAGGTTTAGGCTCTAGAAATGATTGGAAGTCAATGGAAAGTCCCCACAAAGATAGTCATGAAAACGTGTGTGTGTGTGTCTGTACCTGCTGTTCGTCTCTAACGGTGACTTTTGTTTGGCTCTGAACTGATGGTGTGGCTGTGGGAGCCGGTCCAATCCGTAAGCGGCCGAGCCTCCGCACCTGGGAAACGCATCGATGAGTCTGCTTCTGGTCCATTGTAACTAGTTCCACGTATATTTCCAGATGTGGGATTTAGTTTCAGAGAGCTGTTTTCGTCCAATGCAAGCCAAGTTAAAGCATAGAAAAATAAAACGAAACGTTACAGGTCTTTGTGAGAGGAAGACTCTTTCATTGTGTCAATCTGCTTGGTGACGGACCTGAGAAACCAAAACTGTCGCCTGAGTAAAACCTGTCTGGTAACAAGATTTAAGCTCAAAGATTTCAAAATGCAACAATTCATCTAAAAAAAAAAAAATCAAGAAGAAATGAGAAAGTTAATGGCATTTTCACTTGGGTTGCAAAACCGTTTCTGAGAGAGTATTGACGACTGTGGAGGTCACAAAAAAGAAGCGTGAATTATTGAATCATTGCTGAAACTTTTCTTTTGACAATTAGAAAGAAAAGTGACAAAATAAGTTTTTTTTGGGTTGTAAATTCAAAAGATAAACAAAATAATAACACAAAAGTCTGTCTCACATTTACCAACAAAAAAAGAAACCCCCTGATGATTTCTGAGATTTTCTACAGGTTGATTAATTGAAAGCAGAACTTTTTGGAAAGTGTCTGTTCTGTTATGTTTGGAGTAAAACTGTCGAAGCATTTTAGGGAAATAATATATGAACAGTCAAACATGGAGGTAATAATCTGTTGGTTTGGCTCTGCTCTGGATGAGTTACAACAATGAGGTAAAACCATGAATTGTGTTCTCTAGAATGTAAAACAGTGAAAGTGCGATGGCTGTTATGAAGGATGCCTGTAAGAATGAGTACTGCCACCTGCAGGGGGGAGTTAACAGTCACCTCAATCCAGTTTTTTTTATTTCTTTTATCACTTTTGCGAAAAATTTGCAATGAACTCAGTTAGTGCAAAAAAAGTTTGGAGTACTATTGATTATTGCGGAATTACGAAAAGCTAAAGGGTCTGATGTATGTAATTTGGAATCAGGAGTTTAGAGGTCCATATAAAACACCCATGGATTTGGCCCCCTGACCTTGAGTTTGACACATGTGCCCGAAATAGTCCATGCATTTCAAAACCTTTCAATGTGGCTAAAATTAAAAATGATTCCTCAAAGAAGAACGGGAACAAATTCCTCCAGAGTTGTGGTAAAGAATCATTGAGTTTAATGACATTTTCACTCTGCTGTTGGTGGAACAGTCTGTTATTACGTTTTGGTTTTTCACGTAGGAGTAAGCTTGGTTTGGATAGCTTTTGCTAATCAGAAAACACTCGATGGCACTTAAGGACTGAACAACTGACTAGCTGCATGCTTTTATTTCTGCAGAGCTGTCTGAAAGTCTCATCACACTGTTTATATAGGGTTAAAGTCTTAACTTCAAAAGGCCTTCAAAAGCATCGTCCTTTTCAATAGTTTGGTCACAGATTTGCTGCTCTTTCTGAGATTATTTTCCTCCGGGTGAGATCTGACAGGAAGATGGCCTCACTTTTCCCTCTCTGTTATGTGGAGGGGTTCTCAAAAAGAAAATGGTGGCAATTTAAGTCACTCGTTCCTCACGTCTGGCTGTTTGTTAAGGTGTTAACTCAGTGTTTGAAATTTGTGTTTGAAATGAAATAGATTGTAGCTGTCACTGGAACTGATGCTCTGTGTCCTTCAAATGCAGCTGGGACTTTCTCCTGTTGGTTTACGACAAAAACAACACAATTTCACAATTACATTGTTCTTATTGCATACGAACCGCAATTAAAATCACACGTAAATATGTTTGTACACACATTAAGTCATTAAAAAACATGCCGTGACATCATCCTCCAACTACTTCCTGTCGACTTCTTCTTTGTGGTTTGCGCCAGTGGCAACGCCCAGTTGTTGATCCTGTGACTCGTGCGGAGTGGAAAAGTGTCTCCATTGCAGTTTTGTGAAATAAATAAATACGACCAACAACAAACAAATCAAAACGTAAACACCTCATCTCAATGCAAAAAAATTTTTAATCAGAAAAGGAGTCTTAATTTGTTGTTTTCACAATTACCATGTTTCCATTTAGCTGTTTTCTTTTCAAAATATCAAATTTTGCTATTATATGGTCAATGGAAATGTACTTATTCTAGCACAAACACTTTTCATCAAAAACATGTTTTTTTCATAATTGGACTGTTTCCATTAAACTAATTTGTTTTCATTCAATTTGCACAATCTTACAGATCAATGAGTTTGCTATCCCATCTAAAGGTTGAATGGAAAATAAAAAGAGTACAAAAACAGGTTTAACCAAAAAAATAAATACATCCTAATTTGTGCTGGAGAACTTTGAATCAACTGAGTCCTCCTCTGTTTTCATTTTTCTTTTTCAGCTATTCCATTGTAGATTTGAGGGCGTTTTTACGATGTTTGTCCGTCAGTATGAGTCGTTTTGTTACGTAGAAGAGTTCATGGTGATCACCATGTTAGACAGTGAATTGAGCTGTTAGTGCTGCCATCTGATTTAAACGATTTGGTTGTGAGTACTCTTTCTCCAAGCAGATTAATAGAGTGTTTGAAAATGGCCTTATACCTACCTGGAAGCACCTAAGAGATGTTCCTTCCCACCATCGCCGCAGCTTGCTCTGGAGGACGGACATCCGCTTGGTTGCGATGTGTTGAACTAGCTTAACGGTTGGCTACGTGAGCTAAATTTGGACCCTGTTTGATTTTATGTAACTGCATATGAATTGAATGTATTTCCAAAGTGAAACAAACTGAATTGAATGGAACAATGGCTTTCCATAGGTCACAGCTGCTGACGTCTGTAGCAAAGTTGACTGCATTTAAGCCTATTGAGGATTTTTTAATCAAATATCCTTGAACAGAAGCTGCTACTTCCCATATGGCTTTCCATTTTGGCTTAATAAATACTGACATAGCAGAATCTATGGTCTGTTTTTTTGTTTGCTCTTGGGGTACATATCATTTTAGGACCTGGTAAACCACATCAACTTTAATATGGCGTGACCCTGGCTTGAAAATTATGTATTTACTTTTTCTATCCGGTGTATGTAACTATATCTGTCATTATGGTTCTTACAGAATCTCTTGGGTTGCATTTCATTAATTCAAGACCAAAACAAGCCCACAGGGGGCGACATAAGGACACGACATGAAGTGAGAAGAGGCAACAGACGATTGGGAGATTAGAAAAGGCTCTAATATTTAGAGTCGTGATTATTTTTTTCAATATTTTACCAGTTCGAAAGAATAATAAATAAAAAAAGAATCAAAACAAAACAATAATGACCCTGGAAATCATAGGCGATATCCGACTTTGAAAGGGAATTTTATTGAACTATTTTTGCATTAGAACCACTGTAACGCGCCCTCCTTATGAATGCTCGGTTCGACTTACTAATAAAGTGCATTAAAGGGCTGCAGCTGCTCGTTAGGTTGTTATAATGTGGAGCCGCGGGCTCACAGAGGGGCGGGCTGAGACGCTGCTGATATCTTCAGACTTTCAGACCCAGCTCTTTCAGAGCGCTGCTGCGCGTCAAGTGGGACTGGTAACGGCGAACTCTCTTCCCCCTCACAAAAGTGGGGGCGAATAATAATAATAATAAAAAAAAAGTTCGACTGAACAAAGTCAACAGGAAAGCAGACTGCAGCAGCCGGAGCGCACACGAGCTGTATTAAAGGGATCATTTCCTGCCAGCGGGGGTGTGTGCGGGGAGAGACATTAAAAATGATGCATGAGCTCTGCGTAAAAATCCAAGAGATTCCTCCTAGGGGCTGACCGTCGGACGGAAGAGGAACTGGGCCAAAAAAAAAAAAAAAAAAGAAAAAAAGAAAAAGAAAAAAAGCACGACGCGGAGAGAAGCTTTATTCATGCAAATTCGTGAAATCATAGGCGTGCCTTCGGGCGATGGAGTCACAGCCGGAAAGGCAAAGCCCCCCCAGTTGGATCATCCCCGACCTTCAAAGACTGTGAAGCGCGGCGCGCGGACGCATTGACGGCCACACCGGGGTAAATGTTCTAAAAGCAAGAGGTCGCTTTCTTTCGTCTTGTTTTCCGTTGACTCGACTGGCTGCTGTTCTCCCAGGAGTCCGTGCAGCGGTTCTTCTCTCTCAACTGGATCTCTACCAGCAGTCATCACTATCAACAGTTGGTTCTTAGTATACATATATATATTTTTCCCCACATAGTCATAGATGTTTACACTCACTCACGGAACATTCTGAGTAGTCCCGATGCAGTTTATATTACCAGCATCTTTATTTGTACGTTTTATCGCCTAAAGACCCTTTTTTTTTTTTTTTTTTTCCAATTCTTGAGAAAACTTTTTCATTTTTTTCCCCCTCTTTCTCTCTCCACCAAATCGTTGAGGATTTTGTTTTTCCTCCAGCCTCCACACCCACCACCATGTCCGAGGACGACAGCAGCAGCTGCTGCTGCTCCAGCCCCGGCGGCGGGGTGTGCGACGCGGACGCCAACGGCGTCAGCGTCCTCAGCTGGGAGCAAGTGCAGCGGCTGGACGCCATCCTCACGGAGATCATCCCGATCCACGGCCGGGGGAACTTCCCCACGCTGGAGATGCAGCCGCGGCAGATCGTCAAGGTGGTGCGGAGCCGGATGGAGGAGAAGCAGATCCACGTGCGGGACGTCCGGCTGAACGGCTCCGCGGCCAGCCACGTCCTGCACGAGGACAGCGGGCTGGGCTACAAGGACCTGGACCTCATATTCTGCGCTGACATGAAGGGCGAGAGCGAGTTCCAGACTGTAAAGGACATCGTTTTGGATTGCCTCCTGGATTTTTTACCCGACTGTGTGAACAAAGAGAAAATAACCCCGTTGACTCTGAAGGTATACTCGCTACTTTATCTGCTGCCTGCTTTTAGAAGATGCTGCACACTGACAATAAGAGCACTGTATAGGTTAGAAAAATATCGATTTCTCAACGGGCAAGAATCTTACACAACGCCATTTAAAAAAAAAGTGCTGAGGCAAAGAAAGCTATTCTGCATTGTTTTTATTCGAGTCAGTGCCACCATTAAAGGCTTACGAAAGGAGTTGATTGGCCGCTTCACAGATGTTTGCCTTTAAAAATGTGTTTGCTCATACAGATTGGAAAGAGGAATCTTGTTTAAGACAAAAGAAAGAGACAGAGAGAGAGAGAGAGAGAAAACAACCTCACACCTGTTGGCCTATATCACAAAAACAATCTGTGCAAGTTGGTTTTTAGGAGGTAGAGTTTGTCTTATCTAGGTATTGGTTTGCATCAAACAGCAAAAAATAGTTTGGAAAAGGTGCTTTCCTGTTGGTCTGTAAGATATTAGGATTGATTTCACAGAGGCTATAGACTTTAAAGTGCAGTTAGTGGTTTTAAGTGATAGTAAAACAAAGGGGGTTAAGAGGATAGAGATAAACCGATTTAGAAGGGATCTCCCTCTTAGCCTTTATAGACTGTAATGTATTTGAAAGGTTTTTAATTCAATAAACAAACATGCCATAGTTACATGTTTAACATTAAAATACTACTTACTGTTATATAATTGAAACTCAAACGTGCTTGTCTTGTAGACTTTTCATTGCTCGTTATGTGTTAATGTCACCTCTCTCAACCACAGGAAGCCTACGTGCAAAAGATGGTGAAGGTGAACAACGACTCGGACCGCTGGAGCCTCATCTCTCTCTCCAACAACCGGGGGAAGAACGTGGAGCTGAAGTTCGTGGATTCCCTCCGGCGGCAGTTTGAGTTCAGCGTGGACTCCTTCCAGATCAAGCTGGACTCCTTGCTTCTGTTCTACGAGTGCTCTGAAAACCCCATGTCCGAGACCTTCCACCCCACCATCGTGGGCGAGAGCGTCTACGGCGACTTCGGCGAGGCCCTGGATCACCTGCGCCACAAGATCATCTGCACCAGGAACCCAGAAGAGATCCGAGGCGGGGGCCTCCTCAAGTACTGTCACCTGCTGGTGAGGGGTTTCCGGCCAGCGTCGGAGTCCGAGATGAAGTCTCTGCAGCGCTACATGTGCTCTCGCTTCTTCATCGACTTCCCCGACATTGGAGAGCAGCAGCGCAAGCTGGAGTCCTACCTTCAGAACCACTTTGTAGGGCTGGAGGACCGCAAGTACGACTACCTGGTGACCCTCCACGGAGTGGTCAACGAGAGCACCGTGTGCCTGATGGGACATGAGAGGAGGCAGACCCTCGGACTCATAGCCATGCTGGCGGTGCGAGTCCTCGCAGAGCAGAACGTCATCCCGAACGTGGCTAATGTGACGTGTTACTACCAGCCTGCTCCTTATGTGGCAGACGGTAACTTCAGTAACTACTACATAGCGCAGGTGCAGCCGGTGTTTGCCTGCCAGCAGCCTGCGTACTCCACATGGCTGCCCTGTAACTGAGTCTACCCGAAGGGAAAGGAGGAGGGCAAGAGTCTGATTTTATTAAACAGGAGTGAGCACAACCTTTATGGCCTCAGCTCTGTCCGGCGTGTTCGACGGCTGACAACAAGAGAGTTTAAATGTTTTGCATCAAAGCTTCTGTTTTAGTTCATACATAAAGTATGAATGATACATCCAGAACAGCTGCTGCGCTTTCAGCGTGAATATTACACATTTGTTTTCAAACGCCGACCTCACCTCGTCCCACTGAGGCCAAACGGGGGTGTGGGGAGGTGTGTGGGGAGGGGGGCAGCGCGGGTTGGGAGAGAGGAGGTGTTTGTAAGCAGCTAATTTTGGGTATACTGAAAGCGACGGCTGGATGCTAATTTGTGCCTAGCCTCGAAGCGAGCAGCAGAACTGTCACAGAGACTGATCGAATCTGTCACAAACCAATTAGGCTGCCAACCGAATGGCTGCATCGCCGTCCTCGAGCTGACAGCTAACTCCAGCGAAGCTTTTATGGGTGGTCTGCTCAGTGCAAGTTAACACTCACACACGCACACGCATTCAGGATGAAATCAGAGGCGTGTGTGTGTGTGTGTGTGTGTGTGTGTGTGTGCAAGGCTCCTGACCAAGTACTTGGCATCCCTGAACCAAAGCCAGTTGCCTCTTGACTGGTCAACTATGTCCACCTTGCACCTTTGCAACCAAAGAATTTTTTTGGACCACTTCTGACATTGCAACCCAATTTTGACCTGGGAAAACTGAACACAAATATGAAGCTGTTGTCATACCGGTTTGTATATGTGAACATGTATTAGTTTCTAAGTGCCTCTTGCCTCTGAGCGGAGAAGGAAAGCAGTGAGCAGGCAATGTGACCCCACTCTGGTAACACCCCCACATGCTTCTGAATGTATTTGTGATGTCATGCACAGTCAGTGTTGAAATGAAAAAAAAAAAGGGGGCACCACGCTTTGGTGCTGGAATTTTCATTAAAGTAGCAGCCAAGTGTATTTTTGCAATGCTTACATTCTTCATATTCAAAAACGTTATCCTCAGTGAACGATAACCTATCCGAATACTGTCGCGGCGGTTAGGAGAAAGGTCAGATCATCAGCAACAACAACCAAACAACTCCCAACTGGTATCTTATCTTCTGTATATGTTGTACAGCGGTGCTTTCTCTTTTCCCCTCTCTTCGAGAAAAAGCAGATCAAAAACAAGAGAGGAGACGGTCCGAGGGAGATCCTGCTGTGTGTGGTCGCCGGGCTTCATCCCATAATAGCAGGATATTTACAGAGACACCTCAGATCAAGAGATTCTGTTTGCTGTAACACCCTCGCAGGGAATTCCTCAGCTGCTGCCGAAGAGCTCGAAAACTCAGCCAGGGTTAGGGCTTAGGGGGTCCGCCGGGTTCAGGGTTCAGTGCCAAACACCTTTAGCCACACCCCTAAAGTTTAACAATGTGCTGATGGGAGCGCTGAGCCGATTGGAGACGGAGGGGTAGAACCGGAGGGGAGACAGGAAGCCAAGACGGAGAAGAGTGATCAGCCTGGAGAGATGGGTGCAGCTGGTGATGCGGTTTTATCTCTTTAGGGCTAGAGCGCTTTGCCTTGGCGAACGTGTTACTATCACGCTTATATTTCAACTTGTAGCAGCTTGCAACCTTTATGGCAAAAACAAAAATGGTCTGTTTTCAGCACTTGCTCTGTTTCAATGAATGTTAATTAAGAAAAAAGAGAGAGAGAGAGAGAGAGAAAGAAATGAGTGTGGAGACAGAAATCCACATACCAGCCACAGGAGACTTCAAGTTGCAACCTGTGTTTCTAAGGTTGCCTTATTTGGTGTTCATCAGTGTTCTTTTCAGTGTTCATTTTTTGTCCATTTTGACAAAACCTGGATACATCTCTATGTATATATCTATTTTTAGATATATGTCTATAAGTAGAGAGTGGGGAGAGAGGCAATTATTCACTTCACCTTAAAACATAAACTGCACTGCAGCTTTTTGAAATGGCAGGTAGAATGTGAAAACTGTTAGGGTTAGCCACAGAGCCGCAGGTTTCCCCACCAACGCATCACTTTTACGTTGACTCTGGAAACACACTTTAGTCTTCAGTGCCCTTGTTGATAGATTGTAAAGGTGATGTTCGTCGATCTGCACTTAATGAAGTCCTGACAGCTAATTAGCTAGCTAGCTCCAGTCTGCCTGTCACCTCTTGTGTTAGAGATCATGGGTCTCGAGTCTCTGTTTCGGATTTTTTTGCAGACTTTTACAAAAACCACACGTTCGGAAAAAAAAATCTTGTCTTGTATGTATATTTTTTATGATTGTACTTCTTATAGATGTATCAGACACTGCAGATGTTGCGGTGCTTTTGAATCTGTGATTGGGCTTCAAAAGGATATGTTCTCGATAGATGTTTCTTTTTTTTTTGTTTTTGCAATGTTATGTCGTGTTCGGTTGGTTAAAAAAAAACAAAAAACTAAAGATGTTTTATTCAATAAAAAAAGAAATAATATGAAAACCAGATTCATAACGGCTTCCATGACTCATCTGTTTGAATCTAAATCCGTTGGGTTCAGACGTTCGCCAACGCGCAATGATGTTCAGGTGGGTTCTCTCAGATCCACACAGTGGCCCTCTGGGTCCAAAAGGCCCAGCCAGAATACAGTCCAGAACTGGCCACGCTGAAAGCCAGAAAAAGCTGTTGTTCAATGTGGAGGGATTTGCATGGACCCAAAAAAAAGAGTAGCGCTCATCAAATTCTCTTTTAGCAGCCACTCAGGCAGCATCCACCAACAGCAAATCAGCAGTCTGACTTAGCGATCAGCACCGAGGCCCGGTCCAACTGCCTCCTGGATCCCTGGCTGGCTGACATAAAACTGTCTGTCACTCAAGTCACATGACAACCTGTCCTTGATCCAAACGGCTACGGAGAAAACGCACAACGAGAACGAGACTCACCGTGTGACACCGTTCTAAATATAGAAGATGTGATAATGATATTACTCCACATAAGCTGCATGTACAGCTTATTACCTGAGCCATGAGAGGAGCGACTGGCTGATCCATGCGAGGCAGTTGTCGTGTATGACCTTTTCCCATTGGCCCTTTCCTTCCCCAACAAATAAATGCCAAAAGACCACGTTCATGTGTTTCAAGTTTGCCTGTAACAGGCCTCTCCAAATGAAAACGGGGTGTTTGAACGTGACTCCTCTGAAGTCCCAACACATTATGATCAAGTCTGGACACACTTTGGTACTGAAGAAAGACTGCGGCTTTCATCTTTTATCTTCACATGGTTTCGGAGTTTCTCTTGGAGTGAGTCTCTTGACGACCAGTGGAGCCAGGTGGGATGGGTTTAGCGATCAACAACTGCTGCCAGTTCACGCTGGTTTGGATGCATTGTTTTACAGAAGAAAGCTGGGAAGCCATCCTTTTCCAAAACCACACAGGCTTGAAAAGGAGAAGACTGACCGTTTGGAAGCAGACACATTTAGCCCTTTAAAGAAGAAAATACATTGTTGCTGAACGTTTGCTCACCATGACCCGTCTTTAAAACAATAACTATTATTATTTCTGAATTTTTTTATTGTACTGTAAAGGGGAAAAAAAAGATGAAACAAAGGGATATTCTGTGAAAAGTTGGAATAAAATGGCTATTGCCTTCATTACAGTGATTAACCATAACATTTAGGAGTCACTTGTGAGAAAAACACCAGAGAAAGTTCATAGACTTCACTTTCTTCTCAACTGTATTGAATGTTTCAAACACGTTCTCAAAGGAATAGTTCAGCATTTTCTGAAGCAAAGTTCAACTCTTGGAATACACTGTATTTAGCATACATGTAAATTAGTTGGTGTCAAAGGCCAAACGTAAAGTCTAGTCCATCTGAAAAGAACTCCAATCTTAAAAGCTAATAATTCATCTGAAAGCTGTTGAGCCGTTGGGCATATTTACACTGAGTGGTATTTTACCCAGTAGACCTTTTATTACATGGGAAATAGAGGTTGGAAGAGGTCAGTCACCAAAATATTCCTGTGAGAAATCTACAGAGAACAGAACGCTTCGTGTTTCTGGTCAAAGTATCTGTCAAATAAAAATAAAGTGTCAAAAACTTTATTTTCGACGCTCTGCTTTACTTAAGAGTCTAAAGCTCTTTTTACACTCTAAGTAAAACGGTGTTTACTTAGAGTGTCATCATTGTAGCACAGCCATTTGCACAGCTTTACTTTCATGTCAGATGTTAACTCTGACAGGAAATGCTTTACATCTATCACTCTCAGTAGATAGATGTATCTCAGTAGATGCTCTAAGCATCTACTGAAAGTGATGCTTCACTCTCAGTAGATGCTTCAGTCAGGAAGATAATGGCAGTGTGGCACCTCCAACATTCATTTCCTGTTTAAACTAATAATATCTGATTCTTTGTCGGATACAAACCAGCATCCGACAGCACAAACATATACCTGTTCACAAGGTTAGTTTGGATTCATTAAAGTAAGATACTGTAACATTACTATCAGAAATATTTCCCTCACCTTCAGCAGAAAAACGTCATGTTTAAAAACTTAAACTGAAAATGGAAACATTTATGAGATACAATGCTGTTAGCAGATGCTAACACTTACGGTTTCACAAGAGTTTAATACTAGGTTATTATTGTTTTCTAAAGCTAACAATTCCTAATTAAAATGCTAATGGTCACCGATGCATAAAACTGCATCAATCCACCTATCCTTTTGACACATGACATTGTGGAAATTTTGAGGCAGAAGATGTTGCAAACGTTCATTTTGGTCTAGCTAATGGCTAGAAAGAGAGATTAACTAATAGCTAACATGTCAGATGACATATTAGCTATTAGTTAGCTAATATGAGCAACTTGCTTCAGCCTTGAAGTCCAACTAAGGTGAATTTAGACTAAATGAAGACACATAGAGAAAAATAAACACTTCACATAAAAAATGCATGCTTAGATTCCTCCAAATTATTGCCGAAACAGCTGATGGTTGAAAAACGTAGCGACCAGAGTATTACTCTGCTGTGTTTACACCCTGTTGCCTTTACGCTGGACTGGTGGGCTCAGATGGGACAACGGGGGCTTGTGAAGGCTCCTCATACTTGCTTTATCACCAAAGGCTTGGTATAATCCAAACTTGGAATTACATTAGCCAAATGAAAACCTTCATCTAGTCACAGCGGTCATAGTTAGCTGTTTAATGATACATTTCCCAGCCTGAGTTTGAATCTGATTGATTCTGCGAGTCTTGGTTTTAATTCCCACCATAACACCAGTTAGTCCTCTCTAAATATCTTGTCCTATTTGTGGTGTCCCTTAAAAAAACACATTGATGTAAAGGCGCCAATAAGCCTAAATCTCTGCTCCTTAATTTCAAGATGCAGCATAACATGGAGAGGGCCTCTTAATTTCAGAGGAGCTTTTGATTTAAAGTTGTGAAAGAGTCTCACCGCAGCTGCTAGCTGGCACAGGGAGAGAGCTACTGTAAATCACACCAGAGTCTGTCAGGGAACGTCTTCGTAATTACCTGCTTACCTTCACATGAAAGCAGAACCGCATCTCTGCCATTCACCCTGCAGTTCCCCGTTCTCCCTTGTTGTCTGGAAGCTCCTCTGTTCTCTAATGGTTTTTCCACGCCAGAGATCGGAGAGTGCCTGGCTTCACAGGATTTCTCTCCTGTTTTCCAGGCTCTTTTTTTTTCTTTCTTTTTTCTGTGAAGAATTTTTTCCAGATGAAAGATTTTATGGAATAAAGGGGAGCTGTTAAGAGGGCGCCTTCACCAAAGTATGTCCCAGTCAGACTTCAGCACAGCCTGGTGGCGAGGAGTGATGAACATAGTCAGGCCAACTCACTGCTTTGGTTTTCTGTGTGGCTTGGTCTTTGAAAACCTAGTAATAGAAACATTTTTACATTATTATTTTTTAAAACGTCTGTTAAATATTTGGGTTACCACTGAACAGACTGCACCAGAATACTGTCAACAAACCTTCCTGTGTCCCTTTACCCCACGATAAATCATGAAAATAAAAACATATGGCAAATTGGCATATGGCATTTTTTTACTCCAAAACTGAACTTTCAAAACTCTGGTCTGTGATTAGCCTAACTGAATGTGTGACGTCTTATGGTAGACATTAAAAACAGTCCAGCACTGAACATACTATATTAAAAAAACGACAACAACTAAATAAGAAACTTGAAACTTTGATACCTATTTCCAGTATAAAAGGTGTAAAATTTAAATATGATTAAAATAAGTGTAAAAAAAAAAAACAAACAAACAAAAAAACAGCAATAGATTTTGCCATACTAATTTTGGGGAAAGAATACTAAAATAAAATGAAAAATGGGAAAGTCAGTCAAGAACACAGTCCAGGAGTGATTTGTCTGAGGATTTATTGACTCTTGTAAAGTTATACCTCAGCTGACAGTATCAGTGTGGAGAGTTGTGAATCTGAAACAGCTGGCTGGAATTGAATCCATCACCAATCCTTTAGAACATTAGAAGTAGAGCAGGGAAGATCCAGTAGAAATTAGGTGAAAGAGAAAAATGTTTTATGGGAATGAGAAACAAGGATTAGATAATGATTAAAAAACCCCCCAAAGATTTCAGAAATAAATGTGCACCTGGTATTTGTCAACTAACTGAGGACATTCCTTGCTACAGTCACCAATCGCTGTAGACCATTGGTGCCAGTGGGCACCAAAATTTTGTCCTAATATTGTTTAAATGCATTTTCGGGTTTTGGCATAGATCACGCTTGGGAGCTAAGTTTAGGTTAGAGACTTGTTCCATTGGCAGATCTTTCCACTTATAACATGGCAAAATGTTACAAGTGAAATGATCTGCCAGTGGATTATTAGCAGTTGGAACTGGTACTTTTTCATCAATATTAAAAAGTTATTTACTTAATGCAAGCTCATACGTCTTGCTGAAAAGTTACTTGTAAGTTAGTTTTGTCTCATTTCAAGTGTACTGAGACATTTTGACAAGAAACTAGAATAAAATTACTTGGTAAGATTGTGTTTTTGCAGTATGAGACTAATATTCAAATTTTTGGCCTGACTAATACATCATCATAAATCCACCATCCCAATTGTAAAACATTGTGGTGGCAGTGTCATTGTGTGGTAATAATTTTCTTCTGCACAAAAAGCTGGTCAGTGTTAAAAGAGATTTAGATGGAGCTCGGTTAGATGTAGGGCTGTGGCGAAGGGAAACCTGTTAGAGGCGATAAAAGAAGGCAGAAATGACCCTAAACGCCATTTCAAAACATATTCATGCATTAGAATGGCCAAGTCAAAGTCCAGAGATAAATTTGTTTGAGAATACAATTATGCCAAGACTTTCCAGCTGCCGTCCATTCAGTTTTGCTTACCTTAAGCTATTTTTCAACAAGAAGTAGGCAAATGATTCCCTTTTTATAAAGTCTGCATAATTTTGCACTGTATTCCATTAACTATTCATAATTTCAAGTTACTAGAGAGGACATAGAAAAAAATAGCCTCGCAGGTTCTCATATCTGGATGTCCAGGTTCTCATGGCTGTGACAGGTGTGCAAAAACGCTTCTCCCTGATATGGTTTAATGAGATAGGAGGTTTGGTTGTCAACTGAGACAGGATGCTCTTCTGTCCTGGGACTTAAATAAGATAAACCTGCTAACCTAGTTGACACTAATCTCAGAGAGGCTCACCTTTTCACCCTCTGGAAACACACACACACTCTCTCTCTCTCTTTTTCTCTCTCTTGCGCACACACACACACACCTACACACACACACACATACACACACACACGTGTAAGATGCCTTTCTTTCTTCACAAGGAATTGACTTTCATTTATTTTCAGTAGCTTAACCCTACTGAAAATGTCCAACCATGATCACACCAAGCTTGACCCTCATGCTAACCTTGTGTTAGTCGTTTCCATAAATGTAGACCCGACCTGCCTAAGAAGTTATTTTGTCTTAATGATACTAATTATTGCTGTTTTCTAAGGGAAGACGCAGTAAATGCATTGATGTAGCCTAATTAATATGGTAATGCAACATGTTTTAAAGGGAAACAAAGGAATAACCATATTTAGTGTTTTTCACCAAATATGCCCAAAAAATAAGGGATATTCATTAAAAAAATTTTTTAAGTACCACTTAAAACAAGACTATTAAATTGGCAAATGTGAGTAAATAAAAAGCTAGAAATAAAATGATAAAGCAGTCTTTGGCCCTTGTGGGCATTTAGTACTATAAAAGGATTCGGCATAGTAATACCACCGTAGAAAAAACAATATCTGAGGTCTTCATAGAACGGCTGCATTTATACTGACATTAAATTATAATTCTAATGGTTACCTAGATGGTAGATGGGTACCTTTAGTATTTTCTATGGATATCTGAGTAAATAGTTTGATGGATTTGGCTACAAATCCGTCAAACACTTTAAAATTTTATTTGAAAACCTCAAAGTGTTATTTGGAAACCTTTTCAAAATTGTGTAATTTCCATCCACTGCGTTATCATACTCATTATTTCTAGAGGTGCGGCTCTTTGTTCAAACATTATGCAAAGTTCTACTACACAACATCAAAATTTGTGGTTAAGGTGCTAAAATTTCAGAGAGTATGACAACATCTGCAAGACCCCATTGAAGAATGTTTGGAAAATGTTTTTGGGGAAGTTGCGGAACCTGCTACAGGAAAATCTGTGGGTGTACTTTAAGCATATGAAATTTCCCTGAGAAGACATGGAGTATTAACTTCCTAACTCGTAGGACATTTTGGTGTTGTGTTCTCAGTAAAGCTGCAGACTGTTAAGACTGACCTGTTGTTCCTCTGTTGATGTTCAGGGCAACACGGCAGCAGCATAAAACACTCGCTAACCCTAACACCCGTATCAGGAGAATACACTGTTGTTCTGCAAGGACAGTGGTGCATCAACGTCAGGCAAACGTGCACACACCTGCTAGAAAGGCTACAATAAGTAACTGGATCAAACTATTGCGTCCATTAACTGGAATTATTTTCATGTATTAGACGACAATTCAGCCAAATGTGATTTTTCTTTTTTTACATCCTCACTTTACAAGTGCTATTCCTATCTTGTCTTAACAAAAAATCAAACTGATGCTGACAGGTCCTTGACGGAGATTTGTGATGTAAGAGGCTCCAGCGTCGCCTGGCAACCTCTTACTGGCTTTTGGTTTCATCAGCAACCAGAGCTGCAATTGTTGCGCAGTTGCCTGAAAGAAGCTTATGTACACAATGATAAGTGGCCAACATCCTACCGTATACAACAATGAAATGTCAGGCTGCAAAACTCAGTTAGAGTATGTTTGCTGTGCACCATGGACTGACAAGGGGCAAAAACAGAGTGCCTACACACCATCTCATTAGGAGGCAATTCAGCATCCAAATTACCTATCATTAACTTTTATGGACTGTGAAGCTGGAGTACCCTGAAAAAACCCCATACATGCACACAGAGAACATTCAACCTCCAAAGTGATCTTAGCACATTTTATTTAAGAAAAAAACAGAGCTACTACGATTACTGCCGCTGCTAAAATAGTCAGTTTAAAATCTGAAACAGGTATTTATATTGTGAGCGTTGGAATCTTGATTTAAAATTGAGAACAGTGTGGCTGTCAGCTAAAGAAAGGCAGGAGGTTGTTTTGCTAAAAAAAAACAAAACAAAACAACAGGATCTTATAGTGTTGAGATGTAAACAAACAGCATCAGTTAAGTGTTTTATATTTGTTTTCTGCCTTTTTTCAGTCATTTAACATAAACTGATAAACTGATATTAGCTTGCCAGCTAGCTAAGCCAACATTTGACTATATTTAATGGGGGTACCAATTAGATAGATAGATAAAAGCTAGCCTATGTTAAAACAAGTTTAAACTGCCAAAATAATATAACACATCATTGCTGTGGTTTTATTTAGGTGACTTTTTTTAACAGCAGTCTACTCTGAAAACTGTATATTGATCCCTACCGACCAATATACATCATTAGCTACTGCCTAGCTAATGCTTGCAAATTATCATTGAACTACAGATCACATTCTCAGGAGGAGATATGTTGTAAGATGAAAGCCATTAAGACATAATATACATTAAGTAGGTAATATGCTGAACGGCTTATAACTTTCTGTAATCCTTTGTTCTTCGGAACCGGAAGACTCTGCATTTGACACTTTGTGGCGTCTGAAACAGGAATTTTAACATCTTTTCTCAAAGTTTCAAAAATGGAACTGCTCTAAGTCATTTCTAACCCTTTAAAAACTTTCATAACTCAAATGTGTTCCCACTAATTATGACATAAAGTCAGTTATCACTGCTTTAATCACCTTAAGATTAGACTAGTGCATCCTTTAGCATCAGCCAGGTTCTTTGCACGGTTTGGTAGCTGTATGTATTTTTGAACTCTTGCCCCCCCTCCATTTTATAAATGCTAATGCTGGGATTTTTGTGTCTTTTATTGTCTCCCATTTGGAAACTGTGGTATTTCTGGTCAGTGCTTTAGTCCTTTCTCTCATGTTAAATGCTCTTTGTAAGCAGGATTGATGTGATTCGTTTTGATTCAATAAATGCTGCCATTCTGTTACGCAAAACAGAAGAAAGACATAGACACGGCCATAGTGTATGAAATGATTTCACGCAAAGCTTTGACTTAAATCTAAAGAGTCAGTCTTTGTCACGCGACGATATCACATTGATCTTGTGATCGCTGATTTTTTTTTGGTGGAAACAATTCCTGTGGCATTTTCCTTACTGACAGCCCGTCAGCGAGGAGAATCACTCCAACTTGCTGTCATGTAACATCCTGTACGTTGCTGTGGCTCTTTGACCTCAGTTTCAAAACTGCTTTCCTCTAAAAACAAATGACATCGTTGGCTCCGGAGCAGCCCGCTGTTGCTTTAAATGCACCAGCTGCTTTATATAAAAGCACATTCTTCTCACCACTAATAATAGCTTTAAAACTATATACTTACACACCCGACTACAAACTCCCAAATAGTAAGGTAAAACATGCCATACACTCAACGAACCATGTTTGAACTATATTTCTTTACAGACGCGTGTGTGTGTGTGTGTTTATGCGTAAAAGCAATGACTTTATCATAATTGGCCTTATCAATGCAGCTATGTTAGTAGATTTACTGGTACAGCATCACAACTGAATGGTATTCCATCAATTTTAAATGTCTCTAAACCAGTCTCCCAGGGGAACCATATAAAGTAAATATCCTTTTCCAAATGAAACCCCTTTCAGACTCCTCCATGTAACAGGACCCAGATGGTACGTCTGGCATAAAAGCCAGGTAATTTAGAGAATTATACACTTCTCGTTTCAATTGAAGTACCGTGGTGCCAACCTGTGTCTCCCAAACTGCATGATCCTTGTAAACCTCCGTCAACGCAAAATTTATTGCCGTCCAATTACATTTAGTCGGTGGTGCAAAAGTCTTATTGGGCGGGGGAGAAATGCAGGGGAGGACTCCTGAGCAGGAGATCCTGTTCGCCTTAAAGGGATGAGTCAATCAGGCCGGCTGAGACTGAGGGCAAGTTTGATTGTTTCTGTTGTGAAGGAGATGTTCATGTTCAGACTGCCACAAAGGTGATTATGTTCTGGTACAAAGGAAAGGCAGAGACAGAAAAATTGAACATGCTTTCATCTCGATAAGAGGCCTTCGATGATGAGAGTACTGGGTGGTTTATAGGTTTATAGGCTCCCAGGTGTCTGTGTTGGTTTGCTTAATTAGGAGGAAAACATTTGTAATTTGATCAGATTAAATGGTATCTTAAAAAGAGTTATACGCTTCTTACATCATTTGAATGATAGCAATGCAAAGGTTAAAAAGGCAAATTGAAGGTGCAACCATTGACACGTTGAATCCTGGAAAAAAGAAAAGAGCCATTCTGGACCGAAACTCATCTCCGTTGTCTGGAATCTTTCCCACCAAGTAAAACTCATCAGTGTGTTTATCTGCACACAGTTTTCACCCCAATGTTTCATTTTAACCGTCCAACTGTTCTACCAGCAAAACTCCAGCATAACTCTTCTTTTTTTGCATGCACCCATATACGTTCTGTTGTCCAACTCCGGGACACTTATCCTGCATGTTTCAAATGTGTCCTTGATCCAACTCAGTTGATTTAAATGGCTTAATTACCTCTTCAACATATCTTAAAGTTCTCCAGAAGCCTGGCAATGACCCAGTCTTCGATTCAGGTGTGTTGACATCTAAAACATGCAGGACACTGGCCGTTGAGGCCCTACTTTTGCACACCACTGCTCTGTTGCCAAATCTTTGGTATTCAAGGTGTAGTAGAATGATCTGTATACCCCATCATAGGTGTAACAACTTTCTGAAGAGGCCTAAGATGAGGTTTAGTATTGTGGGATTACGTGACTTTTTCACCCTTCTGTCACAATTGAGATGCTGATGCTGGAAGCGATGGGGTGGCCTGCGGTTTCCACTCTCATTCATTCCAAAGATGCTAGGACCTCATTAAAATTCTCCCCTTCAAATTCACTCATCGATCACTCTGTGGTCCACGACGATGTCTTGGTGTTCTGTGACGTTCTTCCTGCAACAAAAGGGACCAACCCCTGAAAAACAACTCAACATGTCAGGAAAAAAAAAAAAATGCCTTCACTACTCCGAAGTCCAGTGGCAACTTGTTTTTTTTTTTTTTTTTTGCACAGCTGCATCCGACACTTTGTGATGTCTGCAGCTGATTGTCCTTGGAAACCCGTTCCATGAAGCCCAGTCCAGTGCACCACACTCTGTTCTTGGACTAAATTGGAGGTTGAAGTTTGGGGGTCTGAAGAAAGTCGATGACTTCTGTGCTCTGTGCACTTCAGCCGCTGCTCCGTGCTTTCTTGTGGCCTACCACTTCATGGCCCCGTTGACGTCATTGCCTTCAATCCCTTCAACATTGTCGGATTTCCACTGACGGCTGACTGGGGCCGTAGAAGGGATTGGGCCACCTAAATGAATGGTTTGGATGGGTGAGTGAACACTTTTGGCCACATGCTGTGTGCATCTCCACCTGCATTGGTACCTGCTTGTGCGTATCTTATCGGAAGATCAGAATTGTTAACATTTGCTTCAACAAGACAAAGTTCTAGTCGGATCTGAAATCATGCACTGAAAAGTTATGAAATATTGACACTGTTTTACTGAGATTAATTCAGTGCCACGAAACTGCAGCGTTAACTCCAATTCTAAGTCTTCTTTTTGACTGTGCAGCTATTATTTCAAAACAGAGCAGAGCACCCACATGTCCTTGTGGAAAATATTGCCTTTTCCAAGCAATCTAGATGTTTTTGAAGCGTTTGCCTTAAATATCCAATTCTGCTCGAAGAAACCAAGAAGCTGAGCCGTTTTACCTGAGCTCCAGTTCCAGCTGGGTTTTTTTCTTCCTTCTTGTTCAGCCAGTCACATTGGTGTGTGAGACTGAGATGATGTTGATATGGGCGGGGCCGGGGGGCAGAGAGGGTTCTTGTGTTACTCTGAAGAGCTCCTTTCCAGGTTCACCAGGGTCAGTCACAGGATGTGCTGCTAGTAAAGCAGATCTCTACGGCGGCCCTGAAGTACAAACCACTTCAACATTTCAACTACAAATTCAAAAACACAACAACATGTTCAAAAACAGAACTATATTAACTAAGCACAATTACAAATAACACAAAAACACAGAAAATGGAGGAGTGGGAAAACCTGAGACATCTCTGATTGGATGACACCACTTTATTACTCTGGCATTCGCTTTCTCTTTGTTTAGACAGGCGGACAGGCATGGTGCCGTGTTCTGCCCCAAATTATGAAAGAGAACAACGCTTAGCTTCGCAGAACGTACCGACTGAAAATATCCTTGAATAGCGGTGGTTATGTTCTTCTTCTTTCCTATTATGGCGGATCGTAAACAACTTCAAGATACATACCGCCACTTGCTGCACGTGTGTGTAGCAGCATTAACTCACATCCATTGAATTCTGTTTCTGAAATTTGGGTCACGAAGATGTTAGTTGTGTTTGCATCATCGGTAACATTCATGTTTTCAACAAACGCGCTAAAGTCAGATTAACTTTTGGTTTTAAAGCCTAAGGTGGATTCGTCCAATCATAGATGTCTTAGGTTTCCCTGACTCTTTTGTTTGGTTAATGTTGTTGTGTTTCCTTAATTTGTACTTGTGTTTAGTTCATGTCAAGTTGTAGGTTTGTTTAATGAATTGCTGACGTGGTTTGCACTTCAGGGCCACCGTAGATCTTTTGGAACACCAAAACCAAAAGAACCTATTTGGAAAGTGTAATTTTGTTTTGTTTATTTGCTTGTTTTTATTAAATCCCAGTCAAGGGAATCTGACACATCAATGCATGGTGCTTGTGCGGTAGTTTAATACACACGGTATTGCTAGTTTTACGGTTCCATTTCAAGAAGAAAAGGTCAAACATGTGAGTTATTAAACTTTTTCTCATAACTCCAAGGTCCATTATCTGAACCATAATGTATACATCACAATAATTACCGGCACATGGGGAAAATGTGTCTATTTGTGTGACTTTTATTTTGCATATATATATTCTCCCAGCTTCTTCGTCCAATCCTCTGAAAACACAGTAATTCATTGTTTGACAGCTGTTTTCTTTTCTGTGAGCTTGTCCCGCTTGGATCCCGGGGTGTAATTCCACACACAGGGCCAGCTGGAGATTTTCCTGGAGAGAGAGAAAAAGAGAGAGACAGAGAGACAAAAAAGTAAAGTCCTACTGAGGCTAAGCGCCGACACATTCGCCAATAAACCATCACTGTAGCTGAATAAACATGTATCTCCTCCAGTCCGGATCCACCCGTCTCATGTCCAAAACACATAAAGTCAAACTCCAGTGGACTCATAATTGACTTGGACTCTTAATTCAATTACACCTTGACGGGTTTGCTTGGTTTATGGAGATCTTCATAAACACCTGCTCCTTTCTTTCACTTCACAAATTATAAATTATGTTTGCTCATGTTATCCAAAAGCACTTTGCATATTCAATGGACGAACTTGATGGGCCAAACTTTTGTTTTGATTCTAAGATCTTTAATAAAATGATTAAATCAACATCAACAGATGGGCATTAGAGGTGGGCGCATTGATCCACAACATCCACAATATCGATGCCAAGTCAGTATTGGCATCAGATCAATATTTGCGTGGTCTCAAATCAGAATTTCTTTTTGCACTTTATTGGAGAAAAATACACACTTTCCAAAATAGATGAGAAACAAAATCCTTGATTTACTTTAAATCGATTTATCTTTCATTGAAAATGGACAACGCACATCAAGAAACATGTAAACAATGCATGTTGAATGAATGTGCCAGATTTGTGGCAAAATCTTTAATATCTTTGTTGGGTAGCTTCATAGAATAGAACAAGACTAACATTAAATTGCCCCATTAATAAATTTGTGGAGTTGTCTTGTAAAGTTCTAATAATCCAATGAATATATCTGAAATAAACAAATTAATTACTCAACTATCTATCTGGAAACTGCTTAGCTTCTATTTCAAATGTTTTGGATCTCAAAGTCAAATGGAGAAAACATGTAACTGTGGCAACCCTGGCCAAATTTATCCAAAGGTCACACCGGTGAATCATCAAGGAGTTCACAGAATAATTTGGAACAAACTCATAAGAACTACAACTATCACTTTTCTAAATCCAAATGAGATGCCAGAACATCTCGACCGGACTTTCAGAATCTGAACATTCTGATCAGATCCAGACGACTTTGCAGTTCGAAAGACACGGTTTGGTTCGTATGGGGATCCATAAGTCCCCAAAAATATGTTTGTTCGTATGTGTCAACATAAGATGTGTCTGTACTGCACTTATGTAATGTAGCGTGTCCATATGCATATGCAGTGTGCTTATGAGACGTGTATAAATGTTAAGTGATATGTGACAAAGTATCACATGGGTGCATGATAACACTTGCTCTGAGCACGTTACTCCATCTGACCTCACTGTGTGCATCATGTGAGGGAAGCAAATCTGGCCTGAAACTGGTTTGTTATGATCAAAACTTTGAAGTTTGTTTATTTCCTCCCCCACTCTGATCGAATACTGACAGGAAGTCCAACAGCATGCGTCGCTTCGCCGTTAGCTTAATCAGTGAGCGCAGAAAAGTCTCAACCGTTGTCAGAGTTGAGACTCGTAGCCGTGGTTCCATCCTGAAGCTCAGAAGACACAGAATGAACAGTGAGCTGGATTTTCTGGATTTTATGCTCAGCACAGAGAGAAGGACGTTTCTTCTGTGTGTGTGTGTGTTGTTGTTTTTTTTATGAGAAATTTTACAACTTCTATTCTGACTAAAGTCTGGTGCACGTAAACACACGTCACGACTGGATTAACTCATTTTGTGAGCATATGGACCATACATTCAGATTATTTAATCTATACATAAATTTCAATCCAATCATGGATTTTTGCACATGTAAGTTTACCTGCTGCTGCAGCTCACCTGGTTCAAAGTTAACATGTATTCCATTCAGAGCTCGTTTTCTGCATACTCTCTTTGCAACAAGCTGTTTGAGTTTCCACTTTATCTTCTTAAACAGGTAAATCCATTTTCTCTTGACTTCTAACATAAATAAAGACTTTGTGTGGACGTTGATGCTGTCTGGATACTGTCTCTTTTTTAGACAATCTTCTATAAAACAAGAGACGCTGAAATCCCACTTCTTTACAATTCGGATGCTTGAATTTTAGTAAAGTGTATCAATCACATTTAGATATATTAATGCATTCACTTGCTGGCCATGTGACTGACTTGACAGATACGAGTTTGAACTTTTGACCTCTATTATCCTAGACAGATCATCCAAACTCTCACATTCCACTGGGACTGGAGAGGTGAACTCAGTCTGCACACTCTGAACCAACACTTAGCAGGAACGTGTTGAGCAGAGCCCCTCGTGTTCACAGGTGTCTCAGGAGAACGATAACTCCAGCCTTGTTAATGTCATAAAACTGCACATCGCGGCTCTAATTCTGCTTCTCTTCTGTTAGACGAGTAATTTGCACCTGTTCCCGCACAAATCGAGCTCACACAGTGAACATTGTTAGGCCGTCACATCTCACTTATTTGCCATCTCAAAAAAGAAAAAAACAAAACAATAATAATAATAAAAATTGTGTCTTGAGTAAACTCAGCACACATAGCTGAAAACTGCCAAGGTCTCCTAGCAGCTTCTGCCCGAGTGCCAGGCTGTTAACCATTCCTGAACAGAACCCGTTTTTACAGCCGTTTTCCCTTTTCATTTCCTGCCTGGATGACCCGAAGCTCTCCAGAGGACGACTTGTAACACACTTCCAGCAGAGTTTTGGACACCGACCCCGACCTTATTTTGCAGACAGGATGTTTTAGCGGACCACCTGGAGGGTCACTGGGAGGGAAGCCTGCGGGCTGATTTTCCCCAGATGGTGCAACGGAGCGTTTGTAAACAGCATACCGTGACATTATAAAGCCTGTCGGCTTTATAATAAATAGCTGAATTTTACGGTTCTTCTGCAGCTGAGTGATTATACGACTCTTTGTCTGCGGAGCAAATGCATCTACATTTGAAGCTTTGCTGAATTGTCAAACTGCTGTTTATGTTCTCGTACTTTTTCATTTATATTGGTGTGTTGAAAAATACAAGACCCACTAAAGACTGCTTAGAAAATTTGGTAACACTTTATTTGACGGGGTGTGCATAAGACTGACATGACACTGTCATAAACATGACATAACACACGTTACGAAGATGAAGGAGTTTTTCTGAATCTCTATGACTGTTGTCATGAAGAGTCATTCAGTAAATAATGACACTTTTAATGCAAAGTTGCTTTAAAAGTTGTATTAAAAGGCTAACTTTGCACTATTTTGTAAATAATGACACTTGTCAAGGCAACCTTTAGAGCAACTTTGCATTAAAAGTGTCATTTACCGACAACAGTCATCGAGATTCATAAAGACTCCTTCATCTTCATAACGTGTGTTATGTCATGTTTAAGACAGTGTCATGTCAGTCTTATGCACACCCCGTCAAATAAAGTGTTACTGAAAACTTATTTAAGGACAAACTCATTACCTGGAAGTTAAATTTCAAGTGGTCACATAATTATTGTCTGTATTAATAAGGAAGTAGGTCAAGCCATTAGTTTCATTCTCATTTTCAAGCATCCGGTATCCAGAGGTGAGGGAATCTTCATCCGGACAGATACTGTGTTTGCACAGATAGAGTGATGTTATTATTGGGTCATTGCAGCAGTATTTGAGAAGTGGCACAGTGATGTAATGGTGCAGTATTACATGGTGTGTGAGCTGATTCTGTTGAAGTTCTTATAAGGGGCAGCATTATGTAAAATTTTGAGCTTTACATCATGTTATAATGAGCTTCTTCACAGAGCAGCCCTCCCCCGCAACTCCCCTGCTCAGCTCCTTCAGACTAGCCAGCAGGAATTAGCAAATATCTGGTGGAGCTGCATATCATTGTTCGACACCATTGGTAAAAATGATGTTCAAGGGTTAACAGAGGAGCCATGTTGTGAAAGCTTCCTGAAGGAAAGAGCAGGCACATTTAAAGAAACAGAGACCCAATTTCAAGGCGTTCAATTACAAAGTGAAATTTCTTTTGAGTTATATTTTTATATATGTGCATCTAAAGCATTTCTATAACAACTGAATTGTAACGCAGTTACTTAATTGTGCTATCAAATGGCACTACGTGGCTGCCCCTTTAAATTCATAGCAACTTTAGCTTCTGACCAAATTACCTACAAATGTCAAATGCTTATGAAAAGTGGTGCCAGGACAATATTAGTAAAACTAGAGACACTAGAAAGCTATAATATTTCTCCAGCATCAAACAGCTGTGGCATTAACTGTTTGATGCAGGGGTACTGGAGTCCTCTTAACATCTTTCCTCCAAAATGTGCCTCCTAAGCCACCAAGTGGAGTAGTGACGAAGACTTTAAAAGTTAAGGGCTGCCAGGAGTTTCATTTTAATGTTTTATTGGCACAGAGGGCCAATTTTCAACATACCTCTATCCTCAAGTGTTCATTAAAGCTAAAATTACACCAGTTACAGGCTTCTAACCTGCTCTATCGGAACAGATCAGCAGCCTGACGGCCGGCGTTCTGTTTCCCCCAGACAAACTTCCCTGCAGCTCTAGAACGATGCTCGGATCCAGAACTGCTGAGCTAAAGCTGTACTTACCTGGGATGAAGATAACGGTGATCATCAGGTTCTCCGTTCTCCTACCTGCACAAGCAGAATCTCTGCCGCGCCGCCCACGGCTCCCCCAGCGCACGTAAATGTAACCCTGCTGAGGATGCTTCGCTCCACTGAGGAGCGTGGAAATATCAAGAATCATAACTGAACCGCAGTGAGGAGCCACAAACTGGTTTACACCAACAAGGCATGGAAGAAGTTAGCTCTAATTTTGGATCCTACGTGAAAGAATTTTCCTTGTAAACCAAGATCTTTGACCTGTAACTTGATATATATTAGACTATTTAACACGTTATTTCAGTTAAATTCTGTTCATTTCCGATTATTTAAATAGTCTAAAATCAAAACATAAAATATGTTTGGGACAGTTCACATAAAACGTGTCCATTGACATGCTGTTTATTGGGTTTTTATTTGATAAGAACAAAAATATGTTACATTATTGGCAAAGAAAGTAAACAAAGTTTTGAGAAAAGTATTCACACCCCATCGAATGGCTTCAACATGTTGTCACATCACAGCCGCAAACTTTAGCGCATTTCTTGCGATTTCATGTGACTTCGATTCACATTTTTGCTCATTTTCTTTTTTCAAAATTTGCTCAAACTTGGATGGAGGGTGTCTAGGAATACACTGTATGTCTGAAGTCTGTGGTCCAGTTGAAGGATGAATCTCTCTCCCATCACCCCCACAGCATGGTGCTGCCACCACCGTGTCTCACAGTGGGAATAGCATGCTCAGGCTAATGCTCCATGTTCGTTTTTTTTTTTTCCATCACTCTTTTTTCTTTTCCCAAAATGTCTATAGTTGTGGAACTTCCACAGGATTGATCACTTACATGGTTGTGGCTTTCAACAACAGTTTTCTTTCGGTAAAAGGTTTACACTGACAGCCCTCCTGTCAACAGATTGACCCACGTGAGGTCCGGATCTCAGGGTGTTTGTCAGTATTTAGCGTTGATATTCCACCGAAAATAACATTTCTCTCTTACTTCTTTTGTACATTCGTACTTTATCATATCTTGGTGAGCTTAATATAACCTGACACGTAACTTTTTGTTCTGTCGTGAAAAAGCAGTAGGGTTTGAAAAATCATCAAATTAAAAAAAAGATAATAATAATGAAGGAGACAGCCTGGTCCCTCCTTTATGATTTTTCTGATCTGTTCTCCTGCAGTGGAAACCCTGAGTCTTTCACCTCAGGCTCGTGGCGTTGCATCATCACAGAGCTAAAAGTCCCGGTTCTGCTTTATCTTTCCACAGGGAGCTTCGGACGCATTCTTGAGATTCCACCAGACTCCGTCTACCTGTTTTCCCTCCCGCCCCAATCCCTTACGCTAAACAGCTTCCTGGCTCCAACTACATAACACATAAAGGATATAACATTTTTAGTATGAGGTATATTTCCCAGAGTCCCCTCATGCCTTAAATCACTACTAACAGGATGTCTGCGTTCCAGCATGTTAGTTGTGTTTTTGTTGTCTCGTACGCTTCACCTTCCGGCGTTGCAGCATTTCAAGCTGTCTGGAGACGACACTTCTCCCAGTAATTATATTTATTTATTTTTTTGAAACTCTGAGCTCTGAGCAGCTTGTTTTGCCAGAGGGATGAGTCCTCTCTCCTCTTGTGCCTCATGAGGTCACTGGAGTTTCAGTGCCGCTCCGGGGTCAAGTCCCGGTCCGGTTCACGCTGAGACCCACATGTGACCGCGGCCTGTTGTTTCGGGGATCCAGCGGTGCCGGTTCCTTCGAGTGCTGACAAGTCCGGTGGAAAGATCTGGAAACCCAAAAAAAAACAAAAAACCAAAAGACACGGGGGAATGGGAAGCGAGGAAGGGAAAGACGGAGATGACCGAACACAGACGAGAGAAACGGGAGAAGAGAAACATAGAAAGAGAGAAAGATCAAGTTGTTGTCCACATCTTGGTCGTCGATCCAGATTTTAAGCAAGCGTTATACATTTGTTATTTATTTTTTGGGGGCGGGGTTCACATTTATTCTGGTGTTGTACGTTTCTGCCATGTGAGTCAGTGGACGGCTGTGCCAGTAAACGCAGCAATGATGCCTGGATGATCTGCTGGCTGACAGGCCCAGGGTGTTAGCCATGACTTTAAGGTGACCCCAGCAATGATCAAAAACATAAATAAATAAATGAAAAACATTAACAGCTGCAAATCACTTCCAAACTGCAAACGCACCATGAGCTGAACGCAACAGCGGCAGTGACTCCCAAAAGTAAAAATATCCCTTGAAACTGCTTATGTGGAAAATTTTGACTTTTATTGAACAACTTATGGTGGTACAAAGTAGCAAAGTGAAATCTTATATTAGTTTTAAAATTTTGCAAATAAAAATCTGAAATGTGTGCATTCTATGTTTGAATACATAAAAACTCAGTTCAATCTGTTTAAGTATTTTTATTCTCACTATGCATTTAAATCTCCAAAAATTAGAAGATATAAAATAAATGTTGACTATTTTTGTTTCAGAAAGTAAAACTCATATGTAACATTGATTCACTTTACATAAATCAAAAAATATATTAAAAACCTTTATTTCTTGGAAATTAAGTCAAAATTTAGAATCTCAGAGAGTTGGAATAATGTAAAAAACAAAAAAAACAAAAAAAAAGGGAAAATATTCAAAATGGTGTCTCACCCAAAATCAGCTAATCATCTCAAAACGCCTTCAAAGGTTTCCTGAGCCTCTAAACAATCTCAAGTGGTCATTGCTAAAGCAGAGGGTTCTTCACACCGTACTTTATCACGGAAAGTTGTGTGGGAGGAAAAAGTGCAGCAGAAAAAGTTGGGAAAACTGCAGTTTTGAGAGGATTTTCAAGCAAATTCAAGAATTCTGGGAGTGAGACTGGAGTCGAGAGCTGCTGCGCACCGACGTCAATCAGAGGCGTCTTCCCCGGGCTGGAAGAGAAGAAGACCTCAGAAGTCAAAACTCCATTTCTGATGAAAGTAAAGTTTGCATTTCATTTGGAAATCAAGATCCAAATGGAAGAGTGGAGCAGAACAGAGGTCACTTTGCTCCAAGTCCAGAATGAGGTTTCCAGTCGGCCATGATGTAGTTTCACGTCATCCGGTTCTGCTGTATTTTCTGAAGTCCGCAGTCAATGGCGGCTTTTTTTCTGAGGAGCTTCTAGAGCACTTCATGCGTCATTCTGCACTCGGGCTTCATGGAGGGGCAGTAACTCAAGCAAAAGGAGCCCCAACCAAGTACTGAGCAAATAGAGATGAACCTTTCAGAAGTCTGTAATTTCACTCAAAATATCCCTTTTCATTGCCCTTATGTAGTATTAAGATTTTCCGAGACGCTAAGTTTTTGTGGCATATCTGAGCCAAACTTGTGAAACCTAAGAGAAATAATTGATTGAAACATTTCACTGCACAATAAATCTAAGAAAGTATAGATATGTTTCACTTAGTCTGAAAAAAAGGTGACAAAAACAGAAGTTTTTCCACAATATTACCTGTTCCTGTAAATCCAACTGTTTTGTGAATTCCTTAAATTGTTTATTAGAGAATATTACAGCATCAAGAACAACACAGCAGACAGGGCGCCATCAAAGCCATGAAGAAGTTTAAAGCAAGGTTATTTAAAAATAAATAAATAAATAACCCAAGCTTTAAACAGATCGCCAATCCACTCTCTGGTCTGAAACAACTGGAAACTTTCAAATCTCCCCATGGTAACTGGGAAAGAGCTAAGAGGAAAACCATTCGTTGGGCGCAACACATATCTGGTCTTTATGGACCAGCGGTAAGGAGAACCATGTGGTTGAAATGTAACAAAGCATATTATCCTGAACACATCACCCATGTTGTTGTGGTGTTGGCTGAGCGAAGCTGCAGGGTTGGTTTTCTGCGGCACAAAACAGCGAAGCGGGTCGGAAGACGCTAAATGCTTGCTAGCGCTACAATAAATCGGTCTGACTTGAAACCTAAATCCAGCTGGGACTCGGTGGCAAGATGTTACGGCTGGTTTTTGCAGTCGATTTTGACTGAGTCTGGAGCGTTTGCAGAGAAAATTGGGGGAGGAAATTTAAGTATCTGCCGGAGACGTTCCACAAATGACTTGCAGCTGTGGAAAAAAGGTGGTAGTGATAAACAAGCATCCACTCGTTTGGGCTGCATGCATTGGCACGACACACTTTTCAGATCAATTGTTGAGGAAAACTTTGAAAACCAATCCATCTCTTTGCTTTTAAAGAGGCTGTATTGTGCAGAGTCGGCTGTTTTGAGCTTTACATCATGTTGTAATGCTATTCCCTCATCAGAAACTTAGCTGGAGTGTGAGTTTGATTCTTTTATGTGTGTTTGAGAAATAATTTAATCTCCCATGGCAACCATCCCGCTGTGCAAAACACGGAGAGCCGCCTTCGACAACACAGCTCATCCTCAGAGATGCAGTTTCCAAGCTCCTTCAGACTAGCCAGCAGCAATTAGCAACACACTTAGTGTAATTGACCATCCACTACGTATAATGAAGAAGCTCATTAAATGAGCCACGTCTCAGTGCAACGCTGGTAAAAGCGTTGTTGAAGGGTTAATAGAGGAGCCATGTTGTGATGACTTCCTGGAGGCGGAGTTTCAGAAAGAGCAGGAGTTTTTAAAGCAACAGAGGCCCAGTTTCAAGGCATTGAAGTACAAAGTCTAATTTCTTTGGAGTGAATTCTGACATATTTAGCATTTTTATGACAACTGAAGGTAACAGCTGCTTGATTGTGCAATAAAATTAATATAACACTTAAATAAATTAATAACACTTTCCCTTTAACCTCGCAAATACACACGCTGTTGTTTTGCTCTGTCACATTAAATCCCAATAAAATACACTGAAGTTCGTAGTCGCAACTTGACAAATGGTGAAAAAGACTCGAGGGACGTAAATACTTTCGCAAGGTTTGCTAGTTAACCTGTCGAGGGCTTTAGCTGCACCTTACCTGTACAGTAAAACCCAGCCGTTCTTCAGCCTCCCTGTTCCAAACTCCAGAAACTACACTGCTAAAAAAAAAAAAAAAAAAAAAAAACTCTGTAAAGTTCACAATAAAAAAAAAAAGGTGAAATACCAACAGTTTCTGACCGTAATATCCAAAACATTTTATTACCGTAGAAAATACATGGAATTATAATAACTCAATAAACATATATTTCAAGTGAGATGTGGTATTAGACCAGAATCTTTGTGCACTGAGTTTGTCTTGTGTCATCCATCCTGAATGAGAGGTCAAAAAGTACAAATTTGTAAAGGGAAACATGTTTTTTCTCTTTTTTTTTCTAAAAGGGAGAATGGAAGGATGAAGATAAAAAATTCCCTGAAACAACAGGTCTTTCCATCTGAGGTTTTTTTGTCTGGTTGCAGAGGGGATCACACCTGTTTCATCAAAGGTTTAAGAACTTTTGCATTTTCAGTCAGAAACGACCACGCTGCCTGGTTAAATTTCCAGTCTCCATGTGTGCAAGTCAACTAGGTCAGTGGTTCCCAATTCCAGTCCTCAGGGCCCCCTTCACTGCATGTTTTAGGTGTTTCCCTTCTGCCACACACCTGGATTGAATCTTTGGGTGATTAACAGGCAATCATTTGAATCAGCTGTTCTGGTATAGGGGCACATCTAAAACATGCAGGCAGGGGGGCCCTGAGGACTGGAATTGAGAACCACTGAACTAGGTGAAACGAACATTCAAGTGAATGCTGAGTTTACATTACGTTCATGCAGTGCATCATTCTAACTTTTGCTTTGTTTTTGTTTTCCAGCTGCACAGAGGAAACACCTGATTGACAACACGTGAGTCTCGATCTCAACCTGTGACTGGGAAGACCATGTCCATGTTATTTTCTTTATAACTTTCTATGTTGAAATGATGATAAACTACATTTCCTTGTGTGCTGTACTGTCAATTTTATGGTAAGATTTTGGTAAAAACAACTACTAGTAATTTACCATAAAGTTCATTTTTTATTTTTCACAATAAAATGTCAATATATCACACAGTCCTGCAGTGTTATCCACTAATATAGTATGGTGTATGTTTTAAGTTGCATAAAATGTTTACAGTTCTGAATTGCTAAAGGCACGGTCACCAAAATATTATACCGTCATGCCTCAATCAGTATGGCTGATTTTACTAAGGAAAAAAACCACAGCTGCAAGTATTTACAGTAAAATACTGGCAGTTTTGGTCGACAGAACTTTACCGTATTTTCTAAAATAAGATAAAATAATGGCAGCCAGCCAATCTCGGCAACCCCAGCTGCTGTACATCTACAGCGATGTAGATTTTACTAAGTTGTTTTTTTTTTTTGTTTTTGTTTTTTTACAGTGTATAACCTGACATCCTTTCAAAGCTGCTGCTCTGGCCTCAGGTTCCACTCCAACCACACCGGAGAGCGAACAGGCCTCAGCTGACTGCGAGGTTGTGCAAAGATAACGCTTGCCACAACCAGGGGACACATAAAACTGACAGAGGAGTAGCTGAGATAATATATCCATCTCCCCCTGACACACGTGGCCACACGTGCTGCTCACCTCCTCATGATATAGAGCTATAATTGTAGACATTTTGCTGCACCACAGAGCTTTTGTCTGCAAGCCCGCTAGCTGCAGCTCCTCCTCAGCTGAAACAATAATGGGATCAAGCCTTTCCTTTTCTTTCCTCTCCATGCTGGTTTATTATACTATTCTCTTTTATTCTGGCCTTCTCCAAATCCGTCTTCTTTTTATAACTCGCTTGTGTGCCAGACTTGCAGAAATTGAATTCTGCTTCTTATTAGGCTAAACCACAATAACCCTGAACTGTGAATGATCCAGCACATCCCTTCCTACAACAGGAAACACCATCCGCCACTATTGTGCCAACCAACACAGAGACTTTGGCCCTGACGATTAAAAGCCGTCCACGCCGATCAAGTTCAGCGGAACATGGCAGCCGCTTCGACTCTCGACCCGGAGAGGCGGAACGCGGCAGGAGTCGACGAACGCAGTGGAAAATGTAACATCTCGATTGACGTGCGAGTCGAACAGCATCTGAAAAGTGGAAGCAGGACACGAAAAATTAAGAAAGCAGTAAAAAACAAAAAAAAGCGTAGGAAAATTGGAACAATTGAGATTTCACTGTAGGTTCATTGTCGGCAGTGTTTCGTCCTGGTTCACTCAACTGTTATACGGTTTCGCCAGAACTGGACCGAAGGGTCACACGTCTTTCCAATAATTTACAAAGTGGCGCGGCCAAGCCAACAGCGTCTCTCTGTACCGACGCAGCGGGTCGCCTTTTAAATACGGACGCCATGCTGTGCATTAGAAACCGACCATACTGACGTGATTCTATACGGCTTTGATGTCGGTCCAAAACATCCCGGCTCCTCTCGAAGATCTCCGCGGCGAGAGACGATCGGAGCAAAAGGAGAGTCAGTCTGGTGTGCTGAGCAGCAAATTTCACTTTAAAAAACAACACAATGGACTTTGGATAAAACCAACGCAACATGTAGGCTACATATTTCAACGATGAGGTACTGAAGCACGAACAGTTCAAAGTTGACGTTTTTAAATTGACGTTTGAAACAAATTACCTTCCTGAATATTAATGCCTGGAAAGCCAAGGATCTTAAGACATCTTGTTTATGAGCCAATGAAACCGTTACTTAAACAACGCGCATATTTACATTTCAAGCTTACACAGTTGAGCGCAGCTATTAATCACAGCGCTAAAGGGAGATTAATAATCGACGGAGATCCAACAAATCCGTCGTTCTTCAACTTAAGGTTGATGAAATCTCACGACTTGGCGGACTATTATATTCTGCAAGTTATGTTTACATAACAGTACATTACCAGCACATTTACAAAAAAAGGGTTTATTAAAAGAAACATTTGTAATTTGAGAGGACCACAGATTTTAAAAAAACCAACCTAGTTAGAAATAAATAAATGCAACATTGTCACATTTCTTCTACTTTTACTTTTAAGAAGATAACATAATATTGTACCAAGATGTAATGAAGCATATTGATTCAGTAGATTATTATTTTCGTATGTAAAAATATATATAAGTATGTTTGTATGAATGACTGATGTTTAATTGCTTATGCTGCAGCCTTTGACTTTTGAGAGTCAAAATCAATGAAAGATTTTGTTTTTCTTCAAACTACTATTTTTAATTCAAAACTTTTGTTTATGTCAACATGTGACATGTACATTTTCAAACATAAATATAGTAACGTCTTATTAATTTGAATTAAAAAAAAGGGAGATTTCCAAGATGGCTTTCTCCGTCAGTATTTTTACTTTACAGTTTCTGTTTTTCCTGTTCTGTCTGTTATCAGGGCTGAAGGTCAGGCGTGACTCAACATGGAAGAGTTCCTTCCCCCCCTTTGACATTTGGGATGCGGCTTCCCCTCTATAGTCATCATGCGTCTATCGGCAGCGAAGCGAATCCCACATTGCCTCGTCATGCGCAAACTGCTGTGAGAAGTGGCGAGTGCGACCCGTCGGGTGAAAGCGCTTCGACTTTTACGCCGCGTCGATGCAGTCCGTCTACCGTCCGTCTACCGTCCGGAGCCGGATTGTGCAGCAGCTGTGACCTGATTGCTTATACCTGCTACACTTAGCATGTTTTGTGGATGAGATGTCGAGAATGATAAGGGAAAAAAAAAAAAAAAAAAAAAAACTAAATTCAAGAAAACAGAACAGACCCCAAGCAGAGTCAGCTGAGCGGTTCCTGACAATTTTGCTAAATAAAACCCGTAATCATCATTTATAATGTGTGTGCTGCACAATTTGCAAACCTCGCTCGGTGATTGGCTGGTGTCATTAGCTAATTCTGACTTCCAAGAAAGTGTACAGCGGCTTCTCCTGATAATATAATATTTTATAAATCTGTACTGTAAACAAAAACATAAAAAAAAACATTGAATTTGGTACCAGCAGCTTTTCTTCTATTGCATAAATACGGTTATAAATACGGTAAAATCCATATTCATACAATAAAGTTCTGTGGTCGGACGAATGTAATACATTTCTGGCGATCACAGCTGCCTGTATTTTACCGTAAATGCTTTTTCTTTTCTTTTTTTTTAAACAATGTGCTGCATTCACAAAAAGTAAAAAAAAAAAAAAAAAAAAGAACGAAAAAAAAAAATTCCATGTTTTTCTTCAGTTTCTTGAAAATGAAATCAAAGCACAGTGTAACATGTCTAACCAGCAGAGACGAGACCACAGGGGCTTGTCTGAAAGCTGCCGTTCCAGAAAGCTTCTGGGCGTCAGGTGGGATTTTTATAACCAGAACCTTTGCTGCTAATGTGAACTATGAGCAAACAAACACACGGGGTAAAAAACGCCCCAAACATTTATTGCTAGCAAATAATTATTCTAATCTAGATTACATCCTAATGAGGGTGGATGTCAGTGGGTCCGTCCAGGACTCGGTGTCAGTGCAGATGAGTGTGATGCTGCTGGTGTGAACATGCCCACATATGCTTGAGCGAACTTGAACGCAAAGATGGACTCGCACTGATTCTTGCTTATTTCAGGCTTTTGTTTCAGTGACGAATGACAAACAAGGCAGAAGGAAGGTCAAAGGTCAGAATCCCCCAAAATGTGTCGTTTCAAAAGTTTGAGTTGGTAATAAACTCCCTCTGACTCACTTTGAATGTAAACCTTTTACGCACTGATTCGCTGAATCACACCAGCTTGTTTGGATGCTGGATTTGCTACTATACACAGATTGGGGGCTACAATTCTCCCGTGCTCCATACTCATACTATAATTCATTCAGCCGTTACCTCTCGTTCCCCCTGCACCTCTGGCTAATCTCGGTAAATTTGCGCACGATTAAAATAAACACTCATTTCTTCCAAAACGTAATCGCATTTAATCTTTGCGCTACTTCATCGGCGTGACAGAAAGTGGAGAACATTTCCACACATTAAGTCAGCCGCCTGTGAACACGTGGAACACGTGGCATGTAAACGCTCACGTCCTAAAGCCCCTCCTGCTCACAGTCAAGCGACGGGAGCAGTCAGAAGCGAGACGGACGAGGTTGGTCGCTCTGCGCCGGTGGCGCTTCAGCAGATGGAAATGACTGGACATCTGACGGAAATCTTCTGATATGCTTTTGTTACAATCTTGGTACATCTTGAAACCATGTGTCTTTAAAAACTTCCCCCTCTTATAGATACTTTGATTCCAACGCATCAGACTTTGATCTTTTTTATTTTTATTTTTTTAAAAGAGTTTGAATAAATCATCCAAGGCTTGTGAGGGGTTGATTTGTAAGTTGTGACCTTGAGTGGAAAAGGGGAGGTGTGGCCTCCCTTTTTGCAGGCTCTCCTTGCCAAGCGATGAGGACAGTGGTGTCAACTGTAATACCAAGATGCAAATAGATGGTTAAAAAGTCACATTTGAGCCAAAATGGCTATAGTTTACAACAAATGGAGATGATTAAATCTAAAAAAAAATGAAAAACAGGCTAATAAATATCTCAGACAGTGGTATGGAGGCCTTAGATTAAACTGACTTAAGACAAACAGGTTCCAGAAAAAAAACAAAAAACATGTTTCACCTTTTCATTCCTTCACATTTGGCATTGTGGCATACACAGTTTGATCAGCAAGGAATCCATTATTTTATTTTCTGAAAGTGTTCCACAATAACAGAGTCACAATGTTGACATGTCTTACACACTTGGGTCAAGTCAAGTCAATTTAGCTATGAAGCCCATTTGAAAACAAGATCTGACAGGAGGAGTGCCGTATGACTCGTAGGATATCAATTAAAGCAAAAGAACCACATCACAAACAAAATCAATTTGGATGGTTTCAAAAGCCAGGGAGTGAAAATAGTTTTTTAAATGAGTTTTCAAAAATATCAAATGTACGAAATGAAAGGTGCACGGTTTCAGAGAAGTCACTGCAAAAGTCCATTCTTATACATTTATGGAAACAACAAGAAGACTTGCTGGATCACTAATAGATAGATTGATTAGTGATCTGTGGCTCATAGATCGAGGATGCCACTTAAAGATTTAAAAATGAGCATCGCATGTATGCACTACTGCTACCGTTAAAGTAGCAGTATTGCTACTTAAAACTTTCAGCAATGTCCGGCTAGCTGCATCGTTTAATTTATGCTACACCATGCAGACTCTCTGTCTGCTCTGAGGAAGATTTGCCAACTTCCACTGAGGCAAGATGATCTACCTTCTAATGATAGCAACTCATTTCTTGACCACTTATGAACACTCATAGTGCATTGAATTCTAACCCCCAGATGATCCTTAAATTACAAAAAAACAAACAAACCTCCAGTAGCCTACAGGTCACATGTTTTCATTTCCATACGCACTAAATACAGAAAAAATGACAACTATTCTTTAAAAACATGACAAGACTAACCATGTAACATAATAACAAAATGGGAAACAGTGAGACAGCAGATCAACAGTAACGTGACAAAACATGAAATTAATTAAACTAAAAAGAATAAAAACAGAGTCAAACAAATGTCTGTGATTTGAGTCATTCTCTTTTCCCCTGTTGGCCTAATCTTTCGTTCTGTACTTGTTAAGCTGCCTGTCCCCAGTGTGCCATTTGCACTGTTGTCATTAAAGATCAATGCATTAACGATTACATGGCATCATGTAATATTTCCCTTCGTTTGCATGATAAAACTACATGGTGTTTTGCTTTATGTTTTACAATGCAAATTCATTCCAGATTGACCTGATTGTTCCCAGATGTTCCGTTTCTTTTTTCAGATAATAAAACAAGCCAGAGTTGTTTGAGTTGTGCAAGATATAATAATAATAATTTTAAAAAATGGGGTAGAATATAATATTTCAGAGGCTATCATAGGTTTGTTTATGAGTTGAGAGGATATACTGACCTCTGAATTTAAAATGCTGCAAAAAAGTCATTAGGAAAGCATTGAGTATTCATATTAACAAGGGAAAAGCACTATCGATGGTTCTCACAAGAAGATTTGATCCAATACTTGCTATTGGACAAAAAACTGGAACACAACTGTTTGTGAAAGCAGGCCAGTAAACAGAGAACTGTGGGAACAAAGGAGAGAATGGATGTCAAGGGCATTGACTGGCAATCTGGACCATCTGTCTACACAACACTTAGAAAATAAAATGATTAAACCTTAAAAATCCATCCATAAACTTTTTCATGTCTTTGGCGTCTACTGGCACTTAGTGAGAGCTGTTATCATTGTTTGGATAACAAAAATAACTCTCTGTATGTAAATTAAGAGTGAAACCTTAAGGCAACCCCACCTTATTTTCTTTTTTTATATATACAAAAGCTGTTCATCATTACTTGTTTCTTCAGAAAGTCTTGCTTTCTCTCACCCTTTCGGAGCCAGAAGGTAGTTTCCTTTTAAATGGCTTCTTAATCACCACACATTGGTACAAAAAAAAATAAAAAAATAAATTTAAAAATTTAAAAAACTTAAATGGAGATGTTTCATCACAATGACAAACTCCGGAAACCAAAACTTTATCATCACATAAACCTGGAACTTTTATTAGTCTTAAAAACATCCAGGCAACGCTGATCAAGCTAATAGAGAGACGATTTCTCACTATTAGCTACTTTAAAAGTGACTTGTTAAGATAGACGAGGTTTAATACATACATTAGTGAAGATGAAGCAGAGGGGCGTTGGTGCTTGTCCCGTCTTGTTGAAAGGTTTACATTCCCATCATTCACGACCTGGTTAGATATGCAGATGGACTCATTTGGCTCTCAGAATGACAATGTACACAGCAAATGATGTATGGTTTTGTAATGTGTAGTATAGTATTGTATTGTATTGTATTGTGTTGCAAAAAATGGGGAAAAACCTGCCTACAGATGTAAATCTCTTGAATATCTGCAGTATGTCGAAGCCTTTTTAACATTCTTATTTATTGATTTATTTACTGATCATTTTCTCGTTGTCTCTCTAACTAATTGTCTGATCAGTCTTTTTCTGTTGGTCCAAACTTAGGACAAAAAACAGGGACTCGGCATTCAATTAGTGACAAAAAACAAGGAGTAGTTAAATGTGCTGCTTTATCCCATTAATCCATGTTATTGCATGAAGAAACTGCACATTTTTAATGGTTGTTACATCTTTATATGGATAACTGATGGGTAACTCCAGTCCTCCAGGTCCAGTGTCCTACAACTCTACACACCTCTATCAAACAGTTGAACTTCCTCTTTGTTTTTCTCAGGTGTGTTGAAGCAAAGACTCAAAAGTTGCAGGGCACCTGACCTTGAAGACTGGGCAGGTACTAGTCTCACATGTATAATTTTAATTGTTCATCTGATGTCAGGAGTTCTGGTCAAGAAGGGAAACTTGAACAGTTTCTATGAAGGGATTCCAGGTTATCCTTAAATTGGAATGGAGATGTAATCCCTTGTTGGGATTCTCTACTTTCACTGGAGTCTGATTTCCACTCAACATGTAAAAAAAACAACATCTACAACCTTGTAAGGATTAGGCCTCACTTACCGTTTTATTCCTTGGACAAAAGCCACATGGCCCGACTTGTATCAAAGATTCAGCAATCATGAAGGACTGCAGTAAGATTTTTCATAATCTTAAAGACGAGGATGACAGTGTTGCTTCGCCTCACCTGTGGTGAGGAAAAGCACCTGAGATTATCAGCCTCCCATGAGTCTGATAACCTCAACAGCCTTCAGCATTTCAAAGGAATCTCTTCCACACCAAAAGACAAGTTTTTACTACTTCCACAATTTTTCCCAAGGTAGTAGATTCCCCTGAGTCGTCAGATTTTGTCTCCTCCAATGATGGACATATTATCCATATTATGGAAGATCCCAGAGAACCCCTTTCACCTCTCATTAACATCCTCGGTTGCAGGTCTGCATTCCTCTGTCCAAACCCAACACAGCATAGGAAAGGCCCTGTGTTCCCCGTCTACAGCTGTCAAATGGTTTGCCAGAGCTTTCTTGAACAAATCCTTCTCCACGGCCTTCCTGCGTTAGCCCCAACACAAGCCGTTAGCACGGCCAATCTTTTGGTCGCTGTGTCCTACGTCAAATCTCTAAGAAAACCCCATCAAAGGGTTCTTCACCCCTAAAACCTAATCCTACAACTGAACCTACACAGCACGGCTTGAACCCAGGAAGAAAAGGCAGCAGAGTAAACGCAGCAGTGGGTTTTCTTGTTTGTTGAGACGGGTCAGTATCAGTGGATACCCGATCTTTTCCATAAGCTGACTGAGGATTTGATGGGTGAAGTGTGAATCTATAAACAGCTTAGCAGACGGTCTGCCTGGGCTCTAAGGAGAGGATGTTAAGAGTCTGGCTGTGAACTGGGCCTGATGGACAAATCTGACTCTGGTGTACCAAGCATGCAAAACACTGCCAGATGAATACTTTTCAAACGAGAGCACAAAGAGAGTTCATTCTCTGTCAAGGCCAACACTGTTTTTCATTGTCATGACAGGCAGAAGAGCCAGTGAGCAAGGCACGTTTTGTTCCCTATTTGAGAAATCCTCTTTCCGAAGAGGTTGACATAACCTGGCTTGAGTAATCTTGCTAATAAAAAAGGAATTCTTATAAATGTCAGTAATGATAAACAGTGCAGTGAAACAGTATTTGACCCCTAGCAGATTTATTTGTAGTATATATATATATATATATATATATATATTTTGCTTTATTTGAAACTGAAATGTTTCACATCCATCCATCCCTCCATGTTCTTACACCCTTGTCCCTGGTGGGGACGCCGGTGTCTATCTCCAGCAAACGTTTCAGGCGAGAGGCGGGGTTCACCCTGGACAGGTCGGCAGTCCACTGCAGATGTTTCACATCATCAAACTATTTTAAATAAAAGTCATAGATAACCAGGGGAGATACAAAATTATTGTCAAGGGGAAAAATCCCCCAACCCAAAACCAACCCAGTCATGCATGAAAAATTGATTCGGTTAAAGCATAAAACTCCCGCAATCAACTACAACGTTTTGTTCACTTGCACTAACCAGATGTAGCTGTCAATATTTTAAGGAGTGCAGAATCAAGACAACTTTAATTAAATCTGTCTGAAACCATGAAGTAGGCTTAAATATGATCATAACACAAGAATAAGAAAGAATCTGGACCGACGTGGAATCTGTGAGAGTTTCAAGGCCAACATGACTAAAAATAACACAAAGACTTGTCTCACATATTAAGACTAATGTTTTATTGACCTCTAACACTTATTTGTAACAACACTTGAGACTGACAAGTAAAAGGTTTACAATTCTGGAAGTAAAATTACCTCTAACATCATGGGTGGCTCTAGACAGGGGTCAACTGGGGCTAGTGCCCCTGTAGGACTGGTCCTGGTCTGTTATTGGCCCCTGTACTGAAGAAATGGACTGCAAAAAACAAACAAAACAAAAAAATCAAAATTTTTTGGTCTAGTTCATAGTGTAAATATCTTAGTACTCTAGAAATGAGACAAAACTAACTCATAAGTAAGTTTTAAGCAAGATATAAGAGCTTATTTGAAATAAATAATACTAAAGAAAAAAAGCTTGCTCCATTGTCAGATGTTTCCACTTATAACGTGGGAGATTATTTCAGTTGTTATCAGGGAAATAATCTGCTGGTGGAGTAGTTTTTCATCAATAAGCTCCTAAATGTTACTTTTAAGTTAGTTTTGTCTCATTTCAAGCATAAGATATTTTCTCTAGAACTTTGACCAAAATTACTTGGTAAAACAAAATGTGTGTTTTTGCAGAGTAAAATTGAATTGAATGACATGACCTGGCACAGAAACAATAGCTGATTGGTCTGCTGTTTGTGTTTGTCTGATATTAAAATGTTTTAATAGTATTTTTCAGTAGAGTTCTGAAACAGAATAAATTGGTAAGGAGCAATGTGCTTTGTGGTTTTTTCTTTTTTGTTTTTGTTTTTGTTTTGTTTTACCACACAGAATGTCACAATATAACAGAGGGAAACATTACATTTTAAGCTTCAGCTAATGAATAAACTTTTTAAAAAATGACACAATGAGAGCTCGACCAACCTGAGAGCCGTCTCATCTTTTAGCAGAAATAGGAAGCGTTCAATTCCACACTGTCTCATGCCGCGCCTGACTTTTACAATCGTTTTGCGCACATTTCTTCCATCGAGCTTCCCAGAAAATATGAAAACCCTTCAAGAAATGGAACAAGTCAACAGGAAGACGAGTTTTTTTTTCTTCTTCTTCTTTTTTTTCCAGAAATCCCCAAACTCACAAGAATATTCATTGTTTATGTGTGTCCGGTCTGGTTAACGCACCAAGTGTGGAAAAGGGATCAGTGATGAGTCAGTGCTGAACTTTAATGACCTACATGTAATTTGGAACAGTTGAACCACTTTTGACATTCTGATTCATTGGTGCCTGTAATTGAAGGAGCAGAAAAAGACAACTCATGTTTGAATGAACACATGCTGTCCTGCACAGGCAGCACACAAGCGCTCTGAAGGGAACGTAGGGAGAGGGGAATGTTCTTCTGGAAAACTGTGAAAGTGGATTTGAATTACGACGTGTGACATGGATAGACTCACTTGCACTGGTCGGCATCAGCCGTGGCGAAATATTCGCGAACCCGTGAGAGTCGGACGCATTAACGTACTCTGTGGCTACATTCACACACACTGAGAAAATGAGATCGAAATCTGATTTGTTTTTCTTTTTTTGCCCATATGTGACCCATGTTTGACTTTTTCACTGCAGTCTGAGTGGCCCAATGCCAATCTTTTCTCTGCACAAAAAAAAAAATATCTGATTGATGCCACTCCCATAAATCCAGTACGCATCTGGCTGTTTTCAAAGCATCTGCAGTCTGAAAGGTCACGTCGCATTTCGTCCGACTTTTACGTCTTTGATGTGAGGTGTGTGATGACTTGTATTGTGGTGATTTGGTCAGATCCAGTTGCACCTGACAGGCGGGCGTGACAGCCATAAAGGTAGCTCCTCCACTGTGCCCCAGGTCTCTTGTTTCTGTCTCTCTCTCTCTGCTTTTCAGGCAAGCTTGGCAACGGTTGAACAAATTAGATAGTTCCTAAACAAACAAACCTCGGAGAGTTTCCAGGAAACGCTAAACTTTTGTTTGTAACCCTTGGAAACCAGTTCATAAGCTTGTAAAACTGATGCTTCTTATCTCTTTGACAAAACCTGACAAGTTTTAATTAAGTTCAAGATATCTTAGATTGTAATTACGGATGTGTCCCGTCAAATGACGGATCCAGTGACGTCATTTAAGATATCTTGAAAGGAATTTTGACTCGTAAAAAATTTTATTGAAGATATCTCGAATTATTACTACTAGTCAGAACGAAAATACAGATATCTTAAATTACCATTCGGGATAGTCAAACTGTAATTTTGTCTAGTCAAAATGCACTTTTAGATATCTAGAACGTAATTACGGATAGTAAGACGAAACTGAATTTATGTTCAAACGGCTTGCCATACTGTTCCTAATTCTATCCTCTTGCTAATTAGGCGTCAGTTCGGCCATGCAAGGCCGGCGGCAGCGCGTGGAGCTCGCTCGGGATGTCGTGCGGCCTCGCAGCGGGCGTCGTCGCTCTCCAGACTTGTCGGCTGGCCTGAACAGACGCCGCACACAGCCGCAAACACGACGAGGCCCAAGGCTGGCCGCTTGACGTCAGTCTCTGCTTCGTCCCTCTGCTGCTTGGAGACATGGTCACGTGAATCCGCTCGCACTTGCGCAAACACTGACGCTAAAGCGGGTATGCATATTTACAACACTCTCCAGCCTTTTCTTTTGCATGAGAACATCGCTCTTCTCTTTGTGATTTGATAATGTGATGGAGCGTGTTGCTATAGAAATCAGCGGACTGCTGCAACAGTTTAGGAGCTGAAGTAGAATTTAAAGCCATACTCATTAAAGAGTTCATTAATTGACTTGAGGTAAACATGATGGCGTTCAGTATTAGTTAAAGCTTCCAAACTGGAGTTTTGCTTAAAGACAAGTTTATTCATAGAGCACATTTCAGCAGCAAGGCGGTAAAAGTCTTCAAACAAAAAAACATACAGTCATCAATTCTGAAATGAGAAAAAAACATTACATTTTGTCAAATATCATCACAATCATCCAGCAAGTATGCATCAAATACGTTGATCAATGTTTCTGTAACAACTTGAGCTGGTATACCGGCTTTGATAAGTAACAAAACAGCAATAAAATTATTAAAAAGACTAACAAATCCAAGATTTACACTACTACCACTAATAAATCTACTGTTAGTAATAGTAATATTAATAATAATAATAATAAATTTTCTTTCATATTTGGAACAAATAAAAAAGTACAGCCACAATTTGGACAATTAAAACCAGGAATAACATTTTCTGAGACAGGGTTCAGAGTTTGGGACTGAACACCACTGTGGGTATATCTGAAAGGTGTGGAGGGTCTCTAGAAAATGAACAATTAATATTTCTACATGGGGTAAAAGTTTGTCAATGGATTTTTTTTTTTGGTGTAAACTATTCAGAAGCTAGGGACAAAAAACTAAAGAACAGAACAGGCGCCAACAAGTATGTATTTTTAGTGTTGTGCTGCAAAAATATGAGATTTTCTGGTCTTAATTTCTTCTTCAGCCAAAAAGAGAGGAAGGAATTACTTAATCAGCTTTGACAGACAGGCACTGTTATGTCTCATGTCTCCAGCATAAAAGAAGACTGATAAATTTTTTTCTGAAAAGACACTGGAGGTGAAGGAAATAAATTATAAAAGCAAGTGGCCCCAGGAATCATCCCTGGGAAAACGGTCACCTGTAACCATTAGGGACATTTATAAGCTGGAGAAATAGGTTATTTTTAATCAGCACACATTTTTCGCCTCATATTTTGAAAACAGTTGATGACTGACTGAACTGAAGGGACTACTGATGTTTCCAAAGAGGTCAACAGGACAGGTCAAAGTATCACATGGTGAGCGATGAGACAAGATTGCGACATATCACAAAAGTACCATGCCTGGTGACGAAGCAGCAGAACGCTGTGATTTCAGCATACGTAATATTCTCAAAATATCAGTGCAAAAGAGACTCTGATCATTTACTTTGCACAGGCCAGTAATAAAAATGTTACCATTTCTATTAGAACAGACAACATCTTGGTACAAACCCAATGCAACATTCCAGATGAAGGCCCTCAGCTGTCCAGCATGCAGATGGGAGTGTTATGGTTTGAGAATATTTTTTACTGTAGCGGGGCATAGCCGGCTGATTTTCTTTTTGTTTTACACGAGTCTAGTTTAGAGCAGTGTTTACGAAGCTCCATCTCAAGAAACTCCGTAACTCTAATAACCGGTTTCCCCCTTTTCAGCATCACACCACAAGCCGTTAAGTACACCTGCATAACTTTTGTCTGGTTGAGTTCAATTGCAAAATGCTTCGAAGCCGTTTAGTGTCTTATGTCATGTGAATCAGTGTTTCCCAACCCCGGTGCTCAAGGCACACTGTCCGACATGTTTTAGAGGTTTTCCCTGCTTTAATGTGCCTGATTCAACTGAATGCAGTTCAACAAACGCCTGTTAATCAGTCATCACTTGAAATTAGCTGGACTGAAGCAAGGAAATACCTAAAACATGCAGGGCAGTGAGCCTTGAGGACCAGGGTTGGGAAACATAACAGCTTCCAGGCTCACGTGGAACTCTAATCATTTTGAGATGTTAGATGTTGGATTATGTTTTTCTTCTTTTCTTTCCCCCCACCAGAAATACTTAAGTTACTTTCAGGCAATCCTCCTTCTCCTGTTTTTTGTTGTTTATACAATAGAGCTGATAGGTTTTGAAAGCAAAACAGCGATACACAAAGCTAGCCATTATAATTGCACACACCATCAGTCAAATCTCACTCGCTGAGAAACAAACCCCTGTTCTCCGAGAAGCATGGCAACCAGATGAGCGGTCTGTATGGCTCCCATTTGTTTCCGTGCGCGGTGACGGGCAGCATATCTCGCTCTTTTCGTGAACCGGGAATCTCTTCCTCTGGTTAGTCTGTATATCAGATACCATGAAAGGAAGTGTGCACAACCCACCGCTCTTCTCATCAACAAAACTCTGGTCGATAAAACCACAATCCCAAAGGCCTGTCGGTGTTACTTTTGTAAAAGAAAAAAAAAATGCAAAGGGAATAAAACAGGAACAGATAGCGTCCGACAAGCCAGAAACATTTTGTTGCAATTGGCCTATGCCAAATGAAATGCTGTAAAGAACATGTTAACGTTCCTCATCCATCCATCCATTTTCTTACACCCTTATCCCTAGTGGGATCAGGAGGGTTGCTGGTGCCTATCTCCAGCAAACGTTCCGGGCAAGAAGTGGGTTCACCCTGGAAAGGTCGCCAGTCTGTCGGCAGTCAACACAGAGACACACAGGACCCACAACCATACACACACACACACACACACACCTAGAGAGAATTTAGAAAGACCAATTAACCTGACAGTTATTTGTTTGGACTGTGGGAGGAAGCCGGAGAACCCAGAGAGAACCCACGGATGCACAGGGAGAACAAAGACCGCGGGCCGGGAATCAAACCCAGGACCTTCTTGCTGCAAGGCAACAGTGCTACCAACTGCGCCACTGTGTTCCTCGCATACCTCTAGTCAAAAGTAAAATAAGATGCCAGAGGATGCAGCGAGGGAAAGAAAAAAACGTCCCCAGATGTTTTTCATGAAGTGTAAAGGATTGGCTGCATCATGTGACTATTTTGGTGCTCATGTTTAGGCCAAGGATGATAAAGGTTTTCTGTCATCCTCGCTGGACTCCGACACAGATGTCAGCTGTGCAAACAAAATAACGACATGCTTATTAAGGTGCTGGTTCCATGTTGTCAGCGGCATACTGCTCAGACTACCAGCAACCTGACAATGAGCTACGTAACTATACAGGACATGTAGTTTTCATCTGGCAGCATATTCTCCTTTTTTTTTTTTTTTAGGGTTCTGTGTTTGTATAGTTTTGGAAGTGATAAAGCCTGAGTCCTCAGCTGCTTCTTTAAATTCACCAAGGCAGCGAGAGAAAAGTGAGCGCAACTCCATATTTCTTCCTGACCTGTAACGTGACATCTTGGATGTTGCGGGAAAACAGGGAGTCCCACTGGTTTCCTGTCATGAACCCCTTCAAGTGTCCCTCAGCCTCTCTTTAAGGTGAAGAAAATGGCTCAATGTACTGGACATCATGTGATGTTCAGAATGACGGGCATTTGATTTATTTATTTTTTATCCCAGAGGGCTTTTGCAGGTCACAAGAGGTCTGCAAAGTTTCAACAACGTCTCTCTGCTGTACGCAGGGCTGTGCAGGAAAGAAGCTAAATCCTGCGGGAGAAATTAAAATTTAGACGCAAGGATGTGAGGACAGCTGCTGAAAAGCCGCTTTGACTCCGAGCGCTGCCAAGAAAACCAAAGCAACACACAACAGCGTCCCATGTGCTAGAGGCAGAATCAGATGTTGTTGATGAAGCCCGTATGAGAAATGATCAGCCGACCAAAGTTTCATTTTCTATTGTGCCAAGTGAATAAGGGCAACAGAAACTGTCATGCATAGTTGATTTTCAAACCATTAGTTGTTTTCATTCTTTAAAAAATGTATATTCTGGATAATCTTAATGTTTTGGGAAGAGGTTGAGTCTTTGACCCTTGGCACCTGGAATCACCCTCCCTGTGAGTTGGGAGCAGGTAAGTGCATTATTCCACGTTTCTGGCATCTGGAGACATGGAATATAACCTTGAATTGCTGGAGTTGAACCAGCTATAGTTGGACGTACCTCCAACCCAGTTCCTGGAAAGGGGGTTGACTCACAAAGCTGGTGTTGCCCAGGAGGCAGATCTCCCCAGTGAGGGAAGATTCATACTGTTCCAGTCTGTATGTGTACCAGTACAATGAACAGCAGTTCAGATGATCCTGGCTTCTTGAAGCCTCTGAAAGATGTCTGAATTTGTTCTGGTTTTCTTTATTGTTTGATTTCTGTTCAAGACATAGGATGTCCATAAGGGGCATCATGTTTCAGTACAAGGTGGTCCAATGTTGTACATGCTACCAAAGGTCAATAATTTATCAATTGGATCATCTGGCCTCCAACGTTATGTCTCAGATAGTTGAGGTTAGGTGGGAGTTATAAAGCGACCTGGTAGTGACTTTGATCCAGTGACCAAATGATCCAGTGAACCTTTAGTTTTCCTTAACCCAAACATCTCAGGGCACCCCAGATATCTTCAGGTCTCAACCTTAGGCGAGTATCCCTTCATGTTGGGTTCAATTCATGGAATTTAAATAAACCCGTCATTGTGGATGCAGGATCCCAGAGCTGTGGCCTGAAGGACAATGGTGCCTGTTGGTGGTTACCAATGATAATGAAAGCTGAAGTTTTGAAGTTGGCCTTTAGGATGTGGCAGAAGTTTAAAGGCAATGGAAAAAGATTTTCTGTTGAGTATGAAGACATCAAACATCTTAGCCTCGCTTGAAAAGTTAATCACAAGTTTGTTGAACTTCAGATTCAGGAGTAGCAGTCTGGCTTTTATCCCAACCAGGTAACAGTGATATTTACACTTGCACAGTTGCTTAGGGACTCATGGGAGAACAGTTGCTCCATCCACATGTGCTTTGTGGATTTGAAAAAGGCCTGCAACCCTGAGGTTTTTGCAGGATGTCTGCCTTGAAGATATCCGCCTCATCTCGGCTTTTTAGTGTCAATGTGGCTCTTCTAGAATCTTCAAACCAGAACCTTCACCTTGCATCGGTTCATAAGTGTCAGAAGCAACTGGGATGAGAAATAGTTCTTCAGGGTGTGGAAAAATGTGGACGGTTCTTTCTTTTGGGGGTGAGTGTTGCTGTCATGCAGAGGAGTTCCAGTATCTTGGTTTTTCGTTCATGGCACTGGGGACAATTCGAGATGGATAGTCAGATTCAGGCCACATGAAGCAGCCTCTGTTTTAAAGAAACCTAACTTAAAGCTGACTCTATTACCAACTTCCTTTCATGTCCAAGCTGCTTTTTCTCAGTAAATTACTTGAAAAAGCTGTAGAAACCAAGCTCAGATCCTGTTTGTGTCCGTTCCAGAAACCAGATCCATTTCAGTCTGGCTTTTTAAAACAGCACTTCACTGAGACAGCTTTAGTGAAAACTCACAATGGCTGCTGATGAAAGAAAATGTTCTGTCTTGTTCCTGTTAGATCTGAGCCCCGCTTTTGATACCGCAGACCATATAATTTTGTTAGATGTGCTGAGGTTCTGGCTGGTATTCCTGCCTAAGCATTGAACTCTGACAGGACATTCTGCATCAAGACACACAAGTTCTCCTCAGAATCTGAACTCCACAAATCTCAACTCTGAGCCTATTATTATTCTTGCTAGCGTTATTCAGTCTCTTTCTCGTATTTTTACTGTAATGCTCTCTGTACCAGTCTGAAGAGATCAACCTCACATCCCCAGGCCAGACTTCTCACTAAATCTAGCATCTATGAACAAAAGCACTCTGTGGCGTCCTAAAGTTGCGTCAGGGCACATTTTTGTAGAATCAAACCCCGAAAAATAGAAGCATGCTTTCGTTGATTTAGGCAACCGTTTAGCGCTGCCCTAGTGGCTCTCTGGAGCTTTTTCAAAAATGTTTGAAAATGGAAAAAGATGGGGGTGGGAAACATATTTTTTGTTTTAATACGGTTTTTGTAGGAGGACAAACACGACACAGTCATTCTTAACGTTTTCCAATGCTATAAAAATGTGTAGAATAAATATTCAAGTTCAACATTTCTGCCAACGAAGATTTGCATTGACAGAAATGTTTACTTTTCTTTCAGCTGTGCGGGGCGCGAGGCAGGTGGCTGTTGTAAACAACCTGACGGGTGTGTGGTGGCGGGCAATAGAAAGCTAAGATAGAAATAGCCGAGGAGAGATTCTACAATTCATGGGCCGAATCATTTCCATTCATTGCCAATGTGGAAGGATTACCTGAACGTTTGCTCTATAGCGAGAAGTTGTCAAATACCAAAAAGAGTACAGTACTTTTCGGACTATAGAGCGCACCTCAATATAAGCTGCACCTACAAATGTTTGGAAAAAAACTGGAAACGTACATATAAAAGCCACACCGGACTATAAGCCGTATGGTTCAAAGCGTGGGGAAAAGTAACGGCTTACAGTCCAAAAAATACGGTAAAGTGGAAAAACATTTTTTGTGAAAACATTCGCTTTCAGTTCAAAGGTGAAAATCTGGCAGAAGCCACAGCATTTTCTACTTATTTTTTACCAGGCCCGGTTTGCCTTTGAAGCTCAGCTATGAACCAAGTGTCTTTAACGACATCTGTAGGGGTTCTCGCCTTGAGCCACGAGGTACTTCCACAGGTTCCCCATTTACTGCGCCGGAAACCTCCACAGTATGTTTACCTTCAGGCGGCCCAAACGAGCAAAGGCCGAATATCGTCCTATTTTAGTGGATATGTGGAAAATTCCTCTTACGACGTACACTCTTGCGTACACACAGACACGGACCACTAGGAAAAGTTAGGTCTCTGCGTTTAGGTGTGAAGTTGACAGATCGCTCCCCGTGACTTACACATCAAACATTCCCATCGAGGTAGATGGGAATGTTGGGGAATGCTCCCTGAACATCGATCGCACTCCAGCCCATCTGTTTCAGGCTGCCTGCGGTGACATGAGGATGACAGGATGCAAGTTTAGGAGGGTTGGCCCACGACTTAGGTTTACTGCAAACTTTATGTGAAAGTGTAACTATGTGTGTGCATGTGGGTTTAATATTGTTGCAGGGTTTGGGAGTACAAAATGTACTTTAGCTATGGATTGTTTTTGAAGGATTGTGTGAAACAAGCTGAAAGGATTGTCAACATAATTACAGTCTATAAAAGCTTAGGAGGAGTTTCCCTTCAAGTTGAGGACTTGTAGATCGCCATGAAATGTAATCAGGCAGCTAAAAGAGGAAGTTGTTGAGGTTGCTGACGAAACGTCAGGGTGCTGGCATAAGTCAGCACCGCATTCTTAATCGCAACGAGGGATTGATAACTGATAAACTGATTTGAATGGCGATGAAAAAACACAGAGTTTAAGTAAAACACTTGAGCCACAAAAGTCATAAACATAAGACAGTCCATTTAGAGTCTGTGTTACTGGAGAGAGTGAAGTTAAGATAACTTTTTCAGAACAATCATACTGCAGGATGTGATTTTGTTTTGTCAGTAGCATCCACATGAACAGTATTTTGATTTCACTTGCTGCAGCGTGAAGATGCTCGTAACCACCTGTCACAAATTAATTCTCACAGCCAAACTTCTTCTTTGTCATGTCGTCTCACATAGTAACCAAAATGACCAGAAACGATACACTGAAACATTGACTACAAAGCGGAGTCTGTGGACTTTGGGTCAGGCTCTGAGGTAGATGAGACTCAGCTTCCTTAAGGTTCTGGGTGTTGTTGGATTGTGTTTGTTGCCTTTTTTATCTTTGCTTGAACCTTACTCGGGATCGGGTCTCTGCTTTTTGTGGATGATGTGTGCCTGTTGACTTAATCAGACTGTGATATGTGGGGTTCACTGGAGCAGTTCACAGTCAATCAACAAATCTGAGACCATGTTCTGGAGGTAGAAAAGGGTAGAGGCTCTTCTCTGGGTTGCAAGTGAGATCCTGCCGCAAGTGGTGGTGAAAGGGCAAAGTATCTTGAGGGTTTCATCACGAATGACAGAAAAAACTGAGTGGGAGATCAAGTGATGGGTTGGTTCTGTGTCTGCAGTAATGTGAGCCTTGTACCGATCTGTCGTGGTGAAGAAAGAGCTGAATTGAAAGCAAGAAGCTCTCGATTCACCCGTTCCTACCCTCATCTAGGAGCAAGAGCTCTGCCTAGTGACCAGACTGTGAATGCAAGTGGCTTAAATTAGTTTTCTGTGCTAAGTGTTTGGACTCCATTAGAAGCAGGGTGAGAAGCTTGGTCATCCACATGAAGGGAATCAAAGTAGCCAGTTGACAGGGCTTGGGCATCTGGTCTCTTGGACCCAGACCCCGGTGAGTTGTTTGGGACAAGGCCCACCAGGAAGATACCCAGAGGGACATGATGGAGGGACATTATTTCTTGGTTGGCCAGGTAACACCTTGGAGAAGTGGCTGCGGAAAAGGAAGTCTGAATCTCTTTGCTTAGGCTGCTGCCCTTGCAACCTAACACTGGATCAAGTGGAAGATAATGGATTGATAGATTATTAATGCTGCAACAAACCTGGAGACTCTGTGAGCTTACTCTTCCTGTTGTTTTGTCCATTGGACCATAGTTCTGTCTATGATAACAATCAATGCGTTGGTCTATCAGAAAACATTCCAGGAAAAAATAAATAAATTACATTTTGTGACTAAGAAAAGTTAATCGGTAATGGTAAATTCTCTGGAAGACCCTGTAAGGCCAAAACACAACAACAAATATTTTTAGCAAAAATGTCAACCCTGTCAGACACATTTATGGAGCCTCTTAGTGCTCAGACGCTCCAGCAGCTGTCTGTAGTGGTCGCTCCGGTTATGATGCTGCCATGCAAGCGCTCTGGGACCGGCTCTAAACCTGTCAGCTGCTTCCTGTATAAATCACTTGCATAACACTTTCTACGTTTTAGAGGTTACATCTGAAATTAGACAACTAATCCTAACTCTGTGATGCCTGAAGTGTACACATGCATTTTGGTAAAAAGTATGTTCAAACTTCCAGTATGACAAATCTTACAAACAAACAAAGAAAACGTTTGATTCTCTACAGCATCGTAGCCTCGCGTTCCAACAATCTGGGTGCTGAACAGGCATGTCTACAACCCAAATCCATGACTCAGTCCTATGGTTTTGTTGTTGTAGCAGCATAAATCTTGCGTCTGCCAAGAAGATGAAAACATTTCACTTTCAGTCATTTTTCCAACACATTTTAGGGAGTAGAATATTGTCAAAGTAAGAGTTGTTGCATTAGTCAAGGATCTCTCATTGAGTCTGCAAATATTAAGAGTTGTAATTATTTGTTGCTGCTTTACCACTTTAAATTCATCATAGATATGTAACTATTTGTCAATCATTTCAGATGTCATTGTTATTTCAACCCTTGTAGCTTGTAGCTAGTTACGTTCTAGCTAGCTTGTAACTTCTAAGATACCATACATACATAGTACCATAGCTATTAGCTATAGCTAGGTAACAGCTTAGCTACAAGCTAAATTAAGCAAAATTAAACTGAGAACTATCAACTAAAATTAAACTAACCTAATTTAAAACTATTGTCATATTTTGTTCACTTAACAATCAGTCAAAGTCTGATTGTTAAGCAAATGTTTCTCCCTTGGGAAACATTTGCCTTGGACAGAGAGGTAACACTGCACACACACGCACACACACACACACACACACACACACACACACAGGACTCATACATAACATCAAAAGGATAGTACATGCATAAATTGCTAAAATCATATATAAAAGAAAAGTTATTAAAAGCTCTTTGGAACAACTGCAATACATGCTCCTCCAACCTCTAAATAAATTACTGAATAACTACTGATTAATGAGGAACTGGCTCTCTATGTAGTTTTGTATTGTTCTGGATTTGTTCATTGATCGTTTAGATGAAAAAAAAAATGTTTGTACTGCTATGTAACTACATCCTGAGTTGAAATAAATAAAAACAAACCCTCTACAAGCCCAGTTAGGGCAAAACTAACAAAACGCAGCAGCAGCAGCAAGATGTGTACAACAGAAAACAGGCGCAACAAAATGAGATCAGGAAGAAGTATGAACTGTATCAGTCAGCAACATTTGGTTTATTTAACCCAGCTTGACTGTAAAGGATCACCCCAATTGTTTTTGACAACACGTACCTAAGCTAGGTCATGTCACGGTGTTACAGCGATGCAACAAAAGCCAAAACAAACCTAAGAATCCCATCAACCGAGCTCTTCTGAATGGGGTTTGAACTTGGACTATGGAACTACTTTCAACACAGTTGAAAATAGTTACACAGAACCTATGGCACTGTGTAGCAATGTGTTCAATATAACAGCAATGTGTAAAACCTGTTCATTTTACTGACACAAAAGACTATGAATAAATCATTTGATTTAAAAAGGAAAATAATTAAATAACAATTCAGGAAGCAGAATTCATTGATGTGTGCCTTGCAGGAATACTCATACCCCTTGACTTTTTATTTCAGCATTTTGTCGTATAATGACCACAGACTTATAAACCTACTTATTACTTTGGACCAGCATTTAGCTTTATACTTTTAATATCAGAGCAAAACCTGGAGAACCTCCTGTTAGTTTACAAATCTAGAACAAACTTAGCAAGTACCATAACAAACCAGAACAAGAATCAAACATGGAGAACCAATATTTAGCTTTATATTGTACAAGTCTATAAGTCGGCCTAGAATAAGTGGAACCAACATTTAGTCTTATACTTACTAATAGAATCACACATGGAGAACCAACATTTAGTTTTATCAGAACCAGAATCCAGAGAAACCCCTACTGGTTTATAAACTATTGATTACTTATTGTTATTCGTATTAAACATGGGGAACCAATATGTAATTTTATAATTTTACCATTTTGTCTTTTTTTTTAGTTTGCTGTTGTAAGTCATGGAAAGCACTTTGAATTGCCTTGTTGCCGCAAATGTGCTATATAAATAAAATTACCTTACCTTAGAGAGTGTTATTTAGTTATCAACATTATTTGATTACTTTAATTACTGGCTTATTTTAAATAAGTCATCCAAAAACATTGCCCTTTTGGAGGAGGGGAACAGGCACATTGCATAGTTTATGACTATTAACACAAAAAGTGTTAATATCCTCTTCAGACAGACAGGCAATGTGAACGAAGGGTTAAATCCACTTTCGGTGCTCTTCTCTTTATTCTGGCGTTTGCGCCGGCCATAAATACGATTAACAATCCTTCCTTTGTTCAAAACTCGCACCTTTTCAAAATCCAGTCTAGCTGAACTCTGTTGTTATTCAGTCTAAAAATGATTATTATTTTTTTTCTCCCTCTCCAACTCATTCACCTCTGATTTTCTTTGTTTCTTGAACACGGTAAATGGGGCAGGAACATCCTGCATGATGTCGGATGGATAACAGTTTGCAGGCCACACACAAGTTAAAAAAGGTTGCACAGAATAATAGAAAGAAGGCCGATACATCGACTGACCTCAGTCTGTTCTGCGCAGTCAAACACAATCTGCGAAACTCAAAAAGCGGATTGTGTCGTAATTACATTTTATCAGTGACATCTGTGCTTTTATCACATTGACTGGTCGAAATGTCTCCTATTAAAAGGCCGATGGAACATATTAGACAGGGATCTGCGTCTTGTTTTCTTAGATGAGTTAAGAGGTTGAACAAACATGCCTCTACTTCATCTGCAGCCCTTTTATGCCACTCAGAATCCTTGTGTAAAATTCCAGATTAGATAACTTTTCTTTCAGCCTGTGCCAAGCGTTGTTGAGCTGGATGTAATGCAATGATCCTTGGCCAAGGCAAAGAAGACAACCACACCCAAGCAGAACTTCAGATGTGCAGAAACGCGACAGACGTAGCGATGGAAGGAGACGTTGAACAAGCAGAGAAATGTTGTTGCTTTTTTCCTTCCCTGCTGTTTCCTCAACAAAAATGTCAAAATACGGAGGGTTGAAAACACTTATCAAGGCAGTTATTATCACTTTAGGACAGGGGTGGGCACTCCTGGTCCTGGAGGGCCGGTCTCCTGCAACTTTTAGACGTATCTCTACTTCAACACACCTGAGTCAAATAATGAGGTAATTAGCAGGACTCTGGAGAACCTGACTGCACTGTGGAGGAGATTCAGCTGTTGGATTCAAGTGTGTTGGACCAGGGAGACTCTAAGAGTTGCAGGACACCGGACCTCCAGGACCAGGAGTGTCCACCCCTGCTCTAGGGTGAAATGTTTCTCATCTAGTTTTGGAGTAAGCTGTTGCTAATCTGCTGTGTTTTCTTCTTTTGTTTCAACTTGGTCCCAAAGAGGCCGTGACTCTTTCAGAGAACACATCATGTCAGCTCCTTCAGAAGAACTTCATGTTGAGGATGAATTCTTCCAGTCTCATCTTTACAGTAAATCTCCAGCGTTGTACTTCCAAACCCTGTCAGTTCAAGAGCCCAGACCCGCCTCTAAAATCTCTCAGCTGACATTTGATTAAATTTTTGCCTCGGGGGCCAAAAAGCAAAAAGAGACTGATGCTGAACCTCTCGGAGGAGCATTTGTGCCTGATATTTATTTGTTTCTTTCTTCCACGTCACGGCAGCCTGAGTGCAGATGTTTAGCAACAGCCGATGCTTGAGTTTGAAAAGGTACTCAAAAGAAAAATCCAATGACTGAAACTAAGGGAGCATTCAAACCTGTTTAGTATCAATCCAACTTGAGTTCATTTGCCTAAAACGCTTGGTTTGTTTGGGGAGGTGTGACCGAACTCTGGTCCAGGTCTCAGTGAACTGTGGTGGTTCAAACAGATATGTGAACGCCAAGCAGACTGTGGACCGCTCCAAAAGCAGGAAGTGGACTATAGAGCAAGGCATTCCGGTTAAATCCAACCAAACTAAAAGAGAAATGGCTCGTGCTCTTTTAGCAACGACAAAAATTAAGTCCTGCAATTGCTAAAATCTGATGCCTCTCTGTTTTCGCTTACATTTCGTGGAGAAGGAAATTGAGCCTCAAAGTCTTCTTTGAATGTTTTCATGTCGTTTTTCCTCAGTGGTTCCTTGTGCAGCGCCACCACAGGTGAAAGGGGGGAGCAGGTTTTTCAAAGCGTTTGGTTGGTGTGACAGTGCAACGTGAATATGAACCACATCAGCCGAAAATGTAACAAATTTCACATTTTCGGTTCACAATCCAAACAAAACAACCAGGCTATCAATGCATGAATGTTATTTTTGTTTCACACCTGCCTCACAAAAAAAAAAAAAAAAAAACAACTGAAGCAGTAATACATTTAGGCTACAAGCTAGCTAAGTTAGAGTCCTTATTTTTTATTTCTCCCAGTTCTAAACTAAGTTTAAAACTAAGAGTATAAACTGTGAATTAGACTCTTAGTTCACAATTTAGCCTAGTTTCATTTATTTTGTTTAATTTTTGTTGTTTAGTGGAATTCAGCTTAGAGTTGAAATACTTTTTTATTGTTTAGTTTTAGTTTGTAGTTTATATACAGGTTTAGAGTTTCCTCTTCAGATTTAGATTATAGTTCTAAGGGTTGGAATAAGTTTTGATTTTACTTTAATTTTTTTGAGTTAAGATTTTTTTTGCGATTTATGCTTTCATTTCATCTTAGTTTATTTAGTTGAGTTTTGCTTTGCTATTTGGTTTATTATAAATAAGATGGTGTTGTAGATATAACTTTAATTCATCTGAGCTATTTTTTCTTCTTCTTCTCTTTTTCATAGGTTTATTGCATCTGATTTATCCCGCTACAGTTTTTTTTATTTTATTATTTTTTATCATTATTATTTTGGAGTGCTTTCCTGGCTGGAAAACAGCAGAGGGATGTATATTAAGCCGGCGACACCAGACAGAAAAATATGTCAGGTTCGTATCTGTTCTGTCTGCCTGGAAATAAAATTAAAAGTAAATGTAATAATCTTCAATTGACCTATGTGTCAACAACAAAGTCTGGGACTCTTTAGAGCAGGGGTTTTCAAAGTATGAAAGGGTGAGCCCCCCTTCAAGGAGCTTAATGCCTGCTCCACCCCCCCCCCCGTGGAGGGGGGCAGAGGGGGGTGGAGTTCTAAAAACTCCACCTTCAGCCCTGCTCTGGCCAAAACCAGTGATGTCATAGTTACTTTGAAAAAGTAACTTTAATCGGACTACTGATTACTCCTTGAAAAAGTAACTTAGTTATATTACTGACTACTTGACTTGGAAAGTAACTAAGTTACTTTCCAAGTCAAGTAGTAACTAACTGCAGGAAAGTAACTAACTGCAGGATTAAGTAACTTTTTAGTTACTTTCAGCAGCTGCTAACAACAACGCTCCGCCTCCTGTGAAAATCACATTGAGCTTTGCCAATATGTAATTGTAAGTTATTTTATAATGGTAACATCAACAATGTGTCTCCACTGATAAGGTTGAACTGAAGAGGAGATTGTACAAAAAATAAAAAACATGAGTAATTTGTGTGGTCCACTGTTGTCTGGAAAACTCTAAGAAGGATTTTAAAGCCCCCCGCCCCCCAGCCGCCAGATTCTGCGTTCGCCCCTGAGTTTGATGTCGCATGGCGCTGGAGCTCCTCCTGCAGCTCCACAGCTCCGATGGCTGCGACACTTACCGTAATATTAATAATTATAACGGTGCTAACTTGCCATTATAACTATTGCCAACTACGGACACGTTTATTATTGGCTGTTTTCACGTTATTGCGCTGTTTATATTGGTCTCGATGTTTGCAGTTTTCTGGGCGCAACGCATGGCTTCGATGTCATTGAGAGGTAATAAATTAAGTTGACATTAACAAAGACACAGCGGGACGGATCATCCGGGAAATGATGAACAGGGAGAGACGGAGTAAAACTACCTTAATGACGGACAAATTCTGGGATTTATTGTGAGTCTCTGCTTATTTCCAAGCCCAAATGAGCAACTTCACGTTCAAAAACGAGCCCAAAAAGGCGCAACCTGCCACTCATTAAATCTGCAAGCGACTTTAAAAAAATGAAGCCCAAAGCCGTTTATAATAATCGGAGTTGTCGACAGAAACTCAAAATAGTTCCAGTTTTTCCACCAACAAAATGCGCATCTCTCTCCATTGTTTACATTTCTGTCGCATAGAGACGTCGGTCACTCGACAAGACGAGTAGAGGAAATACGATTAAATAACAAAAGAAGATAGTAACGCAGTAACGCAAAAATGATTTTGATAAGTAACTGTAGTCTGACTACTGGATTTGAAATAGCAACGCGTTAGATTACTCGTTACTGAAAAAAGTGGTCCGACGTCAGTAACGTTACTGACATCACTGGCCAAAACATCCTCTAAGGTGGGAAACATTTCCACTGATCTCCGCTCCACACGCGCACCCCACAGTACCAACTTTTTCCTAAATCCACAGAGTTGATCGTGAGCGTAAAAGACGTTTCTCTCACATCAGTAGACAGCAAGCAGATAGCTTTTCCGGTTTATTTTTTCCCTCGCACCGCGCCTCCCCTAAAGTGCTCTGGCGCCCCCCCGGGGAGGCGCGCCTCACACTTTGAAAACCGCCGCTTTAGAGAGACTTGACAATAATTATGTGAGATCTGAGAGAAATCATATGGTTTTTATATTTTGAGTGCGCTGGGTATGACAAAAATAAAAATCTACATCTCGGATTTGACTTGTTGGCATTAAGGATGTGGAGCCAAATAGCATGTGGTCCACATGGTAAGGAGTGTGGTCTGTTTCCATTCAAAAGATGTGTGACGCCATCAAGGCGCCCAAAGCGGTGAGCTGTGCAGCAGTGGAGCCAGATCTGCTGCTGCTGTAGACTCATCTGTGAAATCAACTAACTTTTTTGACAACAGAAAAAAGAAAATCACAACTGTCTTCTTTACCAGTCCAAGGTCTCATATTCTGCCCATTCTGACTGCTGCTTTCATTGTTGATCTTTTAAATCTGATTAATGGAGTCAAATGGCCAAACAGATTGGTGAGTAATGTTATTGCAGTATCGCTGGCAGTCTTCATAGCTCCGATTCCACCGAGGGGACAACACACCCGCACACACACACACACACACACACACACACACACACACACACACGCCGGTCCGGCTGTTTTCCATCACCTCTGTCCAGGCCATCTCATCACTATTTTATTTGGATGCTGCTTTTGTCACACGTGTCCCAGTCCCAGCGTGGCTGTTCATCCCTGCTGCGGCGGCGCCCAGGCGGTGTGTTTAAGTGCCTCTATTACACAGAAACAAACAAAATACCAAAAGAGCGCAGGCGTTTTCCTCTAATCGCAACCTTCAGGTGTGATCTGCTCTGTAAGTGATGCGTTACGCCGGATAGGTTTGACAGATTAGAGCACGTCAAGCAGGTGCCGACTTCTTCCTCACAGTGCACTTAAAGAAGGCGGCGTGAAACCTACAGGGCTCGAGCAGACATCGTTTACAGTAATCATCCAGGAGCTTCCACGGCAGTAATAATTTCATTAAAGTTAGGATGAACTTTAAAGATAAAGACGAAGTTGTGAACTTTTTTTTACATGAAGTTCATTTGTTCAAACAGGCAATTTGCTCTCAAAAAACTGCATGTAAACAAGTTTCGCCACTGAAAATAAAGGAAAGTAATAAAAATGGAACTTGATGAAAATGATTTATTGAGAAAGCATAACAGGCTTACAGAAAATGGGAGGAAGCATAAAGGAGACATGAAACGGTGGGAAACTTTTCAGGAAGCAACAGGATCTGAGAAGAAGTGACTTAGAATAAGAAGCTTATATTTTCAGGATGTGATTAAATTTGTTGCGTAATTAAAGATGAGAATTATTTGAGATCCCAAACCAAATGTAACGCAGAAATAGGAAAACAGGAAGTTCACTGACCTGCCATGACTGAAGGAACTAAATTAACCAAATTAAACATAAACTACAAGTCCGTACAGAATTCAGAGCAACACATAAAAATCCAGAAGCAGTGTTTAGTGGGACACTCTCCTGTTTGACAAGCTAGAGACAACTGAATGCTGTGGATTAAAAAAGTTTAGTGTGAAAGAGAAGCCACCTTCTGTCATCAAACTAATTCCAACAGCTGATAATAATTCAGCTTTCTTGCATTTTCTTCTCAGGCAGGAAACCAGCCCCCCCCAAAAAAACAAAAAAACAAGAGAACAACATGTTTTTAGAAATGCTGGCAGCACTCATCACTCGTCTCTGCGTCCATGGACACATGGACACATGGACGCAGAGACGAGTGCAAAGAAAAATGCAAAGAAAAATGCAAAGAAAAATGTTTTCTCTTCAGAATCTATTGACGAAAGCTAACAGGTGAGATTTCCCAAATTTTCACATGAAATTATTCAGCGACTGCCAGTTAATTGGCTGCTAAAAGCTTTTTCCAACAACACAGGTTCATCCCTTAAGTCCAGCTTCCTTCTCTCTGCATGTTACAGGAACCTTTGACACACTGATGACATCAATGAGGATCTGAGTGCCGTCAGAAACGTTGCACGTTGCTCAGGGTGTCAGAGGCCAGCAGGGTAGAGTCAGTGAGTACCGTCCTGTATCAGAAACGAACAGATCGCGGGTCAGGACCGTCAGCTCCAGACGTGACAGTGACGACAGTTTATGGGCTCCGAGGATGTGAGGGGAATAAATCAGCCCCGTTTGTCATGATCCATGACTGTTGTTTCTTTCTTTTCTTTTTTGATGTCCATCTACGTGTTCAGTTTCATTTTCTGTGTTCATTATTGTTAATAGGTTTTTGCCAAATGAGTTCGTTTCTTTGCGCTTGGTTTCTTAGTGTGCTGCTCTTTGTGTGTTTTGCTTCTTTTTCACTTAGATCATTAGCTGCGTTTCCATGACAAATCTTTGCAAAATTTTGTTGATCCTCCCCTAATGTCAAAAACATAAATAAAAAAAATTTAGCTTTTGTGGTAGTAGTTTCCTTTACATGAGAAGCAATCAAAATCACACATGAATAATTCATGAAAAGAACATGCTCCTCCTTCCACTTCCTGTCGTCGTCTTTGTGTTTTACATCCGGTTGTTGATCACATGACTCGTTTTTCAATTGCAGTTCTGCGAAGAACACTGAATTTGATACAGCTGAAAAATCGCCTCACCATACTACAAAACCATTTTAATGAAAAATGTGAGGTTTTTTTTTTTTGGTTTTGTTTGGTTTTTCAAAAGTTGACATATTTCCAATAAGGGATTTTATTGTTGTTTTACCATTTTGCGCAATTGTATTGTCAGTTGAACCACAGCTGCTTGAGTTGGTCTTCTTCCTATTGGTTTGCAGATAATTTTTTGCCTTAGTTCAGCTCTTTTTGTGTCAATTAATGTCACAGTCCTGTAAGAATATGATCTGTTTTTTTTTTGTTTGTTTGTTTGTTTGTTTTTTCCGGTTCTTGCCTGTTGTATGAATTTTGAAGCGTTTCAAACATCTGACGTAACGTTTGCATCTCTTACAATTACATTCGAAATCCGTAAGTGCAATTCAAAGTACTGCATTCTGGTTTCGGTGGAGTTATTCACGATGCTCCTGGAGTTTTGTGGTTCCCTTTCACCGAAGTTCCTCTTGTCGTGGCGATCCCATCAGCGAATCGGAATTCGCTTGCGGCGACGAAAAAGATCGTTGCCCCGCGCTCGCTGTCCATCAGCAAAGTCAGCAGAGCAACAGTTTTGGTCAGAATCCACGGAAATAAAAGAAAAGGGGGGGAAAAAAAACAAAACATCAGTTGTAATTAGGGGCTACGTCGGCATGGAGTTATATGTTTTCTTCCTCACATGGGAACCCGGCGGTGCACGGCCAAATCCTGAGGCTTCAGTCACAGACGAAGCTAAAGCGCAGCTGCCACTGCGGATTAGACCTGAAGGGAAAAAGGCACATCCTGGGTGGTAATGCTCTTGTGGTTTGGTTGCAGCTTTGAGACGGGCTGCCGTCAGTATCCTGGACGTTGTTCAGAAGGTTTCGCAGTTTGAGGTCCACTTTGAAGTCTGGGTGTGGGAAAAGCCACGGTAGGCAGCGGTCCGGTCAGCACAGGCAGGGCTATTACATGGAAAACGGGGTGTTTGCACTTGTTGGTCCTGAATGCTTCATGTCACAAGCACATATACAGAGGAAGTAGCACATAGTCGTTACGTATAGTTCATTAAAAGAGGCAGGGATGTTTTATGTGATGTATTCTTGAAGGAAGGTCGTGGAATTAGGGTTAAATGATAGGGCGGTGTGACGAGACCGAAACGTCCCGCTATAATAAAATGCTGAAAATATTTCTGCTTGGCCAACCCAAACATTAACAACATGGAGCCAGCGACGATATCCGAGTGCATCCCTGTTTCCACCCCCCCTAAATGCCTCAGAGTAAATCTTTTAAACATGGTGGGATTTGTGCGGGTCAGCGTCCGCGCCGGCAGGACTGTGATTACGGCCGACCCGAGTGAATATTTGACATGGCAGAAATGGAAATTAAGGATGTGAGGAGGATAAAACGCGAAACCAACAGACGTGTAATTAGATGAGTGCCGCGGCTTTTTTTAGGCCGTAGCGTCTTGTAAGCGCTGAAGTCACATGAGGACGCGCAACGGTTCTGCTGCGGGGGACGATTGCATATGAAAAAATAAGTAAAGAAAAAAGAAAGAAAAAAAGACATATACAGGTGATGACTTCAATTGATTTCTGTGAGTAAAAATAGCCAGAGGAGTTGAGAAAAATCAATGGAGAATAAAACATTGTCCTCATATCTTTCTACAATTGATCAGAGGGCAGAAAGTCTCCTGCAGGGTACAGAAGCAGGAAGCGGTGGGCATCAGTGAGTAATATCGACAATCAGGATATGTGAGGATATTGTATGTGTACGGTAAAAAAACAATGTCAAAAAACTTGGGTCCAATTTTAAAAGTGGTGCAACAGAGATCTGATACATAGAGCAATATTAGCTTGATCGCTTGACAACAACAAAGACCAGGATTCTGCAGGCTCATGCAGATTTATGGTAAAGTAAAAAAATAAAAAATAAAAATGCTGACATGTTGTTGCAACTATAAATCAGAATAAGCTGCTATTTTATTGTTGATGTGATTGGAATGGCTATGTCATGTAGATATAACTTCACACTAACTCTAAAAGAATGTACCCCGATAGAGAGACGAATCAAAAACGAAGCCTTGAATTTATTTTTTTATTACTGGCTAATATTTAATCCAGTTCAATTCAGTTCACAACAAATGTCACCTTTAGGCAATTTGCATAAAGGTCAAGTCAATTCAGTCATGAATACAGAGTCAAAGTCAATTGTATGCATTCCAATATGACAGCAGCTACCAAACAATACAGGCAGGTCCAATTTGTTGTCCAAATTGGTTAAAGCATTTCTATCCGGAGAAGACCGCACTGAGTGACTGACGGTGGACAGTCAGCTGCATTAAGTTGCTGACTTTGCAGCAATCCCTCGTAGTGACAGCGGAAATGTAAACTTCCCCTTTAGCAGAAAGACAGTGATTCTATGTGAAACAAATATCTTGTCTTCAAATTACTTAGTTGATTTGGACCTGCTGGATTTGCTGTGTATTGAGTCCATTATAGGAGCTACTTCACAGTGCAAAAAAGTTAAGGGTTACAGAGGAATGATATTGTGATGACTTCCTGAAGTCGGAGTTTTAGAAAGAGCAGGAGTTTTTAAAGGCACAGAGGCCCAATTTCAAAGAGTTAAATTAGAAAGTCAAATTTCTTTTCAGTCATATTTCATATATATATAACATTTCTATATCAACTGAAGTTAACAAAGTCATTTGATTGTGCTATAAAATGCCAATATGTGCCTAGAAAACACACTGCCCCTTTAAATCTGAAAACACACTGCCTCTTTAAATCTGAAAACACACTGCCCCTTTAAATCTGTAGTTAACCCAGTGATACGAAAGTCCCACCGGTTGTGGATTTGGACCAGCAAACACTTGTAACGTCTCATTTTATAGCATCTCATCATCCATCCACTTACCCTCACTTGGAAGGTATTTTTCACATCTTGCACAGAGCAAACATTTCCCGCTATAGAGGTATTTCTATGCAGAACAAAGTGGCATCAGGTAATTAGCTGTACAAAATGATGAAAACATGGAAATGAAGACGCGAAGATAAGGTTCGGATTAGCGACACCAAGACACAACAATCCTCTAATCTTGCTTTCAGAGTCTTTGCTATGATACAGTGAGCCAGATGACATAAATATTGCACCATTCAATAAAGTACTTAAGAGTTTCCTGCTTGGACTCTGGTGTAGTGAATCTAGTGTGCTGAACCTGAAGTACAACCTTCCTTGAACTCAGTGTTAACAAATGCATAAAGATTGATTTAACTGTTTAACCCGGCGAGGAATAACAACAGGCTTTTTAAATCTCAACGACATTCATAAACACAACTTGCTCTCCCGCCGAGCTGGAAACCGAGAAGACATGAGATCCGTTTCAAGAGCATAAACAAAGCTGCTTTATTTTGGAGATACGGCAGCTCTGTTTGACACAAACCAGGAGTATTTCACTGAGTTGTGCGTCCCTGTCAGGTCATATTGGGATTGTGTTTCTCTGAGACGTTCCATGAAGACGTGAAGATAAGGTTCAGATTAGCGGCTTCCTCTTCTTCAACAGCGGTATTATCTTGAGAGTCTTTATTTAGCAGAACGAGGGCAAATACATTTGTCAGTAGTAAATTCTGGCTCGTGCCTTTCTGTTTTACTCTCAGGTTAACGTTAGCCGTTTCAAACTACAGTATTCCCACATTCAGCTATTTGTGGATTTTTCTGTGGAAGGTACCAAAATATTTAATTAGTCACAGATTTGCGCGTTGTGAGGATCGAGACCGATGCAGTTGTTTATTAGTCATTCTGCTGCATGTTGGCCGCAAGACATAACCGACAGCATCCGGGTTAGGATTTTCAAAATAAAAGCTCCTCCAGACTCAATACATAGAACGGACATATTTAGTTATTTTTTGCGCGGCCCGGTACCAATTGGCCCGGGGGTTGGGGACCACTGGTTTAATAGACAAGCCCGATCTGCAACCAGGTTTATACATTCATATTTACAATTTGTCCTTTTTCTTCCATTCATGCTGCATTTGAGGCCTTAAATCTGCTCGCTTCACTTTTCACTAGATTGCTAGTTTTTTTGTTTTTGTTTCTGGGTTTTTTTTAGTCACATCTGCCTATTGTTAAGCTGAATTAACGACTCTGTTTGGGGAAATAGAGCTGGAGTTCTGCTTCATTCATGTCGCAGAAAACACCCCGAGGTGTCGCCGAAGTCTAACTGGCTGGGATGTGATAGTATAAACTTTGAGTATTTAACCTCTGCTTTTCTTAGCTAGAGTAAGCTGTGCAGTCATCGAGTCTCTCCCTGGTTCTGTGGTCACAACCATAACGCTTCACACGACAGGACTGTGTATATGTCTATCCACAGCATATTGTGGTTCAATATTTAAGGGGATTTGCTGTATAAACTAAAGTCGGCGTCTGAGTCAGCGGACGAAAAGTGAGTTTGTCATTAGAGAGTGAGAGCATTTAGAAAAAGAAAAAGAGACCAAAATGAGTTTTGCTCAAATTACCCAGTGTGTTTACTCCAACACATCTGGGACACACTTCCCTTTGCCAAGGGAGTGGAAGACAATAAGACACAGCTTGGTATGAAACAATCCTTCAAGCGTAACACTTGTGGAGTCATTTATTTAGGAAATGCCACAGCTTGGGCCGAATAGAGATGAATTGATCACAAATAAGCGACAGATGAAAAGAAATATAGCTGAAAGCTAAACGGTTGTATAATTTTGTCAGGGAATGATGTGATCAGCGTCTTTCATGAACGTCTGTAGCCGTGCTCCTTTCTTCCCAACCATGTGCACAAGATAAAAATGACACTTTCAGCGTCAATAATTAGCAGTTATATGGCTGAACTGACACCCTGTCCGTAAACATCCTGGGCAAAAAAACACCAGTCCAACCCAGGCGGGCAACGAGCCAAACTTTGCGCCAAGAATGCTGACACAGCTCTTCCTTCGGGTATACAAGGATCGGAAAGCCCTGAAAAGTAAACCAGAAACCCGTAAACTCTCGTAGCACCTCCAATAAAACAACACCAAAACTTCCAGAACCCCCCCGTGCCCCCCACTGACCGCCTGGCAAGTCTGCATCTGGACAACTGTGGAAGATCAAGATTTGATCAGACTCTCCTTTCCAACACCCTAGAGCAAGTTTGGCTTGATAATTAGAACAAATGTTCTGGTCAACCTTCTTAGAAAATGGTAGCACCAATGTTTGGCACTCCACAGCTGTTCCTGTTTTTCACAAGACATTATAGGGGCAGTAATAAGTAATAATCGACTTTTTTGAGCTTTACATCATGTTACAATGTTATTTCTTCCTCTCCTAATCTCCCATGGCAACCATTCAGCTGCGCAAAACACTTGAGGCGACTGAGCGCCTCCTTTGAGCTGCAGTTTCAGAGATTTTAAATCATATTTGACATATGTCGCACTTTTTACGACAGCTGCAGGTAACATAGCTGCTTGATTGTGCTATAAAATGGAACTGGAGAACGTGTCTGAAAAATACATTGTCACCTTCCTGAAATAATGTGACCATAAGGTGGCCTGATTCATTTTTTTTCCCCAAATGAGATTCCCCCCCCCCTTTTTTTTTCTTTTTGTCTAAATCATATTTTGATTAAAAATAAAAAAAAAAAAAAAAGAGAAAGAGGTGGTGATTTGTTTGACTTAGGCCATTACTTTAGAAAAGTGACGACGTACGAACATGTACGAAAACGTACAGGTCAGATGAGTCACGAACAGAAACACGTCAACAATAAGCAAAAGGAAACTAGTGCTCATCAAAGATATCTGTTGGCATCCGACATCCTGCACTGGTCGGTGTTTTCTGATATCTTTTTTTTTTTATCCAACAGTAAAATCTAACCTCTCATTTGTCGGATGGCATTTACTCCAAGACTCGCGTCCCATTTCAGCAAACTGATACGAAATATTTCCCCTAAATTATAATATGCTATAAATGCAGCCTGCGACAGCTCATTCATTTCGGGGACCGCAGAGAATTGCAAGTTTAGAGGCTTGGATCCAAGTTTGTTTTCTCTGGGAGGATTTTTATTTTTATTTTTATTTTTTTAAGTCTCCGCGGGGGAGTCGGGTTCAGCGTCTGTCGGCTTTGCCCACAACTTCCTGTTCAATCCTGCCTCTGTGAAGGCGGCAACCCAAAACCAGCTATCAGTGCGAAGACACAGCTTGTTCTTATCAACACCGGCGCAGGGAGATTTACACCGTTTGTTTTCAGGCTGCCTGCTATTAAGCCTTAAATCACCCGTGGCCCCGTATGATTAGGTGGGAACAAACACCTCGTGTTAATGACAAGCAGCGAGACGATTCATCACTTCTGGAATGACTTGTTGTTAATGCATTAAATGTGGCAACAACAACTACAAAAAAACCCAAAAAACCATTAAGTAAGTGCTTAGTGAGCATCGGGACAGACTTATTAATAACTTACTTCGCTAGAGTTAGGGCCTCTCTCATTCAAAAAGAAGCGCAATCTTTTCCTTTTTCTGCTCCGAGTAGATTCCACAACGGGCACTTTGATCAAATCTACCCTCACATGGTGCTTTGAAGACCTTGTCTCCTGCAGGCAGAGATTGCTGCCTCAATTGTTCTTCCTTGGTGATTTAAATAAAGAGAGTCTCCAAAGCCACACGGCTCTAAATATGTATTTCTACTGTTCTAATTAGAGAGTGTCTCTGGAGCGGGCACCGAGCCCAGGATGAGGGACGGCTAAATATACCAAAACAAAAACAAAGCTTCCAAATGGAAAATTATAAACATTTAGACAGAGCTGTGGACAAAAATTGAAAATATAGCTGGTAAGGTGACTTTTGTGTGTGTGTGTGTGTGTGTGTGTGTGTGTGTGTGTGTGTGTGTGTGTGTGTGTGTGTGTTTTACTGGAGGAGAAGCAGGGCAGAGACAGGAGGCTGTGGTGCGGCTGCACACTTTGAGAACGGCGAGCTTGGAGCACGAAGCCGTCGGGGAGAAAAGCACACAGGGGGGGAAAAAACAAAACAACCCCCCACAAAACCAGAAAGTTTCAGCAGAGGGTTCTCATTCCAAAATGGGTTCATCTGGTTTGATGTGGACCTTGATCCAGTTTATGTGCTTTCAGCCGTTGTGAGAAGCAGTGAGCGGTCAATGAAACATTGTCAGGTTTTCTGATATAATAAAAGCAGAAACCCAACATTTCTCCCTAATGGCCACTTTATTAGCTTCTACCCTTCAAACTACTTGCATGCACAAATAGTAAATCAGCCAATCACATGGCGGCAACTAGGGTTGCACCGATTGCAGTTTTCTTGCCGATCGCCGATCTTTTTAAAAGCTTAACCTGCCAATTCCTGCCAATTTTTTTTTATCTGTAATGTTGCTCAATATAGCAAGACAGTTGTTGAGTTGGCAACGGTGAGGTCACTATTTTAATTGTAAGCGTGCAGACATAACTTGGTGGGCCGGTCTGTCGGGGGAAGACAAACGATCAACAAATGATGAAAATCCAGGAGCTCAACTTACTGAGGAGGGAGTGGTCAAAGACATTGGGTTTAGGTGAGGAAATCAGGTGACCGGCTGACAAACTGATAGGCTGAGGAAAGAGGCTGAACTTGGTCTGAGTTAAAACAAAACAAAAAACAAGGGGGGAAATGAATAAAATCCTTCCCAACAACAACCGACCCCCCTTGAGGTATCCGTGTAAATGGATGCTCCAAAACCGTCGCCTTAAATTATTAACAACGTTTTAAGGAAACAGCAGTGCTTGCGAATGTCTCATAATCCTGATCTGTTGATATCTGCCCCAGCGGTACCAGAGAACGGGAGGTAAACACAGCTATTAGGGGAAGAGTTATTAAAACCACCTGGAGATATTAAAATATAAACCGATTCATAAATTACTTTCATGTATTATGGGGAAAATCATCAGCTGTGAGTGCAGCTGTAAAGGGCGCATTGTTCTGCTTCAAATTTGTAGCTTTATTTCAAAATAAAGTGTAGGAACAAGACAGGGAATCAGCTACACACAACTTTACTGTCTGAAGGTTTCTTTATACAACATACGATTTTAGTGTTAAAAATAAAGCATTTTCAGAGGAAAAGTTTTTTTAATGCATGAAAAACATGAGATTCTTTGTTTTGCACATGATGTTTTTTGCTCTTGAGGAAAGTGACACAGCTATATTCACATTCTGCTGAAACCTCCACCCAAAAAACTCCAGCTTCACAATAAAGTTTAATAACAGTAAATGTGGATTTCTTTTGGTTCATCGGTTTCCCGTCACTCCAGAATTACACGCTGACCTGGGTTAAGAAATAGAATCACAACGGACTCCAGAATAATAAAAATGGAAAAACTTGAATTTGCAGGGGGAAAAATTAAATGGATTTTATTGGGCCCTATGATAAAAAAACCAAAACAAAACAAAAAAACACCCATTTTTTCCTTCCACTAAACTTTTGGTGAATCATCTTGGCTGTGGGTCTCTATGAACACCCAGGTGTTTTGAGTTCACTTTTTCGCAATCTTCCAGTTTTCCGACACGCTGACGTTTGGGTTCTCAATCATCCTCAAAATGACAACCAATAATAAATATTTCACTCCATGTGAAATGAAACTGTACAATATGTCACTTTCACTTTCAGAAATAAGAATTGAGTTGGTTAATTGGTTCTGGGCCGTTTCATAAAGTCTTATCTATGCCGCAAAAATACTAAAAAGACGGTGACACTTTATTTGAAGGGGTGTGCATAAAACTGTCGTGACAACATCATAAACATGTTCATAATAGGTGTCATTTCATGTTTATGACAGTGTCATGCACACCCCCTCAAATAAAGTGTTACCGTCTTTTTAGTATTTTCTAGTGTTGACTATTTTATTTGCTAACAAAGCTTAAAAAGCTTTGCCTCCATCTTTAGACAGATCAAGCTGCAGCCAGCTGGCCTGGTTTGTGCTCATCTTGTCTTCTGAAACAACAGAACTGCCTCATGCAGAAACATCTAGAAGCCTGTGTGTTCACACCAACCACAGCAGGGTGATCCTGTTTTGTTGAAATGATAAATACAACTTACGGAACCAGGCTTTGGATGATGAATATGGACCCCAAAGACAGTTTATAGAACCTTTTTTTTCTACCTAGAAAACCATATCAGCTGTCCACAGCCATATCTTTTCTAACATCGTTTGTAAATTACCAGAAAAAATGTCCCGTTTCTTTATTCTGGACCTGCCCCTGAAAGCCAGAGCCAAGTCCGAGTCCAAATCAAATGTTTTCGAGGAAAGTCGGCGAGAGCATACCAAAGCCTGTCAGGGTCCAACCTCTTCTTTCATTGAGCTCAGAATTCAAGTGATGCTCCAAACTTCTTCTTCCTTTTTTTTTTTTTTCTTCTTAGTGATTTAGATTTCAACAACGTCCTAAGTAGTAACCGCTCAAAAATGCTTTTCATATATTTCAGTGGATGAGAGATAGCCTGGCGGCGGTAAATGACGGGGCTTCTCTAATGGTGAGTCAAAAGCCATCACTATTGACCTTCAGACTTCTGGACCCAGATGAAATCCTTCAGGAAGGAAAAGGCTTTCACTGCGAACACATTTACCCTCGCCGACCTCGGATGACTCCAATCTTCCCTTCCTGCAAAATATCCTTCCTTTGGGATTCTAGATCCTCTGGCTCACCTGACACCCCTGGGAACTGCGTGTGTGAGGTGCGGTGTGTTTGCGAGGACTTTTTAAAAATTCTTTTGTGAGGCGCTGAGGATTCTCTAACAGGCGAAATATACCAGCGGAAGAATGTTAGCGTTTTTATTAGCTCCAAGGCAAACCATGCGCTCACGTCCAAGCTGCTTTATCAATTTGACGTCTGTAAAGCTACGGACTTGGCGACGTTCCAAAAAAAAAAATAAATAAATAAATTTCTCATGATAAAAATTCTCCTCACAGTGAAAGAAATCGTTATAAGAAATCGAGCGTCTGGGGCGGCGGCAGAATCTGCGCGTGCGTTCCAGCAGATAATGGGAAATAAAATGGATGCCTTAAATGCTAATGCAGACCGGCCGCACCGTCTTTCTCACATGTTGTCCTTTTTGCACATAAAGTCTGAACCGATTAAAGCTCGAGCCGAGCGGGGAGGGGAAAACGCTTTATGAGCAAAAGAAAAATAAGAGCAGTTTACATTTTTCCTTCTCGGTGTGGACTTTACTCCAGATGGACAGCAAAGTGTTGGATGGAGATGAAGCGCAGTAAATCCAGCAGATTGTGCATTTCTACATTCATTCACCTACCTTGAACTTTTCTCTTTGGAGCAGCTGCAGAGCAGAGTCTGAAACAGCAGACCAAATGTAGCACAGCGGCAAATAAAACTGAATGCAGCGGATATGGGATATCCCAACATCCTTTTTACTCTTTTTTTTTTTTTTAAAGTAGCAACGACTTAAAAGTACAGCGTCTTGAGGTTTGTCATTTTTTTTTGTTAATAAAATTAAATTCAGCCTGCTAGAGAGGCTTGTAACGCTTCCACACCTGGGTTCTGGACAGCACAAAGACGTGTTGAGTGGCAGCTGTGTGGCCTCGTTGATATCAACGGTCAGAGGAAAATGGACAAACAGGTTTGCGATGATAACTGGTCGTTAAGTGTAAAGACCACACAATGTGTCGCTGCTGTTGCCTTAGAATAGCAAAGCGAGACGACAATTTGCACAAGTTCACCAAAAACAGTTTAGTGGGGGAAAAAAACCAAAACAAAGAGACAAAAATGTTGCCTGGTGTCAATTTTAGCTGCAACATCCAGATGGCACGGAGAGAATTTGCCACAACCAACATAAAAGCATGCATCATCATCAGCTTTAGTCTGTAATGACTAAAGGTGACATTTCCTGAGCTAATTCCCCCCCGCACTGCAGCAGCTGGGCGTCACTCAAACGCCACCTGCTTACCTCCCGTATCATCGCTGACATCGTCCATCCGTTTATGACCGGTGCTCCAGTCCTGTGATGCAGTGGTCTCAAACTGCATTCCTCCAGGCCCAGAGCCCTGCTGCCACTTTTTGATGTCTCTGTGCTTCAGCACACCAGGATATTGCAGGCCTTAATGCTCAATTCTTTGTGAAATCCTTTTTTTGTGTGTGCGTCTTTTTGCGCGGCCGTTCACATTTCCCCTTACAAAAAAAATCCCATGAAAATCCCATGTGGTTCACACAAATTTTACATGTGAATGATGTGAATCACATGTGAAAGCACATGAATACGTGTGATTTTGGAACGTTTTGTGGTAAAATCACATGTGATTCACACATTTCCACATGTGATCACATGAAAATCATGTGATCACATGTGATTTTCACATGTGAAAATCACCTCCCCCCCCCCAAAAAAAATCACGTTTTCACATGTGATTTTCATGGGGAAATGTGTGATTCACATGTGAATCACATGTGATTTTACCACAAAACGTTCCAAAATCACACGTATTCATGTGCTTTCACATGTGATTCACATCATTCACATGTAAAATTTGTGTGAACCACATGTGATCACATGTGATTTTCATGGGATTTTTTTGTAAGGGTCCAAATACGTTGGGCTTGTGTGTGATATGATATCCTATGCGAACTGCAATCTCAGGATGCGGAACAGCGACGAATATCGAGTGGCAGTGGTGCAAAGGAAAAAAAAAAAAAAGGGTCACATTTGAAAATATCAGATTTAAGATCACATAGCCAAACGGCCGGGGTCGTTTTTATTAAAATCCAGTCAGTGTTGTTCAGGCTGTCTTGAAAAGAAACAACTTGTTGAATCTATCCTACAGAAAACTAAGGCAGTGCTGAAGGGTGATGGGTGCCCCCAGCCTGGTACATTCAACGCATAGAAACAGACGTCAGGGTGGGTTTCTCTGAGTCACACTCTAAGGCCTCACTGAGTGTATGGAAGATTATGGATGGCTTGTAATGGCCCTCCATTATCTTCATAATCACTGGGAAGAGAAGTTATCCTGCAATCAGAAGATTGAGAGTTCTGCAGATTCGCTTAACCACACTGGGTAAGACCGTAAAAGCCCCACTTGCCTACTGATCTGTGTGGTGGTGCATCAGTGTGTGTGAATCCAAGTAGCTTTCATGGCTGAGAAAGAGCAGCGTAGGAGAAGTCCAACAGACCCGCTGAGGAGGCCAGGAGTGTGGGCCTGATTCTGTTCAGCAGAGCCAACCTGCATAAAACTACACCGCAGTGTTTTATGCTAATGTAGATAATGGGACGCAACTATGTTTTTCATTTAAACAGCTCCATTATGACATGTCTGAATCCAGCCGGATCAAAGTCAGGATAAGTTAAAAGGTCATTGCCAGTAAATATCTCACCTCCACCATGATAGTGTTTTTCTGCTAGCCGCAGCCATGACACATGGGTTTTGGGAAACATTAAAAGTTCAATTCTGTTTACCTGAACAGATGGCCGACGTGTGCTTCCACAGTCGTTTATTTAGCCATAATAATGTTTTAGAACCAGTTCTTATTCACAGACGTTTTGCGACATCTACTTTGACCAAATCCGTAAACCAGGGGTGTCAAACTGCAGTCCTCAAGGGCCGCTGTCCTGCAACTTTTAGATATGCCTCTGCTGCACCACACCTGAATAGGATAATTAGGTCATTAGCAAGGCTCAGGAGAACTGGTCTACACAAGGAGGAGGTAATTAAGCCATTTCATTCCAGTGTTTTGTACCTGTGGCACATCTAAAAACTGCAGGACACCGGCCCTTGAGGACTGGAGCTTGACACCCCTGCCGTAAACTGTAGAAATCAGAAATAAGGAAGAATGGAAAAATGGAAAGGTAAATTTTACAAACCGAAACCTCCCACTCTCCCAAAAAATAAAAAATAAAAATGTAAATATGTATTCATCCATCTATGTTCACTGCAGGGTCACAGGTGCCAGTTTCCAGCTGTCTTTGGGCAAAATGTCAGGTTCACTCTGGACAGGTCACCAGTCCATCAAAGGGCTTGGTAAAGACACACAGGACCAAGCAAAGTATCCAAACAAATTTAGAGATACCAGTTTACTGAACTCAGAGGGAACCATGGAGGAAAAACCAATACCAGGATTCAAACCCAAGACCGTCTGAATGTGAGGCAGCAGTGCTAAAAATCCAAACTCCTAAATCCATACGCTTCTATAACAACATCCAGTTTAATCCAAACATGACGGCGGCGTGAAGGTTATAAGACAGGCGCTGGCAGGTTTTTGGAGTCAGACGTCAACTGTGTTCTTGTGGCGACACTACAAGCTGTGTTGTGGTAAAGACTGCTTGACATCAACTGCTGGTGAAAAATGTTGATCCTTTCCTCCAACTTCCATTTCCCTCCTTCATAAATTCATAAATTATCTTATCGTTTCTGAACATACTCAATTCTGTCTCCCCAACGCACAATTGTCTAAAATTTTAGGAGAACTAATGTGTTTTGGTTGCGTGTTTGTGTGTGTGTGGCAAGAAAAGCAGTTTACCAGTGAAACACTGGCAGGTCTCACAGGGAGCTCTGTAAATGGGCACAGTGACATGACATAACACCAACAGTAAGAAATGCACATTAGCGCCTGCTAAGCTCAAGACAACTTGACAATAGGACAGTTTTAAAGCGTTAATGGAGGTTGGGATTTTTATTTTTTTTTTCTCCCCACGGCGTTCACAGCGCTGCAGCTGCTGCCTTTCTAAATGTGCCGGTCATGCTGCATATTCTGCATAGACTGTGAAATATTACTGAGAGCCTGAGTTTGCTCAGCGCTTTAGCTTTAGTCATTTGCTTAAAGGAATCTGAGCATTCCTAGAAGTGTATGTATTTGAAAAAGCCTGTTGACTAAAGCTGTTGGCAGATTTGAGATATTTAAGTACATAGATAGGTTCTTCCATGATTACGTAACGGTTGTAAACAGTGTGCTAAGTTTTTATTTAGCACACAAGAAACCCGCTGCTGCCCTTAAAGCTTCTTCTTTTTTTCTTTTTCTTCTTCTTTTTGTTGCATTTAAATGTTTCAGAGCATCATGCAAGGACACTTGTGTAAACACAAAAAAAGCTGTTTTTAAAATTATGATTTCATTTAGTAGTCAGCCTGGCCCTAAGTGGAAAACGAATTACCCCGGAGACTAATAACTGGCAGTTCCACCCTCGGCGCTGACGATTACTGTCAAGCATTTTCAGCAACTGGCAGGGAGTTTTACACATCGAAGTGGAGCAGTTTTTTTATTTTTTTTTATTTTAACAGGATTGGTTCACTTAAATCACCTTGGAGGGTTTTAGAGCCTGATTAAGTTCTCAGGAGGAATACGGCGAGATGCCGCATCGAGTCGTCCAGGAACCCAAGCAGCTCCGGACCATCACGCTACCACCGCTGTGTTTGACCGTCAGTGTGGTTTTGATCTTCTGAACTCTGTGGCTTTAGAGTAACGAAGCAAGAACCGTTTTGGTATTTGCCAAATTAGCCAGATGCCTCAAAAGTGTCCAAATCCAATAAAGTGTCTTTGCAAAGATTTTGATGAAACCCGAGTTTCTTTTTTTTACATCGTAACAGCAGACTTAAATAGTCTCTTTCAAAAAAAACAAAACAAAACAAAAAAAAAACGCAGGGATTCAGACACATTTTAGACATCTCCATGTTGGTTTTGTTTATTTAGAAAAAGAATCGATGGGGCAAATGGACAAAAGTAGAAGTCAGCCTCCCTCTATTAGTCACTTCTTCTGATTTGTAAAGGGGGGAAGCAGGCTTTGTGGGTGGAGGGATTGCTGTATAACTTGTGATTGGTCCATAATATTGATACCAAATCAATATTAGTATCAGATTGATTCTATTGTAATAGGATCAACACTTTAGCTCAGTTTCAGTCTTGAGTTCAGTCAGTTTCAGTATTTTGTTTATGTGTGCTCTCCAAAAAAAATTGACGATATATCATACTTAAATTAGAAGCATCAGTTTTGGTATTGGTATTGGTATTGGTATCGACGATACATTGCCCTCTATTTACTTGGCATCGGATCGCTGCCAAAATATATAGATTCCTATGGGACGGCGGTTTTCAAAGTGTGAGGCGCGCCTCCCCGGGGGGGCGCCAGAGCACTTTAGGGGAGGCGCGGTGCGAGGGAAAAAAATAAACCGGAAAAGCTATCTGCTTGCTGTCTACTGATGTGAGAGAAACGTCTTTTACGCACACGATCAACTCTGTGGATTTAGGAAAAGTTGGTACTGTGGGTGCGGCGTGTGGAGCGGGGATCAGTGGAAATGTTTCCCCCCTTAGAGGATGTTTTGGCCAGTGATGTCAGTAACGTTACTGACGTCGGACCACTTTTTTCAGTAACGAGTAATCTAACGCGTTGCTATTTCAAATCCAGTAGTCAGACTACAGTTACTTATCAAAATCACTTTGCGTTACTATCTTCTTTTGTTATTTAATCGTATTTCCTCTACGTGTCATGTCGAGTGACCGACGTCTCTATGCGACAGAAATGTAAACAATGGAGGGAGATGCGCGTTTTGTTGGTGGAAAAACTGGAACTATTTTGAGTTTCTGTCGACAAGTCCGATTATTATAAGCGGCTTTGGGCTTCATTTTTAAAATAAACGCAGATTTAATGAGCGGCGGGTTGCGCCTTTTGGGCTCGTTTTGAGCGTGAAGTTGCTCATTTGGGCTTGGAAATAAGCAGAGACTCAATAAATCCCAGAATTTGTCCGTCATTAAGGTAGTTTTACTCCGTCTCTCCCTGTTCATCATTTCCAGGATGATCCGTCCCGCTGTGTCTTTGTTAATGTCAAGTTAATGTATTACCTCTGAATGACGTCGAGCTTCGCGTTGCGCTCCAGAAAACTGCAAACATCGAGACCAATATAAACAGCGCAATAAACGTGAAAACAGCCACGAATAAACGTGTCCGTAGTTGGCAATAGTTATAATGGCAAGTTAGCACCGTTATAATTATTAATATTACGGTAAGTGTCGCAGCCATCTGAGCTGTGGAGCTGCGGAGGAGCTCTGTGCTGCGACATCAAACTCAGGGGCGTAACGCAGAATCTGGAGGCTGGGGGGAGGGGGGCTTTAAAATTCTTCTTAGAGTTTTCCAGACAACAGTGGACCACACAAATTACTCATGTTTTTTATTTTTTGTACAATCTCCTCTTCAGTTCAACCTTATCAGTGGAGACACATTGTTGATGTTACCATTATAAAATAACTTACAATTAAGTATTGGCAAAGCTCAATGTGATTTTCACAGGAGGCAGAGCGTTGTTGTTAGCAGCTGCTGAAAGTAACTAAAAAGTTACTTAATCCTGCAGTTAGTTACTTTCCTGCAGTTAGTTACTACTTGACTTGGAAAGTAACTTAGTTACTTTCCAAGTCAAGTAGTCAGTAATATAACTAAGTTACTTTTTCAAGGAGTAATCAGTAGTCCAATTAAAGTTACTTTTTCAAAGTAACTATGACATCACTGGTTTTGGCCAGAGCAGGGCTGAAGGTGGAGTTTTTAGAACTCCACCTCTCCCCCTCCACGGGGGGCAACAGGCATTAAGCTCCTTGAAGGGGGGCTCACCCTTTCATACTTTGAAAACCCCTGCTATGGGATATATTGAAGTTTTCAGTTATGATGTACAAAACTTTGACATCATGAAGGTCATGATTTGCCACTGCATGTCTGAATAAGACTTCATCTCTAAAAGTATATCATTGGTAAACAGAAGATCTGCGATACCCTTAATCTGTAAGTTAAAGAAAACTACAGAGGTATTAACGACACAGTAATGTTAGCGCACAGCGTCCACTTCAGTGGAAAGGAGGAGAGAGAGGACTGGTCTGCAGACACCCAGATGTACATGTGTTTTGTGTTTCAAGGCTGTTTTTAGTGCTCTGTGAGGTTCAAAGAAGGCAATGAACCGCAGCTTGGAAACACAAACAGTATTAGCCGTGTAGTCTAAGCACGGCATTGAATTGTATCGTCAGACTAATGTACATGTGTGCGTGCGTAGGTGTGTGTGTGTGTTTGCGTGTGGGCTGCTTGCACACCAGTTGCATGTAAATGTTTGATTGGGTAATGAAGCTTTGGATAAATGGAACAGAAACCGCTCGCAGTCTCCCTGGACTGGAAGCAGGTAAACATGAAAGTAAACAGTTTTTGTAGTAAACGAAAGATGGCAGGTATTATTTCATCTAAATGAACAGCAGTGTTAGATGACAAAGACCAGAGCGTGTGTAGCAATAGTAGTACTGTGTAGTAGTCTGAGGATGCTTTTTCTTATTATTATTGAATGTCATACACATCAAAGTGCCAATGGGACTAGAGGTGGAAATTAGCCACTTTGGTATAATGCCATGAATTTATCTATAAATGTTAATTAATATGTCCTTTTTAAAACATAAACTTAAAACAATCAGTGAAAAGAAACATTAATGGCAGTTGCAAAACAACAAAAGCAGCATTTCTGTCACCTACTGACATGGAGTTTGGACGAAACGCTAATCTATGTAAGGAACTGACTCAAAGCTCTGGTGGGCGTGGCCAATCAGATTTTAGGTGTATTTGGTGCACTCTTTTATGATGCTAGTCATAAAAGATTGCAACAAGCTAAAACAGTGGCTAACCCAGCAGTAAATCAGTTAATCGGCTGTGTACAATGTGTTGTGGCTACACATCGTAAGAAATGACCATAAAGTAAAAACAGTATCAGCAGAAATCCTTCCAGATGCACGGCATCGAAAACTAGCGGGGATAACCGTCTAAAACATTTTTGTTTTCTGCCAGAAGCATAGGAATTAATGTTTCAAAACTGAAATAAATCAGAACAATGGAGTAACAGAGACACTCCAACATGCTGCCACTTCAAGAAATTTACAATTCCAGGAATCAGACGTTGGTTCTTCATGCAAAGAACTGACATTTGGCCAAAATCAACGAAAAAGAACTCAAAACTGCTCAGCATCACAGTCCAGCAGAGGCTCAGTGGCATACCTCCTCCTTACCAAAAGAAAAAAAAACATAAAATAGAAGCTACACACTGTTTTGCATTACCCTGCCCCATGACCGAAGCATGAACATCTGAACTCTGTGATCTATTCCAATCTGAACTGCGAGATGAGAAACAGACAGAGATCTGGTGGCCACACATCACTGAGGGAGAAAGACAACAGCAATTGTTCTTTATAGGATGGACCTTTTAGAGAGAGATGCTGCTCTGGAAGTGATCCTTACTGACATTGAATATATATGTATATACAACTGTTTTAAACGTACATACATTTACATACACTAAGAGTCCTTTAAACAATTTGATGGATGCTCAGGTGAGAGATATGCAGACTTCTTTGGAGAAAATCGTAATAAATTAGTCAACATTTCAGGAAGAGAACTGGGGGAGGGACTGGTGCACTTCACAAAACTGATGGCGTCGTGTGGAGGGAAAAAAACGTGGCAATAATTAAGTAACATCTCAGATATTTAGCCAGGAAGCTACAAATTAGGACAAAAATTGACCTTACAGAGAGACAATTTCAGCTGCTGCAGTTCACTTTCACACCGCTCTGTCAAACGAACCTTTGGAAAACAACCTCCTCGCCTGTGGTGGCGCTGCACCAAGAACCACTCAAGAAAACGACACAAAAGTCTCTGAAGAAGACGCTAAGCGCAACGTCCTTCTTCACAAAATGTAAACAGATTTAAGCGGTTGTACAATTTCTCCTTTGTCTTTGGCAAAAGGATCACGAGCTCTTTCTACTGCTAGAACCGGGCACTTGTTTTGGTGCGTGCTTACCCAGAATGCCCTGCGCTATCGTCCGCTTCCTGCTTTTGGTGTTCACATATGCATTCGAACCACGCCAGAGTTTGCCTCAACCCAACCAAGACCTATGGTGTGTTTGTAAGCAGAACACAGACTGAAGAGTTCAACAACACAGTAAGACCTCCGCAAAACAACAGGACTTTCTAAGCAAACTAGCTAGAGTTTGATTACAGCGGACTAAAAAGAGCTGGTGTGAATTCACCGTCCCATCACACCGAATTATTTACAAAGTCAATGTTTCGGGGTCACTGCAGAGATACAGTGAATTTAAAACTTCTGGTTTCAACTGTATGAGTAAACAGTACATCTGGAAAGAAGACTATGTTCGCTAAAGTCCTAGACTGAAATTAGCATGTTTACTCAGACATCCTGATTAATCACCTCTAACGTCTTTCGACGTTGTGTGAGTTAATCGCGTTCAGATGAAAGCAGTTATTCTCTTGAGTCATAAATCTATTCATTAGCTGCTCTTAAAGGTCGGCGGTGGATGTGTGAGGACAGCGAGTACAACATCAACACATAGAGAGCGGCAGCTGCAGCGACCAACGCAGTCATTTCTCCAGTATCCGTATAACATACATACAACAAACTTTAAATGATCAGTTTCTCTGATTTTATTTTTATAGGTATATGGTGGAGTAAAATGAACATTGTTCTTTTATACTATGAACTACTGACAACATGTCTCCGAAATTCCAAGCAAAGATTTTGTATTTATTTGCAGAAAATGAGAAACGGTCAAAATAACGGAAAAGATGCAGAGAGAGAACCAGATCATGTTCATTTAGAAACAGCAATAGTAATGTTTTAACTCAGGAAGAGTTCAGAAATCAGTATTTGGTGGAATAACCAGGTTTTCAATGGGGTTCAGTCCAGTGGGCTCTTCTTTTTTTTTTTTCCTGAGCTGTATATCTTATTGTATATGGTCTGATAGTTTGACCTATAGCTAAGAACATTCAATTATGTTTCAGATTAATTAAGCAATGTGAAAAGCTTGCAATATTATTTTGTGAGCTGTTCAAGTGAAAAAAATATCCACTCAGGATGTGTCTGATTTGTTTACAAGTGGTTCAGTTACAGAAAAATCAAATCAAACCAAATAACAGACTCATAACATGCATCTGGAATTTAGCTTCGTCAGCAACTTTGATGCAAAATCACCTAAAACGGCTTTGATCAGAACCAGTATCCGGTGCTGTGGCCCGGCCGCTCACACTCTTCAGAAACCATCACTGTTGTGCCGTGAGAGAAAACCGAAGGACCCAAACGAAACGACGACTTGAACTTTCGGCGGCTCCAGCGACCCAAACCGCTGCACCGTCACGGCTGATCCACTTTTCAAATTGATGTGCTCCGCGTCTTACGGTCAATGATAAAAGTGAACGCCAGCGCATGTAAACACAAACGCAATCATAACAATCCCATGAATGTAATGATGCTGTAAAACATGCAGCCGCGGCCATCAAATTGCACAATGGACCACATTACAGGCCCGGCAGTCCTGTAATCTTCAGTAATGTCTGGTTGTGCGAGTCGACGCGCACCGCAGCATCTTCGCCCCCCTGCGGCTCCGCGACGTGACCTGCCACCCCTGGTTTCTGCGTTTCATGTAAATATAGCGTGTAATGACACACTGCGAGAGCACGGATGCTATTATGGCCTTCCTGCCGAGCAGAGGTCATCTTTGCCGCCCCACCCGAAAAGGAGGGGCTGCCACACCAAAAGGGTTAAAAGGACCTTTTGGTTAAAAGACCCACAACGATGTTCAGCTCATCTGCGCGTTTCGCGCCGCAGTTTGCGGTGCAAAGTGTGAAATGTCCGTACTGAAAATTTCTCGAAGGGTTCGTTCCGTTTTCCAGTGGCTTACAGAAAGATACAGAACCTTGACAAAATATTCAAACACCTTGAAGAAAGTGCAGCAAATGAAGAATTAAAAAAAAAAAAAAAGGCTCAGGACTTCTGTTTTTTCTCATCGGATTCCAGTGAAAGGGGCAGAATTTTGTAAAATTTACTCTTTTTTTTTTTTTTTTTAGCTTTGCGTCATGTTAAGCTAAAAACATGTCGCATAAATATGTTTATCAAAAACATATTTGTGATTCTTTCATGCATGTTTGAGAAATCCCTTTGATCTCCCATGGCAACCAATCAGCTCTGCAGAAACAAGCTTCAGTTGTTCGACGTGGAAAACTTTAGAAAGATTTTGAAAGGTGCTACTGCCAAATGGGGTCCCGAACTCAAACGCAGGAAATGCTTACCAGACTTGTATTTGTTTCTTCTTTTTTTTTAATAGTCTGACATTATCGATTCCTAGTGAAGTTTGACAAAATATGCAAAAAAGGTTCCAGAGGCATCAATGTGCCTCTGCAGATGTTTTGCATGTGAATGTCAGGGAGGAGAAAATGGAGGGCATCTTGAGGATTATGAGAAACGGAGAGTTATCACACTGTGAGACAACTGAGAGTTCAGATAGGGCAACAGAGAGTTTATGGCTTGTAGACGGAAACTGGTTATTTCTGTCTCAAAATCAAACAGTCAAGTTAGATTACAAGAATTGCAAATGGATGTAGGGTTTTCTTTTTGTTTGGTTTTTGTTAAAATGACGTCAGAGGTGCCGTTTTGTGCAACGCGGCAGCCATTTGTGCACCTTTCAGAGCAGTTTGCCGTGACATTTCAGAAGCCTTCCCTCACACACACACACAAGCCAAGAGGAGCTCTCGCACACATATTTTTATTTCTACTCTCCAAAAAAAAAGAAAGGTTTCCAAATCACACAAAGACGCAGCCAAACCTTTACACCGAAAGAAATTCCAGATGGCTGTTTTGTATTAAAACCATGAGACTTCTTCTCTGGTTCGCAGATTTAAGCTTGAACCCAACCCGTCCCGAGATTTGCACCTAAGCCTCCTGATGTTAAAAGTGCCAAGTGGAAGACATGGGTTTTGATAATTTTTAAGTCAAACTTTGAGGTAGGCCTGGCTTTTGAGCGAGACCCAGGGGTCATCAGGTCCGTCTCGCTCCATCGGCTCCTGAACGCGTTGGAGGTGGAGGTGGTGGGGTTTGTACACTGTAAAAACATAATGAATACCGAATCTGAATTTGTTCGCTTCCACATTTTTCTGCTTCCTAACAAGCGGGCCTCGAAGAAGCCCTGAGGTATTGAGAAGCAGCACGGTTGTCTGGCTCAGAATCCAGCAGCTTAATGTGTCCCAGAAAACCACAGTTTGGAATCACGAAAAGTCTTTTGAGGCCTGACAGAGCCAGGTATGAAATTAGGATGTTCTTGTCGGGCTAATTTAGAGAACACAAAGCGGGGGGGCGCTGGAGGGGGAACAACAACTTCCAATAAAATGTCAAGAAAAAAAAAATACATTTTGCTATGGCTCTTCTCATAACTTCATGCAGATCTGATGTAATGCATTCGCTCCAATGAGAGTAATCTGAGACGCAGCAGTAACTACGGGTATTCATATACCAGAACAAAGCGTGTTATTGAATCGGCCTCTGATGCCGTTTCAAAGGCCTTCACATCATATTAAAGACCAACGACAGATCAAACGACGCAATGTTTCAAATCAGCGCTTTGGAAGAAAAGGGAGCGCAACATTTCCAACAAGTCGACCAGAGACATAAGCTTGGCCTTTTGGCGACTTTTTGACCAGAGTCTGTTTCTGCGTTGCTCTTCATTTGAAGCTTGAATGAATAATACCGAGGGTGGATGGATTGAGTCGACTCTGCAAAAGCAAAAACAAATATTTTTGAGCTAGTTTGTAGTGTAAATATTTTAGTACACTTGAAATGAGACAAAATTAACTTAAAACTAACTTTTTAGGAAGACAGAGGAGCTTACTTAATATTAATAAGTCAACAATTCCTTAATTCACGAAAAAGCATTTGTTCTACTGACAAATGTTTCCATTTTCAAGATGGAAAAAATATCTTGTTACATGTGAAATAAATCTGCCAATGGAACTGGTCATTTTTCATCGATATCAAGGAATTATTGACTTACAACAAGCTCTTATATCTGGCTCAAAAGTTACTTATAAAGTTAGTTTTCAAGTGTATCACATTTTATTTCTAAAAAGTCAGATTTTGTGTTTTTGCAGTGTACTTGTCAATCTTGCAACATTTTAACTTTCCCCCCAAAAAAAGAGTATTCTTTCTTGAAAACATTTTAGCAACAAGAATTAGGTTAGCACGATTTTTTCTCTTTTATTTTTTCTTCAAAATTTTAAATTCAGGCTCAAGTATGCGCTGTACACACACATTTACACACAGAGCTTCTCCAATGACAGACTGCTGGATCCTAAGTGCAAAAAGTTGTGTATTAGGAGATTCTTCCTTTTCACAGTTTTTCTCATTTTAAATAACATTTGAACTGGTTTTGGGCATCTCTTGTTTTCTGCCGTTTTTGTTTTATGAACATTATAAATATTCTGCTGTTTTATTAATGCACAAACAATCGTGCATTATGCACGTAAAAAAACTGCACAATATTGTGACATAATATTTCCTTATGAGTATTTATCAATCTAGCCTTTCTAAAATCCGTTTTTAACCCTTTTTATTTCTGTGTGTACCTATGTATTTTGATGCTACTGCACCTGAATTTTCCCACTATAAACATTTTTTCTACTCTAATCTATCAAAACGAATGTTCCTTTGCAAGGTGCCCTGAAATAAAATTTTGATACAATCAACACGATCCCGACATAATTCTGGCTTAATATTCCGCCAACCTTCGAGTCAGAAATGGCAACGCTCATTTAAATTTGTTTGTTTCCTGGGATTTAGAGCGATTTTCAGCATAGTTCAGGAATGGACCTTACCAAGCTCCGCCCACAACCGACCCACGTGACCGCAAGTCTCACAAGCAAAGCCTCGTAGCGCATTGTTTCTATGTAAACATGACTCCATTAGTGCATTATTTCTACCGGATTTTCACAATATATAGGCTACTAGAATGGACAGAGGAAATACCAAGTTCATGTCATCATCTGGGAGGAGGTTACTGGTTTCTCAGTCACAAGCTGGTTGCAAACCTGAGGTTAGCAGGTGTCAGTCGGTCAGTTATGGTAGATCTGAAATTTGGTTTGATGACCTCAATATGAGAAGCTACAGACTGATAAGAGGAACCAAAGAGCTCCGTTACGGTAAAGAAGCCATTTGTTTGTTAAAATTTTATGAAATCTGTTTGTTCCTTTTGATGTTTGTTATGAATGACGTATAGTCACAAACAAACAGGGTAATTGGTCCAACGTTTAGAAACTACAGCGGCTGTAATGAGCCACAGCAAATGTAAACAAAGGTAAAATAACCCGAACAGGTGATCAACTCAAAACCATTCGTACCTTTTTAGTCTGTCTCTCTTTGTGGTTTAAGCACACTTGTTACCGTATCAACCGCCTGCGCCCCGCAAGACGAGCAAAGATTACGTTAAAAACATAACATTCACTCCGTTACGATATCAAGTTTCCAGGCTTGATATTTATTTCTGGATTATTAATCAGAGCTTCCCTGAACACAGCGATGGTTGATTGACCAGCTGTACTTTGTGCTAGAGTGGCTAACACGAGTAACAGTTTAGTCCAAAGCGTTTTCTGCTAAAATAAAATCTTTAGTGTGTGTCAGATACAGTACACGTTGCATATTGATCTGTTTAGCTAACATAAGACTGTGTAGCAGACAGGCTTCAAGGTGTAGAAGTTGTATCAGAACTGCTATTATGCGGTACTTAGCTAACGAAAAGCTCGTGTTTGTGAGACTGCCACCCACGTGACCACGTAGAATGAGCATCAGCCAATGAAAAGCGGCCCCTCTGGTAAGGTCCATTAAGTCAAAGCTCATTCAAGTAGCTTAACGTTAGCCGACTTTACCCGACTCAGAATTCCTTTCGGTGCGTTTCAGATCGTCCTTTTGAGGGAACCACATCAACAGAACCAATGGAAGCAAGACGCATCCTCAGCATGATGCGACCACCACCGAGCTGGACAGGTGATTCTCCGTGAAGTCAGCTAGATCCATCCGTCTCCTCTGACCAGAAACGTTTTCATCCAGAAGGTTTTTCCATCCGGCCTGCAGTTTGAGTCGTGAAAGTTCCAGTGTTGTACTGGGTTCTTTGTTTGTTTGTGAAATGTATCAAATGTATTTGATAAATCTGCACCAGTACAGCAAAATTAAATAAACCAATAGTTTCACATGTGAACAGAACAAATTTCATTTATTCAGTCCATGAAATTAGCAGTAGAACAGCCGATGTGAAATAAATAAGGAACTGAAAGTGAACACATCTTTCAAATGGTTCAGAAAGTCGAAATATAATGTAGGAATAAATACAGTTATTTATTTATAGAATCACAATGAATAGATCTGTCACATTGTCACTGATACCCGATCTAGGATTTTGTTTCAATATCGTGACCGATGCCGATGTTCATATCGGATCGGTGCGTCTCCAAGTAAAGTTTTTATTCATCACAAGAAAGTCAAAGAGATTGGTCAAATAAATGAAAGTGAAATATTTATTAAACAATATGTATTATTTATTAGTGAAAGCAGATAACTAATAAATACATATTTATATAGAAATAGAAATATTGCCTTTTATAATACGATCCTGTTCCACCAATGTGTGCATTTTGACGTTCATTCAAACCAAATGAATGAACGTCATTCATTTGAACGTCATCCTATGTTCTCTCAAAAACAGAACATAGATATGTATCCCTATTTATATGAACCACAGTCAGAGCAAAGTCAAGAGCTACTTGTGTTTCATTAAGTGAAAAGATCAAATTGGCTAAAAGTTGTTGGTAATTATTCATGGCTGACACAAAGACTGGTGCATCTGCTGTTATTGCAGGTATTTGTACCGGATTTAAAAAGAAAAACTGCATCTGAATTTAAGCAGAGGGTGCAGGTGAAATAGAGCAATGTGCATTGGTGATCATATGTGAAGCCCTGCAACATTTTGCAAGACTATTTCTGTGTGAAAATCCACGTGATTAATGTGATCTTGGGACCAGATTATAAAGGTCAACTTTTTTTTTTTTTGTCTTTCCAGGTTTAAAAATGTCACGGAACAATAAATTCAAACACAAACAACGGAGCCCAAATGTGGAGAACAAATCTATTCGTTTTATTTTGATCGAAAAGAACAGGCGGTTTATGTCGATACACTTCATTTCATGTGAAACTAAACGGATCAGGAAAAAAAGGTCTGGACACGTTACAGAGTAACAGCACACAAAGCACATGTTCAACCAAGCATTTCCCTGTCTATTAATAAATGTGTTATTCTATGCAACAGCTAAAACCTACATGTCACCGTTCATTCGGTTGATCAAGTCTCTTCTCCTTTGCAACGTGAGATAAGGTAACAGGCTTTGAAAATGAGGAACAGAGCGGCGCATGAAGGCCATCCGGATTGTGTGTTTTTAATGGGATGGTCGACAAAGTGTTTCCTTTTTTTTGTGTTGTTTGTTTTTCACCGCTCTGTCCTGGTTGGATGTCTGAAGTCTAAAAGGCAGGGAGAGGGTGTGGAGTTCACGTCCACCAGAAGCTGGCCCTGGAGATGGAAAGGATGGGGGGAAAAAAAAAGAATAAAAGAAAAGTTGGACTGGATTGAGCAGAGAGCTGAGGAAGAGAAGCCACAGATGTGGGATTCAATTAAAGGTTTAATAAAAGCGTCATTATTCCTCATTAGCCAAGAGTTGAAAAGTTATAACTCGGGATGAGTTGCTCTGAGACCCAGAGAGCTCTCAGGTTTCTCATCAGAAACGATGCCAAAGGATTCCAACACGTGCATTTCTGACATTACGCCCCGGTGAAAATGCAATGAAATCTAACTACACATCTCTGTTTAAACTGTTACTGTCACGACAGTATAACACAAAACAGATAATGTTCATAAAAAGTAAACCGAAGAGCTACATAGCTCGGTCAGAAACAACCAATCAGAGCTAGGGGGAGGGTCTTAGCGCTGTAAATCAAGCTTGCTCTCCGCAATGTTACAGCACCTTCTTGGTTGTTTTTGACTGCTTGATCTTTTTCACAAATCATCTCATATTATACTGTCATGACATGATGATAGTTCTAACAAATGTGAAAGAAACAGATTTTTTTTTTTTTTTTTACAAAAGTCACAAGTTTTACATCTTGGGACACAATAAAAACATCCCATCTGTATCAGGTTCTACCAGTATTGAAGTCTGACTCCATATCATCATTACTGCAGCACCTTGAATCCCCCTTGGTCAAATTACTGACTATTTTTTTTCCAGCAGGATGTTTAACATGAGGCGTTTATGCGAGCATTACATCCAAACATCTCCGCTTCGGTTTATAATAATAATAATAATAATAATAATACAACTATTTCCCCCTGCAAGCCTTTCTTAAGTTTTTTTGTTTAGTCCTGGACTTTAACATCCACCATGCTAACTGAAACCAGCAGAGTCCGACATGTACCTGCGGCACATCTTTGTCATGTTTCTGCGCATTTTTTTATTTTTTTTTCAGCCATTCGCTGTGATGTCAACACCTGGGAAATCTGACAAATTTCTTCAAAGTCTTCTCCTGGTGAATCATCTCAGCTTGAAATTATGGACTTCAAAATGGTTGGAAAGGGTTTTACAACTTTTCTAAGATTCGTGGAGAACACTAATTACTCCTCTGAGGTCATTGCTGATGTTGTTCCCTCTTGGTATTGAGTTAACACACGTCTTCGTGCTCCATAGCAACAAAGTCAACTTTTCAGGAGGGAACTTGCTGGTGAGCACAATTCGAAAACTTATTTTCTGTCTAAAATCGTACAAGTGTGCTCAAGTTTTCCTCCCAATTTTGTTTTAGATATTAAATCAAGACACGGTGGAATCTGTAGCGAGCTTTGGCACAACTGAGACTCGATTTCAGCTGTTCTGTCATGCGGTGTGTAAAACGGAAGCATACGTGCTTTTCATCATGTTTGAATGTAAAATGAAAGGTAACATTGGAAAGAGACAATCAGTATTTTTAACCACTGAGTCAAATACTTGTTTGTATTCATTGGTTTATTTATTGTTTACCTTTTTTTAGTCATGCTGGCACCTATATGCTTTTGATCGATACGTTTTGAGTTTCTAACCTCCATTGGCTGCAGCAGCAGTGGAGTTCAGTGCCACGCCCTCAATTAGTCAAGATTATTTATATAACTCATTTCAAAGTGCTTTACATCACAAAAAAACAAAGATAAAAAAAGTCATAAAAACATCATGCTGTCACCAATTGAGAAACCAGTGGAACGTTACATTTCATCGAGTTCCATCATCAATTATATTGCTCAATGTTGCAATGTTTACGACTCGAAAGCAACTCTAAACAGGTGGGCTTTTAGTCTAGATGCAAAGGTGTTTTGCAGTTTTCTGGAAGTTTGTTCCAGATTTGTGGTGCATAGAAGGACATGCTGCTTCTCCACGACTGGTTCTGGCTCTGGTTCTGGGGATGCAGAGCAGAACCAGAACCAGAACCAGAACCAGATGACCTGAGAGGTCAGTTAAAGGTCAGCAACAGCAGATCTTTAATGCATTTTGGTGCCAAGCTGTTCAGTGATTTATAAACTAACACAAGTTTTTTGAAAGTCTATTCTCTGAGTTAGTGCAAGGACTTTAAAAGTGCTGCTGTTTTTATTGAGACTTATTGTAAAATTATTTGTCCATTGGAAAGATTGGAAGCACAATGATGTAAATAATAATAATAATAATAATAATAATGTTTTATTTATTGGACCAGTACCAATAAGCTAAACATTGTCTAGTTTCAACTTCAACTAGTAATTATATTTTTACAAAAAAATAAAAAAAAATAAAAAAGCTAAAGCAGATTAATTGCAAAAAGCATTTAAACACGTAAAAAACCCGTCTCTTCTATAAGTTGAGCTCAAAAGAAGCCATTGGATGGTTGGTACCTGACAGGACTTTAGTAGTTGATCATCCTCTTGATTGCATCGAAGCACTTCCACTTGTCTGGGATGTAGAAGGGCTCAAAGATGTGCGGGAACGGGGTGTCGTACCCGCAGACCCTGGCTATAGGAGCCTCCAGGTTAAGAAAGCACTCCTCCTGCAAAGGGAAAAAAGAGAGAGGAAAAAAAAAGAACAGCAGCTGCTGTTGGTTCAAAACAACCCATCTAATCCCACAGTTTTGGCTCATTACATAAGTACATGGCACAGACTGTTAGAACTGGTTTGTCAGAGCAAATTAAAAAAGGACAAATCCATAACTTTGATTTACGCGACGCATACCAAAATGGCTTTGACACTGCCGGTAATTACAAGCAGACACATGCCTGCACAAGAGGTTCAAATAGTGCGAGCGAAAGCTTAACACAACAATAAAATCCTAATGTGGTAGTCTGGAACAGATGTGACGGTTGCGCTGGAAGCTTGGGCTTAGAAGAAGAAGAGGAGGAGGAGCAGGAGGAAGAGAAGCATCTTGGGAGCAGAAGGCGAAAACAAAACAAAATGCGGACAAAATGCGGCGAGGAACTTTGCTCCGTTTTAAACCATTTGTAGCCTAAATCTGACGATTCTTGTTTTTAAAGTGGATTTTAAAACACCTGGGAGTGGAGTAGAGAAAACAACGTTAACCACCTGCAACAAAGAATCTGACTTGATTAAGTCATTTGAAGAGACTCTCTCTCTCAACAAAAAATAAAAAATTGCCATCACTCTGATTCGGGGGAAGTAACCTTTCCCAACTGTCAATTTAACTAATTAAAGACACTTTCTTATGCCGATGTACACCGTCAACATGAGGCATAAAACACTCAGAATCTGGGCTACACATGCAGAATGTCTGTTTTATTGTTCAGAAATACTTTGGATCAAACGGAAGGCTCCTCACAGTGGGACAACACTCAGGCAGCTTGGCTAAAGTACAAAACAAACCACGACACGTGGTTTCATACGAACTATTCTTCTCTTTCCAAGGAAACCAACAAAAATGCTGTAAATTGGACAATTAGATAAAAGTACTTCGAATCGAACCGAGCGAACGACCCGCAGTGAAAGCGGACGATTGACTGACCGCGTCACAAACGATGAAACCGAACGCTGGCCGCCACGCTTGTTGATATTTGACCAGGCAGGACATGTTCACTGCATCCATAGCTTTTCACTTCCAATAAAACAGCTGACAGAATCCTGAGTAATGTCACATTTAACGAGGGGAACGTCTGTGTTTTCAATTTTTGTAAGTCGCGAAAAGAGAAAGAGAAAAAAGAAAAGAAAAAAACAAATCGAGGGAAACAAACAGGGGTGTTTTTCCTTTGTTTCATTTGTCTCGGGTTTTTTTCTCTCCCATTAAATAATTAATTTGAGAACAGACAAACATGCGAAACGATATTAGATGTTTGCACGTAAAAACTGGTTGCACATCATCTAACTTTTCCTCTAGGAAAAGGTCAGGCTAATGACAAGGCTAACTCCAACTTTTAAGTAAAGGATTTGCTGTAAACTCGAATTGCTCTCCTCGGAGCCAAGATTCAATATGCCTCTATAAAATATATTTAAAAGGTCACCAAGTTACTGAAGAAAGCAGGCAAAGCAGCTCTGAGATGTGACGCATGGCTGACAGTCAGTCACATGGTGCATTCAGCATCTGGAGTGGTTAATCAGGCCTGTCAGCTGCAGGTTTGTGGTTCCAAACAATTAGTTCATCTCAATCTTTATTATGCCCTTTTAAAACTCATAATATAAAAAAATCATGTATATCTGAATATCCAGTGAGTCTGGAGCCATGAAGTTGTCATGCACTGAACTGTATATGGAACTGGTGAGTAGTGAACACAAATGTTTTGTTGTTTGGCATGTTGGTGGTGGTAGCAAATGCTAATTGTTTGATCATCAAACACACAATCTAACTTTTTAAATTCAATATGTGGCTGATGTCTTAATTTTTGTCTTAAAGATTTGATTGTGGATGTAATTGCATTTATTTCTGTATATAACTGAAACAAGTCTGGTTAACTAGCAGGATGCTAATTTACTGGTCCTGCTTATTTTAATGCAGGCCAGGTGACCCTGTTAGGGTCAAAGGATGGCGAGCTTCTGACAACTGGCTGGAGCCAGGAGAACCTGAAATTCACTCCATACTGGTCTGGTAGGAGGCTGATGGTTCACAGTATTTCCCCCTCCATCTCATTACACAGACACACAATCCATTATTCATCCTCTTGGACATTTTCCCTCAAGTATCTGGACAAACAAACCATGGACTTTTAAATGTGTGTCAGTCAGACATTGTGCTGACCAGCGGGGAAAGTTAGGACTCTTTGTGTGCATCTACATAAGAGATCTACTACAGTACAGTGTGTATATATATATATAGTATTTTTTTTTTTGTTTCTATGTTTGTTTTGTGTCTTGTGGTGTTCTCTTAATTTTTCTTCTTTAAAATACAAAGTATTGAAAGCAGTTATTCTTCTGTATTGTTTTTGATTACTGACAACAGCTCCAGTAGATGAATTTAGTCTTCTGATATCAGATGCTATCTAGTCCTTTTGTTCATTAAGTAGTGCTACAAATGCAAAAAAAACAACATTTCAATCATTTTATCACCAATATGTACAAGCTATTAGCATGTATGCTTCGAGTAAGAATCACATTTATGCAAATATTGCAGGTGTAGCATGGAAACTGTGGCTTTGCTAATAAGGATATGATTTTAGTTACTGATGAAGTCAAAGATCTTGGATTTTCCATTTAATCTTTTCTCTAAAGCCAGCTGTTTGATAGTTCAAGATGTGCAGAAATGATAATTGATGCGTCGATAGTTGTGGCTCTAAATCGGAATCGAATCCAGTTGTTGAGTGCATGAAGATTCCCCCTTTCATTTTACTGTCGACCGTTTGATTCCCTCTTCGTCTCACCGAAACAATCCGAGGAAACCGTTAACATGTTAAACATGTTGGCAACAAAAATGATCAAAAAGGAATAAATAAAATACAGCGGATGTCTTTCCAGAACCAAATGATCTCAAACATAAAGTATTAAGAGCAGAAAGGTTGTGCACTGGCAGTGCGCTTAAATGGTAAACAGTCTGTAAATCTGTCAAATACAAAAGATTGATTTGTATGAAACATATTTGTAAACGATTTATGATATTTGTATGCTTATTTGACTAAATAGCGGAGCAACATTTTTATGGAGGTCGTCTAAAATGGCCAGAAGAACCTACAATTACTCAGAACACAAATACTGGACCGGTTCTACCTATAAAATATTCTGTTTTCAAAACTTATAGAAATAAATAGAGATAACCCACAGCAGAGCTGATCACTGCCGCGCATACCGTTGCTGTTCATCATTTATTTTAATTCCTCTAAAGCCAGTTTACCTATGTACTTATCGCCTCTGAGCACTTGAAACCAAATTCCTTGTTTCTGCGCAGCGTCTCGGCCAACAAAGCTGATTCTAATTCTACAGCTGACTAATTTGTCAAGATAATAATTACTGAGCTGGTGTAGAGAAAATAAAGAATTGCCACCCAATCCTCCTGAATGCCTCTATCAGACTTATTTTATCTGGTTTGGTTTGGCTCGTAGGGCCAGACCTCAGCGGCTCGGGACACGCCGCACGATCCGCCCAGCTAATTTAATCTCACCAGCTTTAATGAACATGACAATACTAGTCCAACAAAACCCCCCTTATGTTCTCTGCTGCTGCTTTTGCCTTCCTCGTGGACTGCAGAGTGTTTTCATGTGCTGACAGACGTCCACATTTCTTGGGGGGTTTGTGATTGGTATTTAAAGACAGCTCTTTATTCGGTCAGTCAATTTGAGTGCATGAGAGGGTTGGGCGGAGGAGGGGAAATCTATGTTTTTTTGTTTTATGGAAAAAAAAAATTCAGCTGTTAATTACAGAAAATCCAGATTAGAAACAATTCTGGCGCCCCTTCTAACGCGGCGCCGCCGTACGTCGACAATAGTGAATACCATATTTTCTGGACTATAAGGTGAGCTGGATAATGAGGCGCACTGTCAATGAGTGCCATATTTTTGATCTTTCATCATATGTAAAGCACACCGGACTGTAGGGTGCGTTAAGCCAAACAAAACAGTCAAGTAAGTCAGTCAGTCAAAAGCACAGCGGGAGAATTACTCCGCAACACTCCTGACTACGTTATCAGCAGTGTAATGTAACTAGCCTGCTTACGCACAAAATCTATAGGTCAATACCAGAATTAATCCATATTAATTCACTACAGGGGGCTGTTTTACTCCGGAACAATGTATAAAGTGACTGTCGTTTTTTGATCCGATTCAAATGCACCGTTTAGTCTGGAAAATGTGGTCCAGGGCAAATACGGTACCCACTTTTTGTGCCACTGTTCTTTCTGGAATGCTACTTAGAAGTGCTGCCAATTGTCCACATTTTACACACATAAAACTAAAGTGAAGAGGCTTTGAAGCTTATGAATCTGATGCAATAATCCTCGGTTAAAGAGCATCTAATAAGAGTGCAACAGGAAGAGTTCACTGGACAAACGTCAATGTAATGTCTGTGAACCCAGCAAACGTTCTCAGAAGTGAACAGGCATGCACTTGAAAAGCTTTTTGTTCATGCAAACCTGCTGGTACTGCAACATTTTGTCATGCTGGGTCTTGTTTTTTTTTTTTTTTTCTCTCTTAAAATATACATCCAATTATCAATTTAAGAGCATGAAAGAGCTATTGTGTTGGGTTTGTTTGGTGGATTTTAACAGATAAAAGTAAAAAGGGAAAAACAAAAGTTGAACATTATTCTATTGGTGAAGATGTTGCTGTGAAACCGAGCCTAAGACGAGTCAACAACCAATTCTCTGTCTGCAGACAGTCAGAATGTACTGTAGACTCTGCTCTTTAGTCTGAATGAGATCTGTAATCTCCTTTAAATAAATTTACTGGAAGTGGGAGGAAAACACAGTAGTCTGACTGTCTGCCACCAAAACTGGACAGGGAACGGCCACACAACTCAGATTTCATTCAAATCATTGTTTAGCTTTGAGGAAGTGCATCATTATATGTAATATAGTTAAATGTCAGAATAAAAATATGTTAACATGGGAGCAGCAAAAAGAAAGGAAAAAAAAAATTGTGTACTCCAGTGGCAGAGGGTTTTTAAAAATACTTTCCAGCGCGGCTGGAGCTTTGCACTGATCACATCGTGTCTGATTGTCAGAAACACCCACAGAGACAGAAAGGTTCCTACAGCCACTTCTATACGAGTCCATGTGGCTTGACTGGGGCTTACAGAAACTGGTAGCAGGTCGTATGTCGTTTAAGCTGTCAATATTCTAATTAGCTCTTGGTGGAAACTTGTGGGAGGGTACTAATTGAAAGTCTAGTTTTCTGCTCAGAAATCCCATTCCTGTGAAATAAGCTTGAAAAGCATGAAGAATTCAGATTTTCCGCTGTGTCAAGAATGTGGCTTTAGAGTATGTTTTCCTGGTTGGGTCAGAGCCTTAATGGGGCTGTTAGTGTAGTTAGACTCTCCATGTTTCAGCTGAAAATGTACCTCAAGGCTATTGCCGTGGAAAAATGGCAATAACTGCTTTTGGTATATCTGAAAATTTATTTTGATCAGACAGAAAAGCGTGGACTTGCGTTAGTTATTGTGAGTGTAGGCCTTAGTCTTTCAAGGTAACCATGATACATCAGTCATACCTGTAGCATCACACTATTACACTTTATACAGTTCTTTGTATAAAAATTTGTTTTTTTTAAGGGACTTTGGGGTGCATTCACACTGTTTAGTCCGTTTAGTCTAGAAATGTTTGGTGAGGTGTGAATGAGCAATCAAACTCTGACTCAGAGGAAAAACAGCAAACTCCTAAAAACCATGGCCTCAGTTTGGTTGAAGAGGACTCTGGCTCGGTTTGGATGGATGCAAGGGGACCAAAGACTTCTCCAAAAGCAGGAAGCGGACTGCAGCACAAGGCATTCTGGGTAAATACAACCAAAACAAAAGTGAGAATCTAGCGCTGGAGGGAGAAATGGCTCAGGGTCTTTTACAAACGACAAAAGACAAATCCCACAACTGCTAAAGTCTGACTACATCTCTGTTTTACATTTTGCGAAGACGTAAGTTGCGCTCAGTGTCGTCTTCAGAGGTTTTCGTGTCATTTCCTTCAGCGGAAATGACACAAAAACATCCGCAACGTCACTCTCCTCACGCAAGGAGGTGAGCAGGTTTTTCCAAAGTGTTTGGTTCATTTAGCTCAGTGTCGTGTGAAAGTGAACCGCACCAGTTGAAAATGTACCAAATGTTTCATTTTTTTGGTCCCCAATTGGAGTCTTCCAGGCCAATAGCTGTGAAAACACTCAGACATTTTGTGATGAGAACTACAGGTTGGGGAGCAACAGCAACATTTACAGCGAGGCAAAAGCCGCAGGCCAAAATCTCTGATTCAGAATATATGGAAGATAATGTTGGGGGTCTTCATCCTCACCACATACTGTGGTAGAATGCAGGTCGTAGTCTTTGAACACAGAGCATTACAGAAACTCCTGAGAGTGACGAGATGAATGCTGGATTTAGTTCAATAACACTGGAGCAACGGGGAGCCAAACAAATGAGTCTACAAAGTGCTCAGAGACCCCGCCTCCAATTAAGACAATGCTGCTTGATCAGTTGTGACATAACATTACATTTATCAAGTAAAAATCTGTAACACTATGATTATTTCTTCTATAGAATTCTAAAAAACCAAAAAATGGCATTCACAGCTATTTAAAACCAGAAAGAAAACATTGTGTGAAGTTTCCATTTCGAGAAAAAAACAAAACAAAAACACCACCAACTCACTGTGGGTGATATGCTGGCACAACACTTTGGCTTTGAGATTTTCAGTCATTACTCAATAAATTCAGAGGATTTGTGCCCCATAAAAACAACAAACCAAACCAATTAAAGAAATTAGCTGGTAAAACAGTTAAAATGGCACATATGTGCAGCTGCACCAACAACATACAACAAGGAAAACGAGATGCTATTGTTGCACCAATTACCACCTTCTAATAGTATCATTGTGTCGTAACGACACTATTGGAATATCTGTCTTAAAGGGGCAGTATTATGTATATTCCAGACACATAGCACAGTCAAGTCACAATGCTGCTCTTAGATGTTATAAAAATGCTACATATATAAAACGTGACTTAAAAGAAACTGGACTTCTCAATTTAAAGTCTTGAATTTGGCTCTCAGTCTCTTTAAGAAGATTTCACTCTTTCAGGAAAGAGCAAAAACCCAATACTCTACTTTAATACAAAAAAATACATATAAAAAGAAATTTTCTTTCAATTTGGGATGTGTGTGTGCGTGTGCGCGCGTGTGTGTGCCATTCAGTTCACAGGAAATGCGTTCGGTGCATGCGTTAATGAATTTTTGAAGTGAAGTTGTTTGAAACGTTCCGCTCTGTTCAAACTACTACTTAGAAGCTGATTATGACCCAACGCGTCGAAATGCAAATACTTGAAACTTTTTCTCCAGTCTTAAGATTTCATCACAAGTGGCTTATTAAACTCCCCGTTAAACAGAAGTATGACATTCTGTTCCACTGATGCCTGTCCGTCAACAGAGTTCACCGTAGAATATTGGTAGTCATCTTGCTTCGGGTCTCTACCGCCAACCTCAGGAGGTGCTTCTTACAGTCCAAAAACCACAGCTCTGAGGAAGTGTATTTGGAAGTTCGACTTTTATGGGCGAAACCATGGCCAATTAACAAGACCAGTACCCCTTTGAAGGGCATCTTTTACCCCTGGGAGCTTAAGATGCCAATAAAATTTCCTCCTTTCAACACAAGCATGCTTGCACACTCTGCCAGAGATAAAGTCACACACAGACAGCAGGCACTCACCTGTACTGTAGAGCTGATTTCAGCAGCAAATCCTCCTGTTACTGGCGCCTCGTGACTGATGAGCAAACGTCCAGTTTTCGCCACCGACTGAAAGACATGAACAAGAGAGAAGTTCAACACAAAACTCCATCAAGAAGGAATGAAAACTTCCTCTGATTATTGTTGTTATTTAGGACTGAAGATTAGCTTATCAAACATTCAGATATTCAAATACAGTCAATCCAAGACCTACCAGGACTTTCTGTCCAATTTGGTGTGAACACTTAACTACTGAGTTAAGGAGACTCCAAGTTTTCTGTCTCAAACTATATTCTTCGCAGAACATCAAGAAATGTCTGTCTATTCATGCTGTGATAAAGAAAAAGCAAGACTTTCAACAGATAACAGGAAGGGTAAATGGAGTACAGCTCAATTTGAACCGTTTTAGCTTTCATCATAAAACCTGCTGGAATTGGCAATGTTGGCAACTATTTGTAAATCCCAGACTCAAGGAAAGGAAAGTAAGTAAGAACAGTGCATGTTCTGGTTCATCTACAAAAAATTGGATTCACTCAAGACTTTTATTATTAGACCAAAACTCTACAGCTCTTATTGGAACATTTTCAAGTAGTAGTTGAAGTAGTATTGCTTTAAATATATATATCCACCCTGTTGAGGTATCTGTTGAGTTATGAGTAGGGGTGCGCCGGCAAATCGGCACAGATTACCCTAATTTTGGAAGACTGGCCCGTACTTGCATGTGAAACGGATTTTATCCACATCCGCAAAGGTCTGAAAACCAAACCCGCCCACGTTCACATCTGAACGTGTGTGGCTAATAATCGTCACCCACTGTTGCAAACGTAAAGACTTTATTGCTATATTTATATACTTTTCAGACAAAAAAACAATAACAAAAAAAACATGATATTTGCCAAAAATATAGTCTTCAGTAATCTTCATAGTTTATAAAGATTGGTGAATGGCCAGAAAAGTACAATTGGTGCACCGCTACTTATGACTTTTAGAGATTTTCTGTAGTAGTGCTCATAGCTGGATGTGTCACCCTTGAGCCAGTACTCAGAAGTTAACATGTGGAAGTTGTTCCCACGTTTCCCTCAGTGGGATTCTACATCTGCCCATTTCCCTCAGAGGGCATTTGCATCGCGGTGAGCGTTTGACTGCATGCAGAAACTGAACATGACAACCTGATGATCTGAACGGCTGATTTAGGCTGGTACACAGGGCCAACTGGACAATCATGGACGCAAGAGTTCTCCACCTCCCAGGCATTTGTATATGGGTTTTCTGCAACCTGACATTACTGCAGAGGGATGCCTCCGCCCCACCCGTTATCTACCACAGCATAAAACCAGTACTATACTATAATCTTATCCAGTGGCCACTTGACCAAGCCAAATCTATGTCTGTTCTCTGCAGCTTCAGCAAACTTTTGCCTCTCCTCTACCCAGCTGGACTAGCTAGTTTTATTTCAGCAATAAACTGTGGAAACACCTCTAAAACAACACAATATTACCAAGTTGATTGTAACATGGTGTACTATTTAGAGAATCACAAGATTTGGTAAGGTTTAATGGGAAACTTCAGAAAAGTGTGGATGGGCAACAAATTAAAACCAAGTGCCTTTTATACTGAAATAAAAACTTAAACAATACAGATCCATTTTAAGTCAAATGGGCGACCACTGCATACTTCTCCATCCCTCAGAGCCACAAACCAAACTGCTGTTGCAACTATATGACCTGCTAAAAATAGGCGTCGCATATAGAAATTGAGTGACTCCTTTACACACACACACACACACACACACACACGCAGGCATGCTGAGGCTTCTCCCTGATGCTAAACTGACACATGGTTGCACTGCTGAGGTCAATAGTTAGGCTGTTAATCATAAAACAACTGCCTGTAACGTTGCCATCGTCACTCACTTGATCGAGAAAGTCAGCCCTGGGTTACTCAAGCTAGTCCACAACATCGGACCATTAATTTGGGGTGTTTACAGGAGCAGAAAGATTCTTGATAGTAAACTCGAGAGTCAAACTCCAGACCTTGCCAAGGCAGCATATTAAGCAACTCATCCCCAGATGAGGGGAACGAGTTCAGCCAAACACTCTGATTATATGACACCATCTTCAGGAATGTGCAAGTTAATAACATTGGAAGACAATAACAACAAATGTCAATGTGCGCAGTGAGGAGGAATCAAGCGGGGAGCCGAGAGTTGGGCGATGTCTTGATATGACATGTTGCTGTAAAGTTTGCCTCAGCTCAATGACTCATGCGGGTCAGGTGCATAAACAGAGCCGCCGTCCAATCCCCTGCTCCACCCTAACGCTGAACCCGATCCTCGTCTTGGGCAAACTTGTACACAAAAGGCTGCTGACATCCAGTTCTGCAGTGAGACACGATCACTTGCCTAGATTTTTCCCTGTTGATCCGCTCCCTGAGGGGACACTTCTTACTGCTGCATCGGGAGTTCATTTTTCATATGCTTTATATGCTTTTTTTATATTCAGGGTGGGGTTTAAACACCGTGACCCACAATTAGGTTCAAAACTATTCATATTCCAGGCAATGCATCTCTTTTAATAGGCCATAAAACCAGCATCCTTCAAAATATAAACTGAGTAAAAGGAGTATCACTTCATCAATAACATTGAAGTAAAATAATTTTTTTTTTAAAGAGGATGTTGAAAATGACTATATGCTCTCAATCAACAGAGAAGTCTGTACTGACAATACAGCAATCTAACCCTTTTTATGATTGCTGGTCAGCACTATTTATCTTTGGTGATGAACTCCAGGTCGTTAAGCCTGAGGACGTTACCATCACCCTAATCTTTAGCTCTGTCAACAGATTCTCCATTCAAATCAGGACTCCCAGTCAGCAGAAACTTGTTGCCAAACTTAAAAAAAATATCTTAAAAACATCTAAATCTGAAAAATGTGGGCGTAATTTTACCTTTAGCCTTTTGTATTTAAATGTGGGAAAAACTTTTATAACTACCTTGTTTTATCTTGGCTTTTGACGTCTACAACCATTTCTTCGCTAACTCAGGTGATGCTAATGAGGCTAAGCATAATAAACGCTTATGAAAGCTATTAGAAAATTGTCACCGTCAATTTAACACAATAATTTTTAGCAAAGCCCCTTTTGCATTGAGCTATTCAATGCAACTGGGATACCAATTTTAACATATGTCGCTCAGGTACTCCTGCTTCTTCATAATTAATTACAGCAAACAGATGAAAGGCATGTTTGCGTTATTTCACTTGTCATTTTGCTGCTGAATGTAGCAACCATTCTGTCAAACCATGGGCGGGGATGGTTGTTTACAGCACGCGCAATGTTTGGTAAGCTTCATAGCGTAGATTCTTTCACGGTCGAGCTGGTGCATTACATACAACCCTGACAAGCATTAGCGACTGGGTAAAATCGGATCCAATCGTTTCAAACTTGAACAGAGTCCATGCTTCCAGCGAGCAATGGTTTCTTAATAGCCAAGGGTCCAGACCCTCTGCACACAGCAAAGCGTAGAACATCGGGTTGGATTGTACCAAGCTACTTTACGTTAGTCTTTCACATAAGTACAATTTGTGTTGCAATCTGGCAAAAAAAAAGTCCAGTTAAAGGGGCATAAATACGCTTCAAAAGCAGTCAAATCTCAACACTTTAGTTCATCCTTAATTGTCCTTTTCCTAAATTCAATTTCAGTTTCAAATGACATACAGAGGAATGTTTTTGCTTTAACATCTAACATCAGACTGTGACAGAACTCCAGCAGAGATATTTTGTACTACAACTCGGTTGACCCTGGTTGCCAAATGGACTTTCTGGATGCAGGGAACATTTAAACGTTCCAAAGTGCGATCCTTTTTCTCCCCGTAAATCACACGCTCTTTTTATTTGCCCATGACAGGCACCTTTCATGACAAAAACTCAAAGCAGCAGTGACGCCAAGACTTTTATGACTGCTGTGGAGCCATAGGAAGTACGCTGGACAGTGTAAGGAGATGATAAGTTAGAAGCAGCCAAAGGGGAGAAATTATATGTCTTCAGTGAGAGAAGGACAGTCAAACATGTCATGAATCTTCCAATATAACATCAGGGAGATGTGCTTGCAGTGAGTATGTTGTCGTTATGGTTGAACCAGGGACATGTGCCTGATCTATTTATTACCAAGCGGATCACGTCCCGCCAACCAAGGAAATCTCTCACCAAAATCAAAGCAGTGAAAGAGCAAAGCAGCAGCAATATAAAGATTAGGAGTCTGTGGAAATTGATAGCAGATTTATAGAAAAAAAAAACACCCAAAAAACTGTGCAACAAATACATACGAGCAGAGTCTGTGTGAAACTGGAAGCTTTTACACATTTTAGAGGAAAAAGCTTTTTGAAGTTTATAAAAAGACTTTTTTTTTCTTTCCAAACCCTGTCAAGCTTCAGAGAAAACCCGTATCTCTAAAACAGCCAGCCTATAAATGAGTAAACTTATCATTTTACTAGAAGAGTTTTCCCAGACAATAATTATATGATAAAACAAGGATACACACCCGGAGCCTTGCCTGATTTAAGTGCCAGCAAGGAAACTGTGGCTGGGTAGATGAACCAGCAACGTTTCACACAGGACTTTACTTATAATAAAGTGAAAGCATCAACTGAATCTTTTTTTGTTGTTGTTGTTGTTGAATTGAAAAATACTGTAGTGTTTACACGGTTCAATACCAAACTTGTGATGTCTGGTAGAAACCTCTTGCTCTTTGGTTCTGCAGTGGACCAGAGTCAAATCCTGGAGTCCTGGTTGGTGGCAGCTGATGGCAGTCGGGCAGGGCGACAGCTATGGTGGCCACAGCTTTACTACTCATTGTACTGCAGGGCTGTTATTTGATGCCGGAGTCGTTCTGCTGGCTGCAGAAGAAATGTCATGTTTACTGCCGTTCCCATACACACCCAAACCTAATGAGCAGCGTAGAGCTCTGCCCTCGCTCTCTGGATCCGTCTCGTCTTCTGCATGGCTCCGTCCCGCTGCAGCCCGTCTCATCCCCATCACCCCATTTTGTTTTTTGGTTGTTTTTTTTTCTCCCCCCCCCTTCTCCTGGCCTCTCTGTGAATCGCTGACTTCCATCGAATTAAACCGTTTGGGTTTTTATGGAGCCCGTTTTCCCAGCCGCGACAGTCATCCCACGATGCGGCCTCGCCGCTCGGAGGCTGGCCTGGCATGGCCTCACAGAACAAGCCCAACACCATCTTTCTATCTCTGCACTTAAATTCGGTGTCTCTCCCAAAACGTCATGACCGATGAGTGGCCCTCCACATAAGAACACACGCAACAGATGTGGAAGTATGAACAGTAAGTACTTTGCAATTTCACGTTCCCTAAACTTTTTTTTTCCCCCCATGTTTCATGCCCAGACTTCTATGACTTTTAATAGGGATTTTATGTAATAGACCAAGACAAAGTAGTGTTTAATTGTGTAGGGGAAAGGATAGTAAAAAGAGTGTTGTGTATCCTCAATTACATTCGGGTCTGAACTTTGACTGAGCCATATTAAAGGGACAGGATTATGTGTTTTCCAGCCACATAATATCATTTTATAGCCCAAGTTACTGTGTTACCTTCAGTTATAAAAATGCTGTATATATATCAAATATGACTAATGCCTAGAAATTGGGTCTCTGTCTCCTTAAGAAACTCATACCCCCACCTCCCCCACCCCCCGCTGCCTTCGGCAAGTCATCACAACATTGTTCCTCTATTAACCCCTTTAAAACATAGCTACTTCACTGAGAAGTAGCTCATATGATGAGCTTAGCAGATGCGCAGATCCACCAGGTGTTTGGAAATTGCTACTGGCTAGTCTGAAGGATCTGAGTGGGCGGGATTCACGGGAAAACTTGGAAACTGAAGGTCTGAGCAGGAGTTTCATCCTTGAAGGCAGCACTCTATAACAAGCAGGCGATTTGCACATCTAAATGGTTGCTATGGGAAATTAAAGGATTTCTCAAACGTGTGAAAAAAAATAAATAAATAAACAAAGCAACACCTCTGGTATGGTTTTGATAAGGGAATAGCATTATAATATAATAAAGCTCAAAAAAGTCGATTTAACATACTACTGCCCCTTCAACACATGGATATATTTACATGTGAACTAAGGCTGCATTATAATGGGCAAACATTAAATTGTTCAATACTGCAATATAAATTAAAGAAATTATAATTGACCCACATTTTCCTAATTTGTGTCTTCGTTTTCAGTTATTACGCAGACCTCATTATACTCCCCGACTCTCTGCCTCTGAAATTACCTTTAATTGGACACACTGAGCCTCCGTCTGCACGTTACGGATCTCGGTCACACCAGAAGGTAAACTTCCAAGCCAGCCTCAAGTGGTTCTGAGCCTCTAATAAGTGTTTTTTTCCCTGCACCTAGCCAACTTCATGGTCCCTGTTGAAAGGAGGTCAACACCCAAATGGTTCTGGTACTATATTTTACGGTGGTAATGATGCATTTAGGGTGATCTATAATGTTAGTCATGCCACACATGGCGTTTTCGGTGAGGGACAAATAGTTTCATTTTGGTCTCATCTGACCACAGCACCATTTTCCACATGTTTGCTGTGTCACCGGCAGGGCTAATTGTAGTAAACCGCAAATGGGACTTTGTCATGGCTGTCTTCTCGCCACCTTCCCTTCCAGAAGGCCAGATCTGTCGAATCCACTACCAGGCTTTTTCAGATGGTGGATGGAAAATGTTATGAAAATCTTCAAATCTTTATCTCCGACCTGTGTGGTAAATTTTGCGGTCTAATGCTCTCCAGTAAACATCTGAAGTCTTCCCAGAACAGCTGTATTTATATGAAGATTAAATACAAACAGCTGGACTCTATTAATCAGGCGACCGGGGCAACTGGACGCAGTGGATCACATTTTGTGGTATTGACATAAAAGGCACTAAAATACAAATGCGAGACAATGTTTTATGTAAAAAAAAAATGTTATTCTGCCCAAATGTCTTACTTTGTCCAATCCCAGTAAATCCATTAAAGTCCATGGCTGTAAAATGAGACAATGTGGAAAAGTTGACTTCTTCAAGCTGCTGTATGTACTAAATGAAAACAGTCTAATACTTGACCTTTGTGTTGTCACAAATTTGTGACAACTGAAGAAAATATGTAAAAAAAAAATTAAAAAAAAAAAAGTTTACAAAGCCACTTTGTACTGAACGGAAACCCGGGGTGTTTTTCGACAGCGACAGAGTCGCATCATGTGCCATACATGCTTTCTGAACATGTACAAAAATCTTTCCAGAAGAAGCTTCCGGCACTCACGTGTTGCGCCTGTATTTGTACAATGCTAAACTCATTCACAAGAAACCTGAAATAGTGGTGACGAAAAACGAGAAAAAAAAACCAAAACAGTCTGCTGTGCTGTGCTAGTACTGAACGTTTCCATACGCAAGAACTGAAGAGACAGCAAATGACTCCCGGCCTTCCCATAATAATGTTCCTCTTCCATCCCTCAGGCCGTCCATCAAACATGACAGTAACAGAATGTTTAGTTCAGTGCCGCCACGGAGGAGTCGTCCTTGCCGCTGGATCCGCTTGGCTCTGTTTGCCTTCCGTCGACCCTGTAATTGCGCGGCCACAGCAGCGCCCTAACTCATGTGCCACTGTGCGTCGTCCGTGACAAATGAGAGCCGAAGACGACGAGGCTCGGCTACTTGCGAGGCCCCTGAAAGTGATCTTTTACGTGTAGTGAGAGAGCGGCGACTGTGTGGCAAATTTGCAGAGGAAGCAGACCCAAAAAAAAAAAACTTCCCATCTTACTGCAGAATGAGAGGTAATAAAAGATCCACACTCACCACATTTCTGCATCACTAAGAGTCTATCAGTGAGTACGCATGTATGGGAAAGTGAGTAGCCAACGTGATGACAGCTCTCGGTGAGCATCTCACTGGCTACACAAGCAGATTGTAAGGCAGTAAAAAAGAATCATAAAGAAATTTTATAGGCTTTACAAAGTAATCTAAGACAATGCGGGGCGGTTTCAATGAATTTAACTGTCTTGTAAGGAGGTTTTCTTACTCATCGCAGTATCCTGCATGAAAAGACGTTATACAGCCTTTGAGGGAAACGGTCTGGAACTTTTCTGTAGAGCAGTGGATTATTCCCATCAGCAGATTCTAGGTAAAGGCCAGTAAAGTTAGACAACAACAAATCTTACTTGTTACTGTTGTCTAGGATTTCATGACCTGTCACTCATTTGACCAACATGGCTGGATGATGAATACATGTGCAATAAAAGCAACCTTGATGGTGTGCGTCGCCCACACATGCATACATATCTAACACACCCCAGCTCTACTTTCTATCCTGCTGTTGCACAATCTCTAACATTTTATTGCAGTGCAATAAAATGCTAAAAACGATGGATCTGCAGGCTGATGTCTAAGCTGACATTTGAGATTTCCAACAACAGTTATTTGTTACTCAGTAATTGTTGATTAACCCAATAATCAATCAACATTTAACTCTTTCTGTGATAAAACTGGAGAAAGGCAATGAATAAATGAACACGTCTCTGTGGTTTTACCCTCCTCTCTTACTCCTCCCTGGTTGGAAATCACTGTTGTATTGTCAAAATTTTAAAGCTGCCATTAACTTTTAAGATGTTTTTTAACAATTCCAACAATTCCAGACAAATGACATATGAAGGATATGTCGTAAGTTGATATCCTTATCAGCTCTATGACCAACTACTTGTGGAAGCAACATGGCCATCCCTGTCAATCCTTCAATTCAAAATATCCCGTTTACCAAAGGAGCAAAAACCTCATCACAACGTTGCAATGCTACAGAACAATGGGGTAAAAAAAATAGCACATTGGCAATTTTAGTATCAGCTTTTCACCCAAACAGATCTGCAGCCTGATCCCCCATGCAGGCCCAACTGTAACAAATAGCATAAAGGATACAGTACATCAGTGGTTCCCAAAGGATTTCTGGATTTACAATAACCACCTCCCCTCCCCTTCTCCTCACCCCATCCAAAAAACAAACAAACAAAAAAACAAAAAAAAAAACTGGGCACACACATCGTTCAACCAGACATAAACCTAAACACATATTTTGTTTTCAATTTTCTATTTTATTTCACACTTCAGGTTGCAACAAAACAAACTACAAACCATCTTAACAGCGAAACACTTTGTGTAACTGGTTTTTTATTTTTTTTTTTATTCATCCATACTGCTTCCTGCCCTCCCCCCCCTTTGCAATGGCACTGCGCCCCCAGGGGGCGCACCCCACCCTTTAGGAACCACTGCAGTACAGGGAGATGACAGGACGGAACATAAAAGTCAACAGATGTGGAAACGTGTTTGGGGGAAAACATTTTGTCATTGCAAAATACATTGTGTTTTTCCCAAAGATGATGGGAAAAAAAATAAAAAAATAAAATAAAAACATAAAATGCTTTGAGACTCTAGAAGAATTATTTTTCAGTTTGGTTTCCACTTCTGGAAGTGACTATAATTTATGGCCCACTTTTTTTTTTATGGAAAAAAAGATGTGGAAAAAATCTTGGGTAACACATCATCTGGTGGAGTGTACTATCCAAGTAGACCTTCTGTCTGTCTGTCTGTCCTTGTGACTTCAGACTTACAGTGTTTTCCATTGGGTTGTGTTATCAGCGCACAGGCTGACCTCAATGATCTCAATCTGCCCATACCTCAGGCCAAGGCTCCTCATCAAAACAATTTCTACAGTGGGGAAAAAAAAAAAAAAAAAACACGACCCAGCCATCAGGAAATAGTGTCCAATTTAAAAGTGCAGCTTGCTTTTAGAAAGGTGGCTGCACATCTAAAGCTCTCACTGCCATCACAATTATTACAGTAATTAGCAGGTTCCAATGTTGCAACAGGCCAGAATATAAGAGCAGAGGTGAACACAGGGGCAGAAATTGTGTTATTTCCCCTGCCTTGTTTATGTTTTGGCACCTACTCTCCACCCAGAGATTATTACCTCCAATGTCCGATAGTCGGCCGCAGAGCAAGCCTGTCACCAACTGAGCCACAGCCAATGTCCGCTATTTTTCATCCAAGCTTGTATTGTGTATGAGTTTTCAATACTCTGTTATTGTAGAGCCGCCAAATTTAAAGGCCACAATTTACCGGCGAGGGAACCTGCAAAGAATTTAAGAAATCTCCAGTGCCTAGCTGTGGTATGTGAGCCGACGCCACTGCCAAGATGAGGAATGGAAAAACGATCAGCTAAAGACACACAAGTGGAGAGACTGCAGAAGACAAGTGGAAAGATTAATTGTTTTTTTATGTGCCACAGTTGGGCTTCTTGTGTCTTTTTAAAATCAATGGAACTCGAATAAACAGAGCTGAAGGATATCTTTTTTTTTTCTTTTTTTTTTCTATTTTCTGAAGGTCTCTCTTCTGTGTGTATTACAGCACTCCAAGGAAAGCCCAGGGAGAGAATTAGAAGCTAAACCTCTGAACTAGTGAGTAATTTTCCACCAATTTAACTACCTAACAGCTCACTGTACTCATGACAGCATAATGACACATGCTAACAAATACCATATGAACCCCCCATCTCACCCCCGGCCCCACAAAGTCCTGCTGGGTTTGTCCATGGGGCACGGTGTTAACTTTGAAATTACAGACTCGGGATGAATAAATACAAACTTTTGTGCCCAAAACCTCTGACCGCTGTGCCTGTGTCATTATTTTCTACTTTGATTGGTTCCAGTCTGCTTGCATGTATAACGGCAGGCCAAAGATACTGAGGGTGTTGCAGTGAGCCAAGAAGCAGATATTGGCCCCCCGAGACCCCGCAGCTGAAGGGGAGGCATGAGTCCGATCTGTCTGTGCGCTAATCATCAGCCAACAGGCTGAATCCGCTGCTTCCAGGCCGCAGAGTCACATAGGGTTAGCCTCTGCCTGCCGGGGAGCCGGGTGTCAGATCTGGGCATTGAGGCGATGCAAGTGATCTAGCAGCGAAGGCAAACCGTGCATTAGCGACAGTACGAGAAGATTGCAGCGATTGAAAAAAAAAAAAAAAAAAAAAGACCAAGTGGGGTAAACATAATCCCGCAATTACTGGTTTTCAATCTGCTAGTGGGGGGAAATGTTGTGAAAGCATGTGTTTTTAAATAAGATGTGGGATTTCACTGTTATTTGGATGATGTCAGATTCACGGGACTCCATAGTATTATTATTATTAGTATTATTATTATTATTATTATTATTCATGCGTGGTTGTTTTGGCTTGCTTGGCTTCTGTCTTGAAAATGAGAAGACATTTTTAGTGTGTTGATCTGTAGTGAATCTTTGAAACGTAGCTGCACTGTAAATAAGATGAGCTCTCAAAAAAAAAATTTCTAGATTGCTTTTGTTGCTCATCAGCAGAAATTAAAAGAATATTCTGGGTTTTAAATTTGTAAATGAAATACAAATTCATAGTTAAGATGACTTGGTTGACATGGCACTATTTCCAGAGGAAAGCTTCCTAGTTTCTGAATCTTTTAGGGGTTTTTTGTATGCAACTGATATGTGAAAATATTATTTCCTCTACAATATTTTTAGACCAAACAAAAACACCGTTTGGTCTAAAAACAAACAGTATTTTTACCATATAAATGTGACCTAAATCATTATAGACATAAAGTTGAAGCTCATTATTTCACTGAATTTGTGCAAAAAGCAAACCGCAGGAAACTTTTCACACTTACTAACATATTGACTCTGAACTTCATTTCTAAAAGGCTGAAGACACTTCATCTTGTTTTTGTTTCATTAAGAAAATACCTCTTAAAAAAATGGTTTCATGGTATAAAAGCTACGTTTATGTACATTATAATACTAAAATGTATCTAATTTCTCACTGACTTTGCTTATGAGAAACACAAAACGATGTTCACTAGTTCTCTAACAAACCAGACTGTGGACCTAGCAGATCATCTGTTGGTAGCCTCAATAAGCTGCTCTGTCATAATAGGACCTAGACATACATTTCTAAATGGAAAAAGTACACAAAAGAGAAAGGACAGGTCATCACTTCTGTTGGAAGTTTCATGGAAACGAAACAAGCGTAGGAGGCTCCAAGTGCTGTTAGAATAAGGTCATGTCAAATTACTACAAATGAAAAGTGATGCCTTGGAGTTGAGATCACCACTTTCTCCAATTTGATAGAAGTGAAGAGTTTCCATACCTTCACAGCAGGGGGGGGGGAAGCAGCATCTAATGCTGGAGAGCAGGAGCAGACACGCTTCAAGAGCAGATATCAGCATCAGAAGCGCAATTACAGTTCCAGGGAACAAAGTCAATAGGCAGAGTAAATAAATAGGCAAGTTTCAAAGAACAATCATATGAAGGTGGGCCAAAGGCTGTTGAAAGCAGGCAGTGTAGCAAGGTAAACATGGATTTACATGGAAATTTTACAAGGAATTTTAAAAGTGTCAGCTGTAAATGTATGAGCCACAACATCAGAAGGATGGCCTGTGTGTGTGTGTGTGTGTGTGTGTGTGCTTGCCTGGGCAACAGATGTTGGTATGTGGTGTTATCCCAAAATAATTTGGGATAATTATTTTGGGATCATTTGGTTATCCCAAAAATAACCAAATTATTGGTTATTTTGGGAATAACCAATAATATGTGGTTATTCCCAAAATTGTCGTAATTGTGGGAATTATGCGAGATGAAACACCTGCTGTCTGCGACAGACTGGCGACCTGTCCAGGGTGAACCCGCCTCTCGCCAGGAACGTAGCTGGAGATTGACACCAACAACCCTCCCAACCCCACTAAGGGACAAGGGTGAACAGAAAATGGATGGATGGATGGAAACATCTGACGTATGATAGGTGTTTGGGAAACCCTCCACACATGCAAGAATTGGGGAGGAACGTTTTCGCCCTCCAGGTCAAAAGGCAATACTTTCTTGTATATTTTTGTCAAAACATACCCATTTTATTTGGTCGCTAATCATTTAGATTTGTGTTGTAGTAAAAAAAAAAAAAGGCAAAATAAATAGTAAACAACCCTGAAATTGTATGCTATACAATTTATTCTGGAAATGCATCCTCTAGTAAAAAGTCTGGTTCTAGGTTCAAGTTTCAATCCATCCATCCATCATGTTGGTCATCGTGCAAGAGGCGAGGTCGCCAGTCCATCTCAGAGTTTGTTACTTCATAACTGCAACTATAAGATTCTTTAATATTCAAGATGATACATTTTACACAAGGGGAAAAATGTTAAGCTCCATCATTAAGCCGTCGTATAGAAATGAAGCAAACATCTTGATGTTTATTGTGAACCATAAAAATGTCGCTGCTGCATGAGGTGGAATAATTTTCTGCGGAAAGTGGCCTTAATCTTTCATGCACAAATCTAACCACATTCAAGGACCCACTTAAGCACACTATCAAACATTTAGATAGTAGAATGCATCTTCAAAAATGTTCAGACCAGGCTAAGAAAAAAAGTTTGTAAAAAAGAGACAGAACATCATGCTGATTATTTGGGTTTCCCTCTAAAGATAGCCTCTTTTCTGCAGCCTCATATATAGGTAATAAATGATGTTATATCTGAGAGCCTCTCCATCCTTTATCACAAAACTGTTTCCATGTGAAAAAGCCACAATCAGGTTTGCTGCAGCGTACATATCAATATACTTTCATTTTAACGCCTCTTTGAAAAGCAGCTTCATAACATTTCCACACTGTTTAAGGCGACCTCAAATGATAGATTACTCCCTTTGTGTAATTATTGAGGATGGCATAAAAGCCAACAACATGCAGAGTCATCTTGTTGATAACACGCTGAACTAGACGCTCAAACAAAAACACTCCCCCCCCCCGTTCCCGAGCCGGAGTCCATTTGCGTTCGTGTTTTCTTTCTACCTGAGCGATTGACAAACACAGCCCTGCCGTATTTCTCCCTGCCTGGCTCCCGGCTGTGGTCGTTCGCCATGTTTACCTGCCGTCGGCCGACTCGGGACGCGCATTACAGCTCGAAACCATTAGAAGAGAAAGCCGTGGGGGAGTGAGGCCACGATAAGACGATCTTATCAGCGAAAGCCTCGGGAGTGCACAGAGCACACATCACAACCTGCGTCGCTTCCAAGAACCAGAGCAGATGCTCGGCCGCATTCCTCCTCATTAGCCTCTCCCTGGATCTCCTCCAATTACATTAACCATCCAGTAAAATACGCCTTTTGTTTGGGTAATACGCAGAACCATCTTTGGGTTTTTTTTCTTTTTTGGAAAGACTGACGATCACAGAGCACTTGCATCCTTAAGTCACTCCCTTTTGCATGTGTGTCTCGGGTTGAAAAGGTTTATCCTGAAGCGGCTGCATCACAATGAGGGCCGAGATCCAAGCAGCGCTGCTGTCATAAGAGACTTCAGCCGAGGTGGAAGCCAAGATCCGTCTCCTGAGGGATAAAACTTCACACTCGCTTAAAGAGAGCGCGCTGGAGAAAGCTTTCACGGACCACGCCAGACAAAAGCAGTGCTGATGAATCGGGGAACTCAAGCTGTTAATGAAAACACGGCTCCTCTTGGATTAGCAGAGAAAATGTGTGCAAGTGCAATGTGGCGTATGACAGCCTCTGGCTTCCTAAATAGTCCGTGTGTGGCTTCAGTCAGCTTGAGGTAGACTCTCAGTGACACCTTTAATCGTTATTGCAATGATGAAAACAAATAGTTTACATAGAATTTAGGCTTAAAATATCAATAGTCAATAAAATATATATATATATATATATATATATATATATATATATATATAGATATATATCTTAAGTGCTGCCAGAAACCGACTTTGGCTCAAAAATGACAGAAGGGGCTTTATCCGAAGAGATTGGACTTGCAAGCGTGTGGGCAAATGCAGACTTGCTTGGAAGGAACGCATCCTCAATTTTATACTTTACTAAGAGTGAATCACAGTTGGACGAGTCCAAAAATACTGACAGAGAACCAAAAAAAAAAAAAAGAAATGGAAAGGGACTCTTAAGTATATCCAGGACAAACCCCCGCAACTGCCAAAAAAAAGTCTGCTGAAGTTAATTTGTGCCTTCATTAATGAAACAAAAATGTTCACTTTTAACATTCAGAGAGCCTGGACGCTGGCTTCCTACGCAGTTCTGTTCAATTCTCGTCTACCTTCAGTGCTCCGTTTGGGAGTTCTCCCATTGAACTCGATTTGTCCGGTTTGAATTTCAACTGGGCGAACAGAAGAACATATGAATGATGACGTTGATTTTCTGTAGTTTGGCAATTGGCAAAGGAAGTGAACGAAGCCGTTCGGTTCGTGTGGGCTACGATTCCACACTGAAGTTATCAATTAGAGAAATTAAAAGTTGGAGCAGGAGGAATGTTTAAGACTTTTTATTGCTGGCAAAGATGTAGCAGCCCAACTTCCCCCAAGAGTTGTTTACAGTGCACATCATTTCCGTTAAGTTACACACGCTACAACCAAATCGTAATGGTTGGCTAAAATCTGATCCAGTTGTTTAAAACTTTAACAGAGTCCACGCCTTCAGTAAGCACGTTTCTCAATAGCGTAGGATGCAGACTCTTTCTTCGAAGCAAAGTGTAGAGAAAGGTGAGAAAATCAATACTTTTTACTGTGCAAAAAAACCAAATATGGACATACTGTCCAAAACAGGGCTCCATTGAAAACAATAGAAATGCTTCATAAACAAGACCGGACTTAATGTTTCTCAAAATATCTTCTTGTTAAAACAAAAACTTTCACATGAATCTGTGCTCCCCTTTGTTATCAAGTGGCAGAGAATGTTGAAGTCCTCCTGTAGATGTTTCTCCCACAATACCACAAGATTATATTTTGGCCACATCAGTGAACCAATAGCAATTTTGTAACAGAGAAGCCTCTTATGGACTGAGCGCACGCTTGATAAATTCAGACTAGTGGAAATTTTGAAGGAGTCCCAGGTGGAAGAGCTTGTACCCATCAGAACCTGTGTGTTTGTGTGTGTTTGCGTGTGTTTGTGTGTGTTTGTGTGTGTGTGTGCGGTGTTTTGGGAAGTACCGTCCTCCCGTCAGAGGTAATGAACTGATGACTGTATTATGACTGGCTCCGGCGAGATACTCAGTTTCCTAGCCGGCCAGATCTGGACTCTGAAAAACGAGCATATTAATGGGAGCTGCGGAAAATATTTCTTACTCCAGACAAGTAAAGCAAATGTGCGTTCATGTAAGAATGCGAGGAAATAATGACTCAAATTCTCTCGTGAAAAACTATAAAAGTCATTAAACTGGGGAGAGCAGCCCAGCCGCTCGGTGAGGAATGGAATACCTCATATGTAGGAAGTGCGTCTTTACGCAGCTCCACATGTGGTCCGGCAACGCCTGGACTGGGAGGAAGACGGTTTTCACCTTTTCGTCTCAGCGGTGCATTTGGCAAAACAAAACCAGACACTTTTACTACTTTCAGAATGGCCTCACTGACTACATTTACTAGAACAATCAAAACAGTGCGAGAAAATAAAACATCGTTTTCTGGACTTTCACACCATATACTCTCCATAAAGCACTTTGTCAACCAGACGGCTGATTATGCTTGGATGGATGCGGACCTGGTGGTGGTCTGGGGGAAAAGGGAAAAAAAAGAAAAAGAAAAAAGAAGGGGGAGTTCCTGCATAGTGCATCCTTAACGATCTCCTACTCCAAGACACATCAGTCTCCATTTGCTTCATGCGTCTGCACATTAAAAAAAAAGAAACAGGGCTCAGTCTACCGTTCGAGCCAGCTCGCCACACGGCCTCGTCTGAGAGATACACAAGGTAAGTGTGACTCACAGGACATGAACAATTTTAATTGGCTGCCAGGAGCCAGATGTGTGTCTGCAGACCATCCCTGCAGTCTCTGCACGCTCCCAATCTGACAGCCGGTTAATAAGGAGCACAAAAAAGGCGAGCTTCAAAGAGACATGTGCATGCCGGAAGAGCTCAACGCCAAGTGCACCAGCTTTTGAATTAAGTAGTTGACACACTGGCTTTGTTACGACAGCTTCCAGCCCCAGAATAGCACCTGGATGAAAAAAAATGTTTCTCAGAGAGAAACTTTAGTGCGATCCACAGTCCACTATACGTGCTGTGCGTTGTTTGCATGTATGGACGACATAATGATTCGACGCACAGTGGTTGGAACCAAGTGCAATCAAGAGCTGTGTTTACTTTACGGCAAGTCTACAGTCACGGAATAAAGAAAGCAGAATTTCTTAAATCCTTGGATTTACCCATCAGAACAGAATTAAATCTTCCTCTAAACGGACTGCAACAGAAAGTAATATTTATGATCGGTCCGTTGAGTCTTCCCGGTCTTCAGGGACTACTGCCCTGCATGTTTTAGATGTTTTCCCCTTCCACCTGACATGAATAAATAAGTGATTAAGTGATTCTGCAGCACTTTATGGCATGCAGGAGATAAAGCTGTCATTAGAATCGTTTGTGTGGAGCTGAGACGGGCTTTCACATCAAGGAAAATTAAATAACTGAACGAGTCTTCGTACAATTGCTAAATCTCAATCGGGTTGGATGGCGACAGCATTTTAAGGAAATAAGTCTTTCAACAGATTCTCAACTGGATTTGGGTTGAGACTTTGACTGGGACTTTCCACCAGATGCAGATGAACTGGAACTAAATGTTGGAACTGTAGCTCTGGCTGCATATTTAATGTCTCATCTGAACTTTAGTTTTTCCACTGTCTCCCACAACAACATATTAATTTAAACAGAAGATATTACGATATATTACTTTTAGAAGATTATCAACATTTTCACCCGGCTCTAACTTAAAGGAACCATTCTGTGGAACTCTCCATCAGTCTCCAACTTCCTTGTGGGTGAATATTGGCCTCCTCTTCTTTACAATATTGTTTTATATAATTGAGTTTGAGTAAACTACTTTTAAGACAGTTTAAGTAAGGGTTTCGTCACAGCATTTCATTCAGGTCGACGTCTGAACGAAATGGATTTGGAAGTCGAGACACGGTGATAATTTGCCATTTTGTTCATTTGGTGGATTGACTCTACGATGCCTTTGCCGCATGGAGGCCTCAAAGAATGAAAGGTACTCTTATGTAGCGGCAGTACTATGGCATCACATTCCTGCCAAACACCCTGAGACTTGTCTTAAGCCATCATAATACTGTATAATTATCAAAAGAGCACATGTCTTATTCACATTTATGTCCATAAATGCAACTCAGTGAATGGTAAAACATGCCCGCTCCAACAATCTCGCCGAAAAATTGCGCTCCCTCTGTGTTGAGCTGACAGTAACTCTTCTAACTGATCTTATTGGCCAGATTTTCACCTCAAATCTGGTAGCAGATAGAAGAAGAATGAAAGAAAAGAGGAAGAAGAAGAAGAAGACCGTAAGGAAACGGGAAAAATAACATAAAACTTTCCTTCTCCTTACCTTCCTATTCTTCTTCATTCCCCACTGCTACCTGCTCTTCTTCTTCTACACTTTGAATCCACATCACGTTCATCAAATCTAACAACCTGGACCATAAAGTGCTACTGCTTTGCACCTAGAAAAGTAATTCACTCCAGAGACTAATATATATATATATATATATTTATATAATATATCTATATATATATATATATATATATATATATATATTTATATCCATCTGCAGTTACTGCCGTTTCTCAGGCATGTGAAGTCCTGCCAGTCCGGAGCGTCACCGCAGCAGCCAGTGGTTAGGGCTGTACTGCACCGGGTCACTGAGGACACGAGGGGTCCTGCTTCTCATTTCATCCATTTATGTCTTATTGCTACTGAGAAGTGGACATTAAGCTTTTATATTTTTTTTGGTTTGCTTTATGGATTTTAAGAGCGGGGTTTTAATTTCTGAGAGATTTGTTTTAGACTGCCATTTTGGTGCAATTAAGTTATTTTGGGCAATTCTTATTCGTTGTCACATTCTAAAAAAAAAATCTAAAAAGGTCACGAGTTATACGAGTTGTCTGGCTCGACAAGAGGACTGAGAAGGAAAGGTCATTCATTTTACAAAGATAGAAAGTAAAGAAGATGGAAATTTTTCACATTTGACGGTGCAAAGCAATTTTTTTCTTCTTAAAAAAATGTGTGTAAAATATATAGCAGCACAGATGTACCCCATGCAAATGTCAGAGTCCACAGTCTACATTACTGAAGAAGTTACATGAATGACCAGCGATTACTGAAACACTTGAAAGCTGACTGAATACAATAGAGCTTTGCACCAATCTGATGGTTGAATAACCTAAATAAACTAAAAATAGCAAAATATCTTCTTTTTTTTTTAAGCTGTGGCCGCTGGCATTTGCATTGGGGACGTTTGTGCTGCTGCACTATGCATTGAGATGCTACTTTAGCCTTGAATAGTTTTGCTGATAGGCTTAATCGTTTTTGCACAACAATAGTCTTTTATGGCATCTCATCAGATTGGTTTTTGAAGTAAAAAAAAGGCCTTTAGTAGGCCGAGAGAAGAGGCTTTGTTGTCCATCGTTGTTTGGAGGTGCTATTTGTGCGCCAGATTAACGCACCTATCAGAAGCAATACAGAGGTTCTAGCTCGGGACTTTTGTATGTGAAAAGAAAAATGCTATTAAATGCGTTAAATATTTATAGAATCATATAATCGAAATTAAGGCATTTAAGTCCCGGTGCTAAATTATACATAAACCCTGCCATGTTCATGCTATAGGAAACACCAAGGGATACAAATTTCCTGCAGGGGTTAAGAAAGTAACTAAAGAAGACAAGTCCACCTTAACACACTGTTCCTTCATCTCTTTTCATGCACCAAACACATCTGGTTATTTCATTAGTTTTGAATTGAGGCCGATATAGCTCAGATGACAAATCTTACGCAATCTATTTTGATCCAGAATATTGTGCGCTCAGCCTCTGACTAACAGAGGTAAAAGCTTAGAATAACTGGCTCTATGCATTAGCCCCCATGATAATTATAACTCAACCAAAAATGCTTCTGCCCTTTGAGTGAAATTTGATAAAAGCCTAATCAAAAGGCTGTTTTGATTTTGAGGCAGATGGGAACAAAACTAGGCAAAACAGCCGTTAATGGGGGCACTGGAACAAAAAAAAACGGGGGAAACACAAATGAATGAGCGGAGCAGTTAAATGCAACAGTGCTGACTTTATGAACGGAAGGACACGTCTTTCTGCATTTGAGCATTGTGTTTGGCAGATGTTTAACAGGCTTTGGGTGCGAGGAAATGAGGAGGAATGGCACCGTTGATATGCTTCGAGTCTGGCATTAGGCCTACGAAGCTCATAAACAAGCTATTCAATTTCATGGCAGTTGTTTTAATGGGACTCCAATAGAAAAAAAAGAAGAAAGAAAAAAAAAAGAGGCTATATTCACTTTGAAACCAATTGTAAGAAGAGTATCAGCGGTGGATCAATGATCACTTTCAGTTTTAAGTATTCGGGCACAATCCTGCCCTCGACCACCATTACTGACCGTCTCCATCAGCGACTTCCCTCCTCCTGCACTGTAAAAACTAAGCCGGGTGTTGGACTTGGATAATAAAATAGAAACGGACTAAATTCAATCAAATGCTGTTATTCAGCTGTAAAACAATCCAATGCGGTTAGACAAATTGTGATATATTCTAAGGTTGTTTAAAAGCAGTGGTCCATGTGCACAGAGGAGGGAATATTCATGACCAATTTCCTACAGCGAAGGTCTTGCTGTTAATGTTTCCAAAGCGCTCTTTAAACCATCACACTCTCCAGTACGGCTCGCCATGATTTAGTACACAAATAGCCATTAAAATGGGAAAGAATCTCTTTTTATGGCAATTATTTCCTAAATGGTTCGGTAAGTTGGAACAACCATCAGAATGCACAAGCCATTGTTGCCATAATTGTTCGCTGTATTTTTATGTCATACCTTGAATGTGTCTAAATATGACAGGTAAAACACACAAGGTGTCGAAAAGAAACCTAGTTTCCTCACACGACTGCTGCGCTGGTGACTGCGGGTGCAGCAGCAGTTACCTTGCAAACGGTTTCAGTGTCCCAGGGCAGGATGGTCCTCAGATCGATGACCTCACAGGAAACCCCCAGTTTCTCCTGAGCCATGTTGGCAACCTCCTTCAACACGTGGATCTGAATGAAAGGGAAAACGTTAACTGTGGTTTACACTTTGGCCCGAGATGCAAGAGTACAGCTTTACAGTAGGGGTGCACCGACTGCAGTTTCCTCACAACCTCTAAGAAATCTGAACTGGTGATTCCTTTTTTTTTTTTTTTTTATGGTCAGAAAAAAACTTCGCTCATTACAGCATAAAAGTTGGTGCCAATTGTTAACTGTGCACAAACAGACCTGAGCAGTCAGCCCTCGCTGATGTCACAGAAAAAGGAGGCAGTGGTCTCTCGTCTGGCAATGAATTCTTGAATTCATGGGTCAGTTCTTTTATCCATTCAGATCATAGAACCACGACACAGACCTGCACAAGCTTACTCAAAATAAGTGGTTTTGTTATAAGCTTTAACTTAATATAAGAGATATGGTATAAAAAGATAAGAACCCATAGGATGCATAAACAATCCTAACAAGCTTTCTTTTTTTTTTCTTTTTTTTTTTAAGTTTATGGTTTTAAAAAGTAATTAAATCCTGCTTTCCTGTGCTTCCCCATATTAACCCTGATATCTGCCGTCACCTGAAAATAAATACAGATTTCGATGGAGACCTCCCGCCAACTTGCAGGAACATTACATTTGGGATTAACTGTAATAAAAAAAACGGAGATGATTCCTGGGGAGCTGCAGGTCTTTTGTAAAAATGAAGTCTCTCTGGTAAAAAGAAAGGCAACAATAGAAGACAAAACCTACAGCATTAAAAGCTCGTGATCCAAGAGAAGCCTGGATGCTTTGTGGACGCCGTGGTGAACCCGACCTAAGGCCACCGGCTGAGAAACCTCGCTGTGACAACGGGGATTTGTGATGGACTTAGAATTAATCCACTGCGAGCCTCTCTTGGAAGCATTAAATGTCATTTAGTGGGGATGGGACACGAAAACAAGACCGAGAATGTTCAGGTGACACACTTCGAGAGGTGTCGCTGGCCACATCACGAACCTGTGTCCCCCAGGCAACCAGCGTGAGATCACTTCCTTCCTGTAGGACCTCAGCTTGCGAGAGAGGGATGGTGTAGGAATCGACTGGAACCTGCTCCACTGGGGAGACACACACAAACACACACTCAAACTTTATATGCAAGCTCACATGCAGGAGACAATATTTCTGTGGCTCAAAGCACCCATTCATCATTCCACTATGTAACCCTGTGATTTTTATGCAAAATACTTTGAACCCCAAACCAGCAGTAACCCTAAATAATAGACCGGTTGACAAAGTGGTGAAATATAAAACCATCAAACACAATAAAAAAATAAAATAAATAAAAACAGTCTTCCTCGTCAGCATTTTGTGTGGATGGTTTCAAATGCATCAAGATTTTTTTTTTCTTATTTTCTTCCAAGAATCTCTTCTCCCAGAGACGACTGGGAGCTTTTATGAGCACGATCGAATACATGATCCAATCAGATGTGCTTGCAGCTTCGGGCCTAGAAATGATTAATCTCCCCACTCCCCCCACAACACATTAATGGGATGAGGTAAAGAAAAGGAGAGCCGCAGAAAAACAAAGTAACAGTCCAAACGGGAAAGCCTCATGGTCAGTCTGTCTTTGATCTAAACCCAACACAGAGTGCATGTGAGTGGATGGTTTAAATCAAACTAAACTTTTTGGAGACCTTAAAGAAAAGGGGGAACAAATGTCTTTCCTAAATGTTCGCTGTTAAAAATCCCATTTTTAATGAATCTTAAAATTAAGCACATTGACATCATCATCTTGGCCCCAAAGCTTGGCGATAAAAAGAAAATCTGTGTTTGGCGGATTTTTAATGATTTGAATCAAAGAGCCAAATAAACTAATTATACTCTACAGAGGCAATGGATATGAGACCTTTGTGGAGACTTTGCTACATTACGCTTTGAAACCACTTGCTAAGTGGTGTGACAGAAAAGAAATAGGTAATCCCAAAGACCTGCTGTGTTAAAATATAACACAGTGAGGGCCACAAAAATCGAATTTCAAAATAGTTCTGTGTTTAAATATAGTTTTACTATAGTCAAAATCAGATTTTATCTGTGTAGGGCCAAATTATATCAATGTGAAAAGATGCTAACTATTATTTAATCTTAAGAAGTGCAAACTGAACGCAGAGAGAGCTCTAATGTTTTAATAGTTTAATTAATACATTCTGCCACAAGTGGCCCTTTGTGGCTCTTGATGTGGCCTGAAATAAAATACGAGTTTGACACTGTTGGTCTATAGAAGGAAGTTCACTGTTTAAGAAAACCAGAGAAAAACATCTGGTTTGGCATTTGCTTTGAAAAACAGAGAAAATATGAAGCCAGTCTGACACACATAAAAAGCTCATAAATGAAAGTGAAAAAGAAAAACAACAAAAAAAACCCTAATACAGTGAAATGTATGTATATATATCAAATGTGGCGGGAGGGGGCCGGGGGGAGGCTTCTATTTTCTAATGCATCTTGGGATGTTTCCGGCTGGATTACTAAATGTAATAACTCTATTATCTTAATGATAACTTACAACCTCATTCTGGGGACCTCAGAAGCGCATAAGTGTGACAGACCGCTTATGATGAACACACAAGGTTTTCTTCTACATCCAGAGTCCTCAGGACTAAAGGAGAAACAACATTGCCATTCCATATGCAGTCTATATTAAACTAAAGTAAATATTTTATAGGAAAAATGTGAAAATGTCTATTACACATTTTGACCAGAGGTGCAATGTTATGTCTTCCCCTCAACTCCTACAAAACAACACTAATTAGGAAATGCATTGGAATTTTTAACACAGAAGAGCAGAAGAGCAGAGGGTGAGACAAATCAATAAATAAATTATTATTATACATCAAAGATTTCCTAAACTTCAACTAATTTTACATTATACACCATTTAAGTTACTGAAGGTTAATATTGCTAGTGATCGCCCTCATGTTAATGACTCCATTTAAGATCAAATTAGCTAATATTGACATAAATGCAAAATTTATACTGAATGGAGTAAATCAATCTGCTTGTGCCAGCCCACATGCTACTGATAGCGTTGTAGCTAATGTTAGCATTTTAGCTAAATTTAGCTTATTCGCTGTTGTTTTATGTATACCAAATGGAGTAATTCAATCTAAAGATCGCTTATATGCTACTGACAGCATTTTAGCTAATCCTGGACATTTTCATGACATGCAACAAATACAGACTCAAACTATCTGAAGTTTTAAGTTTTTGACACTTAAACTTGGGAACCTTAATCACCATGAGTGTGTGTATGAATCTGAACAATACACACACATTGGCAGGCTCCTTTTAAATTTCTTCAAAAACGTCACAATATCTATAAGCTGTGGCAGACAGAGATGCTGTAGATCTCTACGAAGGATTTAGCTGTAGTTACTGGACTCAGTATGAATAAGGTCAGTTGTTGTTTTAGTTTGAAGTCCACAAGCTCTATTCAAAGAAGTTTGATACGTTTTCTGCAGTTAAAAAAATGTAACAGCAATATTTAATTTCAGAATATTACTGTCTGTGTATGGCTGGGAGTAATAACCGACTAATAATTGCATTGAAACTCTAAATGTCTTCCTAAACATCTTACCTGATTCAACTAAAGTTTACGTGGCTATTCACAAAAAATATTGAGCCACTATTTAACATGTTTCTTGATATCACAATGCAAATATTTCAGGTCTGGAAATCACTGATTCCAGAACATGAAGCTTGTTTGACCGGTATCTTGTCACAAATGTACAGAAATGCAATAAAACTTGCAGCAGTGCGTGGAAAAGACACACATTATTCTTGCTGTACTACGTTGCAACTCCCAAAACGGATATTGCACTCAAATGACAAATGATGCAAATAAAGGCACCGTCAATAACTCAGACACCTGCTCTCGGCTGCCCTGGTTACCCGCATCAGTCGGTAAGGCGAGGCTGCGTACCGGCGCTCTACTAAATCCCACAACACTGTCAAAATTCAAAGATAAATCCACACTTGCAAAAATATTAAGGGCATCAATAATGAGAACTGTAAGAACTGTGTATGGATCTTGATGTTCTGTCACACAGCAGCCTGAACTATACACCAGTGGAATGAGGGAAAACATTTCCTGCCTGCTAAATCGTCTGAGTATGACATTGTCACCTCCATACAAATTACCTTCATATGTCCCCTCTCCTGTCATCATGTACAATAATAATTATCTGCCTCCGTTCTAATCATCCCACAAGCAAACTGTAGGAAATGGCAACACATTTTCAGTTCTGTTTTGTCGTTTTGTTGTTTCCGTCTGCCTAAACACAAACATCCTAACGACGAGGACGAGTGTGACCAGCTATAATTGGTCAGCGCCTTTCGGGCTGAACATCAAGCAGAAGAAAAGGCATACAGTAACGTAACCCCATCCGCCTGCATGCCTGCCCGGGTTCTTGTCAGTCTTCATGGTTTGAAAAATAAACGCAAAAATGTGCCCAAATAAATCTATAAATTTGTTGTGGTTTCTATTCGTTTGAAACCCATTTTCAAAATCTTTCTTTTTAATTTCTCTCCTTTTTTTATTTCTTTATATTTTTTACTAACCATCACAACATCGTTGTCCCAAACAACCAGATGTGCTTTGCATATTTACTCCACAATCTTACATAACGATTTTCAAAGAGGGACTTTAATTACAATAATGAAGCTCATTTTGCTCCCCTAATTTATGCATATCAGGCAATTATTATGTTACTATGGCAGCAGTTTTTCCATCCGCTAAAAACAAACAAGGGTTTATTATTGCAATATGCGACTCGGAGAGAGCTTTTTTACATGCCTAGAGATCCCAACAAACAAAAAGAGAATGAGAAGTTATTGAAAAAAAAAAACAAGATGTCAAAGCAGTGGAAGTTTCTGTTATTCTGTTGTGATAGGATCTTAGCTACCATTAACGGAAAGTGAGAAAAGAGCAATTAAAATGCATTTCCTTTAAATGACATTTAAACAGGCTTACCTGCTGCTCTGTACAGAATCTTGGGCTCAAAGAATAAACATGGGTTGTTGTCAGCAATGCATGAAAGCAGCAGCCCTTTGGCCTGAAGTGGACTGCGAGGTATTACAACCTGAGGAACACACCACAAATCAACTTAAATCCTAAATGATTCCTTTTTTATTTTTGGTTTATTTACTTATTTTAAACCTCCCCTAATGTACAATTGCTGGAGAAGCGTTCAGAGCTTTGACCTCCTGATCTCCTGATACCGATTTCTTTCAAAACTCTCAACAGCAACAAAAATTTTTTTTCTGCTTTTTGCATAACTTGAAACTTTTAGCGTTTTGACCATAATTATTATTAATTTTTTTTTTATGTCAAACTACATTATTTGTTCAAAAACAGATCAAAGTTGGAGAGTTTTTTTTCTCTTTGTTGCTGAAAATCTACAAAGAGTAAAAAACTTTGTAGGTTTAACCATTTTTTGCACACCTGGAAATGTAGTTGTGGAGTTTTATACAACATCCATTCAAACTAATTGACAGTTATGTTCAACTTATTTAAAAGGAAAAAAAACTTAAATTAACTCTCAGGTCTTAGAGAGTGAAACTTTCACCATAGCTATACTGAGGACTTTCTGTAATCAGTAATATGTTACACTGGGACCAGAGGCAACGTCACACTGGGTGAGAGAAACATGTTGCTATTGCATAGCTCATGAAGATTTTACAAATGTTATATATTTGTAATAATATTATCCTTGAGAAGAACAATATTATTCAGTTTCACACCACAAACTGTCATCCGCTTCTGATATTAGCAATTAGCATCATTAGCGCAGCTGGCAAACATAGATCATAAACTGATGTGAAACTGCAGTCTCGGTGTGGGTTTCCAATGTTTAAGCTTTAAGGAGATTTTGAATTGGGTTTTTTGGGAGAACCTGTGTATAATAGCTAATTTGACCAACTCTCTCTTTAACCATAGTGTCGTTAAAACATACATAAACTCCCATATAATGAGTCGCCTTTTCCTGAAATTACACGTCTATCACCGTCTTTCTTCTCTACAACAATTAAGAGGTTGGGTTCAGATAAGGAGCCCTGTAATGAAAACGGAGGGGAAAACTAATTTATTCTTGAGAGGCTTTGTGTCAAATGGAGGAAGCGGTAATGACGGTGTGCACAAGGATTAGCATTCAGGCTGTGTGACCTTTTTGTAGAGAAACAGCATGTCTGTTGAGCTCAGTTAACAGCTAAATTGTATAATCCATTCTCTTTGCCAATCTTCCTCAGTTGAAACTGAATGAAAATCATTGTGATCTCTACCATCAGCCCTTGTTCAGTTCAAATCCTTCTAATAAGTTGAGACAGGAAAGTGGGATTTCTAGATTAAGGCAAGTCATTTGAGTAGTTCTTTTAAATTTCAGGATGTCACCAAAATTTTCTCACCACGACTGCATGTGAAAGCATAAAACCATGACATATTGGACTGTAATGACATCTAAGGGCAAAATTATTTATACCTTTTGCAAATATTAATTTAAAATTTGTTATTTAGAGAATAACTCTGAAAATAAACCTCAAATACCAGTTTTGAAATGAAATAAATCCGATTTTTCTTGCATTTTAATGACAAAATATATATTTCTTCTCTCCTCAGTGTCCAATGGAAAATTCTATATCAATGTTGCAGCACAAAAATATGACTTATTTACCTTGGGTGATGAGGTTGCCATTACCCTAATCTTTACCTTTATCCACATAATTTATCACATTCAAGTCAGCATTCACACATTCAAAATGCAACCCGGTTACAACAAAATGCTGATATTCCTTTTAGGTAGAAGGAACATGTTTGGTAAAATAGAAAGATTACTTTTCTTGATATGTATTTCAGTTCAGTAACAACTGAGATTAAGCCATGTTTTCCTCCCTCCTGTTTCACGACAATGGAAAAAGAAAAACAAAAAAAAGATTTGTTCTCCCGCTACATCTCAGTCACTAAAATCTACATCATTAGCAGCTTTATCAACGGCAGAGAAACTCTACTCAACTGGAAAAAAGTTTTGGTTAATACGCCAAGTCAAATTGCATAGCACATGAAATACATCTTTCAAACCATTATTGCATCAAAGCAGTATTTTCAATTGTGATTTCGTACACATTGAACTTGTGAGGACCACTGTGATTCAACAAATTGAGGAGCTCTAATCAAACTTAGAAATAACTTTGGCTTATTTTCATTAAGGGTGATGCAATTGTGATCTAAACCTGCTTCATCATCTCCTTTCTGGGAAAAGTTAACAAAACTTAGACAAGCTCTTTCCTGTTCCAATGCACCCATTTCAACCCCAGATTGTTTAAAGAGGACTCCATCTAATTCACAAATATATTGAGTATATATACATATATATATATATATATATATACACATATATAATGAATATTTTCAGCTTTCATTTCACTTTTAAAATGTGCAGGACTCACTTTAATACCAGGGCAGTGGGCAAAAAAGGCTTCGGGGCTTTGTGAGTGGTATAAGGATCCGTGGCCGACACAGCCCCATGGGGCCCGGATGGTGAGGTTCCCGCAGTCAAACAGGTTCCCCGAACGGTAGCGGTACTTAGCAGCTTCATTCACAATCTGCAAAGACAATAAATCAAGTTCATGTCAATTCACAGTGACTGTTAAACTTCAGCAATGTGACCTGACAGGGCAACCTGTAAATTAAGTTCCTTTTTGTCATTCACACATTGCCAGAATTTTCACCGTTCTCTAAATCAATACCCAGGATGTGTGTGATATTAATGCCTACAACTTTAGGACAAGCCGACTCTTTCTGTGGATGGTCTCGTGTTTCTACTTGGACTCCGCATTTAACCTGACTGCCGTGAGGTGAAGTGTTTGCACATATGCAGAGCCGTCACACAGGCTGGGAAGTGTGACAGCAAGAAAACCAAAGGAATTTTATGTAAGCTTCACCAAAATATATAGAATCCAAGAAGTTCATTTTGGGCGAGGTTCAATGCCAAAAACGCTGAGGTTTCTTACAGCTCAAACGCAATGCTCGACTTTCCTAAACTTTAGTTAGTTAGGCTCTGAAGTGTAGAGAGATCTGCAAGTATGTCTATCAAGTAGGATGTACAAGTATTACAAAGAGAATTTACAAAATAACAGCAAAGAGTAGCAGAAAAAAAGTCCTATTAGTAGAAAAGGAAGATGGTATAAAAATGAAGCGACATGTTGAGAGCGTGGCTGAAAATCTTCTCCAGACCTGAATGCAAGTTAAAGGTGCATTTATTTAACCCGGCTTTTAGTTGAGGTTTCTTCATTATCTTGTATGGTTTGTGATTTTATTAATATTTTAGCAATTTGTGCTATGTATTGCTTTCTAAGTTATATATTCCGGCAAGTACCATGTTAAATAATTTAAGGACATTGCAAAGATCCTCTACAATCAATTAATTTCTCTCTTATTTTTTTTTTAATAGTAATTGCTTTTTTATTTACTTTCCATTCAAATTTTTTTCATCTCTAAAGCATTTTGTCTATGTCTGTATGCAACTTAGATTGATGGATTGATTGGTTCAATTCCGACTGGCACCAAGTTGCAAATTTGGATATAATCGTGGCAATCGTTCAGATTGACAGATCATATGTTCAAGAGCTCAAAGAAGAAAGTGTGGAGTCCCGCAAAGTTCAGTGTTGGGACCTTTTCAGCTTATTAGACAACTGTAAAATGTCTAGAGTACCAATTTGGTAAAACTTTATTTGAAGGGATGTGCTTAAGGCTGACATCACACTGTCATAAACATGACTTAACACCTGTCATGAACATGAAGGAATCTTCATGAATGCTTATAACTTTTGTCATGAAATGTCATTCGGTAATTAATGACACTTTTAATGCAAAGTTGACCATTGTAAAGTAATTTTAATACAAGCTGTTATTATTTGCCAAACAATGCAAAGCTGACACTTTTAGTGCAACTTTCAGTGCAACCTTGCATTAAAAGTGTCATTATCGACCAAATGATACTTTATGACAACAGTCAAACATTCATGAAAACACTGTCGTCTTCATAACATCTGTTCTGTCATGTTTATGACAGCGTAATGTCAGTGTTATGCACACCCCGTCATATGAAGTATAACCTATAATTTATTTTGTTTTGCTGATGATAAGTTGTATATACGTATTGTTCTGGGAATGACAAAAAGACAAACTTTAAAACAACTAAAAAACAAAAAGCAAATCAATACAATGATGATCTGTGAGATTATCTATGAGGGGTGGATATCTGGAAGAAACTAAACGTGGAGCTTCAGGTAATCATCGAGGGATCTGTGATACCTGGCTGCTAGATTTTAAAGGTCTCAGTATGTGAGAGGTGGCTAAAGACCACACCAGAAGACAGAGAATCTAATTTCATGAGCCGAGGCATTCTCCTTGCTATCAAAGGCACTGAAAAACCACTTTATTCGTTTTACAAGCTCTTTGAGCCCAATGCTGATGGCTAGAGTTTCTGGTGCTGGGCATCCTCCAAACAGTTGCTAGAGCTTTTCTCTTTGAAACTCAGGTGGGATACTACTTTGAGTTTCATGCATCTCTAAGGTCTAGTTGCCTGTATCTTTTTAAGTAGGAACGCAGAAGGAAAACAGAACCACTTATTGTCGGTTGCTGGTTTTTTGGGGGGTTTTGTTTTATCTTGATGCACCAAACAGGAGACATACTCTGTAAAACAGCTTACATTATCATATATTCTGCTTTATGTTGCCTTGACAAAGGAGAGGAATTACATTCATCATGTGAAGGACAAGATTAGACAGAATGACGTGCGTGCGAGGTAAAACCTACTCTCATCATGCGCTAACCATCAATGTCATATTAATCTTCATGAGAAAAACAGGAGGTCATGTACATAAAATACTGGTTTTATAAATTATATTTTTTGTGCTACTTACTGCAGTACAAGACAACATAAATATTAGTTCAAACATAGATTACAACCTGAAATGTAAAGTAAGTAACCCTCAAATTTAGGAAATTGAGCAAATGAAAACGGACACCATTATGGGTGATTGCTTGTAGTTCTGCCTTTACTTGGATTGGACTTCTCATATGGTGCAATGCTGCTCTGGACATACAAATGCTGAAGTCGGACCAGAATCTATTTCATGTCCAATTAGGGATGCAGTGACATGAAAATTTGGGTCGATTTCGATATCCAACAAGTTTTCTTGTGTTTTCCTAAATTCTATTGTTTTGTTTAGTAATGTCTCAGATTGGCTGGTGGTGGTACCAGTTTTGTGCAGACACAGAGAGAGGTGTTATAGAACACATTATAACCTCACACACTCTGTAGAACAAACGTATGCGAGATGTTAATTCACACAGCACAATATTCAGGAAATAAATCCAACTTTCCAGAACATACCTGGAGTTAAATTGACTTTAAAGGGGCAGTAATATGTAAAATTAACCCTTTTGAGCTTTACCTTATATTATAAAGTTATTCCCTCATCAAAAACACGCTGAAGTGTTGCTTTGATTTTTTTAAATGCGCGATTGAGAAATAATTTTATCTCCCATGGCAACCATTCAGCTGTGCAAAACGCCTGGGTCGACCTAGCCCCGCCTTCGAGGACGAAGATCTTCGGAGCTGCGGTCTTCAAGCTGAGTACCCCACCCACACAACTGCCCCCATTCAGCTCCTTCAGACTAGCCAGAAGCAATTAGCAAACAGTTGGTGAAACTGTATCTGCTGAGCTCATTATACTAGCTACTCAGCAGGTTAAAACGTTGTTAAAGGGTTCTGCTCTAAAGACATTTTGGAAGCAAAGTTTCAAAATGAGCAAGAGTTTCTTAAAGAGTCCCAATTTCAAGGCGTTAACTTACAAAGTCAAATTTCCTGTCAATCATATTAGATATACAGAGGATTTTTATAACAACTAAAGGTAACATCGTTACTTGAGTGTTCTATATAATGATTCTATGTGGCTGGAAAGCACATAATACTGCCCCTTTAACATATTTCAGTGTGTCTTCAGTGACAGACAGCACATAATAGTTAAGTAGTTGGAAAATGGTGCAAGGTTTTCACAATTTCTGGGGAATAAAATCTGAAGCATTCCGTGAGTAGGTGTCTACCCGCCACTCCCAACTCAAAACTCGGAGGGTTTGAATAATAAACAAGGTGGGCGGAGTCAACACTCAGTGAAATTACAGCTGAATGTCATTTGGGGTACAGCTCTACCAGCTTTGCCTATCTAGAGACTGAAACTGTTGCCTGTGTTGTTCTGTCATAGTAAATCCTCACACTGAAGTTTACATTTATTACGTGACAAGACGTGAAAAAGTCAAATGCTCTTAAAAGCCACTGTGTCTGTGCACATCCTGCACTGTGCAGACTTACTAGTAGGAACAACAGCACCATAAACACTGTCTGTAGGTCTTTCCAGCACACAGGTAAAGTGTCTCACCTGGTCAAATGCTGGAAAGATGTAGTCGGCAAACTGGATCTCAGCAATGGCTGTGGCACCGGCAGTAGCTGCACCGATGCCAAATCCCACAATCCCCTGCTCACAAAGAGGAGTGTTGAAGACTCTGTCCTTACCTGGGAGCAGAACCAAGAGAGAAAACAGAAAAAATGTCATTGATGAGGACAAACCAGTAATGAAGAGGAGCTAATATTTTGTAGAAAGCATCCTTGCTAAAGCCGTATCGAGTATGATTTCAGTCTAGACTACTGAATAGGTATATAGATGCATTTATTCATGAAGAACGACCACAATTAGGCCCATGTGGAACAAATAGTAACCCAAGTCAGACATAATTGATTAATACTGATTAGTTTTTACAATCCACCTCCTTTGACTTTACATTATGTGGCCCTAAAAAAGAAAAGCATCAATGAAGTAACACACTGATGAGACTCCCTTAATTGCATTCAACCAATCCAGCATTATACTCACGCAACCCCCATGGAGAAAAAACAGAAAGAAAAAAAAAAAAGAAAAACATATTTCCACTCTCCACCCTATAATCTGAAAAAGAACCACAAGAGTGGGGAAACTAAATTTGGGTTGCGAGTGTTATTTTTGTCATCTTTGTGTATTTGCCAGGCCTTTTTTCTGTTGTGCTGGGAAGCGAGCTGCTGAGCAGAGAAATTCTGCCCTTACGTGTCCTCTGAGCTCATAAAAGTCAGCGAGCAGCCGCAGCGCCACAAATCCTTCAGAGAAATGAGCCGTAAATCAAAAGTTATCAAAAAACTTAGAGGTTCGAGTCGGACCCAAACAAGTGGCTTTGTATGAAAGTTCAAGCAAATTACACGGTTTTCTTTTTAGGTTTATTTTCTTTTACGCATTTGGGAGAAGGGTCGGCTAAACACATTAGTGAACCTGAAGTTATTGAATTAGCCATAACCACGACATGGTGAATTCATGCTGAACTGTCAAAACAACAGAGGACTCGGTGTTGTTGTTGTTCTCAGGGAGACGGTACTCAGAGGTGGCCCCGGCGAGCGGCCAGCTGCTGCGGAGCCGGATCACGAGGCCAGAGCGCCGCTCTTGTGAAAAGCCATTCATATCGCGCGCGCCCTGTATTAACCTCTGCTCTGTGTAATCGCTGCAGGTGGTCGAGGTGTGTGCGCATCATCCCTTTCTGTGGCGAGAGGGATAAAAACAGCTTTGCGCTCGTCACTGTACACAAGGTTGAGATGGAAAATAATGATCCCGCTCTGAAAGGTCAGCACTGCTGACGTCAATAAAAACAAAAGGCAGGCCGGCTACATTTGGCAGGATGCGAGACTTCTGGCTTTTAAAGCTGTTCGTGAAATAAAAAGAAAATGGGTTTAAACCAGGAAAACCATAGCAGTGACTTTTTCCCCTTCCCTTCATCTTCCCCCAAATAACCACTTCGGTGGCACCGTTTCCTGACTCAGTCAGCTGTTTTTTTTGAAAAGGCCTGAATTCAGCCCAGACCGGTTTGATTGTCTTTGCCGTGTAATGTGGAAATATTTATTTAGATTACAGAACCACAGGCGACCACACTAACCAGATTTCCAAACAAAAAAGGCATCTATTTAAAAATAAGGAAAACTACATCAATAGAAATGTTTGCAACTGAGGTTCCGGACTGAGACACTCGGGGCCCAGTGGGTTTCCATCTATGCCTTTAAGACGTTTTCAAAGGAAAAAATATAAACTAATCAAAGAGTACTTACATCTGCTGGTGGAGATGAGGTTAAAAACAGGCTAAAGACATGATGCCACAAACCCTGGGACATAAAACACCGTTAATAAATTAACAAAACCACAAATCGGAATGATTTTCTTTCAAAAATCTTCCAAGTAATGCAGATATGGTGATTAGTGACGTGATTCTTCATCAACATTATGGCGCATCTTCCATTTAAATAGCGCAGGATGCATTGCCTTAGTTAAATAACGCTCTTGTATCATTACATTTTGTTTCATGCAAATGCTTAATTGTGAATATATTACAAAACACTGGTTTTAAGTGACTGCACACTCTCGCCTGCAGGTCGCAGTATTTCTTATTTCTACTACATTGTTGTCTCAGACTAACTTGAAGTCAAAAAACGTCTCTCAAAGTTTGTCAAACAATAGCAAAATCCAGGAGGGGACTACTGTTCAGTAGAAGGTGCCTACAAATAGATTATAAGAACAAAACAGCAAAAGAAGAAAACTAATAACTAGCGATGCACCGATTTGAAAATTTGGGCCAAAATCGATGTCCGATATTGATATTGCTTTATAACCAATATTTATCAAAATTATATGCATTTTGCTACCTTTTTAATACTGACTTCTGCAAACCACTATACCACTGATATCAATTCTGCTTCAGGTAAACACCTGACAATCCTGCGCTGCATCACTATCACCAGCTGTGGTTCCATTACAAATGTATGTAAAACTTTGTCAATATTCTGCTAAAGTAAAAAGAAAAACAAATTCACAACTGCAGTGTTTCCATTAAACAAGTATTGCAATTTAAATCACACGTGAATAAGCTTGTTGACATTAATAACATGCCGCGCCATCATCCTCCATCTACTTCCTGTCGACTTCCTCTTCATGGTTTGTGCCAGTGGCAACATCTGGTTGTTGATGATGTGACTCGTGTGATGTGATAAAAGTCGTTTCTATTACAGTTTTGAGGAAAAAAAAGGGGAAAAAAAAAAAAAAAAACATTTCACGACCAATAAACCACCTGATCTTAGCTCCAGAACCTTTTATCAAAAGCTTTTTTTTTTCTAAATGGGTGCGTTCCCAATAAACAAATTTATTTTCAAAATGTCAAATTGTGAAATTATATGGTCAATGAAAACCGTCACATGTTCGAATACCACAGGGCCGATCTCTTCCCTTCCTCCTTTTGGGACAAACACAAACAGCAACACGATGGAAATAAAAATTGCTAGTTAATATTGGTTTAGTTTTTCATGGAGAACCTTTACTGATGTTTTATAAATGACCAACATTAATGCAGATGTACACCGTGTTCCAAATTAGTATGCAAAATGGATTAAAGTGTCATAAAGATTACATTTTTTGTTGTGCTATTAAATTTATAGATGTACTGTGTGCCAGGGCTCTTTGAATCACTATAATTAATTTCAGAGAATTGGGTTGATTGGTTTGTCTGGTGAGCTCATTTAAAGGAAATCTACCTAAGAAGGATGTTCCACATTATTAAGCAGGCCAAAGGTTTCAAGAAATATGGGAAAGAGAAAGGATCTCTGTTGATGAAAACCATCAGATATTGTAGTGCTGTATGATAAGGTATGAAAACATTACATATTTAATAAAAACTGAAGCGTTATCGTACTGTGAAGAGATTTGTGGCCGATTCAGAACAAAGATGGGTTTGTACAGATAAAGACATAATGAGGAAGGTTTCCGTTAGACAAATTCATCGGATTAAGAGAGCAGCTGTTAAAATGCCTTTACAAAGCAGCAAACAATAATTTGAAGCTGCTGGAGCCTCAAGGTGGAGGATCCTCCAGAGGCTTGTGGTGCATCAACCTACTATTGGGCCCCTAACCAGAGCTCACAAGCAGAAACAGTGGCAGTGGGTCCAGCCGTACATGAAGATTGATTTTCAAACAGACTTGTTCACTGGTGACTGCTGAGCAACCCTGGATGGTCCAGATGGATGCAGTAGTGGATTGGTGGTGGACGGCCACCACGTCCCAACACGACTGTGACGTCAGCAAGGAGGTGGTGGAGTCATGCTTTGGGCTGAAATCATGGGGAGAGAATCATTGGTCGGCCCCTTCAGAGTCCATGAAGGTCTGAAAATGACCTCAGCAAAGAATATGGACTTTCTGACTGATCACTTTCTTTCATGGATCAAAAAGAAGAGCCGAACCTTCAGTAGCAAAATCATCTTCATGCATGACAATGCTTCATCTCGTGCTAAGTGGTATTCTGACATCCTGCAAAGAAATTCAAGCAGAAACTTTCCACAAACTCACGAGTTCAATGGATCAAGAATTGTGCTGTGATATCAAAGAAGTTTCTATGTTAACATGTAACTCGGTCTGTTAAGATGTTTTTGATTGAAATAGCTTTTGATTTTAGTTCATGTGACCACTTAATGCTGCACATTCAAAGAATGACCTTTTGCAGTTCTTCATAATACATAAAATGTTTAGAAAATCTGCTGTGGATAATAATTTGGAACAGAACATTTTGAGCATTTTAGTTTTGAAAAAAATCCTGTTCTCTTGGGGAACTTTGTTCAGTAAAACTTGATTTATACTGTAATAGTTCCTGACTTCAAAATTATTATGACCATCATTTGCAGTGACCATTTAGGAAAATATCACTTGCATAATAACTTGGAACATGGTGTTTGAAGCATCCCTAGCAATGACATAATCACACTATTTAAGTTGTATTCTTCTAATTATGCTTCATTTCATTTAACTGTTTATTTTTTCAATACGTTTATATTATGGGAAACTCATGAGACTTACTTGTTGCTACATGACATTTGTTTCAAGTAAATGAGAATCAGAACTTAACACAGATACTGCTGACTCATTCTTCTGTGTTTTGTTTAAATCATTTTTACACAATGACAAGTATGCAAAAAACTAAATATTAAAAAATGGAAACTCTCTTAAAACCCATTATAATTAAAAATATATTGTTTTACAATTATAATTATGTCTAAATATTAATAAATTCTGACTGATTGTGTTTGTATTACTCCTGCTGTTTGAGCTATGTGGCCACCGTTGGCTTGATTCCGTCATTTGCATTGAGCCAGTCTTATTTGTTGGTTTGACTCCCTGAGCCTAAAACATAAACTCAGACTAAACAGCATTGCAAAGATGTGCAGCAAAATTATAGGGATAAGTCTTATAGAGCTGACCCAGCTGTACAGAACCAGAATCACAAGAAAGGCCAAAGATATCCCTGCTGACCCAAACCGCCCTCCACTGTAATTACAGGTTGCCGCCATCTGCTCACCAATCCGTGGTAATTAAGTGCAACGCAAAAACGTACAAATGCTCATTTGCCCCTGTTAGTGCCAGATTCATTAATTTTTTTTTACACTGATTGCCACAAATAGGCAGCGACTAAGTTTGTATCCAGGTTGCGTGAATGCTGGGGTTATTTTTTAATTTCTGTCGAGTGCATTTGCTCTCTGCAAGTAATTTGATGCTTTTTTGTAGCACAGTTGCTACTTCTAACGTAGATGCAACCTTTGTGAAAACAGCTCAGTTTGATTCACACAGCAGCAGCATTTATTTCAATCAGGCTTCCACTGCATTCAGCGTTTTACATGGCATACTGGAAGCCGAAAAGGCTGACACTTTAAATACATTTTCATCAGTCAATCAATAGGTTTATTCATTCAGCAAAACACACTGAGATGTACAAAAACAATGTCTTGAAACAATTCGTCTACATGGATGAAAAGTAGCAGGAAGAAGAAAAACCTCATAAAAACCTGTCCCTTTCTCAATAATTGCAAAATAAATCATCACTTATAGCACTATTGCATTAAAAACCACACAAAACACTATAATAAAGTTTCAGGTTCATCCCTAATTTTTAGTCACTAGAATGCCTAAATAAGGCATTTCCAGGTAGATCCTATTGAGGCTATTTGTAGGTCTAAAACACAAGGCGACTTGCTCTGCTGCATCAGTTTATTGTATCGAGTGTGAAAGGCTCCCCTGCTGCAACACACATGTGCAGAACGTGCAGATGGATCCTTCTGGTCCCTCAGGTGCACACTGATAATCTCACCAGGATATGAAGCGAGGGGTTAAGATTTCTATTCTATGCTCTGCTGCCATCTAGCGGTAAAGATATACAACACAGACAGGAGGCTCAACGTCTTACCGTATTTGTCCCGCAGGCCAACTGTGCATCGGAATACTCCTCCAAAGGCGACGTCTTCCCCGAAGATGACTGCAGAGACACAACATCCAACAGTCAGGGGATTCGATATTTCAAAGTATGTTTGTGGGTAAACAAAAGAGAACGGAGATTAAATAGAAAAGTTCTTAACAGGAAATCCTCTAAAAGCAGTCTGAAAACCTACTATATCAACAGATCCAGTAACATTATCTAATTTTCAGAAGAGTGAGAGCTTTATTTCTATTAGAATTAATCAAGTATTTCAAAATGACACTTCTTCAACTAAAATCCCTTGACTTTAATTGAATTTTACACATTTTAAAAGACAATTAAAATGTGTAAAATTCAGAAATTTTTTAATATACTTTTTAAAGTATATTCATGCTTTTTACGTTCAGTGATGTCATGCATCATTATTTATTTTACAATATATTTGGAATTCCTTTGTTGCATTTTTTGTGCCACATAAAAGTTTTGTAGCAGTTTTTACGCCTATGCACAAACTCTAAAGCCGTACAATTTCCAAAGCAGAAACATTTGTTTACTAAAAACGGCTTCAGGACTACTTTGACGTGAACATTTTGTGCAGATGTGACCCCCCGAGACTGATTAGCATCACCCGAGTGAAGTTGTTCTTCAAATCAGACAAAATTGGTGGCAACGATTTGTGCTACGTTTGTGCAGCAATTTTTTTTGTTTGTGCCACTATCATTTTAAAGATAAAAAGAAATGTTTCTAGCATTCATCAAAGGTCAACTTCCCCCATCAAATCAGCTGCAGTTTGTGCAGCAAAAATTGTCGTTTGTGCTGGTTTGGCTTTGAAGATATTAATAAAAGATTAAAGGTCAAAAGGTCAACCAGCCCCCCCACTTTTATGAAATCAGACAAAATTGGTGTCAAACATTTTGCACAAACCAGCACAAACCTAGTCGAAATAATTGACACCCATTTCGTCTGATTTGAGGAAGGTGGGGGGGGGGCTGGTTGACCTTTGATGACCTCTAGAAAGAAAGATTTTTGCTGCACAAATGTAGCACAAACGTTTGACACTAATTTTGTCTGATTTAAAGAACCACTTCACTCAGGTGATAGCAACTCCTACAAAAGGATGATTTCAACGGGCTAACTGCGGGTCTCCTTACCTGCTGTCGGATCATTAGCAAGCGTGTTGTCCAAGGCACTTGTAATCGACTGGAACAAGTTCATCTTCTGTGTGGCACCTTGGAAGCGAAATTAAACACGCAGTTAGTGTTCAAAAAAGCTACATGCTAATCCATTGCAACCAACATTGTTCGATACAGAAACAGTGGGAATTTGACTACATTAAATATGAATAGACGCAAAACATGACCGGAATTCGGTCTCGTTTGTTGTTTAGCCATTAAGTTGCAAACTATGAAGTAGTTCTTAAGTTAACACAACTTGACATGGATGGACATGGTTAAATTGAATCTCCAAAAATAACATAATGCTGTCACTATACTGCTCTTTTACTCTAGGAAAAACGATTACTGAGAAAGTTGGGAATGATAACTATTGACCAAACAATAAGAACTTTAAAGATGCAAGACATTAATTTCCAGTGAGCGCAGAAATATACTTTTATTTTGAAACTGGGCTGTTCTGATACAGGCAAAACAAGTGTGATTAGTTCCAGGTTCCAACTGTGTTAGATTTCATTAAACACCTGCTTACAGTTTCCTCAGTTAAACTGTCTACATATAGAAACTTTCATAAGAAACCAATTATTTTCTGAATAATTACAAACACTGAAGCGGCTATTGCTAACCAGTTAGCCCAGAAACTCACCATATTCCGTCGTGGGGGGGTCGGGCTGGAAGGTAAAGTGAGCGACATGTCTTTGCGCTTTTAAACGGGAGCTGCAACCTGCCGACAGTGTGAGTAAAGAACTCTGCTTCCCGGTACCAACGCCAGAGATAGCAAGTGTTGAGTGGGCACCTCGGATAAACAGTCTTGCAGCAGCCGCCATTGCTGTTATTATCAGATAGCAGGAAGGGCAAGATGAATCGAAGTACGAAGTTCGTCTAATGCAAGAAGGCGCCTTCACTTTGTGTGGTGAATCGGGAGTTATGTTGTTGTCAACTCACTAAGGATATTAGGAAGCAAACAGTCGGCTTATAAAGAAGAAGAAAAAATATTTAAAAGAAACCAAAAAACAGTAGTGCACTATTCCATCAGAAAGAAATTTAGTGCGGAATTCTGGAAAACACTGCAGAGTGAGAACTCTTTTTCTCTCCCTGCCATCGAGACGTCAGCGTGTGAGCTGAGGTTGTTCATGATTGGTCTAAAAAGGAGGTGGCGTCAGTGTTCAGATTTTACAAGAGAACCACAAACTGGGAGACAAAGATAAAGAATCCATGAGAAAAAAAAAGCCGTGATTTATGATCATAAATATATTGTAATATATTTAGCTCTCAATTCAAAAATATTTTAACTTTTTATTTAATTTTTTTTCTGTCATACTTTATCAGCTTAGCTCTGCAGTCGTTGGTCTTTCCCTTTTTTTAACACAAATAAAATGGTTAAAAAAAGTCTTTGTCTTTGCTAGACCAATAGGGTCTAAATTGTTCATCTTTTTCTACAGCTGCTAGTCCTGTGCAGGACTATTATGCATTTCAGTACTTTGTGGTTATGAAAACTTTTTCCTGGCATTGTTTATGCAATATATACAAATAATGAAGATCAAATTTGCTATAAAACAAAGATTACCACTTTTAGTCTAATTTTCATCTGCATCCAGTTGTAAATACCCTTCACTCCCTCTTTACAGAGCATGCTTTCATATGTGGTGTTAGTGCCTTTTGTAATTCAGAAAGTTATTTAACTTGTTTCATGATTCTGCTTTCAGCTGTTGCAAAAAGAAAAAAAAAATGCAACTCATTGGAACAAAGTGTGTTTATTTTTCTAAGCTGTATAAGCTTGCAATTAGTTTTGCTAAAATGAAAAGAAAAATACATGTATGCTAGTTTAGACTTACAGTAAGACACCTCTAAAGTGGTCACAAAGGGGTCTGAATAAATCAGTTGACATAAACGGGAAATAAATGAAGACAGGAGAAAACGCTTCATGATTGTTAGGACGACGACTTTGCGCATTCTGTGACATCCAGCTTCCTGCCGCTGTTGCACATTTTAGCCAAATTCTGTAAGAAACAATAAAGTTAGCATTTAATGGGTGGAATCTAAAAGATGTCACACATACAATAAAAGTCCTACATTAGCTGCTCGGATGATACTGTTTGGAGACTGGAGGGCTGCCAGGTCAGTTAGAATCCTCTTCAGGTCATTGTCAGAAGGACGCTCTGATGGAACAAAAAGAATCACAGTGTAGCTTCAAAAGTTGATCACTGAGCACCCGGAGGGCTTATTTGGCTCTTGCGTACCTGGTGCAGCAGAGGATTGTGGTTTCAGCTGGAGGTACTGATGCTCCAGCAGCTCTGCAATGGAAATTCTTTCTCTCGGGTTTCGCACCAAGCACCTCTGATGAAATGAGAGAAAACGTGGCATCACAAACTTAACCTGCTAGCTTGGGACCTAAAGGAGAACAGATGTGGCGGAGAGAGAACTACAGTTCCCTTTTTTCCAGTGCCTCCTCCATTTGAAGTAACAATAAGCTATACGTGGAGATATTTTCATTTAAGATTTTGTGAAAATATGATAAACTCCCATAAATGACCATCTTAGGTTAATTAATAATTAGAGATACACCGATCTGATATTAATGTCTGTATCGGTCCCGTTAATGAAGCAATTTTTGGATTAGGTGTCGGTGACAATGTGGCCATACCAAAGGGCAGATCTATCTAGTCTAATTCTATGCTTTGAGCTCTGTGTGACAAGCTTTGTTATTCACTTTAAAGCATTTCTAGTTTTGGATCTCTATATGTACATAAAGTTTATTTACCTACCTAATAAATCATAAATGATGAATGCCACCAATCCCAACCTCACTCAGATGTTTTCTAAGCAGTTTAACGTGATTTCAGGCTGTTCAGGCAATTATTCAAAACAGGTAAACTAAATTCATTTGCATACCAAAAAAAAAAAAAGAAGAAAAAAAAAGCCTCACTTTCAAAACATCCAGCAAATCCTTCTCTGCGATGTCGGGAAACTCGATCTTATGAGACGGATCGATGATGGCCTGCAGCTTGGCGATTTGGTTTGTGATGCTCTGGAATGGAGTCTTCCCATAGGTCATACAGTAGAGGATGCATCCCAGGGACCAAACGTCTCCTTTAGGGCTGATCTGTACAACACCATTATTATTATTACTATTATATTGAGATTCTTTATACGCGTCTTATTTCACAAGTTAAATCAACCAGTTTTAGATGAGTACCTTGGATCGCGCCTTTCCTGGCTGAGATGATGTATCCTTGATTGCCTCAGGAGGCATATAGTTCAACGTTCCAACCTGAGTGATTAGAACACACATTTACAAAAAAAAAAAAAAAAAAAAAACTATACAAACCTGAATAATCAGACAACTAAATTAAAACCAAACCTAAAATAAATATGACCTACCTGAGAATCTTTCATAATGCTCGTCACGTCGGGCTGGATTCTGTTCGCGATGCCGAAGTCGATCAGCTTCAGCGACGCGTTGACTATGACAAAATTTGCCGGCTTCAGGTCACTGTGGACAATACCTGCAGAGAGTGAACGTAAAAACGTCACAACTACTCATTTATAACGAACAACACAGAAAACATGACAAGGAGTTGGAGACGACGAGAACCGTGTTTGTGGATGGTATGGACGGCCTCCAGCATGTTCTTCCAGTAGAACTTCCTCTCAAGCGGGTTGACGGTTTTGCGGTTTCGCAACCAGGTGTTCAGATCCAAGTTGCCGCACTCCATCAGCATGTAGATATAGCTGTTGGATATTTCACTGCAAAAAAAAAACAAAACATGTGGAACCATCAAAATCTCTTCCAAACAAGCTAAAGGTGGTTGGATTTGACCACACACTCCACTGCAATTCATCATCAACACACTGATTCTAGATGAGTCGTATACTCACTGGTCGTAAAGCTTTATGATTTGGTCGCTGTACTGCTGCAAGTGATTCAGATGCTCAATTTCATTTTTGTAACTTTCTATCGTTTGAGCGTCAGCCTCCTCCAGGTTCACATATTTCACTGCAAACAGCTGCATTTTGTGATCGAGGACCTGATAGACCTGCAAAAAAAAACAAAAAAAAAAAACAAACAAGAGTTAGGAGTGCACCAATTGCAGTTTTTTTTTTTGTTGCAATATTAAAAACAGGTTTCATCAATGTAAATGTGAAGCTATTTTAAGTCCACCTTCAACAAAATTTAAGACATGTATCACAACACGTACACAAAAGGAAAATTATTAGACATTGTTTTTGTTTTCCATCTTTTCTCCCAATTTGTCACCAATGCTGAATCTGTGGCTCTCTGTTCTCTTCTGCAGCCATGTTCTATTCCTTTTCTCAGCTATATTTCCCTCTATAGAAACAACTTTCATGAAATAAAGTATATCAAACAGCTGCTCTATCATCATGCTTAAAATCCATTAAACGTCCAGCTTCGGAGTTTATGTTTCACAAAACACTGCTTTTAGGTCAGAGCTAGAAGTGTTAGCTGTTGGTTTTCAGGGGAGCTTTAGCCACTCAGCGGATCAAAACTGACATTTCTGAGGTCCGTTTAGTGGCTTAGCCTGCATAGTGCCTGTATAAACGTAGCATTGGATGGGTTGGCAACAGAAGTGAGCCACTGATGATAAATTAGCAAAAAAAGTTAGCTACCTTGAAAGGCTATATTAGCAGCAAGCTAGCGTAACGGGATGCAACAAAGATGTCTAACCGCAACTCAGACTTTTGCTTGACTGAAAAATCTTGAGGAAAGAAAAAAAAAAAAAAAACTACATAGAAAATAAAAGATCCATAAATAAATTCAAAAGTTTTAATTGATGTATTAATGGCCAAATTCATTTTTCTTTAAAAAGAATCTAACACATTTTAAGGCCTTAATTTTAGATATTCAGATGTAACACTTTATAACGATGCACTGCCATCCTGTTGACCTGCTGATTCCGATTTTTGCTGATAGCAATTTCCTTCGTCTGAAAAGTCTCCAAATGTAGCGACAGTCAGCAAGTTTTCAACAGTGGGGAGGCTATTGTTAACGGGTCACGTTCAGATGTGACCTGGTAGGCAGGTCAGTCAGCTCTCTCTCATGGCAGACCAAAAGCTGATTTTCAGAGCTTTGTGTCGATAGTTAAAGCTGATTTATCGGCGCACCCCGAGTCAGAACAGAACAACTTTAGTTTGAAGTGGTTTGTGTTTTTTGTTGCCGTCCGTGATACTTTACCTTGCTGGAGCCGCCTCGTCCAATCATCTTGAGGATGAAGAACTGCTTCCCCTTTATTGTGATGGATTCGTTTGAAAAAGAACTTAAGGAGACCTTCAATGAAAAACATATAAGTTCCAATGGGATTCCTGTTTTATTTGCAATGGATTTCAGCTGAGAGGTAAATAACAAATCCAGTGAATGGGTTGAAACATCTGTAACCGGCGGCAACAGTGCTGCACCTGTGGAGTGTGGAAACCAGCTGTGTGGCTCAGAGGCGTGCAGGCCTGCTGCACGGCTCCGGCTCTGTGAGGCGCTGCTGCAGAGGACGACGCCTCGAGGCCTCGCTTTACGACGGGAGTGATGAAGCTGAGGAGAAACGACTTGTGAAAATCGTTCATTCGATGGCGGAAAAACACAACCAGAGCAACTCCTTTAAAGGTTTACGAGGCTGAAACGATCCAGATCCTGGATGTGAGCGAATTAACCACCTACCTACTGGGATGTGGGTTCCTGTAGCCGTTGGGCGTCTGGTAGGCGGCTTGTGGGTTCGGTTTGGACGGAAGCTGGATGGAGGGAGTGGGGTAAGACTCCACCAGACGGGGAACGGGTCTGGGGTCGGGAGGCGTGGTCCGTTTATCCTTAGGAGTAAATGAAGTGAAGCATAAAATGACTCAACAGTAGAGATGAACCGATCCAATATCGATATCTGTATCAACCCCGACATTGAAAACAATTCTAGATCAAGCATTTGTGACAATGTGACGGATCAATACGGGCAGATCTATTGATTCCAATTCTATTCTATGTGTTATGAGTGACATCACGCTTTATTATTAATTATTTTACATTGGCTGTTTTACTCCTAATTGCACGGATTGAACAAATTAAAATTGTGTTGATTTTCACACGTTTGACCAAGTTTGTGGAACTATTTGAGTATTTCAATGTGCTGTACTGGAGCAGTTAACTAAATTTGTAATTGTGAATATCTATGTCTGTTAAAAAAAAAAAAAAAAAAAAAGAAGAAACATTTCAAAACAAGTTATTCTATATCGGATCATTATCAGCCAATAGTAAACCTCAGATATCAGCACTGGAAATTATTTTTTTTTTTTAATGACTTGGTGCATCTGGAGAGGGAAATGCAAAAAAAAAAATATATATATATATATAAAACATAAAAAATTAGATTTTCTTCAAAATGTGAGGTGCTTCCACTATAGTGCAGTCCGCTCTGTGTGTGTTGTAAAGGTTTACGATTAGAGAACACCATGAGAACGTTAAAGGGCGTGGATTGTGTATAAAAGAACGGGTATGTGCGTTATGCAGAACATTGTTGTTTTAACAACCCCTAAAAATGGCGAAGAGACACGCATATGAAGCTCAGCTTAAACTGAAGGCCATCAGCTACGCGGAGGAACATGGGAATCGTGCAGCCGCAAGAGAATTTAAGATTAATGAATCTATGGTTCGCAAGTGGAGGAAGCTGAAAAACGAGCTCCGACAGGTCAAGAAGACGCAGCTGAGGTCCGTCTTGGTGCTTTCGTTTCATGAAACGGTGCCATTTTTCCATCCGGACCAGGACTACGGTAGCGCAGCAACTTCCAGCGGATTATAATGAAAAGCTGGCCGCCTTCCGCTCCTACTGCCGCAAACACATCGCCGACAAACACATCCAGCCCAGCCACATCACTAACATGGACGAGGTGCCGCTCACTCCCGGTGAGTCACACGGTGGAGAAGAAGGGACCGCCAGTAGGGATCTAACTATAAAGTGATCGCCTGTGCTTAGCTGCCATGCTAATGGACAGAAACTGCCGCCTATGGTGATTTTTAAGAGAAAGACTTTGCCTAAAGAGAAGTTTCCAGCAGGGGTCATCATTAAGGCTAATGAAAAGGGCTGGATGGATGAGGAAATGATGAAAGAGTGGCTGAGGGTGGTGTATGTAAAGAGACCAGGTGGTTTTTTCCACGCATCACCATCGCTGTTGGTCTGTGACTCCATGCGTGCCCATCTCACACCCGATGTCAAAAAACAAGTAAAGCAAATGAACTCTGAGCTTGCTGTCATTCCGGGAGGCCTGACAAAGGAAATACAACCGCTGGACATCGGTGTCAACCGCCGTTCAAAGTCAGGCTGCGAAAGCGGCGTGGTATGGATGACCGATGGAGACCACAGTTTCACCAAGAGTGGAAGGCAGCGGCGGGCGAGTTACGCTACAATATATATAGGAAAGTGAGGACTTCGAGGCGTTTGACTGATGACATTACCGGTAAAACATTGATGATTGATGTTAGTACTTTGTAATTAATATAGAATAAAGCACAACCAAGTCAAATCAGTTTTGCTTCCACTCTATTTTTAAATACACACTTGTATGCTTGTGTGTGTTGTTGATGTATACAGTAATGGCACACAAAACTGAGACTGCGCCTTTTAGTACGGTGCGCTCTATGGTCGTGAAAATACGGTATATATATATAGATATAAAACATAAAAAAATTGGTAATACCTCAGGAGAAACTTGCCGGGTGAGCAGACTGGGAATCTTCCACTCTGCGTCCGGCTCTTTGCTGGCAGGTTTATTCCGATCCACCGTCTGGCTCACAGGGATCCGAGCCGGAAGCTGCAGTTTCTGCTTCCCGCCAGAGGGGGGCCCGCTTCCTGCTACGCGGACGTTTACAGTTTCAGCAGACAGAAACAGAAAAAGCAGCAGCAGCAGTAGCACTCCGCTTCAGACTGATCCTTACCTATGGGCGGGTCGTCCTCCATGGGGGGAACCAGCTGTTTCTCTCCCGATTTCAGGTTTCGCGTGGCTGTCTCCAGAAGCTCTGCCGGTTTGGCATTTAATGCCAGAGCTTTGTGAAGAATTGAAGTTGCTTTGACCAGGTTGCCTAAAACATAATGCAAAAAATCCAAAGTCACCTTGGTAACCAGGTCAAACATGAAGAGAACGAAGAACTCAATTCACAACATGAAATCTCAAGATTCTAAACGTATTTAGGTGCTTTGCCACTTCCAGTTATTTTAATATAGCCACAAATAAAAATACAAGATTACCTTGAGAAACCTCAAACTGGGCATGTGCAATGTGGACAAACGCAAAGCCTTTGCAGTTGGATCTCGCAACTATAAAGTGATCCTGAGCCTCATCTGGATCTTCAATCCTACAGAGCGGAAAACAAATGGTGATATTCAGCAGACAGCTGTTAGGTAGCGATAAAAAAAAGACCAGAATCCCCTGTTGAAAAAAACAGAAAGAACAAATTATAAAGAAATGACAGAAAGAATTAGAGTGAAATAGAAAGAAACAAAATGGAAAAGGAAAATAAACAAATACAAAAGAAGAAAAAAAAAGACAGAAACAGAGCAAAAAATGAAAACGAATCAACAAAAAAAAAAAAAATCAAAACAGAAACCAGAGGAAAAAATTCAACAAAGACAGAAGCAAAAGAAAAAAAGGTAGAAAACAAACAAAAGAAGGAAACCAAGAAAGACAAAAAAAAGCAGAAAAGAAAGAGAAAGCTGCAAAGAATCAGAGAAAAACCAAACGGAGGAAAGAAACAAAAAAGACAAAGAAGGCAGAAAACAGATTTAAAAAAATAAAAGAGTTTGTGTTATTTAGCATCCAAGAACAATCAATTCCTTTATCAAAAGACTTCAACCGAGTCAAAAATATAGAATCAAGGTAACCACAAATCACTTCATTTTCCATACAGCCTTAATAAAATACACTGCGGCTTTAACCAGCAATACTATGAAAAGGTTGTCAATACTTTGTCAGTGCATTTTAGATTATCTCCATTTGTTGGAATCAGAAGCACAACTTTAATCGAAAACTCTGCAGTCCCTAAAGAAAAGAGATTGTGAACAACAATCACAATCAGAATGGAAATCTGATTGGTGTATCTTTGATAGTTAGAAAGCTAATGAGAATGTGACACTTTATACATTCACAGGATCCCCCAGAATGTCTTCAGTAAGACTCACCCCTTCAGTTCTGCATATCTGACCAGTATTCTGGCGTAGCTGGTGTTTTTGCTGTACTGTCGGATCGGCAGCCTGCTGAAGACTTTGGAGTAGCAGTCTTTGAGCTTGTTGAGCAGGCTGACATCTGTGTGAGGGTTTCCTCTTTTCTCCAGGTTCATCAGGTACTTCCAACACGACTCAGGAGAGTTGGAATTGACAACTTGTTCGAAATTAAAAGTCACATCTGCAGAGGAAATAATAAGAAAAAGACAACAAACAGAACTTCAATCTCCACTGATCACTCCGTTCAGCACGCTGCAGGTCAGAACGTGACTCAGCAGGTTTTACCTTCTATTTTGGACGATCCTTTCGCGCCATTTGTTTGGAGGAGCGTTGCGGTCGAGTCTGCCTGGTCCTCCCACTGGCCGTGATCCGGACTGAGAACGGATGGCTTCTAGCGCATCAAAATGGATATTGGAAAAATCACCTTTGCACCGAAGCACAAAAGAGCTTTGCCAGCAAGTTTCTATGTTCTCACCTGATCCCTGAAAACGTCTCGGCCTTCGACGCTTTTCCTTGAGGAAGACACTCCAAATCCCGACATCCCGTTCGAACCAGACGTTTGTCTGAGAGCAAAAAATAGTAATAAAAAAACCAAAAACCAACAGATAAAATACACAACTAGTTTGCATTTGAATTAAGTTAAGGGCATCAGAATGAAGTGGGGAAAATACAAACCTGGACAAACCCCTACTAACAGACATACTGCTTGATTTGGAGACTTTCTTGTGGATGTCGTCATCATTTTCTGGAATTGAAAATGGCACTACAGGTACTCTCCCCGGCTATTAACCAAAAAAAAAAAAAAAAAACAGGTTAAAAAAAGTGAAAATTCCAAGAACTGTTTAGTTATTCGCTTTATCCCACAGGCTGAAGCCCACCAAGCCAACTGCTCTTTTCCGATGGGATCCAGTCCTCCAGGCAGGAAACGGATCATCCAAAGCCCCAGATGGTGGCTCTGTCCTGAAGAAAAAATAAATAAATAAAAAAATAAATTAATTAATAAACGCGTTCCTCCTCAACAAAACCGTGCAAATTTAAGAATCTGCTTCATTCTTACCCCACGCTAAAAATACTGGAGAGCTGCAATTCGCCGGTTCCATCTGACATTCTGGCGGGTTTTGGAAATTCAGAGTCTTTTTTGACAGAATCCTGCACGGTTCTATTGGATAATGCTGAAAACACAAGGAAAATATGTAGATACTGTAAGATGAATCTAATTCAGTAAGATAAGACAGGTATTAATGAGAGATGCATCAGGGCTGGGAGATGAAGCGAATTTTTGGGGGGTAAAAAAAAAAAAAAAAAAGGATTTTTTTTTTTTAAACCAGTGCACTTGTTGGGTTTCCATAGTGACATTTTTCTAGTAAAATTGCAATTTTATTCTTGTTCTTGTAATTAAGCAAAAATTCTAATAGCCTGGGCCTCGTACTCGGAGCTCCAGCTCACAGAAGGGAAATAAACACCACTTCTTGAAAATGTTTTGTCATCTAACATTTTTTTTAAGAAAACAAAATGAAAAATAAAGTGGAGATTGGAACAAGTATGGAAAAAAAATATTATTTTCAAGACATACTGTCCAACTATAAAGTGCACTGATTGAGGTTTTCTGGTTGATCACCAATCTAAAAAAAATATATATATATATATATATATATACAACCTTCCTATTCAGGTTTGGTCTGATACCGGTTTTTTTTTTGTTGTTTGTTTGAAAAGTTGCTAAGTTGGCAAATGTAGGGCATTTATCGTTGACTGCACACATGCAGATGTGACTCTATGGAGGCAGATAAGATGGACCGAACACCCAAAATGAAGAAAATCTGGGTCGATTCATTGCTGCACCCCAAATGACTGAGTATATAAAAAACAAACAAGTTTCTCACCTGGGAAGTTCTCCTTGTCCTCCAGACAGATCGCTGTTTTCCCAGCCTGCATACTCTGCAGCGCAGCCACCAGCGGTTCTTTTGGTTTGGCGTCCACCTCCAGTGCGTTCTGCAGTATCTGAACGGCTCTTTTTGTGTTGCCTGGCGACGCAACACAAAACACACACAAGTCGAACACTTAACACGCATTCACCGAGATGCCATAAGGTGCTAAAGTCAGTCCTGTACCTTGAGAGTGCTCAAACTGCGCGTGCGCGACGTGGACAAACGCAAAGCTCTGGCTGTGAGCTGTCGCCACGTTGAAGTTGGCCTCGGCCTCGTTGACATCTTGAAGTCTAGCAGAAAGAAAACAGTAAAAAAAAAAAGAAAAGAAAGTTAATTCTATCCGGAATTTATTATTTTTATTATTTAGAGCTTCTGGTACAGTGCCTAAAGTTTTTTTTAATCAGCTTGTCAACAACCACAAATTTCAATGCATTTCTTTGGAAAGGTCAACATTAAGTTGTGCATTACTGTGAAGTGAAAGAAAATATTCCCATTAGTGGTGGTAAAGTAAAATATCAAAAACTCGAAGGAATGGCGATGCTTTTTCCAAATTGCTTCAAATACGACATCTACTCACGCTTTCAGCTCCGCAAATCGGACCAACATCCTGGCATAGCTTTCGTTATGACAGTGTTTCCCCAGTGGCATATTGGAAAACACTCTGGTATAAAAATCTATGAGCCTGGTGAGGTGGTTCTGGTCCAGCAGGGGATCCCTTTTCTTCTCCAGCTCCGTCAGGTAGGAGAGGCAGGATTCGGGCGAGTTTGAGCCAATGATCTGGTTGATGTTGTCTGTGTCATCTGAAAGGAAAGAAAAAAGGGCGTGAGGGGGTATTTACAACGTCAAAAAGACTGTAAATAAAGGAAGGACGAAGGGACTTGTTCGTTAATCATCAGCAGCACATTCGTTACCTTCATTGAAATACTTTTTTATGTTGCTGAACCTTTGATAAAGTCTGGCGAGCTGCTGCTTTCTATCTGTGTGTTCCTCTTCTTCCATCTGAAAGGGAGAACCAGACAAGCACATCCTAAACAAAGTTTTTTCAGTCAAATCAAATTAAATCAAACTGTGACAAAATTTGAATTTTGTGTAACAAAAAATTGCCCTCTTCAAGACTTTACTACTGTGACAAAAACTTTTACAACGCCTGTTTGAGAAATAAACACCTAAGCAACTAAAGTAATTTGGCTAACCAACGTAAGATACAACAGCAAAGCTAAGCAACAAAGAAATTAAATTTTCCTCCCAAACTGCTGACATGAACAAAGGCCGAGAAACATTGAAACACTCGTTACAGAATTATTCTAAACATTTCGTTCTTTAAAATTACCAACTTTTGTGTTGACGGCATATGCCGGAATACGTTTGCTAACAAATAACAATATTGTTAGCGGTGAATAGCTTAGCATTGCTTACCTTGCATGCACCGAGTAATCTCAAATCAAGTAATGCAGTAGCATTTTGTATAATTTACAATATTACGCAGCTAGCTGAAAAATTACATCACATTGTTTATGTTTCCCTAAATAAAACAATCACTAAAACTCACCTTTTCACAAGATGTGATACACAGCGAAACAAAAAACACCCAACTGACAATTTTCAAATATGCCACTTCCGTTTAAGATGTGTACCGATTGGCTCATTCCTAAATGACGTAGTCGTTTGCGGATGACACTTACAAATAAGTAAACGTCAAATATTCGCTGAGTGTTTTCACCGCATTAATAACTATGGTTAAAAATGTGTTAGGATAATATTTTGGGTTTTTTTTAAGAGTAAGTGGTGATATTTTTCCTTTTTCGGGCGCTCCCTTCAAACGTTGCCATCATTTATGGCAAGCCATTTTTATATTTAATAATAATAATAATAATAATAATAATAATAATAATAATAATAATAAAAAAAACAAGAGTTAAAAACTGGAATTAGTATCAACCAACATGTTCTTGGTAGTAGGAATTATATCACAAGATATACAATATTACAACTAACCAATAAAAAAAGACGATTTATATATTTCATTATTCCTGAAAGTTAAAGTGGAACAACTTTACTGGACCTGACTCATTTGCGTATTGTAAGTCAATTCTTAGAAAAGCACTTGAGGAACAAAACAATCTTTTTAGGACATATTTTGTGAAATAAATGCTTAATTTTAGTATACTGTAAAGACTGCATGGACCTGATGACATACAAAATGGCCTCCTTCAGAATAGCATCATATAAATTGAGGTAGTTTGGCATTTTGTCAACTCCGTCAGATGTCAACTCCATCAAAGTTTTTAAGTGACAGTGTGACTCGGTGATAGTCCTGACAAATCTCACTTAAATATGCAGTTAATTCATTTTAATGTTCTTTACATAAATGGCATTACTTCACATGTATCAAGTATTTCTTTTTACCACCTTCAGTTCTGTCAACTCCGTGATGCATTGTCAACTCCTTCAGATGGACTTTATGTTGTTTTTTCTTTTAAATAATATTTCTTTGTTTCTTGAGAAGCATTTGTCTGTAAAACTGAGTAAAATATCACTAATTGGGTCATTAAAAATAATTTTATATTTATTTTTGTCAGATGGTGATGACAAAGTTCTACATCAGGTCCATCAAAAATGTAATTTTCAAAAAAATGTTGCAACTGGGAGCCTGCACCGTTGCCTCTTTACATTTCCAAGACATTCTTTGTCATATATGTATACATACGCTTGAGGAATAATAATAAAAAGGAAAATTTAAACACATTTTGGCCCATTTCTCAAGAGTCACTGAAATACATGTAAACGTATCCGTCTCGTCCTCGTTTTCCCAATAGCACCTAAACGCAACATGAATTCAGCTCCTCCCACTTCCAATATGGCAGCCATGGGAAGGAGACAAGCGACGCCACGAATTTAGGAGTTTTTTCACCATAAATGAGTGGTATGGGAAGCTGTCACATGTATGTCTAAGTTGTGACAACAATATTATTCCTCAGTGCCAATGTCTCGTTTGAGAATAACTTTTAAAGGTTTCAAAAATACAATGTTTCTCAGTGGGCTAAGCTAGCAAGCAACGGTTAGGAAATAAATGAACTTGTGTCTTCTGACTCTCAAGAAGAAATCATTCACCCCGCAGACGTCCTTCTAGGTGAGTATACATTTGCATAGAAAGACGTGCAGACCATAACGCGAGGACAAACGGCATTTGCATTAAGAAGATGTGTTTAACTCATCATTAGCCTAATACTCAGAAACATGAACGCAGAGGAACTGCATCCTAGTGTCACAGATACTCTCGTCATGTCTCCTGATGAAGTTTTTGTTGGGTTCTCATTTCTGCCCGTCTTGTTTGTTTCAATGTTTGTTTGTTTTTATTTGTCGGAACTGTTCTATTTCATCATTATTCAATATTGCTTTCTTTTCTTTTTTCCCCTCCAGCTCAGATTCATCATGGCCATCACTCAGTTCCGTCTGTTCAAGATTTGCACATGTTTAGCCAGTTTGCTGTCCTTTTTTAAAAGGTTGATATGCAGGTAAGCACCAGTAGTCCTCTATACTGTGATTTGAAAAGGATTTTACCTGTTATTGTTGTTCTAAGGATCATTAAAAAAAATTCTTGCAAATAATAATAATAAAAAGAATTCATATTGGTTCCAATTCTTTGTAAAATAACTCAATCTCTGTCAATTTGCATTTTCTTGTCTTGCCCTTGTTTCTTAATTGCATTCATATCTCTGCTTCTACTGCATCCTCACAAGGTTCCTCTATCTTTTCCCGCACTGTTTGGGTGAAAAGTTAAAACCAGGAGTTTACATACACCAAATAAAAAGACACATTTGCCTTTTTTCCCTCATTATCTGAAGCTAAATTAGACCAAACATTTCTTGTTTCACGTCTGTTAGAACCAGCAAAATTATTTTTATTTCCTAACAGGATAAAGAAAATGTCAAAGATCTGTTAATGTCTTCAAAATCAGAAGTTTACATACATTCCCTCAGTATTTGCTGTAATTAACTTTGAACTGTTTGGTTTGGGTGAAACGCTTTGGGTTATCTTCCACAAGTTTTGCACTGTAGTTTAATAGAATACAGGCCCATCACTTCAGATGTTCACAAATATTAATGTAGGACATTTTATTGATGCGTTGCCAGACTCTCAGAGCGACGGTTTCTGAGTTACTGTTTTAAAAAATAATTGGCTTATTGTAATCTTGGATAATAAATCTCTGTATTCACGTAATTCAAATTTCCCCATTTAATTTCTGTATGCCTTTTCTATGACTGTTTATCAACATCTAATGATCTGTCCATAAACATCACATGCTACGTTCAGAGCCTTTTACTTTTTATACATCGTGGATAAATCCAGGAGTCTCTGTAAATGTGGCTTACTTGTCATACCAGTTTAAGTTCAACGGTCTTGGGAAGAGTTGGTCGGGTTACAGTTAAGACCAAGCATGGAAGAGGTCAGATTTCACTGTCGAAGTTTGGAAAACAAAACCTGTTTTAGCATTTGACACAGTGAAGCAAAAGAAGAGAGAAAAAAAAACCCAAAAACATCTGAAGGCGGTTTAAAGTCCAAACTTCTCATTCAGTTTAACTTCTCCACCAGCTGTAGAAACCAGAAATATTTGTTCTGTGCAGCAGAAACGTGCTTTACAGTTTGCAGCTAATTGTAATCTGTGGATGTACCTTCTTTTTTACTTTGACTCGGCCAGACATGTTTTTCTTTTAGACTTTATACAACATAGTCTCACTGACATTACAACCCAAACCAGGGAAAAGAAAAAGTACAATGAGAGGAAATCTGCCTACGCAGGAGGAGCTGCAGAGACAAACCCTTGTTGTGCCACTTTACTTCTAGAGACTGCAAAAGACATCAACCAGAACGACAAGTTCAAAGCTTCGTCCCATGTGAGAATGGCCCAGTCAAAGTCCAGGCTTCAATATGCAAAAGTTGAAAACTTGTCACAGATCCTCTCCATTCAATTTGACCGGACTTGAGTTTGTTTCTAAACCTAAACTAAACTAAAAAAACAAACCCTAATGGCAGCAAAGGATAATTCTAAGACAGGTTTCTGCCACAAGTGGCTCTTTGCAACTTCCAACAGCTCTAAAATAAGTCTGTATTAAAGTGATAAAGAATAAAAAAAATGTTTTAAATATACATTTAATAAAAAAAATGCGGTTGTAAGCAGTTATTTTGATGTATGAAAGTGGTATTCCATGACAGAATTATACAAAAGAAAAAGTGATTATGCTTAGTCTTGTCTACTTTGTGGTTCCATGAAATTGATTTGAATAATTTGATTGTGACACAGGAGCGGAAGGGGCCGCAAGCTCAGCGGTGATCAGATAACTCTCCCAACGACAGTCGATTTTTCCTCCTCTTTACCAAAACAGGCAAGTAGCTGCATCACTCACGTTCCCTAAAAGTAAAAGGCGGGAATTCAGAATTTGGGTAAAAGAAAAAAATGAACTCAAAAAAAATAAAAAATAATGTTTCCCTTTGTGGTCTGAACAGCCAGAAATCGAAGAGTGGAGCTCCTGGGATGAAGAAGCTCCTACGAGTATTAAGATCGAAGGTGGAAATGGAAACGTGTCCCCTCCGCCCAACGATGCAGACGAAGAGCCGGATTATTTTAAAGACATGGCTCCCACCATCAGGAAGACGCAGAAGGTACAGAGCGAGTTCAGAGCAGACGAACTTTGGTTTTCTTTCTTTTTCTTTTTCTTTTTTTTTTTAGACATGGCTGAAACTTTTTGACATTGAAGAAAACTGCAAACATCTTTAACATTGATCATATGTCTGACTGCTTCGCCCTTTTATTTCTGGTCCAGATTTTGCTGAAAAAGCGCGAGCCGTTGAACTACCTGGTTCCTGATGGGTCAGCAGGATTCTCCAGCAGGCTGGCAGCCTCCCAGGACATGATGAGCTTCAGTCCGCCCTCGGTGAGAAACGCCTCGGCTTCCTTCGAGACGTTCTGTAGATTCTTTCGTTTTCACTTGTTCAGGTTTTTGCTTCGACTATAAACGTGTTGCAAAGCAGTAAAACTCAAATTCAAATCCTGTGTTCGGCCTGGACGATGTGGCTTAAAAATAAAAATGTCCCTTTTTTTTCCCCCATCCCATTTCTGATTTTATATATATATATATATATATATATATATATATATATATATATATATATATATATATATATATATATATATATATATATATATATATATCTTTTCTAAAAAAGAAATTACAAATGACAAATTGTTTTCAAAAAGTGGCTTTTATTCCAGTCACTCACTCACTCACTTCAGAGTGAAGTGATGACTTCACCAATGGTGCATTGGTGAAAATAAATGAAAAAAAAAAAACATTTCCTCCAGAAACTCAATCTTTAAAAACAAAAAATGTGATTTAATCAATAAAATTAAATTACAATCCAATATTATATTTGCATTCTCAATGTCCATGGAGAAAACATAAGTGACTTAATAAGAGACAGAAGAAAAACTGAAAACTCTCCTTAGTGATGGCGCAGACATCACTAAGAAACTTAAAGTATTTTAACCAAACGCTAAGAGTTTAAACCAAAGTTCCCCAGCGGCCAGAATAATACGTTTTGGCTCTTTAAGAAAAAGGAAAGCAGCAAACTTACTTTGACTCTGTGTGTTTTTTGTCAGGCTGAACTGGGCGAAATGGAAAACTGGCAGGAGGACACAAACGCTTGGGAGGATGAGTCCGACGCTGCCTGGGAGGCAGAGGAAGTGCTCAGGTAAAAGTTCTGCTAGACATCCTGCCGATTACGTCCACTGTAATAATTTGAGTTGTTTCAGTCACACGGATGTTTGGGGGGGAAAAAAACAAAAAAATGGAGCACAAGTTTGTTATCCTTCATATTCTACATAGTTACACATTTAAATAGTTAATACCGTCTGAATGGTTCAAGGAACAAGACTGTTCTCATTTTGCTTCTGTCTCTTTCCACCAGGGAACAAAAGATGGCTGAGAGGGAGAAGCGCTTCATGGAGCAGCAGAAGAAGAAAATGGAGAAAGAGGCTCAGAGGATGCTGAAGAAGGAGCAAAAGATCGCAGTCAAGCTCTCGTAACGTTTTGGAAATGCTCCGTTTCGAGCCGACGGGCGCCGGGGTTCGGGCACAGACTTCAAATCTATCATTAAAACAGTCTTTAAAGTTTCTTCCACGTGGATTATCATCAGTCACTACTTTATCTGTTTACAAACTGTCCTCCTCCTCCCGCTTCTACCAGCAGCCATTTCAGTTTGGTACGCGGCTGCACTGTAAAAACCCATCGGTCTTCAGAGCAGATTACACACCGAACAAGTGTGAATTAAAATAAAAAATAATTAGATTGTGACTTAATCTGGTTGGTAGTACTTAATTTGTTTGTTCTCTCCCAGAAGCATTTTGTAAACAAAACGTCTCTGCAACTTAAAAAAAAAAAAAAAAATCTCATAAAATCTTTATGGCCTCACAGGGAAAAAAAGGAGTGTAATTTATAACTTGCATCACTGTAAATCAGTGGGATTCTTTGCTTTGCTAATTGTGTTTTTATTTTAATATTTATGTCTTTCAGAGTCTGTACATTTATTTTTTATGGCTTTATTTTTGTCACTCTAATCTGAAGCCATCACTACACTGGAAATCTGCATTTGAATGAAAACTGGAGCTTTTAAACTTGGTGTGGATGAAGATCGATGGAATGATCAAGTCAAACTATGAATGATGGCTGTGGGTTCCTATGGCAACCTCATGGCTGCTGGTTTACCATTCATTCCTAGACATTTTGTCAAAGGTAATTATCCAGAGATTGATACTTTTGTTTCTATTTTTTTTCGTGTGTGTTGTTGGAGGAAATATTGCTTTTTTATAAAATATGGATCACCAAGGCGATAGAATCAATTGCTTCACCCAGAAAGAGGATTTAAGTGCAGATTTAATGTGTTTCCGTAAGAAAGAATTCCTGATCATTGCCTAGAACATTATTTCTGTAATCATGAAAACCTAACTGGGTGAAGACTAATATATATATATATGCATGATGATTAAGCTAAGCGTTTTAAAACCTCCATTGAAGCAAGTCAAAGAAGGCAAATTTTTATTCACAATGTTACAAAAGCTTTGCAAATGGCAGGATCTTGTTCTCTATTATTTATGAGGTGATTGAGTGAAAACGTGACTGTTTTTAACCTAAACAAGGGAGTGACGGTGGGCAGTTCTCAGAACTAACATGGTGAAACTGGTGTTTGCGCAGTTCATTTGTTTCCCTATGGGGCTTCATAAAGAGACATAGCATTTAGCTTTTCTTTTATTTGTTTGATTTGCACATTTTTTCCACAGAAAGAAATCATTTCCGTTTCTGTTCTTTCTTTCACTCCTTTTCGCTGTATGACTTCATGTTCAAAAAATTTGGTGGTTGAGCATAAACAAAGTTTTGCTCTGAGTTGACAAAAAGCCCTGTTCAGATTTGACAGGTTGTAAATCTGGTGTACAAGATTTTTTTTTTTCTTTTTTGTTTTTTTTTAATAAAAGCATTGATTCATATGTTTGCATTGTTTTTGAGGAACATTTTCTAAACTGTTAATGGGCCATCAACAAACGGTTTAAAATTTACTTTAGTGTGAAGGTTCATGCTTTTTATTAGGATCCCAACTAGAATAAAAAACTAAAATATACTCCAGTGAGTCTGTCTCCAATAAAAAGGGTTGGGATGAGATTTAAACTGTTAAAATATTGTATCTTATTGTTTTCCTATTAAAGAAAAAAAAACACCTGTCAATATTGATCTGTCATCAACAAATAGTATACAAAATGTACAGATTGTTTTATAAATACCTTAAACCAGCACATTGCCTAAGTATAGCTTCACAAACAACTAGATTACACGAGCAAAACTTGAATATTGGTTCATTATACACACACACATTTGAAGTGTTTATCTGTGTGATAAGTACTTACAGTTAATGATAAACCCAAATTAATTTTCTTAGAAAATCAGAATAGTTCCATTCACTAAATTAGAATATGCGTAAAAGGAAGTCTAAATAACCTTTATGCAGATGTAGCACACTTTTAATTTAGCCCATATTTCTGTATTTAAAATGTTTATTTTCATCAGTCTAATATAGTCGAATCTTAAAAGTAATGTTTTAGCTGTAAGCGGAAAATCATTAACAGAAATAAAAGTTTTGAAACATTGGTTTGTGTAATTAAGTGTTTTATTTTATTAAGTGTGCCGAGGAAAAAAATTTTACTTTTAAAATGTATGGATTAATTTGTCTTGATTTTTCGCATTGCCACTGATATATGATGTGAATGTCATGTCAACAAAAATAGAAATGTATTTACTGAGAGAAATTGATTCATTGCTTATTTTACACTACTATCTTCAGTAATAGCGTTTATTTACTTTTCTTTATTGGCATGTTTATGGTTTTTTTGTTTATTTTTGTAGAAATATTCATTGACACGCACTGGCTAAAGACATACTGTCCAACTAACTTCGGACTAAACTGAGGTTATAGTCATTCATGCAAAGGGTTAAGACCAGTCCCAAGGTACACATGACGTGTTTCCGCCTTGCACCGGAAGTTTGCGGAGGTTCAGCTGCTGTGACCGCGCTCCACCGTCCTAGGGGATCCTTTGTGAAAGCTAAAATATTTTGGAGCTGAGTTGTTAATGAGATAGCCACTTTACTTAGTGAGTCTCGGTGGATGGGATTTTTAGGGCTACGTTGCTTCCGCTTTCTTTACTTTTTGTAGTGCCGTTAATGGTCGTCGTATTTTCACTTTTTGATGCAGACAGGCTGCCGAATCTCGCGAGAAGTGGAATCTCACCGTGAGTAAAGCTCGGTTAAGTTTAACCCAGTGTGTTTTCTTGATAGTAATGTTACCGTTGCTTCAGCTGGTGGTGTATATTGTTTGTTGTTTTCATTTTGGAGTCTTTGAGTTAACTGACGCGTGTTTGCCTTTGTTTCTCCTCCCAGAACAAACACAATGAATAAAGAAGCCAGACTGAAGGCGTCAATAAACCAGAAGCTAACGGAGACAGGAGAAAGAGATAGGTGGGTAGGTTTTAATACAATATAGAACTCAGAAGGTAGGGGTATTATTGATTATGTTTCAACAAAAATGTCAACTTGAAGGCTTTTTTGTGCATAAAATTCACCTGCTCTCTTCTGTTTATCTGGGTGACAGATTGAAGGAGCTGCTGAGAGCTAAGCTCACAGAGTGTGGATGGAAGGACCAAATGAAGGCTCAATGCAAAGGTAAAAACACTTTTCCAGAAAGAACATGGCGGCTGGTATATGAGGGAAGCAAGGTTAGATTTACTAAGAAGAGGTACTTTTATGTTTCTCTCTATTTTTTTTTTATTTAGAGATGCAAAAAGGTCAACAGAATTTATATGATAGTTAGAAAACATCAAGGTATTCAGAGAAGGTGGTGTTTTCTTTCCTTCTGTTTTGTTTTTTTAATTCTACAAATAAAATAGGAAAAGCTGTCCGCACTAACATCTTAAAAGCTAACAAAGTTTGATTCTTGAAACTGTTGGATTTTACAGTTCTTGTGTTGCTTTTGAAATGTTGTTTTTTTTGTTTGTTTTTTTTAAGTAATGTGGTGCTAACCCCCTGCGCCACCACTGCACGCCCCAGAAAATTTTTTTGACACAATAAATCCGTCAAATGTCACTGGAAAACTGAAAAATTTAAATCAGAGGTTCCCTCCTGCTAGCATGAGGGCCCATGCAGGCTTGGATATTTTTTTTAAACCGCTAACACTGCATTTTTATACCTTTCTGAAACATGAACTATTCCAAAATTTGGTATATTTCCAGTTATCAGACTTGAAAAAGGCAGAAAGGGAAAAGGAAATCGTTGGACTAAAGTCCTAAATTTGAGCTAAAGTCTGCACATGCAGCATTCACTTTAAAGGGGTTATGTAAAGCCTGAGTGTTTTTTTTTTTTTTTTTGTAAACCTGTTGGCATAAATCAGAACAATTCACAGACAAACCCACATTGCTTAAAGTTTGCCACAGTCATTTAGTCAGATAAAGATATAACCTCTAAGTGAAGTTAAAGGAGAGATAGGAAAAATGTTGACTTTATTTTTAGTGTTTTTGTTTGGGTTTATTTAGAATATAGCTGACAGTGAAGAGGGCAGAGATGGAAATAAAGGTCGTGCAGCTTAAGGGCAGACAGTAAGACAAGAGTAAAACAAGGTCAGAGATGATGAGGATGAAGGTGAATAAGTTGAGGAGAGGATCGGAGAACTCTGCATCTCCAACCCTCTCAGTTGAACAGACTCAACAGATGTTGCACTGAATTCTGCAGGAGTCAAATCTTGACTCCAGGGGGCGCCGTCACGTCTCTAAATGTTATTTTGCTCTCAGAGTACCACTGCCAAATGAAACCCTCCTGAAATACAAATGGTCACTTATTCTGTTCAGTTCAACAGAATGTTTAACAAAATGGAGAGTTAACATTTGAAGATCATTTCCAACCAATGTGTTAGTTTGGTTTGAGGATAAAAGCCTTTAAGTTGTAGTGCAGTGACAGTTTCTGGTAAGAACGATCAGAATATCTATCTGTACTACACACCAGCGTTTGTCTGTGGTGCTTTTGAGAGCAAGTTGTGGACATAAGCCACAGCGCCCTCTGCAGGGACCAATAAAATAAAATCAACCAAGAGGTTTTCACAGGTTTTAGTTCCACTTTATATTAAGACAATTAATATAAGACAAGACATTAGTTATTGAACTCTTGACAGTCTTGATACTCTCAATAAATCCACTTGCACTATAAATTAGTGGTTGATATCTTTGTGACCTCCTTTGGAGTTTAACATTTTGGGGTTTAGTTTTTTTTTTTGTTTGTTCGTTTTGATCTGTCAATAAAGTTAGCTTTGAACTGTTTAATCTCTTCTGATACTTCAGTCTAACCGTGTTATATTCCTCATGCAGACGTCATCAAACAAAAAGGTCTGGAGCACGTGACGGTGGAGGACCTCGTTGTAGAGGTCACCCCTAAAGGAAGAGGTAATTCAAATAACAAATCGACACTACAGTGTCAGAAAACAGTGACTACATAATTTGTCATCATAAATAAGATGATTAAAGAAAGAAGGGAATTGCTAAATATATATATAAAGAAACTCAGATCCAGCGCATTCCACACCTTTGATCCCAATGCATGTCCACCGTTCAGAACAGAAGCATATCAGAAAGAAAACGGATGTATGTGTACGTACAATAATGTTGTAGGGCTTCATAAAAGAGTTTGAGATCATGTTTACCAGAGAAAAAAAGAGTAAATGTTGCAGGAAAGTAACTGATCAGTGTGTCTTTATTGCAGCCTTGGTGCCAGACAGCGTTAAGAAGGAGCTCCTACAGAGAATTCGAGCCTTTTTGACGCAGCACGCCTCATAATCAACATTTGGCAAATTCTCATAAAGATGTTAGCTTTTGTGTTGTTGTTTTTTTTTTTTTAAGGATTTATTGGAATTCCGAAATGTGTTTTAGAATTGCATATAAATTCTTATCATCTCCGACATCTACTCTGATAAATGTGTTTGTATTGATCCACTGATCAACTGATTCATGTTTTATACCAGTCAGATGTCGTGTCTCCTTGTGTATGAAATGTGCTGCTTGAATAAAGGGGTCAATTTATTAAATATGCATTTTTTTTCCTATATATGTGTATATACATAAAAAAAAGCACAATGCAGAAATTAATTTCAGGGAAGAAATTGATCAGTGTTCATCATCCATTAGTCTCTTAAGGAAGCTGCTCTGCTACATTTAATTAGGGTCTCTGCTGTAGTTCTGTAGATTTAGAGGGTGGAAGTGAAATAGAAATGTTTTCAGATGTACATTAAATAGTTAAAGATTGTTGCTTTTTAATATGACTGAGGGGAAAAACACTAAAATACTTGCACAACTCTAAAAATGCACGAGTTTGCAGATTTTCATCTGTGCACTTTCAAATCAGCTCATTTCTTAGGAACTGATTTAAAACATTGCTCCTAACAAGGTGTTTAGGAAGCCCAGATTTCTTTAGCAGTAGCTTTTATTTTGGTGTCTCAGCTTCCTTTTAACATTATACTAGATAAATTAGGGCAAGCCAATTTGCTGGATAATCGAAGACAGTGACACTCTGCTTATTAAATCAGGTTTTAGTACTTCTGACAGTGAGCAGGTGCCAAAGTTGTGCTGGAAAATAAAATCAGCATTTCCATAACAGTTGTCAGCAAGGGAAAGCATCAGGCTCTCACAACGCTCTGGCTGTCGGCCGCAGTGACTTTGGAGATGAGAAACCACAGTAGTATAAATCATCTCTGATTCTCTGTATGAGTTTGAAACTCCAAACAGAACTTCAAGCAACTTGGATTCTGGAATCCTCTCCGCTCTTCGGGCAGAACCCCGTGGTGTCCAAACTGTCTGCCATGTGGGCCAAAATGGAAACGTTGAACATACTGGCTTGGCCATAAATGTTATAGATTTTGAAATGAACAGCAAAACCCGATTTGCGTTGTGATTTATTTAGTCGGATTTGCGTGCTCAACATTAAACTGAACATGAAGTACTTCAGTGAAAGCAACAAAGTAGCCAGATTTTAGTTGAAAATGTTCTGTAAATGATGTTAAATCAAATATAAAAGACTCTCACACTTTTCCTTTGAAAGAAAGCCATAAAACTTTGACATACTTCCGAAGGCCGGCAACAGTAATCACAGTGAAGGACGATTTTACAAAGTATTGACTGCATTTCACAATTAGAGGCAGTATTATGTATTTTCCAGTCATATACTGCCATTTTATAGCACAATCAAGTAACTATTTTACCATCAGTTCTTATAAAAATGCTGCATATATAACATATGACTTAAAAGTCATTTGACTTTGTAATATATTGCATTGAAATTGGGTCGCTGTCCCTTTAAAAACTCCTGCTGTTTCTCGAGAAAGTCTTCACAACATGGCTCTGTTAACACTGTAACAACATTTTTACTGAGAAGGAGCTTCTATAATGAGCTCAGCTGATGCGTGGTTCCACCAGGTGCTAATTGTCTGCTGGCTAGTCTGAAGGAGCTGAGTGAGGCAGAAGCTTGGGAACTGTGTCTTGAATGCAGAGCTGGGTCCACCCAGGTGTTTCACATAGCTGAATGGTTGCCACGGGAGATTACAGGATTTCTCAAACATGCATGAAAGAATCAAGGCAACTGTCCAGGTATGTTTCTGATGAGGGGAATAAAATTATAACATGATGTAAAGCTCAAAAAGGTTGATGTTGTCTAATACTACCCCTTTTAAAAACGGTTTTGTTTGGGTCCGTCACATAAATCCCAATCAAAATACATTGAAGTTTGTGGCAGTAACCTACAAAAAAAAGGGGAAAACTTTCAAGAGGCATCAATACGTTTTTGTGTGGCGCTGTAGTTGCACAGGCATGACCTAATTGCAAGTTAATTTCATTTCATTGGAAACCCAAGAAAAAAAAAGTGTACTTCTTGGCATAATTTTTCACATTAGCGAGTAGAGGCTGTGCGTCGGTCACCCACACAAAGCTCCGGGAGTGTTTTCATAGCCGAAGGACCCGCTGTGACATCAGCCTAGGTGACAACATGCTGATGTACAGTTCTGTAGCCGAGGCCAAGTGTAACATTCCCCTCCATCTCCTGCACACACGTTGCTTTAATGGCCTACATCAATTCCCATGTTATCAGCCGATCTCCCCCGGGTGCCTCTTATAAAGCGGGCTCTGCACTCTGAACTACGCCGCATACCAACACCGGATAGAGTTACGGGTGACGCAATATATTATTATAGAGATTTGTATTTACGTTCTCATTCTGTGTTCTCAGCTTTTCTCAATCATCCGGGACCCGCTCGGCTCAGCTGTGGAGCTGTACAATAACCAGATTACTCTCCACGTCATAAAAAAGTCAGGCGAGTTAAAAAAAAAAAAAGGTAAAACAAACGAAAGGAAAATATTTGAGGTAAGATGTGGCGGCACATCTTGCAGGAAGCAAGAAGAGGTTTCAGTGAAGCAGGAGGTGACATTTAGGAACAAAATGTCACAGAGTGTTTACGTAAATTTTGTGTTTTGCAAAAAGGTTGTTTTCTGTCCGTTCCATTTCAGAGAGTCTCAAGAAAGTGAGATTTGATTTGTGGTATATTTAAAGGCGAGCTGCCTACTTTTATTTATTTTTTTTTTTTTATCTTTACCCCCAAACCTATTCAATGTCTAAATCCAGCTACACCACAATGTAAGAAAAAAAATTATTATAATTTGAGGTAAAATACCCGAAGAGGTAGTTGCTAGAATGTTACTGTGGTAAATTTGGCTGTAGTGCACGAGACACTACGATACAATGTTTGGTTGACCGTCACTTTAACAGTACAGAACCGTTAACTGTTTTCAGAACATGACCTTAAAAATCACAGATGTACTGTAAACATTGTTACATCAAGTTGCTGTAAAAACAATTATAAGCCTGACTTCAGTAAACTCCTAAAAATAACAGATACACCATAAGGCATATGTAATTCTGACTTATGGTGTAAAACTTTCAAAATTGCACACATTTCTGTTCAAATGTAAGGTTTTGTTTTTTTTCGTTAGCTGGCAACGATATTGCATTCCCTTGCGATAAATATTGCGTTCTCTCGCAATAACTTATCAAATAATCCCTGGTCTATTTGGCATAGAGTTAAAATAAATCATTTATGGTCTGCAGTAGCTTACAGCAGCATCATATATGCTTAATTGCTTTATTTTGGTTTTATTTGATGCTTTTCTAAGTAAAGATTCTATTTTACCTGTGAAATGGAACACAAATAATATACAGTCTACGGTATACAGCGATAAGTATTGATTTGAAATTGAACATACGTACACCTGTGAAAAGGCTCAGTGAAAATGTGTTTCTAAATCTCACTAAGGAAGATATTAACATACACAGTAAAACTTTACAAAACCTCGTATTGTAGCAGAAACACGTTCGGTATTCAAGATGCCGGATGAAATGACATAAATTACTGCGAGAGACCGCAAAACGTGCTGTGAGGTAACGTAAAAGAGAGCTCTGTACATATAACGAAAAACTTTTTTTTTTTTTTTAAGAGGAAAACGATATAAAAACTAACCTAAAAACGTTGTCGAAGCGCCTTTTGAATCAATTTCAATATTTACATTTCTTGAGTTTACGCCTGTCGTCAGTCTTAAAAAAACAAAATAACTTGAATTCAAGGCCTGGTTCCAGTTGCTTTTCCGCATCCTGCAGCCAAAGCCGTAGTTTCCATAAGGGTTATAAAGGTCTATTAGTTGCTAGAAGGGTACACAAGCTACCAATAATGGGGGAAAGTAGGAGACCCTGGCGACCTGTCCAGGGTGAACCCTGCCTCTCGCCCGGAACGTTAGCTGGGGATAGAAACCAGCAACCCTCCCGACCCCATTAGGGACGAAGGGTGTATAGACAATGGATGGATGGATGGAAGTATGAAACAACAGGAATACCACATTTCTCCAGAATTGATGAAAGGATGAGAATGAAACTGGTGATGGAAGTTGCCGAGAGGCCGTAAGCGGTGCTGAAGAAGCTGAACTAATTTCCACCCAGTGTGACGACAATCTCCTGGATTCTCCATGCATCTGGACTTCGGGAGAAAGGTGAAGACTGGCGAAAATCTTTCAAAACCTTCAGGGGAAATGTGCTCTGTCATCGTATTGGAATCTATCATTTGGAAAAGCTTCATAGCTTTTGCAAGATTTCCTAAAAAAAATAAAAAAAAGAAAAGTAAACCTGTGTCCGCAGAGCACTTGATGACATTTAAAGGAAAAAAAAAAAAAAGGCCATGCTACAGATGTTTCCACGCGTGCTTGTCTGCATGTAGGGAAGTGTGCAGACATTGGTTCCCCCACCCTTGAAACTGCAGCGAGATAGCAGCTGTGTCAATAGGCGAAAGAGCCAAAATGTGCGGTCCTTGCGCGCCGAGTCCTAAAGCAGCTCTACGGTCGTGTCTCTAGTGAGACCGCCGGCATCCAAAGATCATAAACACCTCCCGTACTGTACAAGTGCGGAGAAACGGCAGAGCCGGTTGGACACAGATGGTAGCAACGCGCTCATATTGTGAGGAAGTTTTGGGAAATGATGAGGTTATCCTCTCATTGCCCCAAATAGCATAACGGTGCACCTGCTTGCAGGGTTAGACTTGCAGGAATGACACACTGAATCAACAGTTTTTAACATAAAAAAAGAAAAACAAGTAAAGATCACGTTCTCAACAGCGTGTTTGCTGCACATAGAGTGAGATGAATGCTATAAATCATTTCATAAACACATTCTGGATGAAATATGGACCAATCCGACTCGGAACCAACGGGACTGGATTAAAAAAATTGATGAAAAATGACCTCATTGTAGCCATAAATGAACGTTCACTTCTCACAGTCATTTTTGGACAGCAAAATTTATGATCAATACAAAAGAAGGGATTTAATGGCAGTTTTCAGTGGGGGAGAAAGACCTTAATTTTTGGAGATATATCCTGAGGCATGATGAAACCAAAAAACCAAAACTGATTTGTTCAGATGTGATGGACCAACATTAGGGTTCATTACTGATTAGGAACTTGCTGGGAATTGCTAAAAAAAAATAATACAAAACTAAACAACAGGTGATGTAAAACGTTAGGTTTCATACATGTTTTATATAAATGAAAACTGGCTATTTTTAGTGGACCCTTGAGAAAGTTTTGATCACATACATTATAACGTTTCACCTTGGTCCAGCCAGAATAAAGTAAAAAAGAAGAAAAAAAAAGAGTATAATTGAAAACCTATTTAAGTTCTGAGTAGTTTTTGATTGTTGCGCATAGTAAATTAAATTATAAATAAAGCTGATGAAAAATAATTGCCTACATTGCCTTCAGTTCTGAAACAAATGGCAGAAATTAATAGTTACTTAACCAAGGAACCTAAAGGTTGTGCTTTTAGACTGTAGCAGGAAGCTGGAGAGCAAACTGCATGCAGAAGGACTCCAGATTGCAAATAGAAAATCAGAATTTTGAAATTCACCTAAAAAAATTAAAAAAATACTAGAAAATAACAAGACCATTTCTGAGCTTGAAAAGTTGAAAATTTGCCAGAAAAGTCTCAAAAATTTTGAGATGAATCTCAGAGATTTTCTAGAGGAAAGTGGGAAAATTCTGGGTTTCAAAAGTCAATATTTGTGAGAAAAAAACTCAGAAATTTTGAGATCTAGGAAAATTTTTAGAAAACATTTCGACTTTGGAAACTTTCTACAAGACTGGCGTCGTACAAGACTGCTAACTTTTGGCTACCATTTTTTTTTTCTTAAACATAGATCCTAATGAAATTTGATAGTTATTTTAATTTTTAGGGGGTTTTTTGTCAGCAAAACACTTGGTAGCAGGTGACAACATGTGACATACCAATGATTAGCCAATTTGTACTTTGGATTGTTAGGGGGGAGGGACAACTTGCAGGAGAATGTAAAAGTCTTCTTTGAATCAATAAGGTAATGCAAAACCAGGTTTCCACTGCAATACAACGTAGGTTCAGTATTATTTCAATATGGCCACTTGCAGGACGCTCGTACGCGGTTTCTGGTTTCCGTCCTCTGAACACGGGTGAATACCATGCTCAATAAAGTTCTCTTAAATTCTCTCACTTGGATTTATGACAGCTTTACCTCAGAGCTTCAGCCACTTTCGACGCCTGCATGCTAGCAGCCGTTAGACCTTTTTTACGTTGTCATTTTGATGCAAAGGAGTGAAAAACACCCCAACAACAACAAAACAAATTCTGGAAACATAAAGATTGAGCTGCAAGCATCCTGCAGTGCGAAACATTTTCAACACAGTTGCATTCTGTTGTGTCTCCTGGGAACAGTTTTCTACACCCTAATGAGGCGGAGGAGGAACCTCCTCGCTGTTATTCCTGGCATCGACGAGCCAGACGTGCCGGTGTGCCACTCTCGCACCAACCCTCCCACCCTCGTTTTTTCCCCACTCGGTAGCCCAGTGCAAATAATAAATAAGGAGAAACACATCATCCCCGAGGTTTTTTTCTTTGTTTTGTTTTTTTGATCCATGACCTAAGAGCAAGTCTGCCAAAGTTAACACAAAGCAATCTTAGGTAATGATCAGCAAAAGCGTATAAAGTTTCATAGAGCATGACTTCACATAATCATTTAGATCAGGCAGACTGACTCAGCTGCCGTGCAGCTACAGCAAAAAAAACACACACACACACACACACATACATACACACATTAAAAGCAGCACTTCTGTTTAATATGTTGCCGAAACTTATTTGATACGGTGTGATGTTGTGGTTGGGATTAGCTACTGGTCATAAATAGCAGCATTTTTACAGAGGCTTTAAGACATGCCCATAAATGTTTATTCTGAAAATATGTGTCAGATTTTCCATTCATTTACACACACAAGTGGTACACACACACACACACACACACTCAATCAATCCCCGTACACGAACAAGCTACTACTTTTGATAGGGGCTGTGTGGCTCACCTACCAGGGCGCCGTTCCAATAGAGGGCAGCACTAACTTTTGAAAAAAATTCCAGAATATGTCAGCTGCTGCCCAAAAGATGTTTCGTTGCAGCGTATACCACTGTGAACGTGGGTTCTTAAAACGTCTTGCATTCATGCAGCTAAAATTAAAGTCTTAAAATGTCTTAAACTCATTTAAAAAAACTGTAAGTTGGCCTTAAAGACGTTAATCACAGGGCTTAGATTTTGTCGTGGAAGGACTATTTAATCTGAAATAGGTAGCTTTTTTCCCATGGGACTTTTCTGTCGGCGTTTGAGTGATCTACAAACATAACGGCTGCGCTCAGTGGAAGCCGCTATGGCTATTTAGCAGCAGTTACTAACTTAGCTAGCTTCTTAGCGTCGATCATGTGTGAAGTGTAATTTTGCAGCCTGCTGGCTGGACGACGTTCATCTTCGCCACTAGCACATTTCTGAACAACGCTGCATTTATTCTGTGCTAAAAAGCTTGAGAATAATATTAAATGAAATCTGTGATTTTCTTTTGTACACTTTTGTTAAATTTCATTAATTATGTTAAAATGTCTTAAATTTGTTAAATCTACAGACACCTTGTGTACATTGAAACATTTAGCCCTACATTGCCATAAAAAGTGAAGTTTGTATTGGATTTAAAGATTCCTACTTTGCATTAAATTAAAAGGGCAATTTCACATATTTTGAGGAGTTGAGAGCACATCTGATTATTTCCTGTTCAAAATCTAAAAACACTAAGCTGAACTTGACAAATCTGTCCTGAGATTTTTGAAAGCTTTATTGTAATTGTGAAGCCAAAAAGGCAGAAAAGGGGCGGGGCTCATGCAGAGTACGGTTCATGCAAGAATCGCTACTGCTCTCACACGCGCACATACACGCACATATGCGAACACGCACACACACACACACACACACACACACACACACACACACACACACACACATCCAAAACGCAATGCAGCTTGGCTCAAATTGATGAAAGTTGTTTCCTGATTAGAAAGAATGAAAGAAACCTCCAGCTCTACCTACAGCACAGTCAGAGTGCAGAGGGAGAGCCGGGGGGTCTCTGCGCTACAACGCAGAGGGGAAAAAAAAACCAAAAAAAAAACCGAAATACAATCCAGACATTGTTTACCCTGCTCCCGATGTAAAGGCCACTTACTGTCGTGTCCAATGCCTAACCCTTAATTTGCTGCTCCTGCCTTTGAAGTGTGTGCACATTTCTGTTTCCTGACACACTACCTTCTGCTCCGTCTGCCTCCACCCTGAGCCCCAGCAGTTGATATTGCAACTGGATAGGCCATGTTTCCATGTGGGGGCTCTTTTCAGGCCTGCCCTGATGATAAAAAACACAAGTTGAGGAAAAAGCGGGGCGGTGGTGTTGGGGGGACGGATCAGCGCCGGGTGCACAGATCCTCGGAGAGGCCCCATCCCCGGCCCAGACAACGCTGCAGGGGATTAGAGCACACCCTGGCAGCAGAATGGTTTCACTTAAGAATTTCAGTAATCACTTTTAGGAGTGTAATATATAGCTGACCTTCGGCAGCGCCACACGACCCCCCGCTCCCCGAGCCATTTGATCAAAGGAAGCGGCGGTGACTGCGCAAACAGGCGCTATCAGTGGACTCCAATGGATTTACAGCCTGCTTCTTCTCTCTTGTCTCCCCTGAGTCGTGTGCTGATACTCGCCGAAAACCAGTTTCATCTTACAGGACTCATTTTTCTCCCTCGCTGCCTCCCTCCCGCACTAATTTACGGGGGCCAGATCATGACATTAAGGAACTTAAAGAAGGCGGAGGAGGACGAAGGAGAAAAGGTGGTGAGAGGGAAAGGGGAACGACGGGGCTGGGGGTGGTGAGGCGGACGATGTCGGCTGAAGAGGCCTCTGGGAAGGGAGCGGAGGGTAGTAGAACCTTGCAGGGGAGGGGGAGGGCGGGGGTATGGGGGGGTCCTCATGCACCGCCCTGCCAAGCAGTATGAGCATCGTCGTGGGAAAACCTCGGCTGGGGCTCCTTTCTTTGCTGGAGCAGCCAGACACCATGGCCCGAGCGCCACAGCAATAACGACAAGACAAGAGGCCAAAAGGCCGACCCAGTAGGGTTTATATGGGGCCTTAAATCACTGGAGGCTCTGACAAAGAAAGTAAGAAGAGACAATGTCAGTATCATAGCAACTATTAATAACCTAGTTCCTTGGCCCGTGAACACAGGTGGGATGTTTTAGGGTCTTTCTGCTACGTTGCGCTCTTTTCGTAATTATTAATGCTATATTGGCGAGTATGTAACATGACCTCCAGATGTACCTCATACTTCCCAGGTATGACATTTTAATAGGCCTTTTTATGGCTATAAGTGACACAGCTGCTCTATCAGTTGCAGCAGCTGATAACAGAGCAGAGTGAAAGGGCTACCAGAGTACAGTGTCAACATGTCAACCTTTATGCTTTAACCGGGAACAATGTCTCAGCTGGTTCAGTCCGCAGTGGCCTGGTAAAAACCGGCCCCTTGTCCTACACTACGCTTCGTACTGAGGGTCTGGACCCTCGGTGGTGAAGAAACGCTTGCTTCTTGGAGGCGTGGGCTGTTTGTTGAGGTTTTAAATTTGCTAACCAGAAATTGGCTGTGCTTTAAACAACTATTAATATTGAATGCTAATTTAATATTTAGAAACGTGGCCAACACAGGCCGAATGGCTTTGTTCCCTTACTCCGCTGCCATTGCTAGAAGTACAGGTAGGCTACAATTATTATTATTTTTTTCTACCCTCCAGGGGGTCTTTTTGTGGGCTCTAGTATCCCTTATTTGAAAGTAGGCTGACAGGAAAGGGGGAAGAAGAGGTGGCAAGACGTGCGATAAATATCGTCGGGTCCGGGAATCAAACCCGCGACGGCCGCATCGAGGACTCAAGGCCTCCAAACGTGGGTCGCGCTATCCCCTACGCCACTGCAGCACGCCCAGGTAGGCTACAATTCTAATTGACACCATCATTCACAACCTCTCTGTCTGTTCACTGATTGGTCCGCTTAAAATTTCACTGGATCCGGAGGAATTCACATCAAAGAGAGAAAGCCCAGAGCCGTGAAGCAGGATTAGAGTAGAGTAGATTTTTAGTAGTAAAAATCTTGTGTTAAATCTAAAAATATTTTAATAGTTTTTTGTTCATTTATTTATTTTTTTGGTCAAACATTAAGACAAGACATTCAGTTTAAACCGGCTGCGAATTTAGCTAGCCTAAACGTTTAGCTAACTTACTTTAGCACACTTTTTTAATCAGCGAGGCTAGTCCATGAAGATACAGGCCTGCAACATGAATATTCTTCCATTTCCATATGTATATTCCATAAGAAGAAAGGTTTGTTTTGAATATAAAAATATTTTCTTACAATTTGAAGAAGTTTGTGAATTTTGCTAGCCTAAATCTTAGCTATTTTTCCAATAATACACCTTTTTTTTCAGCTCATACAAACCCCCCCTCCCCCCCCCCAACAACTTATAAATAAATAACTATGTATCGCATTTGTGGGAGAAAATAGCACATTTAATATTCTCGTAATTCAAATTATATGCTGAAGAGCCTGTTGGCAAATGAAAACTATGTTACCTTTAAGAACTGGGCGGGTCTCCTTGGAGGGGTTTGTGCTTGTGATAGGTCACGTGCAAGTGAACAGTATGCAATAGGATGATGTTACGACACAATATGGAAAGCAACTAGTGACAATGTTCATTTGCATAAATGCCTGATAGGTTTACAGTGACAAGCTTACATCAGATGAAATATCTTATCTTTAGTCGTTTTAAAATCTCCTGCTGTTTAAATACAATGAAACCTACCTGAGTTCTCCATGAAAAAGGCAATTTTAAATAGTAAGGTGACCATAAAACAGTTACATAAAACAAGCATCAGAATTTCCTTTCTTAGAGCGCAGCAGGAAGTACCACCAGCAGCCACCTGAGGGAGTCAAAGCACAGACGACAGGAGAGAGCTGTGTATATAAAGAACACTGTGTATGAGGAGATGTGGGTCATTTAATCCTGGCATATTCCCAGCAGAAATACACACATGTGTAGACCTTTAAATGAACCCAATATTCTTAGCCCTTGAACTTGTTCACTTCTTTGTCACCATTACAAACAAAAACGTTCAAATATATGCAATTGAGATTTTGGCCAGTGCACAGAAAAGCAATTTTAAAGTCTTGCCACAGACATTAAAATTGACCGTTCCATAGCTGATCATTGGATCATTGTCCTGGTTGATGATTACAGTTCTGCCCCAGTTTTGAGACAGTTGCAGCCACTTTTTAACATATTTTGTCATTTGTAATTATTATTATTTTTTTTTTAGAAAAGAAAGCAGATTTGGTATGAAAAGAATCTGACATTATATATTTAAGCCATATATAATTTCTTAAATATATATGAAATATATACTGCCACCAGTAATGGCACCAGTATGGCTAATACTGGTGCACTTCCATGTGCACCAGCATGATTTAGAAAGACCCCAATGGAAATCTGTGTGGAAGACAGACATTCACCTGGCTAAGAACAGATCCACTGTGAATTAGCCCTGGGCTTGGTTTTTTACTGTAAAAAATAGAGCAAAGGACAAAAAAAACAAACAAACAACAGAAGTCTGGGCCAGACTGAACGTTGCCTGGATGTCATCAAACGTGAACAGATCTGAATCCAGCCCGGTTGTTACGTAACACCTGCGTTCATCAAGCTGTGACAAAGAGGAAATGTTCCCACTTTCTCCCAATCACCTGATAAGATCCGCTGTTCAAGATCTGCTTCGCAAATCTTGAACGGACAGGCTTCTTCTTCCCTTTTTTTTCTTCTTTTCTTCTTTCTTCCTGGTTTGACACTACTGTGAGCAAGATTGATAAGTGTGAAATCTGAGTGCTTGCCATGTCGTTACCATAATACATCTGGCTGTGTTGATCCTAAGTGCTGTTGAGTCAGTTACAGTAAGAAAATAAAAAGTTCTCGTTTTGCTGAAAAAAAAAAAAAACTGGACTTGGAACGCAATAATGTAACCTCCTTATTAGTTTCCCATTCAGCGCCAGCTCCTCTCAACATATGGCTAACACTTGCTGTTAGCTGGGGAACTGGGAGAACTTTCTTGACCCTTATGATTATTGCTAATTTCGGTGGAAGAGAGTGCGACTCGCTGGGTGGGCAAACGAGCTATCGGCCTTAAAAATGATTAACAGCGTGTCTATTTTGATTAGCATCAACCCATTAAAAGCCCTTTCCACCAGCGCTGTGTTTTACAATCATCATTCAGCGCCCGTCTCTTTCGCACACTTCCTGCGTTGGCCCTCACAAGCGTACGAAGGAGAGGGGGGGCAGACATGGAGGCGAGGCGGCCCAAAGCGGTGTGTTCGTGGTGGTTGGAAAGGCTGCGAGTGTTTGGATCAGCTGAGGCTCATGTGGCTGGCCTCGACTTGCTCCCTGCGACCCAGCGGGGCTCACCAACCAGCTGCGCAGCACCCACTACACATTCCTGCTTTATTTCCTCCGAGTTCACCTCCTCTCGTGTCAGACCGGCCGGGGCAAAATATGTACCAGCTGCAACACCGCCAGGAAAGTGGGAGCACACTTTTATTTGACCGGGCCCATTGAAACGCCGCCCATGTCACTTGCTCGGTGCGCAGGTGTTCCAGTTGTAAAAGGGGGCAACACTCACAAAGGTTTATCTCACTTTTTGCGGGTTTTGTCAGGTGACCAAACGCTAATTCGGAGAAACATGTTCTCGACTGGATGAAAAGGACACGTTGCAATCTTGAATCCGTAAGTCTGTTGCTACAGATCATATGTTGTTTTGCAAAAATATTCATTATCCTTTGAGATGTTCTCCCTTGATGGCCTCAAACTTTGATGTACTTTGAGATTTTATGTGACTGACCACTACAAAGTAGTTTAATATGCATTAGAAGGTAAAGGAACTGGGGGCTTCAAATGTTTTTGGAACTAAAATGTCTGAAAAGTGTGGTGTGCATTTTTTTTCAGCCCCTAAGCCTCACCCCATTGCTTTAGATCAACACTCCTTATAATATAAAGCATTCCTTTGGAGTACTGAGAATAAAAAAAAAATCATGTCCTTTTCTTGCACTTTCCATTTATGCACTACCTCATGTTGGTTTATCACGAACTCCCAAGAGAACTTAAAGTGTGGAAGACTTCAAAGGCTATCAATACTTTTGCGAATCACGTTACTTTCTTGACTCACTGAAACATCTGCAGTGAACCGTAATGATATGCCTCTGTGGCTTTATTGACAAGATCTATTGCTCTGTGAATGCTTTCTTATCATTTTAATTAGCTTCTTTTTTTCTCAACTTGGAAGTCCGTAGGCCCAATTCCATCTGATCTGTTTACAGCAAAACATACCCTTACTCTGAACTTGCAGTGTAACGTAACACCTGAAAATCGCTGATAACATTTTAGCTCGAAGCGCTAACCCTTGTGGAGTGCAGCGTTTCAAAAACAACGGCGCTGTAAAAACCCGTAGCCTTCGTTGAGTTTTAATACAGATTTGCTTTCAGTAACATTAATGTTTCCTCGAGTTAAATCTGCCATTTGCCCTTGAAGTTGCAAACTGTACTGACACACAAGCTTGAACAACATGTCAGATTTAAAAAGTAATGTTTGCACCATTTAAGCCAGTTCCCGAGCTGATTGATGATCCGATGCTTTATTTTCACTTCATTGTCGTTACACTCTGGAGACACAAACATGCACAAAACTGATATGTACTCCAGACTAAAAAGTTTTCTATTTTTTTTCTCTTTTTGACACACTCCACCATAGCGAGAAAGACACACCCTTCCCCGCAGACCGCCGTCACAGCACTCCAAATCCAGCTGTCAAAACTCAGCAACTTCCATCACACAACAATACTAAGATACTTTTGGGGGCGGGGGTCCCCCCCCTCAAACATTTTGGTATCATATTTCCTACTTTTCGCCTCTCCTCTCATTTCTGTCACCTGTACCGTCCAGCTCTCTCCTAGCCCCGTATTTTCGTCCGTCCAACGGCCGCAGGCACGAACCGCCGCCGTCTCACATTGACTGTGAAAACAGCTTCAGGGAGACCTCCCTCGACCTCACGCCTCACATGTGAGTCAACATGTCCAGGAGGAACAATAACACCAAAATCCTCCAAATTAGGTCACGTCAAATTAAAAGAGGTATTTCAGGAGGCCACACAAGCCTCGGAAGGGGGTCCAGTGGAAAGCTTGCTTGAGGGGTTGGGGAGGGCATATTTGCATGTCAAAATACACTTGGATTACATTTAGGCAGAGAGGCTCGAGAGTGTGTTATATCTCTGGGATTCTGCATCTTTGTTACCATGAAGTCAGGAGTGAACACAGGTGAGGAAAGTCCGCTGTTACGCGAAAACTTCCAGATCAAGACTTTTGACGTAATTGGAGCGAGCAAGCGTTGCTCAGTCGGACTGACAGCAACAATATTGTTTCAGCATTTGGTTTGCAAATGTGAACCAAATGCTTAAGGTGAACAAATTAAACTTTGAAAGCTTGGTGTTTATTTGAACGGGGAATGCCACTTCTGGAAACTGGAGCTTTGTGCGTCCATGGAGCTGTTGCTACGTGTGGATGATCATCATTTTAACACATTTTGGCTGCTTCTTTAAATGGCATGTTGTGGAATTTAGTCAAATGTGTAACTTCTCCCATTTACAGTGCTGTCATATTTCTATTTTTGTTTTTAGTCACAATAACAGCCTCCTGAAACAGGTTTTAATATCAGGGATATCATAGGAGAACACAATATGTAGTTTCCGGGTGAGGATTTCTCTTATGACAGGAAAAAAAATGCCCTTGTTAAATCAACAATGAACAAATCCCACTTTTTGTTTGATTTCCCTAGCTACACCCAGGGCTAATTACAGTCTGAGCTCAAGAATCAAGAAATCATTTAAATAGTACCTGCCTGACAACATAAAGTAGGGCAAAAGACCTTAAAAAGCAACATATCACACTCCGATCTAAGGACATTCAAGAACAAATATATAAAAAAACAACAAACATTAACATCTGTCAGGAACAAAAGAATCACAATGTTGTGTCAAAGCATTTGACATGAAACAGTGGGGAACCTTCCCAGGAGTCTGGCATAAAACTAATACATCATTTCAAAAAAGAAACATCAACCCACTTGTCAAATATGGTGGTGGAAGTATAATGGTCTGGGTCGGCTTTGTAGAATATCCTGAAAGAGAACGCCCCGCCATGAATCAAGCTCAACTACACCAGCAAGGTCACGCCCCAGGAAGGTCTAAATAATGCCAAAAGAAATTTCATTAAGCTTTTGGAGTGACTTAATCAAAGTCTTGACCTAAATTCGATAGAGATATGGAGGTGTGACTCGTCATTTTCAATTCAAAGAAGTGTGGGAAAAACTTCCTCCACTGTTACTCATTGCCGGTTCTCGAAGAGGCGTGATGACAGTTATTGCTGCCGAGGGTGGCATAACCATTTATTAGGTTTAGGGGGCAAATATTTGTTTCCGCATTGGGTCAGGTTGGTTCGGATGACGTTTAACGCCGTGTATTTACTCAGGCTATCTTTCTATCATATTAAAACTGGGTCACCCTCCAAATCTTTTAGGGGGTAAACACGTTTCCACATCGCTGTATCTCATCTTTCTCCCAGATTATGGGAGCTGATAAGGTCTGGACCTCGCTTGCACTTACAAACAACCACTTTGCAGCTCCAAGCATTCCAGGGAAGTTCAGACTGGCCGGTGATTTATTGCCAGGATGTGGCCGTATAGCAGAGAGTGTGGATTCCAGGTTAAAGTAGCTGGTGGCACGGCGGGTCACCGAGATAGCTGAGTTACAGAGCAATCTGGGACTCATTCGGGAGTGCTCCCAAAGGGGCTCCTGACTTGAAGGAGGTGGTAAATCCTCACTCTGAGGACTTTGTTTCTGCTGATGTTGCGCAACAATGCGTGGGGAAATAGTGAGCAAAGCTAACTCTACCAAGCTTATCTTTTTTTTTTTTTTTATGAAGAGACACTATTTTACTTTAGCATCTTTTAGTCTTTTGTGTTATTTTGTCTGATTTATACTATCTACTGTTCCTGACTGCTGTTTCTACTTTAAAACCCACATTGTACAATGTGATCTACTTGTCTCGGAAATTTCCTTGTGCCTAATAAATCCAAAGTTTATCCTCTGCTCTGTTTTTCTGGGTTTGTTAAGAGAGATTACTGAGCCTAAGTAGCCCAATTGGTAACATGTCAATAGCTAAGGTTTAGCCTATAACACGACGAGTTGGTTATTAAAAATATTTTCAAGAGTAGAAAATCAAGAAGAAACCTATAATAAATGTATTATCTTTGAAAAGTGTCGAGCTACAGTGGCTATAAAAAGTGTTCACACCCTTCTTAAAATTATGCTGGCAAATAGATTGGGGTTATCATTTGCAAGCTTTTTCAAAACAACTTTTACTAAAGTCGCAACATTCAGTCTTATTTGGCAAGATTTCACCAGTTTACCGCACACAAGCTCTGTTCTCCCCTGGGAAAGTTCTTCAGATTTTGAAGATATTTCTTGTCCACAGCAGTCTTCAGACGATCTGACTTGATTTTGTCTAAATTTAGTTTGACCCTCTGGCTCAATCCAAAAGTCTAACTTTTCTGTCACAGATCGGAGTGGGTGCCTTAACTTGCAGTGATGTTAAAAAATGAAATCCACCTTTTTACCTTTAGTTTTCTAGCTAAACACCTGAAGGTTTTCAAACTATGAATATTTTTATCCACCTTGATTAAAACCTCAGTTCCATCTGAACTAAGCAACATAATGATCACAGCACCATGTTTCACAGTGGTGAGGAGTTTCAGTGATTCTAAGCATTGTTTCTGTGCAAAAAACAAACAAAACCGAACAAAAAACAAGAAAATTCAAATTATGGAACAAAACATCAAGTTTGGTGTCCTCACACCATAAAATACTGTCCCTAAGGTTTTTTTTTTCTCAACAATTTTAGTCAGACTTGTAGGTTGTTCTTGGAAGAATAGGCTTCCAATTAGTCCAAACACATAAATAATAGAGAAAATAACAAAGAAGAACACAGAAATATCATGTAGGAAATTCCAGCAGCAACCTCAGTTGTTAGCCTTTATTACTCCTTCTGCATTGTTGAGTCTCACTTTAGCCACTAAATGTCTGGACTTGGTTCTCGCCAAGTTTTGGGTGTTCCATTGACAGTCCGTTTCTCTCTGTGTGGATGTAAAAAAAGGGCAGGAATGTGGGTGGATCCCCGAGAATGTGGGCATACGACACTCCAAAGAAGTCATTTTCCGCATGTATCTTTGGGGCGACCAGTTTCGCAAAAATCTCTCGTTATATTTATTTGTTGCGGGTTGGCCCGTCCAGTCAACGCGGTAAGCATTCTACTGCAAGTACCGCCTTCATTCATCCTGTGATGTAGATCAATGGGCCAATCAATTATTGGGGTCTACTGCCAATCAAATTGCTCATGCGCAATACCCTCTTGCACCGACCCTGAGGTGGTTCCGAAAATTCGGCCAAAGCCACACGTGCATCAGGATTTTATGTGGATTCACAAACCAGTTTTTGTGTTGTCTTTTTGATAATGTGGGAGAACATTTTGCAGTTTAACTCCTGTGCCATGTTTTTCCTACGGTTGATGATTGCCTTTACTCTTCTCGGTACATAAATGGTACATAAAACTTGCAGAACTTTTTGTCCCACTCTCCTGATTGATACTTTGAGTTGACAATAAGATCATGGCAATCCTTTTTAAGCTCTCTGCAAGTCACGGCTTTAGCTAAAATTGTGGAAAAGTTTCAACCAGACACCTAAATTTAATTTGTCCTTTATTAGCTTCACGCTGAACTCTAACAAATTGTTTAACGACATGCACTCTTAGGCAACCAGGTTGTTTCACTTAAAATAAAAAAAAAAGACCACCCACTAAATGATCCAACAGAACGCCACAGCATATGTAGAAAATGTGAAATAGTTTGAACAGTTTCATTGGTTTTACAACTGAATCACGTCATTTTGGGTGGATTTGATCACTTTACATGTATGAGAGCCTGTTGACTGTCACGAGCAGAAATACATTATATCTATGTAAAATATGTTTCATCTCAATAAACAAAGTTTTATCTCAATATAACAGCCTGAACGTCCCCTGCAGTCGTTATCTCAACACTTTTTTACCACATGGGGGAGGTGCAACACCATCGTCACTCTCTGGTGGCTACATGTTTGGCCCACAGCTGCCTGTTTTCAGTCTGAAGCAACATTGTCTTTTACTCTTCATGTAAACCTCATTTTAGCTCAGGTCAGGTTCTTAACTCATGTGAAATACATAACTGCATATTTCGTCACAAACATCACAAAGTTCATTAGCTAATTGTAACAACCCCCATACCCCTTCAAATAAATAAATAAAATAAAAAAAAATAACTGTGGATTTACAAGAACAATTTGAACCAGCTGTTTTTACTCCTTGAGAACCAGTTAATGACAACACTGAAGTTGTGGGTTTGAACCTGGGCCTTCCTATTTGCCTCCCAGCCCCCTTCGACCCCGAAGAGTATAAATCAGAGGCAACAATCAAAACAAACAGCACAAAGTTTCTAAATTACTTTTCAGGGCAGCAGAGTTGTGTCATAAAAACCTGCTTTAAATATGGAATATGGGAAATCCTTAGCGGGGGGGGGGGATTCTGAGGCAGCCATTTTGCCACACCCTATAACATATCCAACTCCTAGACGACACTATGCGTTAAATGGTATTTTAGAGATTTTGCCAAGCACAGCAGTTAGTCTCCACCTTTCATGTCTGCCTTTAAACTTTGTGTTCAACTTTGTTTCCTTTTGCTTTTTGGCTTAATTTACCGGTAGATGAGTAATTGCTTCAAATGTTGATATGATGCATTGGTGAATGTCACAAACAGATGAACTCAACTCCTTCGCTTGATGTTCTCAAAACCAGGTTTCCCTTTGCACAGACTTCTAATGTCAGTACAGAAGGAAAGTTCTAAGAAACAGTAGTAGGTGTTGCTGTCAAAGTGGATTATTGGATTATTTCTTTAACCCAAATGTTCAAGAGTTCATGTTGGGTACGTTGGGTTAAAATGAAAGAAATTCAGTTCAACAGATGGGCTCATTTTCAGATCAATCTGGTTTTAAGATGGCAGCCTGGGGTGACTTGTCTTATCTGAGAGTTAATCTCTGGAAGGAATGTCAGGGCAAGATCTGAATCAAAATCTCAACGATGAGGCAGAGGATCTGTTTGCTCTGCATTGAATTAATACTTTTTTTGTTTTAAAAAAAACAAAAAAACAAAACTTATATCTAGATGCTGCTGCATTTTCTTTACATACATTTTCTATTTATGTAAAAGTACTTTGCAATTTACTTAACTTATAGCAAAAAGTTTTTCCCATGTTATAATTGCTAATCTGATCATGTCAGATTAGCAAAACTGTCTTGGGTATACATGGGTCCTCATGTGACATTTACATATTAAATAAACACAGTGTGTCTGTGTATTTTTTTTTTTACTGCACTCCTCCCCTTGTGCTTGTTCTCTGTCTCACTTAGAGGAGTAGCAGTCTGCACGACTGGTCATAAAATCAATGTAGATGGACTAAGAAGCTACAGTACCTATAAGAAGTGCTCACCTCGTTGAACTTTTTACCCTTTTTGTAGCTTTTTACAAATCAATCATGATTAACAGAATTTGTAGACAAAAGTTTTCAATATAAAAATCTAATCGCACAGTGATAGCGCTGTAATGGTAGCCAGGAGTACTATAGGCCTTCCAGACACAGTGGTCGTTATACTGCAACCACATGACACACAGTCACTCCACTCAGGTGATAATACACTCCACACATTGTGAGACTAATAGCACCAATTGACTGGACCTCTCTTTAACTAGGCCAGTCACTTCAAAGGGGGTGGATATCTATGCAGTCACTTATTTTATGTTTAAAATGTGTATTTAATTGTCATTATGTTTTGTAGAAATCAGATTTCACTTTGACATTAAACTCAGTTTTGTCAAAAAAAAAAAAAAAAAAAAATCTAATTGAATTTAAAAATGAGTAAGTCATCCAACCGGGTGAATACTTTTTACATGCACTGTTTATATATAGTTCTGTAATGAGTGCTCTAATAATTCCATAAAACAACATAGTTGGTTTTAGCTGTATTTATCTAATAAGCCTTTGCGTTTCTGATGTTTTATTCACTCCAGTTTGCTCTAGAAATTGTTTTTACCAGCTTACATAGCATTAGCTTTTGACAAGCCAGTCCAAAGAGTTGTTCAAGATTCAGATTTTGACTTAAGAATTTGTCATAAAATCAGAATATGCAGATATACAAAATATACAAAAATGTAGACAAAAAAGAGAAGCTGATTAATGCAGCTTTTTCTGTTTCCACCAATTGGGAAAAATTGGTGGAAATTTTTGTTGTTGTTGTTGCCAAAACAACAACAAAGTAAAAGCCAAAGCTTGCATCACCAGGTGAAATAAAACAACGTCTCCTTCTAGAATCGTCTACGTGCTCCAGCGGCGGTATGCGACACGTTCAGGTCCTCGGCGGCAGAGCAAGATACCGAGCACTTGTTCTCCGCTGCAAGGAAGTCGTGCGGTTTCACAATTCCAAGATTATGAGTGAAATCTGCAGTTTCCCCCCCACCACTTTAAGTGGCTGTGGTGCACGCAGAAACCCACTGAGACCAAAGAAACATACACAGTGAGTTAGTACTGGGATTTGGCCAAGATAAATGACTGCTTCAGGTGAAAACAAACCATGGCTCCAGCAGATTTTCTTTTTTTTTTCCTTTCCCCTCGATATTTTCACCCCTATTTGGACATTTTGGGGTGACTTTTCTTGGTGTGTGAAATGTTGGCTGTTCAACTTTCTCACACTCTTTGGGCTTGTGAATCACTCAGAATGAGGAATTAAAGTTTAAGCGGTCCTATGCAGATGTGGGGACGTCTAACGTATTGGGAATTAAAGGTGGAGCCATTTTAAACACCTAACGTTGGATTATCGTCATTAAATCAATCTGTGCTTTGGGGACATTACAAGTGGGGCGGATCATGTCTGTAAACTTGGCAACAAATAGTTTCTAGCTTATTCATTTACAGTCATTTAGTGCAATAAAAGCTCCTGAACTGCTATAAATTCTTCTTTGGGCTTTTTAATTTTGCTCTGTCATCAGGTCGTTTACCTGCGAGCAGCTTCATAATCGCCATATCTCAGCTCCAACGCCCAATTTGAGGTTTTATAAACATAACTGTTTATTTTAGAACGTCGTGGTAAAAGAACCAAGCAACATTTATATTTATTAAATGTTGCTGAATCAAACTAATTTAGCTACAGCTAACACTCTACGACCCCTCTGACATCTACACAGCAAAAACATAAAATCTTACCAAGTAATTTTGGTGTGGTTTCTAGTACAAATACCTTAATACACTTGAAATAAGACAAAATCAGCTTGCAGTAGAAACTTTTCAGCAAGATATAAGAGGTTGTTTTAAGACAAAAACTCCTTAATATGTATGTAAAAGTACTTTGCAATTTACTTAACTTATAGCAAAAAGTTTTTCCCATATTATAATTGAAACAATCTGCTAGTGGAACTAGTAATATTTTGTCAATATTAAGGAATTAGTGACTCAAACAAGTTCTTACATCTTGCTAAAAAGTTAGTTGTAAGTTACTTCTTGTCTTATTTCAAGTTTATCAAGATTATTTGCACTATGACCAAGGCAAAAATACTTCTTTCTCAGCTATTTACTTTAAAAGATCTTTGGCATTTTAATCATTTTTTGTAGATGTTTTATTCTGCAAGCAAGAACAAAACAACACACACAAAAAAAATCAAGACAAACCTCTTTATCTTCTAGCATCTCTGCTGTTGGGTCACGTGAGTACTGAATGAAAGATTACGGTGGTCACCTGAGTCCCACCTGAGGGTAGGAGGAAAGTTCACACAGGCCCCGAATACCATCAATTAAGAGAACAATTGCTTTAGTCACACAATTATGAGCTCAGGGTGACTAAATGCAAAAGGCCCCGAAGGGACATTTGCTAAAGATCTCTGCAATCTCATTGGGAGCGGTCTGCCCACCCCCTGCTGCTCGTCACCGGGACCACCAACAGGGAGTTGCTCAAACGGACATCCGCTGTCACAGCGGTGACAATCCCCACGAGATTCAGCTGGAACCCACAGTCACAATGACGTCGGCGTTAATGAAAGCAGTTCCGACGAACGCCAGCCGATCGGTACCTGGCGGACTCCGGGGGGAGTCCAATAAATGTTGAGCGGTCCAACACGAAGCATGTCGTTCGAGTCGAAAACTGGGATGACTTTTCTGTTTATCGCTCTTATACAGTTGTTATCAAGCAGATCACATGTGTATCGCTCCCAGTTCTGCAACCTATATAACTTCTTTTTTCTTTTTGTAGCCTACACCGTCTTGCTGGTATCATTTGTAAAAACGTGACCTTCAAATAGTAAATTATTACTGGTTATAGGGGGTACTCAAAGTATCCAAACCGCAGACGGGAATGTATTTTAGTGGGAATTTGATGTGATAGACGTGAAAAGAAGTTAGGCCTTTCATTTACTCTGATACCTGTAAATAAATTTCAGTACAACCAATCACCTTGACAAGTCACTGAAATAGTGAATAGGGGTACACCTGTGTGTAATTTGAGGGGTATTAGAGAACACTGAAGGTCACCCAGTGTCGCAAAGAACAGAAAACAACATTCAGAGTGTTTATGGAAAACAGCAAAGAAAAAAAAGCTCCCTGATCGAACACTAATAGACATGTCAGTCATGTGGCAAACGTAGAAAACGTTGCTCTTGTCAGATGACGCCAAAATTGAGCTTTTTGTCAACATGCACCATTTTATACATTTATACACAAGATTTAGATCAAAAACACAATTTCCTTAAATGGTCCAGACAAGATCCAGAGCTAAATACAAGTGAGAATTTGAGTCAAGACTTGGCAGTTGCTATTCTTACAGACTCTACATAAAATTTCTATGAGCTCGAGATAATTTCCAAATAATAAAAAAAAAAACAATTTGTAAATGGGCCAAAATGTTTGTCTGTAAATGTGCAAACCTAGGAAACACACCTCAATTTACTTGTATAGTTGTAACTGCTGGTAACTGGTTGTAACCTCAATATTTCCACAAAACACAGTGAAATTCCCCTTCTGCTGCATGCTGATGGTGGCAAAAGAAATGATGTATATATTTCCTTTTCTGTTGACCACGATGTTTCACACAACAGAGTATCAGTGAGGGGGGTGCTATCAGATTTATAGTGGATCTCATTAGCTACAGCCATCTTTTCACATTGCAGCCTCACATGTAAAATATTATACAGCATGTCTGCTGCTGCAAAGGCAATGCTATGCAAGAAATTTATAAGTCCAAAATATTGCATGTACTCATGTTGCAATTTCTTAATATATATATATATATATATATATATATATATATATATATATATATATATATATATATATATATATAATTGATTAAAACATATTTTAGTTTCATTTTTTTCTTTTTTGCATGATTTCATAGACTTTCTTATACACTTTATAGTTACCTTTGTGACTTATGAATGGATGAAAGTAGATTTAAAAAGTACATGAACTTGTTAGGGAAGAGCTGCTCCGTATATTCATGGTCTCAGACAAAATGTATGCGACTAGATCTGGATTACATCTAGACTCAATATTCCAGCTCATGTCTGGATGAGGTTTAGCGTTAGCATTGAAATCGGTTCATTGCTCAATGGGCTGCCATTGCTTTTGTGGTTTATATGAAATAAATGAACAAAGAACATAAATGTATGTATGCAATGAATGTTAAAATTTTTTTTCATATCTCAGTTTTGTATTTGCTTTAACCACTTTAGTAAGAATATATATAATAATCTGGATAAGTCTGGATATTTGAGAACATATGTAAAAATTTTTTGTTAAAATTTCTCATTCTGTATGATCAGGTGTTATATTTTACATTATTTTTTTATTAGCACGTATTAATTAGATTGTGTAAAACTGTACAGTTTTATAAGTCATTGTAGTTAGGACACCACTTATTACCGTTACAATATGATACGCCACAGTCAGTCTTTTGTCATATGTTACGATTTTTCTTTCGGTTTGTTATCATTTGCACCGTAGGAACGTTCCACTAAACATTTCACACTGATGAAGAAAAATAACGCTAATATGCAATGAGATCAATAATTTTCCAGTGAGCTAATGTGAAGCAAAACAAAACAAAAAGCTCTGAATAATTTGCTGAATAATTTTAGAAGATGTTGGTATGTACACAGTTTTCAGATAGATTAGCTGTTGAAACAATCACTGGGTGTTTGTAAAATCCCTCTCACATGCCAGAGGGCTTCATGGTGGAGGCAATTTGCCCTAGCATTCCAGGGGCCTCATTCCTCATCGTACTCATCAGGATTGTCTTATTTATTTTTTCAAGTCAGATGCTTCTAAATGAAAGGCAGCCATCTTGGGCACACAGTTTTGGATTTGTAACTCAGCAGAGCTGCACACTTCCACCAGGCTCTGGCTTTTTTTTTTTCTTTTCTTGTTCTGGCAACAGCCTTCCTCCTCAGAGAGGAATAATCGTGCAAATGTGTTACAGGTGGGATTCATTAGAGTGAGACCTGGCACATTGGTACTTGCTCTGCACAATTACCACGTTACGAAACGAAGGGAACGGGGGAAACGCTTACACACAACCACAGGGCGTCGAGGATGACTGTACACCCCCTCCCCGCTCGCGCGGACACACGCACGCAAACGGAAATGGGAAAAAAAAAAATCTATATAAATGCAAACATATTGTGCATATGTAACAGCATGCACGTTCCGCATCCACAGCTGAGATTTAATGGAGCACTTTCATGGCTCTCAGATGAGCCCTTCAAAACAAAATAACATATTAACGGAGGCCGCTTGTGCCTGTGCTATTTCAACCGAGGACGGCGAAAAGAAAATGCTCAGATTTCACAAGTGTTTTCGATCCCCGCACCGTTCCCATGCAACCTCGCCTCTCAAGACGAAGCTCGACGCCGATCAACGCTCCACACCTTTAGGACAAAAAGACGGGCGCCAAGCGTTGTGAGACGTAACATCTTGCGAGAAGTGAAGTCCTCCAGCTCCTTCTCATCATCCGGACCGCGGTGCGAGTTTCTAATGAATAATGCATCCGGTGCGTTTGCTGAGCGGTAGTCATGTCACAGAGGATCCTTCCAGATCATGACTTCCTTCACCCTCGTTTTTTTTTATTTTTTATTCCATGTCTGCGTGGGAACCTCCTGAAAAGGACCGAGCGCTTTGCACAGACGGCGAATACGCAAGAGAGAGCTGGACCAAAACCGAAGGTGTTCAGCAGATCCTAATTATCACTGACTACTACAATGCGTGGAATTCGTTTGCAGTGTTGGAAGCAATAAAACTTTGGTCCTTACAGCTCTAATGGGAACTGGCTTGCATAGTTATGTGCTTTTTTGATTTAATTTGAAGCGTACTTGAAATCTCCTCTTGTAAACTCTCGGACTGGCAGCTGTTTCTTGTCTCTGCACACGTGCGCATTCTGTTAACGCGCGCGCTTTCGTGTCGTCAGAACGTTCACGAGGCGAAGGCAAGGCCGCTGCAGCGCGAGACCCGTTTCCGAGGAGGTTAAGATAATGTTTTTCTCCAAGTAAATCACGGAATTTATGAATAAAAGCTACGCGAGGTAATGATTAATTTAATTTCATATTTCCAAGACCTTCAGCTTCCAAAAAAAGGTCCACATAAAACCCTCGGCTAATTAGCTTTTCTAGGTAAGGCAACACAACCTTGCCTTCTTTCTGTCCACATTATGTCACTTTTACGTGCTACCCAGAAAACGTTCTGTTTTGCAACCCATTTCACATGGAACATTATTGCAACACCTTAATGCCACATAAATTACTGCAGATTTTTATGTAGAGCTGCTGTCACAATGTAACTAATCTTTCCATGTTTTCTGACACATAAAAAAATATGTTATTTGGCTCTGAACATAAGGAAATGAAGAAAATTTGTGGGAATATTAAGTTCTGTGACACATCTGATGACCCCCTTTCTTATATAGTTTATTCATATAAGGATAAAGGGTGTAGAATATCATAACTTACAATATGGATGTGAGTGGATCTTCAGTAGTGCAGCCAGAGTCTCTGCATAGCATAGCATGAGTCTTGACAAATTGATAAAACAACTTGCACCAAGTAGTTCGCTCACAAATTTAGTGAACATTTTTGATACATTTTTTTTTTTCAAAATTCAGTGAATAGGCAAATTTTTTGCAAATAATGTGGAGCCACGTTCAACATAAACATCTGCCAATTCTGACCTTCGAATAGATGGCAGTCCACTTTACGCTCCCTTTAAATTTTAGCTCCTTTTCTTGTTTGCGCACATTAAAAACAAAAATAGTCCTCCATTGATGTTTACTTGAGTTCTACGTTTCGTCTGAAACCAAACATTGAAAACACCTGTGAAGAGACTGCATCCATCCCTGGACAATTTGGAAGACGTTTTTGCAACGGGGCAAAGTTGAACGGCGAGATTTCTTTAAGGAAAAACCTGAAGCCATCATGCGTAGCTTCTGCATCACCCGCCGCCACTGCCAACAATAACTGCCAGGGAGACAGGTTCATGACAAGCAACAATCTCGTCAGTGAGCCCTCCCAATTTTCCAGTCAACACCGTTAGGCGAAAGTAAGGACGATCACGTCGTCCGGCAGCCAGAAAGACCGAAGCTAGGTTGGGACTTATTCCTGCACGAGTTCAGTGTTTGAACAGGATTCGGGTGTCCGCAGACTTGATAGTTTTAAATAGATGGAAGGCGGTCAAACAGGGAAAACTGAAGCAGAAGAAATAGATTCCTACCAGGTTAAGTTTTGAAGGCGGTCATTATTCTCATCAGCATTTGCTTCAGCATTGCTATCCACAGCAGCATCCATCAAGGGTTTGGGATCCAGTTGACCTCTGGCTCAAAAAGTTAACGCTTGCAACTTGAACTCTCTCACTGATGGTTTATTTTATTTTTCATTCGAATGCTAATCTTCAGGGAGAAAATGTGACAGTAAAATGCCAGTATTTGCAAGGGTTGGGGTCTATGAATGCATGCAAAAATAGCTTAAATCCTTGAATGCTTGTTACCCCTTATAAAAACGCCTGTACTTCAAACACAAAGTATTCCTTAATATGCATTAATACACATACAACTCTTAGAACTACTGCAGAAGCAGGTATCTAGAGTTTTCTTTACTTCTGCTCTTCGGGGAACAGCCAATTAGTGCCAAGAAAAATCAATGGCGCTTCTGGATTGGCTGCATTGCAAATGCCAACCAACAGCAAGTCAAGAAAGGTTACTCTAAGTCACAGGTTTAAGCATCAGCCTCAGATTCTCTCAACGGACAACTCAGCGAACGGACGATTTTAGAACTGTGTCACGGAAAAGTTTGCAACTCCTGAACAGCGAATACGCGGGAGATCCAAGGCACTCAAAAAATACTTGAAAATTTATACCAGAATCTGTTAAAAGTCACTTCCACCCTATTGTCATTTCCAGTGTCAACAGATTAACAGGAATATAACTGAACGCCGTCAATCCTTGTTTCTTACAGCCAATCACTGGAGTGTTGCTCTGGCTGCCCCCTGTTATGCCATCATATAAAATCATGCAGATTTAGTATTTGTAGTTTGTTTGTTGTATTTTAGTCAAATCTTGTACTTAATTAAAATCTACAGTGTTTTGTTGACGTAAAATGTGTTGGGTTTTTTTCTTAAAAAGAATGGTAACAGCAGATTGTGTCTTCATTGCCTCCAATCAACAGACTCCCACTGCAGGACTAGAAATGCTAAGTTCAACAATAACAGAAACACAGACACTTTCCTAAAAATTAAGCTGTTTAATTCAAGATTAAATTAAATTCTTAAAAAATAGGAAGTGTCTCTTCAATACATTGTACATGCTTGATCCCATGTGTGAGTCACACCTATCCGGCAAAGCACTGACACCTGACCATCAGGGCACGGTGCATTCAGGTGACCTGCTTCCCTGAGTGCACAGCCAGATAATTATTTCCAGTTGCATTCAGAGTAAGCACACTTTTTTTTTCTTCTTCTTCTGCGCGAGCAAAAGAGATCAGCAAAATATTCCCCCCTCATTTTTGCTTCTCTGACACGCTTGTATAAATACCCGCCACCTGGTCAGAGGAGTGCCTTTAGGGGAGCTATCAAAGCATTCGTAAAAATCAAGACGTATGTGACATCCAGCGAATTTCCTCCCATGCTGCACACGGCAGGCCAACTCAGGAGGGCCATAGTTGGGGTAAAGTTTCCCCTCTTTTTTCTTTTTCCTCCTCCCTGGCTAGCAGCTGATGCCTGATTGACTGTGATGTTTTTTTTTTCCTTTTTTCTTTAAGCCCTTCATGTCCTCGCCGCTTTCTTCTTCGTATGTCTTCCCTGGCGCTGCTTGCTGCTCCTGGAATTCCAACACGGGTTTTGTCCATCCAAGACCTGACCTGAAAATATTTGTCTGCTCAAGCACTTCACTCTTTGCATATGAATGACTCAAAACCGCAGCGTCCCCCCCATGCCCTCCTCCTCATTCTTCATTTACAGATTCAGGGTTCCGCGTCGGCGTTTGCGAAAACACCAGCGGAGGCAATCGGATATTGGGCGCATGACTGTGAATCAATGCATTTGAATGTGGAGATCTGTCGGCATCCCGGCGCGATTTCACTTGCGAATGAAAACATTTACAAAGCTGGGACTGATCACACACACTCACACACACATACACACACATGCACCGCCACCCCGCGCCCCCAAACATATCTGGAGTTCTGAAACTCTGGAAAGGCAGCTGTGATAGACTGCTGCATTGCTCGGATGTTTCGCCCAATGATGACTGGTTGTTCGGTTTTATGCAGTTTAACCTGTAGTGGTTTGAAGACTTTTCAGATTTATCGTATTTTCCGGACTATAAGCCGCAACTTTTTTCCCCCCACGCTATGAACCATGCGGCTGATAGCCCAATGCGGCTTTTATGTGGATTTTTCTTTAACCACCAGGGGGCTCTTTAGCAGGAAGTGTATCAGTAGAAATCAAAAATGGAAATCAAATAAGAAAGCGCTAATTTTCACTTAGAACAAGCACATGCTAGCAGCAGGCACGACGGAGAAATGTTTTCTAACTCATACCCCCTCATCATGAAAACCACACAAAGAAGTTCATGTGATGCAGCTTTTAAGTTGAGGGCTATCGATCTGGGAGTACAGGAGGGAAATAAACGCGCTGCACGTAAACTCTGAACGAATCCATGGTTCGGCTTTGGAGACGTCCTCTGCTGCGTTCTTATGAAAAACCGAGAGCGGCAGAGATACCAGCGGCCTACATATGTACGTTTCCAATTTAAAAAAAAAAAAACAACAACTTTGTAGATGTGGCTTGTAGTGAGGTGTGCGCTCTATAGTCCGGAAAATATAGTACAAAAGAAAACTAATAAATAAATGACTATCTTGGATTCGCATGATTGTATACATGTATTTATATTGTATTTTTCCTGTACAATTTGGGTGGAGGCTTTATACAAATAAGCCCGTTGAGCATTTGCCTCTTATTTTTTCTTCTCAGTATTTTCGATCTGTATTGTAATTGTGCACACTAAACTAAAAAAAACCCCAAAACACTAATTTTCAAAGGCACTTAAAATTTTTGCCAAAAGTATAAGCACATTTTGAAAACAGGGTCCAAGTTCTTCATAGTAATACACACAATTAGTGCAACACCTTAGTTAATTTGTAAGATGCAACATTTCAGTCAAAACTCTGCGATTTCTAACAAAAACCCAATTTTTCTTGTCAAATCATCCATCGTACGGTCTAATGTTGTTGGATTCTGTTAGGGTGTTTTCACACTAGACACTTTTGGTCCGCTTTCAACGGACCAGAGTTGTTTTCCCCCAGTGGTCCAGACCTTTTGTTCAGGTGTGAATACATTCATAGGAATCCTGTCATACACCTTGAAAAGAGCCACCATTCTATCTGAAGAAAAGTAACCCCAGGTCATGATATCACTACCACTGTTTCTCACTATGATTGTGGTGTTCTTGTGGGAATGTTTTTTTTGTTGGTTTATTTTTGTGCCAAGGATACTCTTTGGACTTGTTGTTGGTTTTATTAGACTGTAACACATTCTCAAACAGTCTAGAATATTTTAGACAGGCTTCTATGGTTTTTCTTTGGACGAAAATGCTTCCAAATCAAAGAGCAACATGTAGAACACAACCACACACGAGAATTTCTGCAGCTTCTTTGCTATGACTTTTTGATATATCACTGTCAAATTAACTGCGGCTGAGTTTAGGAGTGTACCAAACAAGACTTAATGTTGAAATTAAATCAAAAGGTGTGTGAAACAAAATATGTTGTGAATTGAGCAGCCGTGCCCTCGCAGGTTTTTACGTTTGACCCACGCTTTTTTGTTTTTCAGTTGAATCGCACATTAAGTTTAGAAATGATTTAATATGGCCTCGTTTCTTCATCTTAGCAAAAAAAATAAATAGATTGGCCTCTTAAGAGGGTTGATCAAACTTTTCCTATTCACCGCACGTTGCAAAGACAGAGAGTAACCTGTAGGGGGCAGTGTTTATTTTACAACCCAGCCTGACTGGCTAAAACTGGTCATGTTCAGTGCAGGTGAGAGCAGAGACTGCTGCGGCCAGCCTACAGAGATGACTACATGCCTTCCATTCTTCAATGAAGCCCACTCAGTGGGTCCTGCACTTTGGCACTTGAAGTCTACACACACAGACACACACACTCTATCCCATTGGTCCACATAGGAGGCCTGTAAAGTATTTCAAAGTGCCAAACAGCTGGGAGATTGTAGACGTTTGAGGGACACTAATGCACGAGCTGAGGCCTATTGTAAACAACATTACTCAACATGAAAGCCCAGCCTGTCCCACGGGACTTTATTTTGGGGGTTAGGGGGAGTGGTGGCACTTGTCCGTCTGACGACACTCCAGCTCGTTTGCAGAGATCAGGGGCCGGAGAAACGATTTCACGCGGACGTTTCCCCCAATCTGTGGAACCTCACCGAATCATAACGCAAAGTCCTCATCCGATCCTCCAGGGCGCTCGGAAGCGTGCGCGTATTATCCCATAATAGCAATCAATATTCTACGGAGAAGCAGCTATCGCAGCTGTTTCAATACCACCCCCCACCACCCCCAATCCGCACTGGAGCTCTAAATTGCTCTTTTCATTTTTTTTTTTTTTAAAGCCTGAAACTTACAGCCGCCTGGAGAGTACGGCTGGCCGGCGCTTCACTTTCCTTGCAAAAATTATGAATCCTGCAGAAAACGTCGGCGCGTCACAAGGCTGCCGAGCTCCCAAACGTCTTGTGCGGCAAATGGTGAGGACCCGTCCCACCGAAGGCAAGGTTGCGGCCTCTTGAGAGGAGCGAAGAAGCGGCTGCAATGTTTGAGGAAGATCCAATCAGGAGAAAAAAGGGGGAGGAACATACAGTAAAAGGGAGGCAGTGAGGAGGAATAACACTCCTTTGGCTGCAGACAGTCAATCGGAAATCGAGGGACGTGCTTTGAAAAGTCAAAGATGAGAAACGTCTGAGTTTCTCTCAACTGTCAGAAGAAAGCCCGTTGCTTTTCAATTGTATGGTTTTAATCAGGTAAACACAGAGTTGTGATGAGTCTCACTGACCTACATTTGCTTTTTCTTTTTTTTTTTTAAGCAGCTTTAAAAGTGTATAACTTAAGATATAATGAAGACGCTTTAAAATAATCTGAGAATTCTTATTACGAAAATGTATTCAAACCCATTGAGCTTTTTGACATTGTGCCCGATTGGAGGCACGAGCTTCAACATATTCTGTTGTAATTTTAAGAGACAGACCAACGCGCAGTTCTGCCTAATTATAAAGTGGAAGGGAAATAATTCTCGCTCCCTTTGCTCTGGCACCCTGAATATAAACCAACCAAATGCCTTAAGAAGTCGCCTAATTAATAAATGGAGTCCATCTGTAGTTAAATTTCAGTGTAAGTCCAGATGTTCTGTGAAGGCCCCAGAGGTTTTGCTGGAGAGCGTTAGCGAATAAAACGGCATCACAAAGACACAGGAACTTATCAGACAGACCAGGGAGACAGTTGGAAATAAAAATGGACTTTTATTCAACTACAAAGTTTGCTTCTGGTGGTAAATGAGACACGAATCAAAGGATAATCAAACGACGTAGAAGGGATTTTACTTTTATTAAACTTATTTCTTTTTGAAAACGAGTTTCATAATTGCATTTTCTTTCATGTCATGCATGCCCTTCTCAATATTTAAAGGAAAACGGATCTTTTCGAACTTTACATCATGTTATAACCTTATTTCCTCACCGAAAACATGCCTGGAGTGTTGCTTTGATTCTTTCAGGCATGCTTGAGGAATTCCTTGAATCTCCCGTTGCAACCATTTGGGTTGCCTAAACGCTTGCTCTCTCACCTAGCGTCAGCAGCAATTAGCTAACACCTGGTGGAACTGTTGAGATCTTACAAACTACTTGACAATGCAACAAAGAAAAGAAAAAACATTGTTAAACAATTTTTAACAACTGAAGAACATAGTTTTCTAGAAAATGACACTATGTGCCTAGAAAATACAGAACACTGCCCCTTTGTCAAAGTCAAGCTAGCATAACTGACCTACTGTGCAATGCTCTAAAAAAACGTTAAAGACTATGTAGAGACGTTGTTGTGATGACCTCCTGAAGACGAAGTGTCGGATAGAGTGACAACCTTAAATCAGGGGTCTCAAACTCCAGTCCTCAAGGGCCGCTGTTTAGCAACGTTTAGATGAGCCTCTGCTGCACCACCTGAATAGAACAATTAGGTCATTAAGGCTCTGGAGAACTGATCTACACAAGGAGGAGGTAATTAAACCATTTCATTCCAGTGTTTTGTACCTGTGGCACATCTAAAAAATGCAGGACAGTGGTCCTCGAGGACTGGAGTTTGACACCCCTGCCTTAAAAGAAACCGAGGCCCAATTCAAAGGCATTAAATTGAAAAGTCACTGCCCCTTTATTTTTTAAACCCTTCCTATAATTACTTACCAGCTTTTTGCCTGGTTTTGCTGGCATTTTGGTGATTTTTCTTTGCTGATTTTTGCGCCAGGTTTGTGAGGTTGGACCACGTTATGTCGAGACTCTTACTGAAATCATCCATAGCCGTGATCCATTTTGAGTAATTCCACACATATTAGTCAAAAAGAGAATTCTCCGTGTTCTTTTGTTACTAATTGATGCTATTATTTAGGCAAACCATCGAGTCTGTTTTTTTTTTTTTTCTTAAATTCCCCCTGTACCACTCGGTGACCCTTCCACTAGTCAGGCTCATCAGAGATTAAAGGTGAACACAGGGGCAAATCAGTTATCAAGTCAGAAACACTCATCATCAACCTACCACTGTGCTATTACTGCACAGGAGCACACACACACACACACACACACACACACACACACACTCCGTCTACCCTCATCCGTCCTGCTATAGAGGTCATGACCTCATGTAGCAGCGCTCAGGAAGGAATGAGGGTAAGGTTAAAACACATAGCTGATCCGGATTTCGAGTGAAGCTATCCTCTCCGTGCCGAGGTCCAACATACACAGAAACATAGCTTAGCCAGGACATTAGAAAACTGTTTCATAAAGCGTATCCTGCCGCAAGATGCCTGCCCTGCTCGTTTCTACTTGTCAGGAATATCATATTATCATAAGTCATCACCCGCAAACATGTTCAGAAAACTTCCCCTGACATTAGAAGTATTGCTTTTGAAATTCCCTTGCCGCGAACGAGACCCTATTATGTTTCCTTTTCTGCTTACCCGAAACTGTTTGAAACATCGAAGCCTCACCGGAGCATCCCGTTTTTATCTGCGTAATCACATTTCTCAAGACGGAGCCTGACGACTTGTTTTCAACAGAAGGCGCTCACTCTGTGTGTGGTTTGAAAACCGATAGAGTATTCCAAGCCCTCGCAGTTGCAAAAGTTAAAAGGTATTTTGTTTGGGAATTTCAGTATTTTTGTTTTGTTTTCTGCCAAAGGCTGGATAAGAAGATTGCCGCTGAACTCGGTACAGGACGTATTTAGCAACGTCAGGCCTCCAGTCAGCTCAGCTCAGATGAAAAGAAAAAGCAAGAGGAATAATAAGCCAATTTGTTTCATGTATCAGCGTTTGGGAAGCAATTAGAAATATTTTTTTTTCAAGATGCTTATTCACAAACTATTTCATTTCTACAACTACTTGCCATAGTGGTGACAAATATCAACAGGGTTTGTGCAAAAGAGAGAAGACAAATTTTATTTTTGGATAACTGAGCTACACACATTCTCTCTTTTTATATATATATAGTTATGATTTACAAGACAATTCCTCCAGGAAATTCCGTTCAAAACTTCTAATGCAAATTCATCATTCTCAAATTTTGCGTGGACCTGCAAGTTTCACCAGTCATCACAACTTTTCTGCATAAGTGTTTTTAATTTTTTCCTTCTTTTCTTTTTTTTATCTGTTACTTTTGCCTGAATAATAATGCTGCTGCACGTGGCTAGTGTTAGCGAAATGCTAATCAGTTAATTCATGCCAGTTCATCATATTAACCTCGTTCACATTGTTCTGAGCTACATCCCTAGATTTTGTACGAAAGCTGTGCTCACCGTTTGTGTCCACATTTCCAAAAGAAATCGGTCACAATATAAAGAGCATAGAGTCAGAAGTACGGCTTAAAACAATCCACAGCTTTTTCAAAAAGGTGTCGTGCAAAACGGTAATTTTAGGCAACTTCCTAGAAGGACCAATCATGTCAACTTGCAAGTTGTTACAACTTCTTATCGGTATTGTGGAGTAATCTGCAATCTGTGAACGGTCACTCCTTAAGTTGCTTGTCCATTGACTGCTGAGACAGGGCTTCAGGTCACCATGCTCAGCAGGAAGCCGAGTAGACTGATAATAGTATAATTCATCAAGATCTTCATAATAGAAATAGTTTTGCATCTTTTCTTTCATAATGAATTTATTTTATTGTTTTTGTGGCCCTTTGACTAGATTCGATACGTAGCGATTAACACTGTAGTACATTTTAAAGAATGGCAACTAATACCACTTAATGGTATAACAATTCTCCCATCCCCAGATACCAGGACTTCCTTGTTCTGGAAAACAGTTACAATCAGCTTTATTCACCAAGTTTGTGCACAGAAGCAAGAAATTTGACTTTGATTTCACTAAATACATGTAAAATATAAATGTACAACAAAAGGGTTTGGGAAACTTAAGCTTGATCTTGTATTTTAAAATGAGTTCAGTACAGATGTTGGCTCCTCCCGTATAGGGTCTACATTTTTCGGCACTCCAAACACATTGAGATCAGGAGAAGCGGGGCACAATGAGACCATGAAGCTAAACAGATGATTCATAATTGGAGGACCGATGAGTGACGATGCAGAAACGTCTAATTTGGAACAAAAAAAGAAAAGCAAAAGCCAGGAACAAAACAGAAGAAGTGTTTCTGTGTGGAAATGTGGGAAAGTAGAGTGACATTGCTAAAAAAAAAAAATATTCATACCACTAAAACGTTTTTACACTGAGGCATGTTAATTAAAATAAAAAGCTTCAATGTATCTTACTGTGATTTTGTGTGATACAGCCACAGAAAGGGGAGTGGAAGGATTGAAACACTGCGTATGGTTTTTCAAGCATTTCTACAACTAAAGTCTGAAAAGGCTGAATGTTTACAGTCGCCAGAGAAGTAAAGTCCGTTGTACCGTACCCTTTCTAGTTTTACTGTAGATGAGGAATTAAAACTCTGCAAAATCGTCAAAACTTGGGATATTTTTTCTACACTAATCAGAAAATTTTCAGATTTTTCTTTATGCCGTTTTCTTTAGTTTTTATAGTTTTTCTCTACCAAATCGCTGAGTCCTTTATCAAACAGTTGGGTTTATACTCTTTAACTTGCGCACAGCTTGCATCGGATCTTATTTAGGTGAATACCAATGCTCTTGTTTATTTTATTTATTAAGAAAATGTCAAAAAAACCTGTGTCAGTTTTCTTCCACTTGGCATCTATACAGTACTTTCACAACACAGCTTTTGTTTTATAAAGATAATAAAAAAAATACTTCTGCAAGGCGTTATTATTCGTTGTGAACAATCTCTTTATCAAAACATGATAAAATCGTTTTTAAAGTCAAAAACGTGCACAAAATATTACAGCTCTGTTATATAAATATTACTGAGCAAATATTTCTAATTGTCTTGGTCATATTGAACTGTTAGCTAAATCTTTTATAGTTTATACAATAAAATATTTTTTAAGAGACACAAATATACCCAGAATGTTAGCTGCCAGGTATGACAGAGTATTAAGGTTATACCAAAAAAATAAATTAGAGAAATAGTTATGAAATCCAGAGAATAAAGTCATAACATTTCAAGAATTAAGTTGTAATATTATCACTTTTTTCTTGTAATACTGCAACTTCAATCTCGTATTACTCCGACTTTATTCTCGTCCAAATTGTTTCTTGTAATACTATGTCTTTATTCTTGTAAGATTATTCTCATTCTAGTTTTTTATAGCTTATGCAATATAATATTTTTTTAAGAAACACAATTTAACCCAGAGTCAAAGTTACCAGGTACGACAGATTATTAAGGTCATACTAAGAAAAAATCTAATTATGAGAATAGAGACATAACATTTTGAGAGAAAGGTCGTAATATTATGACTTTATTCTTGTATGAGTTTATTCTCTTAATTTTATGACCTTATTCCCGCAATTTAAATGTATTTTTTCTCAGCTTGGCCCTCCGTAGTAACCAGGAGACAGAATTATGAATCCTAAAAATGTGCTGCGTCATTAAAATGAATAAAAAATGACATCTTAGCACATGTAAGTATGAGACTGTTTGTTTTTTAAACGTCTTCATTTGTAACTGTTTCGGTAAGCCACCTGCCTGGCGGTGCAGTTCCCAACTACACAAACGTTGGACGTATCAGATTTCATGCAGTTTGCTTCTAAAGTCGCCAAGGGCTTAGAGAACCCAAGCAGCGAGTTCAGGCCTCGTCATCTGGAAAAACAGTGGCTTAATGTTGTAAAGACCTAATGAAGCATTAGCTCACATTGCATCTACCCCCACCGCGTTCCCTTTGCTTCTCTACAGAGGAAAAAAAAAAAAAGTCACAGGATTGACGGTACGTTGTGTCTAGCCCCTTATCTGCCCGGCAACCTGTTGTTTGTCAGCGGCCTGCCCCGGACTCCGTGGCGGTATTGCCTACGCTCCGTTGACCGCTATCTCCCAGAGCAATTGTTGGTAAACACGCCTGAACTGCTTACCCCAACAACAACAGCTTCCTCTAACCCCTAATCCTGTCCACGGAGGACACCCCACCACCCGCCCACTCTTACCCTTTTGACCCTTCCCTCGGTCCAGGCCCCCTATGCTCGCCCCTCATCCTCTGTGGCGGTCGATGGGCCGGCGAGATAAGCTCGAGTGGAATTCCCGTCTGGGTGTTCTTGGGAGTGACCTGGGTGGCAGAGGAGCGTCAATGAAAATCACTCAGCACTCGGCTCAATGAGGAACCCCGTCTGAGCCTCGGCTGCCTTTCACGAGGAACTTTGGATTCTGTTTTGTCTGGCTCCTGCCCTCGTTGGTTTGAAGTTTTACGAGAAAAAAACAGCTCGAGAGAAAATGACGGCTTAATTGGGAGTCTGTGTGAACTTTTGGCAACCTCTAACCCCGGGGTAAGGCAGCCTCAAATAGTCTAATACGTGAATCAAGGAATGAGCTTAGCGCCAGGAAAGGAGCTTGAAACTTGCCACCAAGAATGAAAAAGGAAAACATATTCGGGTAAAGTTTACAGTACCAGACATGAACTCTGTTCTTAATGACCACGTGAGACAAAGTTGTTTAAAATTTTATGGCAAGCTTCGCTCGCGAATAAGACTTTCAAGGGCAAACTGGGATCCTGTCCGCCATATTCGCCATACATCTTGCATTTCCTGAGAGAGTGCAGCTCGGTGGTGCGGGGGCCAGTTGTCTGGGAAAGAATGCTAGGGCTCTACAGTGGCCTGGGTTAGGCAACGGCCCGGCTATTGTGCCCCAGGAGAAGGTAATTAGGAAGTGAAACCTTGACCAGTTGACAGCAGGCTTTGTTTGGGGGCAAGTGGGCCAAGAGAAATGCTTTTGAAAGCTTTTTCACTTTCTTTGCAGAGGCGACCTCGGCCCCTTCCTCTAGAAACATGCTGAGGGAGATCATGCAAGTAAGAAGAAAAAAAAAAAAGCATTTGAAGGGGATAAAGTTTTCACTAAAACAGAAGAAATTGATAAGGAGCGCATTTGGAAACAGATATCAAAGTGAATCTATGAAACATAACTTGCTTACTACAAATTTAATTTCTAATTTCTTTATTTTTTCCATCTATTTGCTATTTTGTAACACCTTGACCTTTTTCACATTTCATTTGCAAATAAAATAATCATTTTATTGGGTTTTAATTTGAAGATCAACACAAACTTGTCCATTTTTTTAAAGTGGTAAGAACACAACATGGCTTCATTTGAAGTTGCTAATAAAAAAAAAAAAAAAAAGCTAAAAATCTTGACATGAACACATATTACTCTAAACACATTCGGAAATTACAGGTAAAGCAGGAGAAGCATTGCACAAACAAAACATCTGGAACAAACGGAAACTACCTGGAAAGTCCTTTACCACAACAAACAGATTCCTTCGTGTTGGAGCCTCAGCCTTGAAGCTTGTCTATAAAACACAAGAGACAAGACAGGAAGAACGTACACATCCTTTGTTGTCATCTCTGTTTTTTATTAGCCATTCAGCTTTCAAGTGTTTCAGGAACCTCTGATCTTTCATATAACCTAAAAAAAATACTCGTTTAGTCGCAACGTTTAGCACCGAAGGGCTAATATGGCTAGAGTAGCTTCAGTGATGCTCCTTCTGGCACAATGTGAACACAACAATAGTCTTTTCCAGGGTCCCATCAGATTGTTTTTCTGGAGCAAAAATTAACCTCCAGTGGGGCCAAGAGTCTGAGCTTTTCTGGCTATCGTTTGTGTTTCCGGATGTTGCGTGTGCTCCAGATCTACAGGTGTACCGGAAACGTGAATACAAAAGGTTCCAGTCAGAACTTTTGTATACAAAATTTAAAAAAAGCAATGAATTGCATTAAAAATTTTAAAATCTATATATTTTGTTAGAATTGAGTCATTTCCTGCAGTGAAACATGATTGTGGCACGTTCATGCTGTCAGGTGGCTTTTTTTTTTTTTTTTAAAGCAGGGAGATAAGGATGTTGGTCAGATTTGATTGGATGATGGAGGTCAATAGAAGGCATCACAAAAGATGTAACCGTTTATAGATTATCCGTGTTTTAGAATGGCCCAGGAGTCACCATTCTTAATTAACTTGTGCTCAGAAACGTCAATCTAGATGTGCAGACAATGCAGAGATACAGACTGTTATGGCTGTGAACTCTATGAGGTATGGATTCAGATGGGCTGAATACAAATGCTTTGCAGATTTTCGTATGCCAAAAATCTGGAAAACATTGCATCATTTCCATCTAAAATGACAAAGTTCGAAAAAGTTTAAAGGATATGAATGTTTGCAGATTCGTGTGCAATTGTAGCAAAGGTGAGAATTTTCTACAAAGCTGAACCTCAAGCTAGAATCCCCTTACTGAATTAACTATGAACTCTTTTGCACACTTACCTTTAGTCTTAAATGTTTGGATAAGGTTTTAAGTAGCATTTTGATGGTAATTCTACTTCTGAATGCAGTGAGAGCCGTGTGTAAAAAAAAAAAAAAAAAAAAAATCCCTTGAATACTTCAACATGAAAACAAACGCTGTCCTGTTTAAGGTGGAAAATCCTGGAAAAAATTTCATTGGAACAGGCAGCAAACATTAAAAAACTCATGTCTCACTGTAAAAACACTGGAGAATCTCAAAAAGCTCCCTGATGAATCATGTAACATGAAATTTTACAAGCAAGTAAAACCCGAAGAAACACTACAGGAAACAAATTTGGAAATTACACGTAAAACAGAAGCATGACGCAAACAAGACATCTGGAATGAACTGAAACTACCACGTCTTTAACCTGAAAAGCCCTTTGCCACAACAAACAGATTCCTTCGTGTTGGAGCATTAGCCTTGAAGCTAGTCCATAAAACACAAAGAGACAAGATGGGAAGAGTGTCCACGTCCTTTGTTGTCCCCTTTGTTCTCGACTCTGTTACGGGAATTCCTTGAGCAATGACCCTTGGTTGACAGTGGTTTAACATGTTTGTTTTTCAGCTTTCTTTGTTTGCTTCGGCAAGAAAAACCAGGTGCTCGGATACCTTCTGAATGAGTCAGCAAGAAGTAGTGGATATACAGCAATAAAACACGTTTTTGCATCACACGTTATGATCTGTTTACCTTGGTACGAGGTTGTACAATTAATAAGGCATAAATTTTGTTTGCAATTTAGTGCAATCATGCTTTTATTGTCTCCTCACAGCAAGAAGACCTTGGGTCCAAATACTTAACAGCATTTGGTTCTTTCGGGGTACTCTGGCTTTCTGTCACAGTTCAGATCCTATACAGCGAATTACAAATTGAGATGCCATTGGAAAAGGATTTTTCTAATGCAGAAATGTTGGCTTCCTATATAACAAATGTGCTCTCAATTGGTTTGGGAACTGTTTGCCCGAACATGGTGTGGCATTTTGGGAGGTTAGCCTTTGGTTGTACTGAGATTGTTTTAACAGAGGCTTTCAGCTCATTTACATGTCTGTCGTCTCCCTAACAGACCTCCGTTGGTTGGACAAGTTTGCTGGCAAATCAAGCAGACGCCAATGACACCATGATTAGGTACCGGACATTGGCAGTTTGGGCAGGTGCCAAGTCCTGCTGAAAAATAAAATCAGCATCTCCATAAAGCTTTTCAGCAGCTTTCGAGGCTGCGATCGTCAGTATTTCATGCGCAAGATTTCATAACACATTCTACTCCACTTTCCACTTGAATGTGACACCAACTCCATTTGGTGCAAACAATTGTCTGCTGGGCAACTGTCAAACCAGACTTCTACCAAGAGTGTGCTGGCCATACTTTTGTTTTATTTAGAGACTATTTTATTCATTTATCTTTGTGGTAAAGTTGGTATTTATTCACCAGTTGTTCATTAAGACATATTTCAGATTTATTTCATCTTTTTGTAGTTGGCCACATTTCTTTAAACACTGCTGTTGTGACTTTGCTCAACTTACTATTTTTGGTTTATTTGTGGTAGCATTTTGTTGCAGTTTACATCCATGTGTTTGTTTTTCTTTTACAGTTGTGGCAAATTGCCTTTTTCTTTTTGTACTCATCATTATTAAAATGCCACAGCCAGAACAGACGTATGGGAGGGGCCAGCCCAGCAGTTCCAGTTTAAATTGGTGCAAGACGTCACTGATTGCATCACTGGATGCAAATGGGGGGTTTTCTTTTTGCATTGCATTGTATATTCAAATTAAAGGAACCTTTTGGGTTTCCCTGTATTTTCTTTTAGTTTACAAACCACCTAGTTGTGTAGCCGAGTGTGAAAATTAGTTTTAGCGTTTTTCCCAGTAAGCCTGGCGGGCCACCAGGTTTTACTTGTGCCCTCACCAGGTTAAGCCCTGCTTATTTTTTTAAGTCTTTGCAGTTGGTGTTCAGGTATTACTCTTCCAATCTTTCAATAACACTTAGTTACCATGTGATATTTTAAAATTTTCTGTCAACTTTGAACATTTTTTAACTCGAAAACAGCAGGTCGCTGGACGAATGACGGACCTAGCGCCCAACCACCGGACTTAGCAAGTTTTCTGGGGGAAAACTCATTGATTAATAACATTATTCCTGGTTTCTTTTTGTTTAGATTTTGTTGTTTGGTTTCAACTATTTTCTCATTGTGCAGTTTAATAAAATGCAGGTGTGTTTCCAATTCTGTACAAAACCAGCAAGACTTTGGCTTCTGGGAGTTTGATGAACTCAGAAAAAACAAGATTCCAAAGAACACAATCCACCAGCGAGAGCAACGAACAGCGATGCTGGTTTCTTCTCATCTGTCCTGAGACCGACTACGCTACGTCACAGTCTTCAAGCAAGCTTATTTGTCCAGCACATGTCAGCAACAATGCAGTTCAAAGTGCTCTCTGTCATAAAAACAAAATAATAATCACCAATTTGAGAACAAACTTTACATTTTATGAAGTGCCTTCATCAAAACCATCAGTACACATGATGGTCAGCGTTCCATTAATTATGGATCAAAGGCAACTCTAAACAAGTGTGTTCCTTGATTTAAAGGAACTCTGTGTTTCATCTGGTTTGCAGTTTTCTGGACGTTTGCTCCACATTTGTGGTGTAGAGAAGCTGAATGCTGCTTCGCCATGTTAGGTTTTGGGGATTCAGAGCAGAACTTGATCTGGAAGGTCGATTGAGTGATTTATTTTATTGTATAATATCCTGGTTTTTTTTTTATATAGCACTAAGCTACTATCGACATAAACAAGAATACACATTTAAAAGATGTCACTCTGTAACTAATCTATAAAGAATATAGATATACATCCCCTGTCATTTTGGATAAAACGATAAAGATGCAGAAAAAAAGAATAATGGGACTTCATAACATAGAAACAGAGGTCTTTCTATGTCATGAAGAATATGTACGTTCTCTGAACAGTTCTAACTTGTGCCACGGTTTAAACACACGTCTTACACTCGTGTTTTGGAAAAATTACATCACCTACTTAAGGTAGTTATTCTTGCCCTCACTCAGAGTTTATGAACTTGTTGAGGAAAAAATCTGGGGCTCTATAGGCAGCTTAGCAACTCCTGCTGTCCCTTTACAAAGCTTACATCTCCTAGCGCAGGTGACACAGAAAAGCTTTTCCATGGGAGTGAAGTCGACAGATTGCTCTCGACTTTCTCCTGGAGACCGCGGCAGGGACCGGGCCTCCATGGCTGCACTGATTAAAGATTTTACGAAGTTGACAGAGAAGCTAAACGTTGCCAAGGAACATTTAGATAAATGATGGCCTCCCCGGGGCCAGTGTTATGTCAGTCCGAATGGGCACTGGATGACATTTTCACAAAGCTGGTACAAATACAATTGTGTCTACTCACAAGGAAAACACACACACACACAAAACACATACACTTCTCAAGAAAGGACTTGTGGCTGCTGTCGTATCTTGTAAGTGTGTGTATATGTGTGGTGAGTGCCATAGTTGGCTGGTGGGCCAGTGTTTGATGATGAAGTCATGAGTTTAGGTAAAGTCCAGATGGCCAGGCAGAAAGTAAAACATGTGCCATCTGCTTAGATTCAACCGCAGCTCAACACCTCCCCTCTCCGCTCCGTCGTCTCGTTCTCCCCGTTTCCCCTCGTCTCTCAGTTGGCAGAGTGAAGGGACTGCAATGCTCGGAACATTAATGCCATTAGTGAAATGTTTCAGAAGAGGCAGCCAGGCACGATGCATTACGGCGGCTACTCCGCTGTCGCCGAGGTCTGTGTGTGCCGCTGGCCGACGGCGTTAAAATGCTGTAAACGAAGAGAGGGATTGTAATGTGCATCACCCCATGCTGATTATTTGAAGCCAAACAGCAATAAATGTTTGACTTTAATCTCAAGTCGCTCTTTGATGCTTTATGGCATGCATTTTACTTTCAGAGATAAGCTAGATGGAGCCTGTTTTTTTATTGTGATCTATGGCTTTATATTTATCATGGTACATGATAAAGTCAGGAGACTCGAGGTGAAAAGGCCGGATAAATTTGCTTAATGAAAACATGGGAATTTTGGGAGCAAAAAAACCCCCCTAACCTATTGAAAAATGTTTTTTAAGCTTGAGGTGTGTGGGTTATTTTTGTTTTTTTGGCTGCATCAAAATTGGTTTATTTCGCAAAACTGCAAAAGAAATCCTTTTTTCCACATCATGAGTCATGTGGTCAACAAATCACAAAGACGACAGGAAGTCGTTGGATGATGTTTAATGAATTGTCATGTGAACAAACTTGTTTACGTGTGATTTTAATTTACGCTCCTTAATAGAAATGCTGCAACTGCAAAATCATGTTTTTTTTTTGTTGTTGTTTTGTTTTTGGTTTTTACATTAGCAGAATATCAACAGTTTTGAGAATGCAATGGAAACAGAGCTACTGAGTTACATTGTGTTTTTAATGTGGTTTAATGTTGACTTTTTAATTTAGTTTTTATTCAGTGAAGGCTTCTTGAACCCAAACCTCGCAACAAATTACAGTGGATCAGATTTACCACTAAAAGTTCGCCTGTTTTAGTGGAATTCACCTGGCCCTCGTTAGGCTCAAAAGTATGATGAATAAAATAATCTGTAGCTGTAGCACTTTTATTAATATCATCTTGAGTCTTTTTTTGTGTGTCTTGTCCATGCAGTAGGACTAAAAATAAAGCTGACATTGGTACAGAGTTAACAACCAGTTCTGGCAAAAACCTCTTAAAATATTTGCAGGACAATAGGTGATCATCTGAAGAAACCAACATGAACTTAAAACGTCCAAAAGTTCAGCTTGGCACAGAAACAACAATTAGCCTCACAAAAACACCTGATGGGTTTCAAATGTCAAAAGATTTTGTCCCAGACGTTTAAAGATAACAATAAAATAGTAATTTCAGAAAATCACATCTATATACAGTACAAGCAGGAAGATTTATTTTTTCCTGGCATTATTCCTTCATATGACGAATAAGCTACGGCAGCCGTGTTTTTTTCTTCCCCTGGTGCACAATTTTAAGCAGTGTTTAAAGTCTGGTTTAACATCAAACTTTACACATCGGTTAGGCTTTTGCTGCCCTAAAGAAAAACAGCACCAATCTCCAAGTTGTGCTATAATTAAGCACACAGCTGGCAGTTCCCATTACGCCATAAGGGCGAGCGGGGTGGATCTGGACTGCGGTACAACGAGGCCCTTCGCCTCACCACCCTTTTCCCCTCTTCTCAGCACCTGTACATTATAAAGAAGCAGCGTGTTCGCCCACACAGCCCCGCAGCCAACAGGACGATGACCTTTTTTTGAGGGTGTTTGTCCCGAAACACTTCAGCGTAACACATCCTTGCGCCCCACCCCGGCATACTTTCGACATTCCACGCCTCAGACTGATTCAGCTGCTCCAGGTGGGAAAAAAAAAAACCAGTCATCCACACATGGTTTTAGACTCAGTAAAATTCACACCAGCCTTTTATATTTGACGGGAAACTACATGGAAATGTGTCATAATGGAGAACAGGCAACCATTGCGATGACTGTGGCGAGGGCGATAACAGAGAGAAGGGCTAGAAAGAAATCGTTCCTATCACTCATTCACATCCGCCTAACTTCACAAAATACACACACACACACAAAAACAACATTACACACCAGCAAGAATTTTAAATGCTGCGCCGCTTTTGAGTTCGCCCACACCAAACGCAGGCCCTGTCTCTGTAGGCCAGCGCTCTCCTGGCCAAGATCAGCTGTGTGGCCGCAAAGCCACGCTGTGTAAACACGGGCCAGACAACACACGTACACACTACTCTGCAAGAGTCATCACACAGACAAACTTACAAGCAACCATTGTCAACAGAGCTGGAAGCTTTTGTTTTCAGCTGCCTACCATATTGAAAGGGATGAAACACCACAACTGGATCAAATAAAAACGGAGCATTAGCATGCAAATGTCTTTCAGATTGTGGGAAGTCTTGCATAACTTTTACTGGGTGAGAGTGATGTACACACGACTAGCAATAGTTGGGTACTAAATACAGAAAGAAAAGCCCTAAAATGTAGGTCCTGTAGCTGCACAGTGATAAAAAGATATATGTACATGGTAGTACTTTCAGAACCTTCTTCTGCCGCAATCACTGCTGCAGGTCTTTTGGGGTACCAGCTTTAGAAATGTTTACATTTTGTCTATTTGTTTGAGACAAATAGCTTCAGTCTGCCAAGTAGGTCCATGTCCATTTACATGAAATTGCATAACTTGAAGTTACAAAAATTCGCTTAATGGGAACACACCAATTTTGGGGGAAAAAAAACAAACAAAAAAAACAAAACAACAATTTTCAAGAAAATGTTCTTGTACTTTTTAGCAGTATCAAATTAAGGTATTTTGTAGAACTGCAATGGAAAAACTCTCGTGTCACACGAGTCACGTGATCAGAAGCCGGATGTTACTACTGGCAAAAACCACAATGAAGACGACAGGAAGTAGTGAGACTGATGGCTCCACCAGAGCTCTCACTGCATCGCACGGTTCATCAAACGTTGTGTGATTTAAACGTGTTGAATACATAGTACTTCTTTAAAATAATTTACAATTCTCCCCCCAAATGGAGTATATATAGCCGCTCCCAAGTTCAAGGGGCTTGATGCTCAAAAACCTGAATAAGATGCCAACGTGTCCTCTGGTGGCTAACAGATGACGAGTGCTAACGCCATGGCTGACTTCTGAATATATGTCACAGTTTTTTAAGTCTGTTGCTGCTATGATTTTTAAATGATTTGTGTTCACGTGAATTTTTAAAATTTCATTTCTTGTTTAACGGAAACACCGCGATAGCAGAATTGTTTATTTCGACATTAACAGAAACAGATTTGTGCCCATTCGTAATGGACACGAAGCTGGTAAGTTCAAAATAAAAATGGCTGTGCCGTACTTTATGTAGGGGTATCAGATTAAAAAGGATTGTCCATAAACGTGAACCTCAATTTTCTGATTTTTCTCAGGTTATAAGAAAATGTCCCAACCAAACAGTGAAGTCATAATAAGATACTTCAAAGTGATAAATAGTTTATGGGATATGAGTACAACAGAAAAAAAAAAAAACTAAAGAAAAATAAACTACAGCCACAAGTTCTACTCAACGAAGTGGGCGCCGTTAAACATAAAAATGACCTTACCCTTTGTTTTGCCTTTCTTTGTGAATGTATGTTTATGTGAGAGTTTCAGGGAAAACATTAAAATAAGACAAATGTGGCTTAAATTAAAGGGACAGTTTGTAGGTTGCTGGTGTGCCTCATTGTCGGCGTCCAGGCGCAAGACTTTCCTTTAACCAGATACGCTCATATTAAACGTGACTCGTACAAGGCTACTTCATTTTTTAAAATTTGCCTCAACCACTGACTTTAATGGGTCAGTGTGTGAACGCTGGGAGAGGGGAATATATCCAGCATACCAGCACTTACAGCTATTTTTGTGTGTATATATATACTAATCAGAGGCCTATCAATGTTTGAATTTTAAGGCAATGCTAAAACTTTTGGATTTGAGAAGGAATATACCACTAATTTTAATTTGACAGATTCAGCTAAATTGTTTAAAGTTTAAAAACCAAGATTAAAAAAAACTAATAAAAAAAGTTTTCTTGGACACCAAATACTTTCTCATTGGGAAAAATAAAAACACTTTTTAAATCTTTTACATAACTTTTTTTAATTTTGGCGTAATGTGAAATTAAATGAACGGAAATCGATTCATATGCAATTGGTTTAACTACATAAATTACCAGAAAAGCATATGGCGACGTGTAAATTCAGCAACGCTTCGCTTTCAGAGACGGTGGGTACTACGTCCAACCTTTGACCCTTGGAAAGGCAAGCTATGTGGAAATGTTAGCGACGCTAGCTGTACAGTGACAAATCCGTTGCATTTGCGATGATAAAAGCTGTCACTTGCTATGCTTATTGTGCAGAGGTATTGACTGACAATGCTGTGACCAAAGTCTGCAATATAGTGATGCGACATTTGAGAAGGAGCTGATTCTTCTTAAGGGCTCTTTACTATGAACGATAGGACTGGAGTCTCAGTGAGAACCCTTCTTTGTTGTTGTAATGCTGGTAGCTTTTATTTTATTTTATTAAAAAATATGTATTTATGTAATCACAGAATAACCCTCAAATTGAAGACTAGTGGGATTGCGGTGTGTGTGTGTGTGCCTGTCTGTTCTGAACTTTTGCAGAAGCAGTTAATTTCTGGATACATATCCAATACTGTATTTGCATTACTGCTAATCTTTTAATTTTAACGACATCAACGATTCCTCAGTCAATATTTTGACACTTTTCAATTCACACCTGTCTGTGTGGGCTTCATTTTCAAATGTTTGTCACTTAGGTTTCCTCCCTATCTGACTGCGCTACACTCCTACATGTTCACTCTCGTTCAACTTGGTGGGTTTAGGTGTTTCAGTCATACACTTTTCTTCCTGGACCTGTTGTAATATATATTAAGGTCATGGAATTTTGTTTCTAAATACCAGAGGGGACACTGGACCCATGAAGTTTGCTTTGCAGACTTTTCAGACTATCTGTTGTACTCTGAGACCAAAGATGACAAAAGAGATATACTTATATACACAGTCCAAACTACTTAAAACTTTTCGCCAGTACCTCCATTAAAAAAAAAAAAAAAAAAAAAAAACTAAACAAAAAAACAAACTATCCTCTCAACACCAAGTTGAACAAATGGAAAGACTGAGTCCCTATGAGTCATGACTCTGAAGTGAACTGGACCGAAACGCCGTAGGATGAGAACACCTGCCTCTCTGTCGTGCCGCCCCCGCCGTGTCGGAGCAGCAACACGTTTCGACTGACTGCAGTTGGAGGTGAAATGGAAATACTTACCGCTGATTTTTGTTTTACTTCAAATTGGTCAACATGTGTTCCAGGGAGGAGTCTGTTACCTCACCACCGTATTTATCTAACCGTGTGGGTTTATCAATTAGGGCTCACACACCTGCTGCCTGCATGTTTCCAGTTAACCCAGATCATCTGGAAATTACAGGCTTCAGAATCAGTCAAGGAAAAAGGGGGGAGAGGGAGCTTGTGAGGCGCTGGACTAAAATCAACACAGGCGAACAAACAGAACCTAGGAAAGAAACTGAATTTTATAAGCTTTTTTTCCCCCCCTTCTTCTTTATTATTTGAGTCTGTTAAACATCATAAATCCTCTGGATGAGAGACAGAGTGGAGAGCCTCAGTGAGAGATTTATGTCCTTAGCCTTTTTCTAATCCAATATCCCCTCCTTTCCAGCTCTTCCCAACATGTCCGTGTGGACTCTGTGGAAGTATTTGCACGCACGCTCGCAACACCCCGAGTGACCAGAGCAACAGGAGGAATGCAGCGAGTTGCGCCACATCCCAGCTGGACCGGCGGCGAGCGCTAGCGGTGTCCTCCTTTGCACTACGGAGGATGAAAGGACATGAGCTCGTCGGAGACGCCGATGGAACGCCTGGAATTGAGAGAGGGGGAAACTCTCCCAACTGGGGCCTGCCTGCCTGCGAGACGACCTCTGTTCACGGCTAGAGCGGAGAAGAAATAGGGGAGGGGAATAAAGAGCGAAAGAGGAGCAAAAAAAAACACCTCCGTTTTCACACCTGTGATCAATTATGATCCGCAAAATTAGAGAGTTACTTGAAAAAACCCCAGTCAGTAATATTTCATAATTATCAGAAGAACAGAGAGCTTGCAAAGTTCACAGGCGTTTTGGAACATGCTTGGATGTAGGAGGAGGGGGATTGTGTTCAAGGACGTACAATGTCCTCAGTGTGGCGTCCGAGATCAGGCCTCCAATGAATCTAGTTACATATTGGATTCACACTCAAATTAAACCAGTTTTTTGTTGTGATCTAGCTGCTCGATTACACAACAACAGTCACTGCCTTTCCGTTAACCTTAAAATTGCGCAACTTGAATTTGATATTAAAATTAATTTGTGGGGTTTTTGTTGTTGTTGCTTTAACAAAAAATAAATAAAATAAAATGTTTTTGAGCTAGGATGATTTTTTAATCTCAAAAACAATTGACTGCCCCGGTGCCCCTACCGCCAGGCTTAGCTAGGTTTCTGGGGAAAATCTTGATGAAAAACACAACAAAATACACAATAAAGAACAATATTTATATTGTTTCGTCTTGAGCTAACTAACCTCTGCCTACACGTAAAGCCTCACTTTAGACCAGTGTTTCCCAACCCTGGTCCTCAAGGCACACTGTCCTAAATGTTCCAGATCGTTCCCTACTTTAATAGGCCTCATTGAGCTGATTAAAGTTCAGCAAACACCTGTCAATTGAAATGACCTGGGCTGAAGCAAGGAAACACCTAAAACATGCAGGACAGTTGTGCCTTGAGGACCAGGGTTGGAAACGGTGCTTTAGACGTTCTTAAGAACGAGGGAGGTCCTGTGGGAAACAAAATCCACGATTCAAAGATTCCTTCTGCAGAATTATAAATAATTCAGGGTCAAGGCTCATATAGTCACTGGTTACCCAAACGGTAGACTGAATATTTGCGCTCCACCGGTGAAGAAGCAGGGTCTAGCTCCACTTCCTCCAACTGAGTTTAACACAGTGTTTTGTGGGATTAATAGTTGTCTTTTTTTGTTTTCTTTTAAGTCTTTTTGTATGCATTACAGGTCCTTAATGCCTGAATCCCACCAATAATCCTTGTTGTAAGACTGCGTGTGCTAGCTCTCTTTTCTAAGTACTGCTCTTGCATCTGATTACGCCATCGACGGAAGTCAATGTTCATGTTTGAGGGAATGACCCAAAAGACTCTTTCACTGTCAGAAAGGAATATTTCTATTTTGTCTGGGTATAACATATTCTGACATTTGGCGTTTTATTCTCCGTTCAAAAGACTTGCAGTTTCTAAAACAAAACTGGAAGCCAGTAGGAAATCCAGCAGCCATAAACACCTTTTCCCTATCAGCTTCCACTTTGTTTTTGCAACGGCAAGTGTTGGTTCTCATTAACAAAACACATTTGTAGGTTAATTACAGCCATTACCCACTTATTTGAAACAAATAAACACAACATATTTTGACCCAGTTTATGATTCCCACATGTCCCAACGGGAACCAGGAACCTTTTCTTTTCCCCAAGTGTAGTCCAAAATAAAAAGGGATGACTCAATAAAGCGTTTACGGGCTGATGGAAATCACAAGAAATGTGATCTCTTATCTTTATCGTCAGCCTTTATGATTGCAGACAAAGGTCTTATCTTAACGAGGGATTAAGTCGGATAACTGGACCCAATGCCTCAGGCAGGTTTCAGCATTGCAAAGTCTGAAAGTGTCTAGATACTCAACCCAGACATAAAGAGATAACATCAGCAGGAGCTGCGACATTCTAGAAACCCACTCTCCTTATCGCTGCTGCCGCGAAGTCCGACGGCGAGTTTGAATCGCAACAGTAGATACCGGGTGGATGGAGGTGGAGGTGGAGGGGGGAGCGGGGGGCAAAAATAAACTCCTTTCCGAACAATCCCCATGTCAGTGAATGTCCTCGAGAATACACTTTCCCTGAAAGAAAATAAACGGAGCGCGATTGGAGTTAGAAAATGACTTTGTGTTTGATTTACCTAGCAACTGTCATGAGGTGCAAATTTGAGGATGGGCCACAACGCAGACTGGGAGCTGGGAGCATGGATCATGTTAATCTTTTAATGAAAAAACCAAAAAGTGTTCTCTCCACAAATTGCTGCCTGCGTTACAGGTTACAGAGACTTTGATGTTTTTGGGATATATCACAAATAGCCTGTGGGCAGTGATTTGTTGATTCCAGAGGTTTCTTGATTTGGAGATGGGAACAGTCTGGCTCTCAGGAAAAAGCAACTACACATGTTCATTTTGGCTCACGTTTCCTCCAATTATCTATGCTGCTAAATTACTGCACATCAAGCGGCGTCTGCAAATTGGCTTTTTTTTTTTTTCAGCGATCTAACTCCAATTAGGACCCCACTCAGATTATAACAAATCAAATAAATTACCATAATTATGCAAATGATACACTGCTCTGTGCTACTATGTCACCAGGTGACTGTGAAACTATTTAAGCGTTGAGTTGACAGAACAAATCAGTGCATGGATGTGCCTTAGCTTTCTTCTGTTGAATAAAAGCAAACTCAAGTAATTATTTTTGAATCTGAAGAAGAATGATCAAGAGTCAGCGTGCAGATTCAGTAATTACTCAAACCAAAATCTCAGTGTAGTGACAGAATCGGACCTGGACATTCAGAGCCATAGAAATACAGTTACAAAGTCAGTCTTCTACCACCTGCAGAGCATTTCCAGGATTAAATGACTAACGTCCTGGCAGGATCTTAAAAATATCGTCCACATGTTTATCTTTAGAAGAACTGATTAGTTTCTTCGCAGGTCTGCCTATAAAATCAATCAGACAGTTCCATCTGATCCAGACCACTCCAGTTCATATTCTCACTTCTCCCAGTTATAAAGTCTTTAAACTGACTTCTTTTATCTTGGATAATAAACTTTATTTTACTTTATACTCTTGCTAGCTTAAAATTCACTGAATGGCTTAGCGTTACTAAAAGCAGCACTTTGAGTTTTTTTTAGTATAGAGGGTGCTTTATAAATAAAATTGATTGATGGATTGATTGATATATGTTTTGTCATTTTATGAACTTCGGTGAACCATCTGGTGTTCTGGTTCTAGACTACTCTGCAAACCCCAGAATCAGACTCAGTCAACGGAAAGCAGCATTCAGTTTTTATGCTCTTTTATAGCAAACTTTCAGAAAACTGCAAAAATGTTGAAACCCTGAATTCTGTTATACAAAGAAAAAAACCCTATGTGTTTAGAGTTGCCTTTGATTTTTCTATTACTTTATTATTGACTGAAACATGAATTTGTCCAAATTTACCACTCTGTTGTTTTCACTCTTTTTCCATTTATCTATTTGCAGTTATTTCAGCGTTTATGTTTTGCTTTATGTTTTTTCTTTTGTCTGTGCAATGGAGGACATTTGAGCTTCACATGTGGTCAAGATGTATGAAAACAAGACGTGTTTTTCACAAATCTCACATGTTATTTTAAAGTGTGAAATTCGATGTGCTTTAATCCCATTCAAATGTGATCCCTTGTTCTCGCATGTGATTTTGCACATGAATTGATGCAATGGGTCCCCATGCACCCATTGTTCTCCCCTAAACAGATCACATTATCATCATGGATGTCAAAAAACTTTGGTCATCCTTGCAAGTCATTGTATTCAGGTATTCCAATAACCTTATTGGCCATAGGTGTATAAAATCAATATGAAGGATAACATTAAATCAGTTAAGAGGAGGATCAGCTGATGCTGGGGTGAAAATGTGTGCAATTTTCTCCAGACTAAATTGCAACAGACCTCCAAACACCATGTGACCTTCAGAACAGTGCAGAGAGAACTTCATGGGGATAAATCCAAGCCTTACATCACCAGTTGCAATACAAAGCACTGGATCCAGTGTTGTAAATCACGGCACCACTGGGTTCTACATCTAGTATTGGAAATGTATTATCTTGAGTGACAAATCATGCCTCTGTGTCTGGCAATTCAATTGAGTTTATCTTTGCCTCTTAGTTCCAGTGAAAGGAACTCGTACTGCTTCATACTAATTTATTTTGAACAATTTATCACTCCCAGTGTTATGGAAATACCCCGTTCTGCTCTAAAATGGCTGTGCAATGAACAAAACAAAGACTTGTTTTAAGGTTGGTGGGGAAGAACGTCAGTGGTCTTCAGTGCCTTTACCTACACCCTAGACTTAAGACGTGAGATAAGTCTTTTGGGATGAGTTACAACTGTGACTTTAAACCAGGCTATCTTGTCCAATACAAATGTCTCACCGAACAGGCACACCTCTGGAAGAATGGTCAAACATTTTTTATCAACACACCTGTGAACCGTGTGGAAAGCCATCCCAGAAGAGTTCAAGTTGTTGTGGAACTGGAAGTCACCAATGTAAGCACTTTTGGTGATAAAATGTAAAGCTTTGTGACGACTGTCTGCCATCAGAAAACAGGTACTAGACTCCCATCAGCAACTAGTCAGGTAAAAATCAGCCCCTTGTTCGATGCTATTTGCTTTGTACAAAGGGTTTTGGGCGCTTGGCTATCAAGAAACAATTGCTTTCTGGAGGCGTGGACTCCGCTGAAGTTTCAGATGTTACCCATTTGTCAACGTTTGCCTATGACATATGTAATACTGCAGCTCAACATTGTAAAACTTACAGAATATCGCCTGCACTGTAAACAACCACCCCCCACTTCTTAGAGAGAAGTACAGATCTGAACCAGGTGGTTATGATAACGTTAGTTCAATATTTGGAAGCGTGGCAGACACGGACTGAACAACCTTGTTCACTTCCTCCGCTGCCATCGCTAGAACTACAGGCACACTGTCATTTTAAAACGGAGCAGAAAATCAGCGTCTTCATTCACGACTTCTCGATCTGTTCCCAACATGGGCCCGGTAGAAATTCTACCAGAGGAATCCACGTGAACGGGACAAAAACCCCAGTCTCATAACTGCAGCCACCTGTCTAAACTCTATGGAGACATCATCTGTCATCTTCAATCAATACAACACGTGTCGGCACACAGCACATGCGTGGACCAAAAGGACATCCACTAGCATTATTCTGTTATCTAATACGGATGGGGTGACGGTTGGGAAAATGTTTGACTGCAAGGTTACCAAGATGAGGTCTGCAGTGGATTCTGTTAGTGGGAGGTCATCTCGTTTCCGAAAACCCTTCAATGGATTTCATTAAGTTAACAGCTTGCCGTCAGCACAGAGACAGGAAGTCAGACGGTTGTGTCATGATGAATGCTCCTCCAAGCACTGCATGTCATTGTTGGTGGTTAAACTGAGGTATGTGGCGGGGGGAGGGGTGTTGCTAAGTTGTGACTATCAAAACTGAGTTTCAGTTTTTCATGTTTTTTTTATTATTATTATTACTATTATTATTATTATTATTTAGTTTAAGAAAAACACCTGCAGCTTTTAACAGGAATATTGTGTAGCTCAATCTTAAAGTCATATATATATATATATATATCCCAAAATCCCCATCATTTAAGCTTGTAAGATCTCAAACATCTCAATCTCATGAATTTCCACTGTTGTAATTCACTTGCGGTTTTGTAATACGCTGGTGGCTTTGTATAATACCAGAGAACAAACATTCAAGATTTATTGGCCGTTTATTATTTATGCGCAGCTTTGCAACAACTCGGATCATTCTCTCATAAGTACGATTGTGAAATGCTTTAGAACTAAAGACGGCTGATATATCGCCATGCAAACAGCCCAATGAACCACAGAGTTATGCCTGACTATGTTGAAACATAAATCAGGAACCCATCTATTATAAATCCTAATTATTTCCTTCCCAAAAGCAAATTTGGGATTGCCTTCCTTGGAAAAATCTTACTCTGTGACAGCATTACTTTAATGGATGTAAAGTCATAAAATTCTTGCCTGTCACAGCACCACATATCTGATTGTACTAATTTGCAAACAATACCCTAAACACTTCATATATAAAAATTTTCTGGGATAATTTAATTGCCCGGATCCCTGTCTGGATCCCCAGTGTGGACATAAATGATTTCAGAGAAGAAGAAAAAACACCCACTTAAAACTGGGATCTGTGCCAACAAGTACCCAGGTGGTTCATTTAGGAACCATGCAAAATAGCATTATATGTTTTTTTATTTCGTATATTTCTCAAAACGTCTTAGGTTACCCTCTAATTCCTTCTGTCTGTGCACACACACACACACACACACACACACGTTACTCCTCGGATGCCTATACATTTACGCTTCATATAAGCCTTCATAAACTGTGTGTTTGCACATAATAGGATGTGTGTGCTCACATTAAAATTCATAGCCAGCTACCTTCCATGTAGTTAGGCATTTTAAAAAGAAGGAAAAACCTTAAACAAACAGCTGTCTCCAAACCCAAAAATTTGGATTGGAGACCAAAAAATTTTACATTCTGCTTATTTCTGTTTTTTAGGCTAATGCCTGAAAAGATCGAATTAATTCAGTTCAATTCAAAAACACTTTAGTGATGCCGAAGACAAATTAAAAGTTGTTGCAACTCGTTAATTTAAAGTCTTCAAAGAGTTATTGTAGAGACAGTGATGGCTGTTGGCAGGAAAGATCTCTTGCAGCAGTCTGTCTCACAGCGAATCTGAAGTAGCCTCTGACTGAAGATGCTCTGTTTTCCCAAGACAGCTGCTGTTAAACCACAAATAACAGATTTGTGATATTTTTTATTCCTTAAAACATGCAAAACAGGATCAAAATGATTATTTGTCACGATTCAAATCTAATTGTTATATAAACAATTAGGCTAAAGTAAAAGGTAGTATCTTTAAAAAGGAAGCAAACAAAATAATTAATGGATCCAATCATCTACTTGACAATTGCCAGTCAGCGATGGTATGAAGTCTGAATGTTTTTGTCCCTACCATAATTACCACATGGTCAGTAAAATGGCTTGTGTTTTGGGATAATTGGTAAAGCTGAGAGAAAAAAGGCTTCTGCTAAGTTTTATTTATACTCCAGTTATTATGGATGTGACGGATAATTAATTAGAAGTTTCTAGATGCCATGGCCAAAGGAAAATGCCTTCAATTTCAGGTATTTTACAGGAACTGTTATAATTTTCCAATGGGGATTTTTGTTTTCTCTAATTTTCAAGCTAAAAATGTGGATTTTTCTGATTTCTCTCTGTAAGATATTCCAGCAGGAACAGACCACAAATGTGAACCAAGCAAGCCATTTTTTAAACCAAAAGGCCTCGTAATCGTTCAGTTGGATAGCGACTAATTACATTTAATCAGTAACGTTTCCTTGAGCAAGTTTTTTAAATGTACTTATGTAGGAGTATTTTTAGTACAATGTACTTTTTACTTTTACTCGAGTAATCTTATTACGAAGTATCTCTACTCTTACTTGGGTAAAATTTTTTTGCTACATATGTTACTATCATTTTGGTCCTTGACATACCAAAATCTCCACTTGCCTGTGTATTTTGGTCCGTCTGATTATCTAATTTTTAAATATTAAATGATTCATAATTTGACCAATTATTCGGTACTTGAGTCGACTTTTTACCAAATGCTTTTTTACCCTTGATTTCTTGGATGGCTACTTTTTATGTTAAGTTGGTAAAAGAAGAGGAGCGCTTCAGAGCTGTACGTCTTGCCCACTTCCTGTAACAAACCTCCCAGATCAAACATTACCACCTAGTAACAACAAAAAGCAGCCATCCCCGTAAATTCCAGCACTCTCCTAAAATTGAAAGCCTCTCGCTCTTTCACCATCTCGGACCCAACCGGCACCCCTCAACATCCCTACTCCCCCTTCCACTACCGCCGGGCTTCGCTTCTCCAGCATCACTCCTAACCCCTGCCAGTCTCTGGGAAACTCCCAGCGTGCTCTCTGGTCCACCAGTAACCGCAGGAAATGAGCCTCGGAGAGCGCTGAAGTTTAATCAAAACTAAATGAATGGGGTGTTCCCAGGGACGGAATGAATGAAGGGCGAAAGAGGAGGAGGAGAAAGAAAAGAGGTGCCCTGAAGTGGCAGGAAAGGTTGAGGAGGACACACGCACGCACACACACACACACAAAAAAGAAAAAACAAAGTTAGCTAAATGGGAATCCATTGTTGGTTCTGAGCAGTGATGAATCAGAGAAACCAAAACCGGCTCTTAAGGAGGGCAAGACGGATCACCTAGCGGATCGTTTAAAACCGACTCACCTCTTCTTTACCCTTTTTCTTTCCACGTTCTTGGGGGATTGAGCCTACGCACACAGTCCAAACACACCCAGACAGAATCTGCCCTTGCGCATTTTGTGTGTGTGTGCGTGTGTGTGTGCGTGCGCACAGAGATAGCCGTGTAGATCCCTTTCTTCCCTCTCCCGACACAATAACTCTCATGCTCTGAATGGAGGGACAAACATTCCAGACATGCCACATGTCGGGGCTGCTGGCGAATCATTAAACGGTGGAAGAGAAACTGCAGGATACCCTTTTTTTTCTCCCACGTCCTCTCTAATTACTCTTATACCTTTTTAATTGACGCAAAGCATGAAACGGCTATTAACCCAGAGCGAAACCCGCCCAGGAGCTCCAACGCGAGCGGATGAGTTTTTAACGCCGTGATACGCAATAACTCTATAAATTAGGAAACGGATATTATCTCCTCCTCTCCACCGCCGCTCCCACCCCCAACCCCCCCACACCTTTTTTTGCCAGCTGACTGCTCCCACGATTCCGGCTCACCTCGAGGGCACTGCGGAAGAAAAAAGTGTGGGGAGGAAGAAGGGGAAAAAAAAAAACAACATTTCAAAACCCTCTTCCAGTGTCAGACATGACAAAAGAATTGGCACAGAAGCAGCGTCAACAAATGCGGCTTTGAGCGAATCCCGCAGACTAGAAAGGTGATTCAGAAACGGTGCTTGTTGGATATCCACCAGCAGCTCGCATGCCCCCGGGGGCCCTGCCCCTCTTTCAAAGTGTGGCCCATCTAAGTGTCTGAAGTGTAACACCAAGGAGTCTATTGAGAGGCAGGTGATGTGCAGAACAAAGGGGGGGATTCAGCACCTCGGTGACACAGTGGGAAAGAGATGAGTGATTATTAGCACCACTGAGGGCCCTGACAGACCGTTTAAAGGAAGCTTCCTTTGATTGTGACAGTGTAATTGTTCCACAGATACAATCACGTCGAGTACTTACCTGAGGCTGGGGAAACTGGACTTTCATTAAAGTGCGGGATTGTCTCCAGGCTGCTCTGTAATTGTGCCTGCTGTCGTCTCGGTTTGTGGGTTTTTTTTTTTTTGTCTGCCTTCTGCTCTGAGGTGATCCAGAGGTGTGTGAGGAGGTGTGGAGCATGGTCCAACTCCTTGGGCGGACATTTTTCGCTTTAAAATTTGACCCGGGTTAACGGTTGCAGCGGGTAGCATAGGTGTTGGACACATCACAGGTTTTTCAACATTTTTCCGATGCGCGACAGAATATTTGGGCCATACTAAATATAAAATTTAAAAAAGTTAAAGTACAAGAATGCCATCATAAAATGACCAGAAAAGGGTCACACTAGTACAAGAATAAGCTCATATGAGAATAAAGTGGCAATGATGAGAATAAAGCCATAATAATTAGAGAATAAAGTCATGATATCACGACTGTTTTTGTAACGTTATGACTTTATTCTCTAATTATCTGAGCAATATTATGATCTTAATTCTCATACTACGGCTTCACTCTTCATGAACAATTTTGTTTTAACATTTTATTAGCAAGCTTTTCAAAAACTACCATGCAAAACAGATTTCCTTTTTTTTCTTTTTTACCATTTTTTATTTACGATTCTACCAGTGCAAAAGTCTAAAATTCAACTTTTCTCATTGTAGTGATTAACCAGATTTGTCTGAATCGGTGACAAGACATAAATCAAGGTCCAGCGGCAGAGACAGAGGAGGGAGCAGAATAAACAGGAGAAAAGAAAAAAGACGGGGGGAATCTTCTCACTCAATCCTGTTCTCTTCTTTTACATGAAAAAAAGCAAACTCGTCCCCTGTGTTTGTTTTTGATTCAGCAGGCTGAGATGACACAGTCTGTTGGGTGCTCTATTGGCCATGTGGTCTGGGTCCACTGAGCGTGGCTGTGTGTCCAAGGGCCGAACTGATTAGATAATAAACCACAGGAAGAAGTGAGAAAAAGGAGGTGGCAAAGTGGTTTTTATTATTATATGTATATATATACATATTTATATATGTATATATATATGTATATATATATGTATATATATATATATATATATATATATATATATATATATATATATATATAAACATTCATCACTGCTTTGTATGCGAGGGTACAAAAACAACTTGAACAGCACACAACACTAACATTTTCAAAGTGCTGACATTTCCCATCTGTCGCCAATTATTTTTCCGAGCGCGTTATCGGGAAAGGAATGAACTACTTCAAGGCAATAGTTTCCTTCGTAAACACAGGATGTTTCCTATTCAACTTCAGAAATTGAGAGACTGAGAGCTAGTTGCACATTGCAGATTTTGCAACCTAATAAAACCAACGTAAGAACACTTCCTGGTTTGATATTCCGCGGATTGTTTGATTTAGGAAGATTAGCTCCGAGGTAATAGCAGAACCCTAGCAGACTGCCAGCCGTGATTTGGCAAGAGGAAACAGAATAAGGGCTCTCCCTCGGCTGTTTATTTCCCTCTCGAGTCGCAAGGCGGTGTGAAGTATTTTTCGTTAAAGAAAAATAAATTACCGTTATTATTGTTTAAATCTGTCACACTTTTCCCAGAGCCTGTAACGTAACCCCTCTGTTTAAGTGATTCGCTGTTGTCAAATGATAAACGTACGCTAGTACTGCACGGTAAGGACGATGCTTGTTGCACTGACCCCTGTTCTCCAGGTTAAAGCTCATATAATCCGGGTGGTAAATTTAAAAGATGTTAATGGGTATGGTTCAGATCAAGTGCAAGGCAGGAAAGTAAAAGTCCAGGGTACGCCTAAGCATTTTCCAACCCGACTCTCCATTTAAGCATTATTTGCAGGTGTTATTAAATTTCTGCCCCCTTGCTGTTTTTTTTATCCAGACTTTACGTCTTGAGCCATATTTCTCTTTTCGCTGTTTTCTTGGACAACAAAACTGCCAGAAAAACAGCTGACATAAACTATGTGTAGTCTTTATGTTTGTTTGTTTTTTGCTTTATTCCTGACTCAGAACAAATTCCCGCTGTGTTTTTGTATTTAGCTGAGTGTCTTTCCTTGACAGGACGATTGGCAGAGATATCTTCGTCATTATTTTAATTTTATTTTTATTTTTTGCCTTATTTCTCAGAAAGTACTCCTGACCTATCGGCTCTTTGCTTGGTTTTGTCTGTGATCGTCATCAAGATGTTTCTACAACTTCAATGGAGTTCACCTGAGGTAAGTTCAGACGATCGGATCTGATTTAGAAAGGCACACCAAGCATGAATTCAAAGACTTCTGAGACAAGATTGTCTATGGAAGGATACAGCAACATTCCCGCTGCTTTGAAGGGCCCAATGAGCTCAGCAGCCTCAATCATTGGCCAGTGGAAGAAGTTTGAAACCAGCAGGACTCTTCCCAGAGCTGCCGGGCGTGGAAACTGAACAACTGGGGGAGAGGGTCGGTTAGGAAGGTGACCAAGAACCTAATTGCCACTTTGTGAGAACCTTCCAATAGCAACCCACCAATCAGGCCTGTATGGTGGAGTGACCAGACGAAAGCTGCTCCTTACCAATTTATGGCAGCAAGTCCATAAGCTAGTAAGAACTCGCTTACTAGCTTACGTAAACTTACATAAGCTAGTATGTAAGTTTACATACTAGCTTACATATGTAAACTAGCATGTAAGCTAGTTTACTTATGTAAGCTAGTTTACGTTCATATGTCTCCTCAGCTTTAGTGCGTGTCTAAAGCTGAGGAGACGGTTCATTTTTCAAAGCACATCGTCAAGATCTGGAAGGACTGGCTTCAGAACCAGTCTGGCCAGGGTCCAGACTTAGCTCCGTCTAGACTCTGGAAAAACAGTGCTTTACATGTTCCTATCATATCATCCTATCATCACTTTGAACCGTCTTGTTGCTGAAACGTGCTACACAAATAAACTTGACTGGCCACTTACCGCTGAGATGAATAAGTGATTTACAGAGTAAAGGAACAGACTATACAAAGTAGCTGCATGGATCATCCATCTGGGATTCAAATGTACTGTAGAAAATAAATCAACTACAGTACACTCGGCTTTTTTTTTTCCAATAGTCTGATACACGCAATTTAACAATGTACCATAAAGTAGCTTTTAGGATAATATTTTTTGGGGAGAAATATTCCCCACAAAGATGAAACAAGATAAATTTCCATTAAACTTTCACTGATTTTTGTTCTTGTGTAGGTTGCTAGGTTAAAATTGTTTAGCATCATGGTCTGAAGACGTACACTAGTTTTTTTCCTAATGTCAAAATTAACTGGTTTAAATTTATTTAGCTGTGCAGACAATCTCTAAATACATAAAATCTAAATCTGACAAAGGAGTCCTAATTTATATTTCCCCTTCAGTCTCACCATATGTGACATTAAAAACTGAATATTGTGCTGTATTTTATTTGAATGAATAAATAATTAGGCCATCTATTTTTTTGTTTGCTTGTTTATTTTTTTGTTACACCAGAGTTGAAACTTGAAACTGTAATCTTGTACTTGAATTAATCTTAAGTTTTTGCTTTTACTTTGATGTATGCAACAAATGCCAAAATGGACAAGAATATATATATATATTATTATAAACAATATATTTAAATAAGTGTAGATTCTTTTAAAATTAAGTTTATTGTAGAAATATCGACTGTTTTAGTGGGACTTCTTTTAAAATGCTTGACTAGGAATTATGTGTTCGATATACGGGACACAGAGCAAGACAATAATTCAAGAGAAAAATTTGCATTTGTGAAATATTCTGCCTTTCTTGCCCTTAGTGTTCTAATCAGCGCTAACCGTGCTAGCTCCATCTCCGTTTCCCAAAACTATGTACATCTGCGGATCCAGATGCTCACCCTCCCTAAGTCCTATAACTTAGGAAGTGCATATTGAAGCCCCTCTGCTGGATAATGAGGACGTAAAATGACAGGTGACACCAATATTGCGTTCCCTTTAGTGGTTTGGCGCGCTTCCACGAGTCTCAGAGCTGCGCGCAGGAGGGTCCGTCTTTCAGCCAGATCTCATTCCGAAAAAAGACTTGGGGAGGCTCCGTTAACGGGCCCCGAGGAGCAGGAATCATAACATGGAACCTGATGGGAACGACTGTTTCCCACTTCCCCCTTTCTTAATGAGGCCTCGGGCCCTGGTGCGAGTCGGACCTACCTGGCTCGCCGTCGTTTCTCACGTCCGCCGGATCAGAATTCACTTCCTTCTCACAGTAAATCTGGCGAGCGGCGGGCCCGATCGACGCTAATTACCGACTCTCCTTCGAGGGAAGCTTGCCCACTCGTCGGATGACTGGACAGGGGTTAGGTGGGGGGCGGGGCTGTTAATGTTGCACGTGTGTACATGTGCACGTATATATGTGAAATTGAGTTGCTATAACAGGAGATGAGCAAATTGAATTCTCACACCACATGTCCACACAGTGGGGCAGTTCTTACCTCTGTCCTTCCTCATCACCCAATCTCTCTCAACCCCCTCCTTCTCTTCCAACACCGCTCGCTCCCCTTGCTCTGAGTTTATAAGTGCCTGTGCCCCCAGAATTTAAAATAATAATATCGGGTTTCCAGGTAGGTAAGTGCATCCAGACTCGTTATCTGTGATATCACCGGTGCTTTGGCCCTCTTCCTCCTGCTGCCTCCCTCTCTTTTCTCCCTCTCCTTCTAGGTTATCTCTTGCCTCTCCTTAAAACTGTACAGTGAAACGCAATACGTAGCATTCTATGCTTTGTGAAAAGCGTTTTCCGCAGCATCTTGTCATCGTTTGGGTGACCGGCGGCCGTTTGAAGTGCTCTCGGGTTCGGAGCTCAGCGTATAACGGTGACGGCTCGGCTGCACAACAGCGTATTATTTACCCAGATGGGGTTAATTGCTGAATAAAAGAATGGTTCTTTTCAGTTGACCATTGTGAAGCTTCACCCAGCCTTCAGCCAAGCCTTTCTCCACACACACACACCCACACACGCACACCCCCGCGCCTACACGCACGGATGACACACAACTCCACAGATGCAGAAATATGAGCATGCTCAAAGTGTGCACACGAGCCAGATATGAGTCGAGATACGGCAATATTAGGATGTTATGATAGGACGTACGGACGAAACGTCAAACACAACGTTTCATTTACTATTTACACACTAATGCAAAAAATAGAGACGCATCAATCAGAAATTCAACCACTTTCTTAAGGACTGGACACGGCGACTTTGATTTGATATTCTTATGTTCCATGATTTTGTTGTTTTTAATTATTAACATTTTAAGACCTGAACTCTGGTTCTCTACATTTTGGATATAAATGACAATTTAACTATTTATTTCTTACATAGAGGTACGAAGTTGTCTTCTTCCACTTCACTTAAAATCCTGGGTTATGAGATAGATCTATTTGTTGAGAGAAAAAAAAGGTCAGAAAACCAGCAAATCTGCTTTGCACATCTCAAAATGTAAAATTGTACTACTTGACATCATATTAGAATTTTATCTTCAAATTTTTTTGATAGATAATTAACTGTGTTCAGCATTTTACCTGCAGTTCTTGTTTATTGTTCTGTGTCAGATTGGTAAGTAACTTACTCATGTATTGCAACCACACCAGAGCCTTATTTAGACTTATTGTGATGGGAATAATAGCAAAACATATCAGGACCGGAGGTGTTGTCACACTGTGTGTGAGAGGAGTTTGAGTTACACAAGTTCAGTAAAACCCTTAATAGAATATTATAAAACAGAGACAAAATTATTACATTGTTAGCATTTTAAGTTTATTTAGCACCATATTTCCACAAGCAGCACCATAAACTTTAATTTGTTTTAATTTTGCTAAACATGTATCAACTTACTTACTGTGGAGTAAGTAAAACCTTACCTTAAAGGTGCAATATTGTGTAGAATTTTTTTTTTTTAGCATTATCTCATGTTATGATATTCCTTCAACAAAAACAATCCTGGAGTGTAGCTTTGATTCTTTCATAAATGTTTGAGAAATTCATGAGTCTCCAGTGGCAATCTACTGTATACATGTGCTCTCTGGATTTCTCTTTAAGGTGCACACCAGAGAGATTAGCACTCTTCTCTCATTCTAAAAGAGGGCAAAAAGTCTAGCAGATTGTTCACAACTCCTCTTTCTGTTCAGTGATTGGCCTGGTTGAAATTCAAGAGGCTAAATCCCGCTCAATGGGAGAAATCCCCGACACAGCACGGAAGGGAGATGAGAACTGAGTGGAATTGCGAAGGAAGGGAGACACTTTTTGATTCTCCAGTTGATTTCTCTGTGGCTTCCTAACAAAATGCCACAGTTGAATTTTGAGCTTATTGAACGGGTGTGTGTGTGTATGAGTGTGTGTGGCGGGAGTACACCACGAGGAGTGATGCTCCATTAACTTTACCATTGCCTCCAAAACAGATGGGATGCCTCCCAAAAATGGAAACGCCCAATCTGCTATTGCGTTTATACATTCGCTGCTCATCTGATGACATGTGATGTTGTTTTGTTTACATGACCTGAATATTCACAGGTTTAGGTTGTTTTAGTTTAAAAAAAACAAAACAGATAATGCATGGTAGGGGTGAACTGACAACAAAAGAAACCCGAGGTTAAATAGCTCCCACACTTCGGGGCAGGATGGCAGGTCGGACAGGGCTTGACAAGTTCCAGAACGGTAGCCTCTCCTGATCCCCATTAGCAGCAGCCTGACAGTATTTCTCCTTTGAAGAGCAGAGAGTCAACACTCCATTTGTGGAGATAAGCTGCAGGTGAGGGGAACGCGCTCAAAAAAAGAAAAGAAAAAAAAAAGAAAAGAAAATGGCTGGCTGTGGATAACACAGGGGTGGGGGCAGGGGGAAGTTGGAAAAAAGCAAAGGTTAAATAAATTGACCTGTTGAACTGCACCCATCAGGCACTGAGCCTGTTAAGGCCACGTCTATATTTCTGCTAAAAATTCTTCAGAAGTATAGATTTCCTCATTTGTTACCCCCCCCTCCCCCGGATGCGGCGGCGTTCAAGCCGATCCCCCCCTCACCCCTCTTGCCGAAAGTCATCGGGAGTTGGCGCTCTAGGTGTGCCCCAGTGAGCGACGTGCGTCTTGAAAAGAGCTCTCGCTCTCACAGCTCAGAACCTCTCGTCTTGTCCCAGCTCTCCAAACGAGCCTGCATTGATAAACTGAGGAGGGAGAGAAGAAGGTTGAGAGAGGAGTGCTGGGGTGAGGGGTCGAGGGGGTGAGGGTTCCTCTGCTGTCCACCTATTAATTATATGGCCTTCATTAACACTGGGTTGATGAATGGCCTCTGCTGGAAAGGCGAGTTAAGAGGAGGTGTTAACACAGCACCTGCCTGCACTCATGTGGCCACTTATTAACCAACAATGACCTTCCACATCATAAACCCACTGCCTGGCTATTTGCTGTCTAATAAACGGAGCCCCCTCTCTCTCTCTCTGCCTTCCACTCTACCAACCCCCCCCCCCTATTCCAATGCGTGGACCCCTTTTTAGTTGAGTCCCTCAAAGTTTATTGTTCTGGTGGGGCGGGGAGAGGGGAGGGCGAAAAATGGATGCCTGTAAACTTCGGACACCTGGAATCAACTAAAATACAGATCCATGGGACCAAAAAGGAGTTAAGTAGCGTTGGTTGTTAATGGATTGATGAAGAGCCTCTCCACAAGGCCTCTGAAGGGGAGACAGAGGAAACTATGTGCAAAGCATCAGGGCTTCCCCCCCGCCCCCCCCCCCCTTCTTGACATTGTAGCTAATGGTAGTAGTTAGGCAGCACTCAAATACCAAGCTACCTCTGTGTAAGGTCAGGCTGAGGGTATTCAAGAGAGAGATAGAGATATATATATATATATATATATATATATATATATATATATATATATATATATATATATATATATATATATATATATATATTTTGCCCGGTTATAGAGCTGGATTTAGCCCTAGGATCAACTCCGTCAACTAAATGAACCTGGAGCTGTAGGTATTATTCATTTAGTACGGCGCGGCGCAGCAAAGGAGAAAATAACGAAGGAAAACTGTCCATCGCATACACAACGCGCAGACTAGTCGCCATAACAACAACGCAACAATATGTTTCAAGATTCAACGCCATAAGACACTCAAGCATTTTCATTTTAAGTGATCGTTGTGGCAGATTAGCTACTGCTGCCATTAGCTAATCTAACACAGCGGTGGTAGATTAGCTAATTTCAACACCTGCTCTACATTGAAACAAAACCAAACGTTTCTCAAAAATGTTCTTTTAAAATACAAGACAGGCTCTTGGCTCTTGGAGAGGTCGCCGAGAGCCTGACAGCAGCCCTGAAGAAGACGCAGACATTTCCAACAGGAAGTATTCGTGTTGTACATGTAACGAGGGACTTCTCTTCTTCCAAAGAAAATATCCATGTTTGGCCGAAATCTAAGAGAACTTTGTGGGAGACAATTATCAAAACAACCGTAAGGTTTTGGGCCACTCTTCTATAAAACGATTGGTGGGATAATAATGATAATAATAATAATAATAATAATAATAATAAAAGAGTAACATACATAACCTTGGTGATAGTGAAACCTGGTGGCTCAATCATTTTCTTCACTTGAAATGTAGCTTTTTAAAAAAAATTAAATTAGGTGAAATTATGATTAACTCCAAATGGCAGCAAGATTGAGCCAAAAACTTTTCAGGTTGGCTGGAAGAAAGTTGAACATGCAGCAGCAGAATTTTATTTTGCAAGCAGTTCATGCGAACATCCAAATCAACCAAAGAATGGATTTATGAGAATAAAAAATTTGGTTTTGAAATAGCCCAGCTTTTGCGATCTGAAGATCGCAAAAGCAGAACCCTCAAGCTCCCAGAGGCCTGGGAGCTTGAGGGTTCTGCGCAGTATCTTGGCTGTGCCTAGGACTGCACATTTCTGGACTGAGATGTCTGATGTTGCTCCTGGGATCTGTTGTAGCCACTGTTCCAGTTTGGGGGTGACTGCCCCGAGGGTCCCGATGACCACAGGCACCACTGTGGTCTTCACCTTCCAGGCCCTCTCCAGTTCCTCCCTTAGGCCCTGGTATTTCTCTAGTTTTTCATGCTCCTTTTTCCTGATGTTGCAGTCACTTGGTATTGCCACATCCACCACAACGGCTTTCCTCTGTTGTTTATCCACCACGACTATGTCTGGTTGGTTCGCCCTCACCATTTTGTCTGTCTGGATCTGGAAGTCCCACAGGATCTTAGCTCGGTCATTCTCCACTACCTTCGGGGGTGTTTCCCACTTTGATCTTGGGGGTTCCAGTCCATATTCTGCACAGATGTTTCTGTACACTATGCCTGCCACTTGGTTGTGTCGTTCCATGTATTCTTTCCCTGCCAGTATCTTGCACCCTGCTGTTATGTATTGGACTGTCTCAGGGGCCTCCTTGCACAACCTACACCTTGGGTCTTGTCTGGTGTGGTAGATCTGGGCCTCAATTGCTCTGGTGTTTAGGGCCTGTTCCTGGGCGGCCATGATGAGGGCCTCTGTGCTGTCCTTCAGTCCAGCTTTTTCCAGCCATTGGTAGGACTTTCTGATGTCAGCCACTTCGGTTATTTGCCGGTGGTACATCCCATGCAGGGGCTTGTCCTCCCATGATGGTTCCTCCGGCACCTCAGGTTCTGTTCCCCATTGTTTGAGACATTCACTGAGCACATTGTCTGTTGAGGCTTTGTCCCTGATGTATCTATGGATCTTGGATGTCTCGTCTTGGATAGTGGTTCTCACACTCACTAGTCCTCTGCCTCCTTCTATATATATATATATATATATATATATATATATATATTTAGACCTTTGTAGGCCTTTGAGAGCTCAAAATTTAAAGCACATTATTATTAAAATCTATTGTTATAATTATTACTAATAACAGATGTCAAAAAATGTGTGAAAAAATTCAAATTTCAAATTTTTTACACAACAAAAACCCGTCATTTTAACAGCTACGTATGCAGCTTTGAGCTCCACCTTACGTCATTGGACCCATAACAATAGTAAGAGACTATAGCGGAACATTTCTAAGGTTATGAAACAATAAGTAGTTCAACAAAATACGAAATTGAGCCAAAAAAATTCTTACTTAATGACTCCCTGTTAAAGGGATAATGCAATATTTGTATGTGGGTGGGCAGTTTTTGTCATTTGCTCCGAGGCTAGAGAGCTCTATGGTGGCTGTGCGGATTGAGACCTCTCAACAGACGGCTGTAGCTGAGTAGATCCCAGACAGACAAAATGGTTCAGGGCAGGGCCAGCGCTCAGTCCCTCCACAGACCGGGAGCAGAAATGGGGGAGAGAGGGAGAGAGAGAGAGACCTGGTAATGGGCCCTAATGTGAGGACGTATTTATTTCATCCACTGGCCCAGGTAATTGGCTGTCTTTCAGTGTGGCCGGGGTTAAAACGCAGAGTGATAGATGGCAGTTTTGACAGAGGTTAGTTGGCTTCCGCTTTCGCTGCTATTCTTCTCTCTGAGAGATGGATCCTGTAACTGGCTTTGGTGGAACGATTCCCGTTCAAAATCTCCTCCACACACTGCCCCCCTGCCCCGCCTCTCCCACCCCCGTGCCAGACCGAGACCTCAAGGGCAATTTTAGCTAAATCCGAACGCCGAGTACAACACGAATTACAGAAAACAAAAGAGCTATTAGCAACGAACAGAGCCGTTTACCTTGGCCTGAAACATAATTCTCCCCGTTTGGATTATAATGTCACATTTAAATTCCTTCATGCAATACCAAAAAATCTCTGTGGGAGTCTGGGATAAATGGGCATGTCAGACCTTTTAGCGGCTAATCTCGTTGAGTGCAATGACAACAGATAAATTCAAAGAGGAAAGCCCAATCTGAACCTATTAAGGAGAGGCACTGCGGCGTGTGCGTGACAATATTTTCCTGTCTGTCAGCGTGAATTTATTGTACAGTAAACTTAACTAATTTTCTTTGGTTTCAGATGTAAAGGAAAGGGAAGTAGCCGTGGCCTTGGCAGCCGTGTGCTCATGTTGTCAGTTATTTATAGCGAGATCGGATTTTATTTCAAGACTTAACCTTGTTTCTTTATGGTTTATAGAAATGTCTCCGGTTTGTCCCAAAAATGAAAGGCTTCAGGTTCAACTTAGGCCTGTGCCCTAAAGACTTGAAACTTGACTCAGACTTCTGGTCTGAGACTTGAGTCTCGGTAACAGTTTGAATCTCACGTAATGAAGAGTAAAAGGAAGCAGGTGCGCCGCATGCTTTACACTGCAAGCGTTCGCTCTGTTAGAGAGTGACATCACGGGATGTTAATGGCTCACAGCAATCTGTTTATGTCGGCTATAACTTTATAAAGATAATACCATTTTCTCTATGCTAAGCTAGCTGAAGCACACAAAGGATGCTTTCACAATTAATGCACCGAAACAAAGTCACTTCCTGTTCAGTCCGTTTAAAGTTCAGCACTCATTTATTTCCTGACTACGCTTTGCCTCGTTCGTTACGCAGTAATATACGACTTCAATTTGAACATCTCTTTACGATTTAGAATTGATAACAAAGGTTTGAAATTGTTTTTTGAAGCAAAATTAACCTCCAGTGTCATCCTTGGCTGTTGTTTTTGGATGTTGCTTGTGTGTATCAGATTTAGCGGTGTACCGGAAGCATGTGGACACAAAAGATTCCGGCCTGAATGTGTTGAAGCCCTTTCCCTTCTGTTCAAATAGAGATTAGCTACGGCATCGCATTTGTCAAAGCATTATTCTGAGCCACTTCAACTGTTAGATGCTGTTTGTTTGATTCGCACTCGATTCAGTCGAAAAAGACTTTTTTTCTTTTATCCCAGAGGCAAATTAATTAAAATGCAAATTATAAATGCTGATATAACTCATATTGTACAGGATTGTTCATCATTGTCTTGATTTTATGAAGAATCCTTCTTTGTCCAACATTATATGTCCAAAGAGTTCCACGGTAGTGCCTGGAACAGAACCAGCCTGCTTTATTAGGCTGTTGAGCCTTTTTAAGTCCGTTGGTTCTGGAGCTGCTGCCCCATCAAATGACGGCAAGAAGAGATGACACTCTTAACCACGAACTTATAAAAGATTTGCAGCATTTCAGTGCAAACCCTGAAGAAGTAACGTGTGCTCTGTTATTAATCTAGGCCAATGTTGAGGCGTCTTCTAGAGTCTTCACCTCGTCTTCATGTTTCCACTCTCCCCCCTCCCCCAACAAAAAAAAAAAAAACACTGTAATTTTGTACTGGCACATAAATAAGGAAGACAAAACATAGTAAAACATCACATTTTTTTCTTTGCTGAGAAACTTTATGGTTCTTAATCATTTCCATCGTCTGGCTGGTGACTCCACTCAGACGATCTGTTATCACATTGCATGAACTGTGTTGTGCGTCACTTCCTCCTGCTGTTGAAGCCAAGACTATTCTTAAGACGTGTTTCATAACCCTGTGGCGTTTTTTTTTTCTTTTTGATGGGTGAACTGGAATCCATATTTCACCATACTCACCCCTTGTTTTTTTTTTTTTTTTTGTTGTTGTTTTTTTTTAGTGTAGCTGAATCGTTAAAGTGAGTAAAACCACACAATACATCCTCTGCTGTGTCCAAAGAATTTATATATGTTACAAAGGTATTTCTTTCATAATAAAATATCCCAGTTTACTTTTGTGAGGAAAAAGTGTTGCACTTATTTGTGCCCCTACAATTGATCATCACTCCGTATACGGCATCCTGCATTCAAAAGCTTTCATTTGACTAGAAACGTCATTTTATGAATATTTGTTTGCAAAAAATAGTGAAAAGAACGACTGGGATTTATTTACATTTGGGAATTGTCCCAGAAGTTATCGCGATGAACGATAATATTGCTGTCTGGTGACCATTTTCAAGTAATGTAACCATAACAGCATAATAATGCAAGAACACATTCCCAAAGATCAGTAGACTTTAAATTCTAATGAACATTCATCACTGAGACTGACATTTTATCTATCCAAACTAAAGAAACAAAACTGCACAAATGACAAGTAAAATGAATAATGAAATTGTCCTTTAAAATTCGTCTAGTTGAGACCAAACAACCAGACTGAAGACTTTTGTCATCCAGTTTTTGGTAGCTAGAAAGAAAGAAAACGATAAATTATTGAGTTTGTTTTAATTTCTCATGCTCCTAATTGAGTCATTGCTTATTCTAACCGGCCTAGTTTGTCGGTTTTCTATGACTGAATTTCATTAAATACACCTTCCTAAATAAAAAGCTTGGCTGGAACAAGATAAACTGACACAGCCTAGATGAACAGTTAAACCAGATATTTGCATACACTGAATAAAAAGACACACATTTATCTCTCAATGTCTGACGTTAAATCAGACCAAGTTTTCTGTGTTTTAACTAAGTTATTTATATTTCCTAAAGGCCAGAAAATCTTAGTGAGAGCATCTTTTTTTTTTTTGAGATTTATTTTTGTAACTTTCCTTAAATTCAAAAGTTTACATACATTTGGTCTGTATGTGGGGTAACTGTCTTTTAAGCAGTATGACTTGGGTCAAAACTTTTAGGTTACCGATTTAGAAAATAAAAATAATTTGGCTAATTCTAACTGACCTAAAACAAGAGAGGTTTGGTCTGATTTAGCTTAAGACAGTGAGAAAAAAAAGATTGTGTAAATATCTTGTTTCAACTATAGAAGCAATTTCGTGAGTTTTGAAGATGGCAAATCCTGGCCTGAATTCGTGGCTGTAGTCAAATTAATCAGGATTTTTTTTTTTTTCAGGGTAAATGTGTTACCCAAAAAACATCATAACACAAAACAAGTTTCTGATCATTTGAAGAGCACAATCACAACTCACAAGCACACTGGAGCAGAGAAACGGTTGCATGTTGCTGAGCTTGTGGACCAGACCGTGAGCGCCAAGGCAACTTTCATAAAGATACAATTTTGGGGGATCACAGATTAGTTTTTATGGTGCTCAGATTGCGGGACTTTAAAACTGTAACCGAGGAACTGTAACTCTGAACTAAAAGAGCTTGTAATAGCCAAAAAAAAAAAAAAAAAAGGGGTGCAGATTTATTTTGTGGACATTTCTGGGAGCTGAATTTAGCCATCACTGCAGAAAGGCTGTGGCTGACATATAAAAATACCGCCAAGGACACTGGTTTTCTACAGGTTACCCTAACCCCACCAGTTAACCAAAAGATGTTTATTGCGTCCAATAACTCTAATCAAAGCCCTCCCCCTCGTCGCTCCATCTGAACCAGCTTTTGCCTTGTCCAAAAAAACAATAAGGACATTTTTAAAACCAGATGCAGACGTGCTACATGCTTTTTTTTATTACTATTATTATCGTAAAGCAACTCAAAGAGTTATGATTCCACTATATTTTCTCGATCCCTTGATTATAATCACGCAGGTTTCGCTGAAATTCTTAAGCAAGCTGGGAAAGGGGTTTAGAGCAAAACATATAGGAATAAATCAACCTCATGACAGTTTTAAATTCCTCCGACTCCACCAAACAAACCTTACTCCTAGTTGTCGAGGAGGAAGCTTTTGCAGCAGCCGACAATAAATCAAACGCGTGTTTACGTTTCTGTTTTGTGTGTCGCACCCTTTTATTTTTTTTTATTTTTTTTTTTACCCCTCCTTTCCCTTTTTTTTCCTGCAAGAAGGGAAAACTTTCCCTGCTCCAGTGGACTAGGCTTAAGGGTTATTAGTCCAGACAGGTAATAGTGTTGATTACTCACTGGCCATTAGATTGCTTTCACTGCAGTGGCTAAGCCTCCTGCATCATGAGATCGCCTGGCTGAGTTCAAGATTAGAGAACATGCTCTGCTCCAACGCCGCCACTGGTTCACCCCTCGCTCTCCTTCTCCCCACCCTGAAGAAAAAGCAAAGAAAAAGAAAAAAAAAATCATCTGGCTCCCCTCAGGTCAGCAAGGCTGTGTAGCGGCAAGACAGGTTGACTAGCTGTGTAGTCCTTATTACCTCATTTCCTGTGACCACGGCTTTACCCCCTTTTTTCTTCTTCTGGTGCAGCAGCATGTTTTATGGTGGTTATACATAGTTAATGGTCCCTACGACTTAATTGTTTTTAGGGTCAATTTGGAATGACAAGTTCTAGTGAACCCGATTGTTTTGTCGGCTCCTCAGAACATTCGCAGCAAGCGAGGAGCGAGATCTTACGGTGATTTTTTTTGTTGTTTTTTTCCTTTTCAGACTCGGCAGGCGTAAAACACATGAATAAACACACTGGCACACATACTTGCTTTTATGACACCCATGCAGACAGAATGATGGATAGCGAGAAGCCGACGTTAAACAAAAGTCATCTGACCTGCTTCAGCCGGAGTTTTATCCGGGCTTGCAAAAGCAAAAAGTCGGTCAAAAAGCGACAGGCTTTCCTTCTCAAAACAGGAACGAGAGCAACGGCGAGTTCGTTTTTTTGTTTTTTTTTGTCTCGAGGGAGAGAGGCTAAGAACTTTCAGGGTTCCAACCTCTGAATCGCCTCTTTGGAAATCAGGTCGGACTTGAAAGGTGGTTAGGAGAAGGCAGAGTGAGGCATGGCCGTGCAGATTAAAGCTCATTAGCCTCGCCGGCCGGCACCTCGCTGAGTTGAAAAGGCCTGGCTGCCAACTCACCAGCTGCTAATCAGGTCAACGCGGGAATTAACCACTCTTTTAGATTTGGTCACTGGTGCTTGCAGGTTGAAAAAAATACATGTTTTTGGATGTCCATGTGTTGTTCTTTAATGTAGTTCTTGCTTGTCGTTTAGAGGAAAGACGTCTTCTTTAAGGGAGTTTGAAAAAAAAAGAGCGAAATCATGCAGAACACTACAGGCCTCAAGATTTTTGAAATACAATGGGATTCTGGAAACGGGTAACATTTTGTCTGTTGCATTACTCAAATGTTAGCAGCTGTATTTAAATTAATGTGCTTTTTGGTGGGCATGCAAACCAGAAACACAAGGTTCCTGCAAATTTGCAATATGTCAAAATACCATAATTTCCCTACAGAAATTTCTACATTTTCAATTTAGACGTCTATATTACACACCTCTACCTAGTTTGGTTTCAAACCATAAAAAAATAAACCCTGAAATTGGCTTCATTTTCAACAGTATGGCAAAATGGCTCTTTCACAGATTTTTGACAAATATGTCAAAAATCAATTAAAGGTTAGCTCAATTAAAAATAAAACAACAAATCAAGGTAGGTGGCATCAACTAACTCACTCACTCTTTGGTTACCTGTAGCAACTTCATCTTGAGTAACCTGCGCACCAACAGTTTCATGTTTTGCCACCGAGCCTCATAAGTATTTAAAAATAATGGCAGTGTGGAATGACAGGAGGAAATGAGAACAACAGCTTGAGAGAAAACTGGCAAAAACAGGAAATGTCACCAGTGACAGTATTTCACATATTTAAGACAAAAGAAACTAATCAATAATTATCAGTATCGACCAATATGAAATCCTTATATCGCGATACATTTTTCAGCCAGAACTGTAGTCTCTGACCTAGACTGTGATGAGTGGGATGTGTCTCTTTTCACCTCATACATTTTGACCAGTTTTCAGTGAGAGACTTCATCTGTGACTTCTCTCTTTCTTCCTCCATTTGCTCTTTTTGCACAGTTATCCACAGAATAAAACGTCCTGACGTTCCACTCGATGTTTTTATCAAATCCAATAGCTTTGTGAAAAATGGCATCAGAAGGATGCCATCCTGCAGCAGGAAAACTTACTGATCTCTCTGCAGGGGCAGGTAGAAATTCAAAAGCAGCAAATCTGCCCCCCAAACTCCTAATCCCCCTTGTGCGGCTTCGCCTCCATAGTCATGTCACCCCTAAAGGAGACAAAGACAAAGTCCCGGTTCGGAGCTTCTGACCTGTGAGACAGCGGAGCGAAGTCCCTGACGTGTCTCTGTGCAGATCATTATGACAAAAAAGAAAAAGCTATGATAAATCCAGAAAAATGGGGCGATATGAGAACAGTGAGTGAACAGGCTACAAGGCAAAGACAAGCAGGGTACGAAGCGTTCCTGGTGAAATTTATGAACTTCTGAATGAATCCAGATGAAAAAATACAAACAGTAAATAAAAAAATGGAAGTATAGAAAATACAAAAAAAGGCATTTTTTTCTGTACCAAGATTTAAACCTGGTGCACATTAGCACACAGGAAGAAGAAAACTCTCACCGAGTGCAACAATTAGTAACATGATGTAAGTCGTGTAGTAAATAGTTACATTTACTTGAGTAACGTTTTTGAAAAAGCGTACTTCTATGAGTATTTCTACTATGCTGAACTTTTTACTTTTACTAGAGTAATTTCATTATAAAGTATCGCTACTAGAAAATTCCTGGATTTTCTACCCACTGAATGAAAGACAAACATGTTTTAACCAAAAACTCACCAGACGCACTTGTAGTTTTTGTTAAAGTTTTATAAGTTTTTTATTGAAAGAAACTGATTTGGGAAAATGTTTTCTTTTTCCTGATTTACTTATTTTTTGCTTCTTATATGAATTATTGTCAGTTTCGTCCAAAATTTCCGCTTAACTTTATATTTTGTTCCGTTTGATGTCACTTTTAAATATTAAATAACTGATCATTTCATTAGTTACTCAGTACTTGAGTAGACTTTTTACCAAATAAGGTTTTACTCTTACGTCAGTCATTTATTTGGATAACTACTTTGTAATTTTACTTGAGTAAAAATTTGCTGAAGTAGTGCTTTAACTCCTACTTGAGTACAATTTTTATTTGTTAATTTTAATGAAGAGACCACTTAAAATCATCACTTTCTCTGATTTTACTTTTCATACGTATATGTTTGCGTAAAATGAACATTGTTCTTTTATTCTATGAACTACTGACATGTCTGCAAAATTCTAAGCAAAGAATTTTGTGTTTATTAGCAGGAAATGAAAAATGGTCAAAATAACGACAAAGCTGCAGCGCTTTTCGGACCTCAAATAATGCAAAGAAAACAAGTTCTTATTCATTTAGAAGCAACAATACCAATGTTTTAACTCAGAGTTCAGAAATCAATATTTGATGGCGGAATAACTACAAGGTTCAATGAAGTGGTCTCTTAATTTTTTTCCAGAGCTGTGTATAAGAAAATATGTTCATTTTTAGCCGTGAAACCTCCAGCGCATGGACATTTTTTTAGATGTATTTTCACCAAAACAGAGCTCACTGGGCTGCATCACAACTAGGAAGAAATCCCAGATACTGGTGTAAATATAATCTCTGATGACACGATGTTAGTGTCTGTTCTTTCAGAACGCAGAACAACTTGCATCACAATTTGAATCTGTGTGCTAATTGTTAAAATAAGGGGTGTAACTATATGCATTATTCATGCATGTCACTAGTTTTGAATGTGGGGTAACGAGGCTGTACAACAAGCCAGGATTTATCTACTGAAAATTGTACTTTGAAATGGAAGGAATTCCATTCTTCTTCATATTGACTTGTTCTACTTGTCACACTGTGAAGAACACAATTGAAATATCAGCTGAACAATAACTCAGCTGGTGTTTCACAATGAATTAAAGTTTATTTAATTCACAAAGTGAAACACATTAAGTAGAGTAATTACGCACACATTTACTTTCCAGTCCTTTTTCTTTCTGTTAATTTTTAAGAGTCCTTTTGCATACGGCTAATGAAAACCAATTGAATTTCTTTGAAGAGTAATTTATTACACCTGATCAATGTAAAGAGGTTTTAACACAAAACATTGGATGAATGAAAAGTGTGCGTAAGACCTGCTTAAAGGTTTAGCAAACGAGCCTCATCAAAATGTGATGAGGCTCCTAATTTTCTGAGATGTAAATATTATTTTACACTTAATAATTAAATGACGTAGATAGCTTTATTAAACCTGTAATCCTTCTTTAAAGCGCGGGCTACTGAGTCTTGTGTTGTTCCAAAAGAAAGCGCGACCTCTCAGGAGTGAAAGGGTGAGTTTTATTCTGTGGACAAAAATTAACCAGTTTATTTACACGTCACTCTTTGTCCACAGGCTCAGTCCGTCGCTGTCTGTATCAAACGGACGGCTTTAGCACAGCAAAATGTAAAAACGAACATCATTTGCACACATATTCAAAGCAGGAACAAGAGAACCAAGTCTAGAGCTCGGAGAGTTTCCTGTCTTTCCAGTAAATAGTCTTCACCTGGTGAGTTCATTCCTAGGATTCCACAGAGAGGCTAGAGTGAGCCGCACCAGTGGCTCGTTTGGCATGATTGACATTATGTGCTGCCATTAGCCACTAGTATGCAGTTGCCCTCTGACCTTGCAGAAACCATGTTGCTTGAAACGACTTCAGGCAGTATAGTGTAATCTGGATGGGAAAAACGCACCAGCCCCAAGACCCCCGAGATCAATCAACAATTAGAGGGGAGACAATGGCGACTGGATCTCAAGGGCCAGTGATCAGAAGACTTGCCCTTGCAGAACCCTGCCAACAGACCACTGGAATCCGAACGAGAGAGCAAAGCTTTGTGACATTCAGAAGAGGAAGAGATGGTCTGTTTTTCCTGCTAGTGGCAGGCAGACACTTCAGCCAAAAACTTCTTGCGACGGCCTCAGCACTCTGACGCACAAGCCTTCTTCAGAGGTTTTCGAATCTGTTCCTTGAGTAGTTCTTGGTGCGTCGCCACCAAAGGTGAGGAGGTGAACAGGTTTTTCATAGAATTTGGATTTTTTGACACAGTGCTGTGTGAAAAAGTAACAAATGTTACATTTTTGGTCGGCAATCGTCAAAGTAAAATGGACTATTAAGTGCAAAAAGACCCCTTACATTAGCTGAATTTGAAAACAGAACTACTTTCTTCCTTACTTCAGAATAAAAGTCCCAAACATAGACACATCAAAATGTGATGCTTGAGGGACAGACCTACATACAGTATCAGGGGCTCGTAAGAACATCATAAACTTACATCACCAAATGAAGTCACACACTGACAGAACCTGGACAACGTTTTGTGAGACAGTCTTGACTCTGATGAGACCCCATCTGCTGATGACAGGACAAAGTTTATTAGGATGTATACCAGCAACCAAAGCAGATTTAACACATAACGTAAAACTTTATGCACTGTGGAACTTTGGGTATTATACAACCAAAGTCAAATTGGCAAATGAATTTTGCGCCCACTGTAAAATGAATCCAGCATTTTGGGGTAACACATGCCGAGTGACCTCCTGTATCCTCTATCTCTCTGTGATAGTAACTAAATACCATCAGTAGAGCCGTGTTCAGTGTGTGTCCACGTTGAAAAGGTGCCGGTGGTGTAAAAACGAAGAACACCTGAGGTATATTAAGTGTGCGACGGCCTAAACCGTGACCCTCCCATACTGAGCATCTGGTGTGAAACAAGAGTTAACAACACATCCAGCAGGACTTTCCTTGAACTCGTCCCTCCCCAACTCAATCTGTAGCCCTCATCTTCAGCCCCGCTCTCCAAAACAGCGTGCATCCCCGACAAGGTGAGGACTGGAGAATGTAACAAAGGGGGGGCTAAAGGCAACATGTGAAGATGTTTGGCTAAATGAAAAACAATATCTAGAGGTCCAGTCATGCCAATGCCAGTAGAGATTCTCACAACGTCTAAGTAAAAATCACACAGTATTTCATTGTTAAGGAAAGAGAAACTGCCCAGGTGACCGTTTGCACGTCTTTCCCCGACATGTGATATCGATTTGCTCTCGTCTGTCAGTAAAGTGAGTCATTGTTTAACTTCCTCTCCAACACCAAAAACCATCATCCGTCTCCACGGGAGGAGGAATGTGAGGATGTTGAAGGATAAGCTCTACTGTTGGTAATAATCCACCTCTCTGTGTTAGACTGGACCAACACTTAGGATCTATACAATTTATATGCTGGCTGATGACAGCTTGAAGCCACACAGGATGTGGAGACGACGTCGTTCTAAAGAGGGCGGGGGGATCTAACATGTTTGTTAATTATAGCTATGGAACTACACTTACTGAATTGTGAAAGATTTAATACTTTAATACATCTGTGAAAATGTTAAAATCAACCATATTCTGCCTAGTTAGAGCGTTTGAGATAAACTGTATTTGACTCAAATTGATATTAACAATTTAAACGTTGAAAACAGATTTGTCTTTTTACAGAAACTTGTATATGTAGCTTCCACTGGCTAATCCATTATTGAAATCCCTACTTAGTATCTCAAGAAGAAATAGTGAGAGATGCTTGTATTTTCCTTGTGTGGCGTGACTGATATCTGCTGGCAGCCATGCTAGTGGCCAGGTGCCCGATAAAAAACAAACTGAACGAATGCTAGCAAGTTCTTGGCAAGAAGTTGTTGAAGCACAGGACGGCCAATAGACGATGAAGGTGTGTTTTTAATATTAGCATAAAGCCCTGTAGTTCAACCTAACAGCTAGCTACGTCATTTCCATTGTGATATCTCGCTAATGTCAAAAAAGCACAAATTCACAATTGCCATGTTTCCATTAGACAAGAAACTCGATTAAAATCACATGTGAATCCATTGGTTCACGCAGTATTTCATTAAAAAACATGCCGTATCATCATCCTCCTACCACTTCCTGTCTTCTTCTTTGTTTTTTTTTCTGCCAGTAGTAAAACACAGTTGTTGATCACATGACTTGAGTGATGCGGAAAAAGTGCTTCCATTGGAGTTTTATAAATACACACATTTCAATACAATCAAAAAATAAACAAAAAAAAAAACATCTGATCGTAGTGCAAAAGCCTTTTATCAATAAAATGTGAGCTTCTTTGAAATTGGTGTGCTTGCATGAAGCGAGTTTATTTTCGTACTTCCAATTCACGCAAGTATTTCGTCAATGCAGCTATTGATGGCTAAATAATACCAATGAACCACAAATGAAATGCCAACAGATTTGAAAAAAGAAGATGGATGCACTGTTTGAACCACTTTAACTGTTCATTAACAACAAGTGATTTCTAATTAATGAGAGAATATTTCAAAAATGTTTTTCATTATTATTTCTATTCCAAAGAAGGGTATCCTCAAAACACTGAGATTTGAAGAAGTACTCTCTGAGAAGAAACTGCACAACACATACATGACCCAATTTTTAAAAGGCTTTGCTAACTCAAAGAAACAAAATATCTAATAAGCCTCAGAGGGATCCTTCCGCTTCCAAGCCGTTCACACCTCACTAATGATTCTCATTAAAATTTCCCACTCAGGTAAATTCAAAAACAATTCTTACAAATGCACACAGTTGACCAATGACTTTTATGATTAACTTGAGAGACTCCCATCTGCAAAGCCTTCCTTCCGAACGGTTTGTTAGGGCCAAAGGCAGCTGATTTGTTTCCTCATTTCCTTGAGGGACATTTGTAATGTTTTAATCAAAGTTAAAAATATCCAGATGCCGAAACATATCTGTATACATGCACACGCACCGCTGGCCGTATCATGATGTCTGAGGAGCCCGTTCCCAGTGGCAGCCCTTCTTTGATCAGAGAATTGGCTTTTTTCAGACCCTGATGACATGTTCTTTTATTTGTGTGTCTCAGTCTGCTCCGGGTGGGGGCCGGGGGGGGCGCTCCCCCAGGGACGAAAATGAGACGAGTCCATATCCAGACGCAGACATCACTGCTTTTTTAGCTGCAACAGAAAACATGATTTATTGACCCGAGGCGCAACCGTGAGCCGCTTTAATCGGACAGGGAGTTAACGAGAAGGAACGTGTGATCAAGAGCAGATTCTCTTTGCTCAGTCCGATCAGGAGGTTTGCGTTAGCGGCGGTGGGTTATACTAAAGGAAAGATGAACAATCAGCTCAAACGTAACGGAGACGCTCTAACCAGAGCAGGAACTGTGTAATGAAGATCCTCTGGGAGAAGTCATGACAAAATGGAGAAGGAATTCTCCTTTTTCATCTCTGTTGTACACTCTGAGTAGTAGTATTTATCTGCCAGTGTAATGAAAAGAGACAAGGAATAATTGGAGTTTTCAACTAGATCGGTGAGTAATACCCAAAGCCTCTTTGCAATGCCCCCGCTGACTGAGGTGTTTAGAAGTTCGGGCTGCATTACTCTTAGGCATTTCCAAACTTCACATTTGAAGCGATCCAGGCTGCACTTGCTTTAATTGTGCCCCTCTGGTCAAAGGGTGGGGGGGCGGCCATGTTGGAGCGCCGGCCAGACATGACGGACAGGGTGTGGGGGACACAGTATTCTTAATGATGGAACAGCGCAGACCCTTCAGCACCGATTACCGAGTCGAAGCGAGTCGTAAACACAGACCCTCCGTATGAGGCGTCACTGATCAGAGCGATTCTGGGAACTCGTGGTTTTGTCTGGGCACGCGTCCCGTTCTCGTCACTTAAAATTGCTCAAACATCTCAAAGAAAATTGTTTTCAAACTCGGCGTAAATCTCAACTTCACTTGAAGTGATTAGAATGTGATGATGAACCTAATGGGCGGGTGGCCAGTATGCGCCACTGGAAGCAAAGAAGACCATTAAGTCAAGTGTTGTGAATTACTTAAAGTCATGGTAAACCATCCAGTGGCACCCGGAGCCACACTTAATTCTGCATTCTTAGACTACGCAGCTAAGAAGCCAGTTGTATGTTAGAAATACAACACAATGCACACTCACTGTCACTGTGGACAGCCACACTAACAGGTAGGTAGCGTTTTTTTCTGTCTCATTCCTGTTGATAAAGTACTGACCCTCTGTAGAAGCTGACAGATCATTTTCTGAGATCAGTAGGGGAAAGATCTGGTGCCGACTGGGTTCCTACAAATTCTGTGGTCAATTTAACATACTTTTCCACAAATTTAAATTTTAAATCCTTTGAAACTAGATGCTAAAGTTTGCCAGTAACATGCTGAAGCGATTTCTACAAGAGTCTGACCATTGATATGGAAGCTCCAAAAAAACAAAAAAAAAACCAACACACACATGGATGGATGGGAGACAAACATCAATATTCATCCAGGCCTTGAATATTACCAGATTTTCTGGATCCTGTATGAACCCTGTTCCATTCAGGATTCAAGTTGGACTTCAATGGGTGTTTTCACACCTGATAGTGAGGTAGATTTGGTTCGATTATGCACCAAAACTGGAACATTTGTTACCTATTTTCAGCTGGTGCGGTTCACTTTCACTCTGCAGTTGGTGAAACAAACCAAACCCATTGAAAAACCTGTTCTCCGCCCCCAAGAACCTCTTAAGAAAACAACACAAAAACCTCCAAAGAAGACACTGAGCGCAGCATCCTTCTCTATGAAACGTAAACAAAAATGGAGTAGCTTCAGATTTTAGCAGTTGTAGGATTTCTTTCTAGACATTTCTCCTGCTAGCGCTACACTTGCACATTTGTTTTTAATGTAGTCCGGTCTCCGGTCCGCTTGACATTCACATTTGAACCATGCCAGAGTTCACTTCAACCGAACCGAGACCTAGGTTTTTGCTTTTTTTTTGGTCCGCATCAGAGATCAAATTATTAATTCACACCTCTCCAAATGAACTGGACTGTGCAGACAAACGAATTGGCTCCATTAAAGAGGACTAAACAGATCTAAACCACCCATGTCTTCTACGCAGCCGTCACAGGTTCAAGGCCTGGCCTGTTGACTTCTGCCGAATGTCTTTCCCCCTCTCTCAACCGGCTTTCCTGTCCACCCTCGATCAAATAAAGGTCACTAGAGCCAAGAAAATCCTTTGAAAATGCAAGCGAACTAAACAGGGCTTGTGTAAATGCACCCTAACACTTGAAGCCCTGCAGGGCAGCTCCTGTTTGTTCACAGTGGGATTTTCAGCTTGGTGTTGTACGCTCTGCAACAAAAAGTGTGAAGATGTTGGTGCAACATTTTACTACTCCTCTGTCCATCTATACGAGGTATCAAAGTTGTACATAGTTTCAGTCTATTCATCCTGCCAAAGTCGTAGATGTGAGGAAGTTATTAGTATTCAGAGAGACTTTTATGGCGCCGTCCCTGCAGCTCTGAAGGTCGCTGCAGTCCAGACTGCGATTTAGAGTCAAGTCAAGCGTGTGGCGAGCAGCCACTGTCTTGTCCTCACACTCAGACACTCTCCTTATCTCTGACTTCCTTTCTCACTTTATGCTGCCTATCCTCTAGGACACTTGACCAAAGTCCCAAATCAACTAACTCCGTTACAGAGACAAGGCCTTTTCCTCCCGTCTTCGTGCGCTGAGACTGTCCTCACTCCGCCTGGTGTCTGCTTACTGCTCTTCTCCACGTGTCCTGCATTGCCTCATCCTATATGAGCTCAAAATGGGCTGGGACCCATGTGTCAGGGGTCGCACTGTGGGGACTAGGCTTGGCCCGAAAGCCTGGGAAACATGTAGATACTCGTCCGTATATGTCGCGCCTGCCAAAAGCAAATTTTGCATGCACGTTATGCCTGTGTGCAAGCAGGGAAATTGACATATTGCAAATTCAAACACACAGTCAGGTAGGAGGAATGTAAAGCTGTAAAACAAAAAACGTGAAGACGACTGTGCTGTAGGTAAACAGGTTAGGGGTACAGTGGTTGCGCAGCGGGGAAAGTCCCACAGCAGGCTCCCACTATCCCTGTTGTATTTCCACCAAGAACACCTCACAAATCATAGAAGCTTCTTACCAAAAATACCACATTCCTCAAGATTCAACTTCATGAGAAACATATGGCTGACGTGAGTCCCATGATTCCTGATTAAGTGTGTATTGTTGAGTACCTTCATAATGAATATTTTAGATACCTGACATGAATTTGCTGAATTGCTACGGTAGGAAGTACAGAAAGGAAATTTGCATCGTTCTGTGTTTAATAGATGAGTTTAACTTTAACAAGGTACTTTTACATAGTATTATAAGAAGCCAGTTTTGAGTGTGGAAGATCTCAGATGGGGGTTTTGGGGAAATGATTGAGAGTAAAACACACAATGGAAGTTGGAAGGTGATGAAATGCTGAAATAGCATTTTGTCAAAGCTATGGTTATATAGCCAGCTTCAGTACTGAAAAGAGTAGGATCTATGAAAAAAAAAAAAAAAGATTAAAACCTGGACCGGCTCACAAATACGTTTGTCAAGACTGATCCAAATCCTTCATTTGTCACATTACTTTATGAGTTCAGTAAAGTCAGTTTTAGATTTGGGTCTTTTTCCTGAAATAAACACTGTTTTCACTGCTTAAAAAATAACATTTCCAAAGTTGCACATCAGATAACATGACATTTAGGGGAACAAAAAAATCTTAGGAAAATGTTTAGAAAAGAAATAAATAGCAGTGTGGGCAAAAAAAGAGATATGCTATGTTTTCACTGCTCTCCAAAGCAGATAGTTTAAAAGTTGCAGCTTTATGTATTTTCCAGCCACATAGTGCCATTTTACAGTACAACCAAGTAACAATGATCTCTTCAGTTGTTATATATATATCAAAAAACTGACTAAGAAAATGACTATGTAACTTAACACCTTGAAATTGGGCCTATGTTTCTTTAAAAGCTCCTGCTCTTTCTCAAACTCCGCCCACTTGTGGGAGAGAGCTGCTCTGTGAGGCCGAAGCTCGGACGTTTGGAAACTTCCCCTCTGAGGAGGAGCTTTGCTTCGAAGGCGGGGCTAGGTCCACCCAGGGGTTTTGCACAGCTGAATGGTTGCCATGGTGTAAGGGATTTCTCAAACATTAAAACACACGTATGTTTTCAATCAGGGAAAAACATTACGATATGATGTACAGCTCAAAGGAAGTAGATTTTGCATAGTACTGCCCCTTTAAGACATTCTTACTGGCATCATTCCTCACCAGCTAAGGCAGTGGTTCCCAAAGATTTTCTGGCCCCCCTATGGATTACACTAAAATACCTCCAAAAAAAAAAAAAAAAAAAAAAAAAACATCAACTGAGCACACACATTTGTTCAACCAGACATAAACCTAAACACATATTTTGTTTTCAAACTCCACTGAAGTTTATTTCACACTTCAGGTTGCAACAAAACAAACTACAAACCATTTTTACAGTGAAACACTTTTGTGTAACTGTTTTGTTTTTCTCTTTCATCCATACCGCTTTCCGTGCCCCACCTGCAATGGCACTGGGCCCCCCTAGGGGGCGAACTCCACATTTTGGGAACCATTGAGCTAAGGTAAGATAAGTCTATTTTTAAAACATGATTCATACACAGGTTAACAGGAAAATAAGATATAGCGATTACTGAAAATGCCAAATACATGAAGCCATCTATGCACATTATAAAAGTGTATAGAAAACATTTAAAGTGTCAAATTGATTGGCAAGAAAAAAATAACAAAAATTATGGAACTTTCTCGCCAGTAAATGTGTCAAGTAGTAATGGTAAAATTATAGGCTTTCACTGTTTTTATGAAAACAGGGCAGAAGTACTGTCCTTGACTGTCTCATCAACAACCAGTATTCTGATGGCATTGGCACTTTACATATTAATAAAATCCATCATTCACATAGAAAGAGTTTTTTTTCAGTCTGAACCTGCTGAAAACAGGAAGTGCTTAGTTTGTATGTAAAAATCTATTTCATCCAGATGTAAAAAAAAAAGAAAAAGAAAGAAAGACAAAAAAATCACACAATGTTCCCTTTGGGTTGATCGTGTCTTTGGATAATTTGGAACCAGCTTTTATGCTTTATATTAGGGTCTTCCACTGGCATCATCCAATTTCCATACCGGGGGACAAAATCACGCAGAGTCACGACAATATGATGAATTAACCTAATGCGATCCCTTCGGGTCGTCTAGCTTTTACTTGCCACGACGTGAATCACTCGAATTGAGTAACGCCGTGGATCAGGTCACGGCCGGACCCGGGCGGTTATGGGGTCTGAGTGTCTTAATATTCATCACGTGCAGAAGAGGGTGGCGTGTGTGTGATGGCATGCCGCTCGCTCGTTCGGCTGGCTTTACCCTGCAATTCATATAATCCTGCAGTGAGGTCAGGAGGAAGATGAAAGAAATGAGATTGTGACAAAACAGAGAAGAGTGTAAAGAAGAAAAAAAGGATTATAAAATAAAAGAACAAAAAAATCAGACAGGAAGAAACCGTAGCAGCCAAAGGAAAATTAAAGGGTAGGATCTTGTCGTACCATGCGATTACTCAATTCCTGTGATACCTGTGAGAAGCCCGGGGCGGCCTGCTCTGTAATCTAAAGTTCAGCCAGAAGACGCTGCGATCGGGGGGGAGTTCATAATGTCATGAGTAAATCACGGCGATGAGACATGCTCCATCCTGTACAATCAGACATTAATTACACCTCTATCATTACTGTCACACAATACAGAGAGAAGTAGAGAGAGAGGGGACGTCTCAGTACATCATAAAAAAACAACAACCTAAAAGCGTCAACAATGCGTGAGTCATATTTCACTTGGGGGCGTCGGAGGACAAAACTCTGCAAAAGTAGCGGCATCTACGTTACACCTTTGACTTTGAACGACCTCAGAAGAGGACGCCTGTTACTGAAACCTCAGCTGTTCAGCTGTTGCATTAAACCGCAGGAAAATGTTGTGAGAAAGCACACGCAGGAAGAGAAGAGAGTGAAACATTTAGAATAGTGTAGAGCAGGCGTGTCAAACTGCAGTCCTCAAGGGCCACTGTCCTGCAACTTTTAGATGTGCCTCTGCTGCACCATACCTGAATAGAATAATTAGGTCATTAGCAAGGCTGTGGAGAACTGATCTGCACAAGGAGGAGGTAATTAAGCCATTTCATTCCAGTGTTTTGTACCTGTGGCACATCTAAAAACTGCAGGACAGCGGCCCTTGAGGACTGGAGCTTGACACCCCTGGTGTAGAGGAAAACAGTCGGCAGGAAGAGAGCAGGTGAGGAATACTACTACTAATAATAATAATAATAATAATGCACATGTTTACGTTATTCAAGTGTTGAATAAGGTTCATAATATCATCCATTACTCTAATTCTTATGCTTTTATTAGTAGAGTCAATTCATCTGCTGCCATAAGCGCAGTGCTTCTCAATTCCTGTCCTCAGGCCCCCCTGCTCTGTATGTTGTAGATGTGCCTCTACACCAGAACAGCTGATTCAAATGATTGCATGACGTCTTCTGCAGCCACCAAGAACTGCAGGAGCCTGTTAATCACACAAAGATTCAATCCAGGTGTGTGGCAGAAGGGAAACATCTAAAACATGCCGGGCAGGGAGGCCCCGAGGACCGGAATTGAGAAACACTGCATTAGCGGTACCACTGTCCGTTGGCTCCAGAACTTCAGGCCTTCCACAATGGCTTCAAAAGACTTTGGCTAAAAAGACAAAGCAAATAATGTTTTTTTTTTAAAAAAGCAGTACCATGTATAATTGACTTTTTTCAGCGTTACATTATGTTAGCATGTTAGTCCCTCATTAAAAACATACATGGAGTGTTTACCTTGATTCAATGATTTCATGCATGTTGGAGAAATCCTTTAAGCTCCCGTGGCAACCATTCAGCTTTGTGAAACGCCTGGGTGGACCTAGCCCCGCCTTCGAGACGCAGCTCCTCCGTGGAGCTGCAGCTTCCAGGTTTTCAATGAAAGCATTAATAAGTGCCACTAAATTAGAAAGAAGGATCAAATGCAGCCACTTTTTGAAATTTAATGATTTAAATCACCCTTTTCCCCCCAAATGACAAATGGGAATGCTTTTCAAGAGTGACATTTGTGTTTGTCGGGGCTGTGATTTCTGCGACACGTAGCGGCGGCCGTACAGTTACCGAAAAAAAAAAGCAACAAATACTTCTTATGGTCACGTTCATCGTTATCACAAAGGTACAAAAAATTTCATCCGCCTGTACTTGGCAAACAGAAAATCACATCAATGATTGAAACGCAAACCTGCTTGCTTGCTCAGAATCGCCGGCACTCCGCGGTCTTGCTGCTTCCGCCCTGGGCCGTCAAGAGATTTATGCCTCCGAAACAGAAAGAAAGCGCCAAATCTCCTATTTCGTTCCAGCCTTCCTCTTCCTCCCCTCAAAAACAATCCCACCCCTTCTATCTACCTTCCGCCGATCAATGAGAACACACAAACATGACGCTGAACCCATGATAAACACCAGGTCTGCATTTAGAGAGCAGAGGAAATCAACTCCAGTTCAGGATGTGACCACTGCCTCTGCCCAGATCAATCATACTCCTATACAGACCTGCATGCGTGTGTGTGTGTGTGTGTGTGTGGTGATGGTGATGGGGGGGATGCAGACACACACACACACCAAATCTTTGGTACACAAGTCTTTTTGTTGCCCGTGTATGCATTAAACTGTTCTACGTTCACAAGTCTCTCAGGCAGAGAGGTAAAGAATGGAGCCGCTGCAACTGGATTCCGGGTCAGCGGTGGCGGGTTTACACTTTCAGCTCCCCTCTCCTTATCTCGCAGATTAGCTCGATAAGAGAATTATGAAGCCAGGCGGATATCTAAAGCTTCCTGGGGGGTCAGCGCTGTGATGAGAGACAGCCTTGGAGGGGAGACCGCCGCCTCTGAAACGCTTAACAACGCACACGCAAAACGCCGGGCCCAGGCGCTCATTTCCACGCTCCATCATCCCTCCTCCTCTTTATCAGAAAACGAAGGAGTGGGAAACAAAAGAGGAGGGAAGTGAAGGAAAGCGGTGAGGCCAGATAGCTGTGCTTCTCTGACTTCCTTCCTGGTGCATTCCAGGTTTTGTGGCCCTCCTTCAAGGACAAAGAGCTGAAATGTTGTCGTCCCTCCCAACCCCCCCAGGTTTTTTCTCAAAATGGTGGGGAATGAAAAGAAGAAAAAAAAACTTTCTCTCAAAGCGGCAGGATGTAAAGATCATAAATTGTGGAGGTTGTGTCACCTGATCACAAGAGTTGACTCAGCAGGAAGAAAGATGTGGGAACGAGGGAAACCTCAAGAACGGCAGACTTTAAAATGGTATTTTAAACAATGTGGACGATTACAAAAAATAAAGATGAATAAAATTGATTTAGATAATTAGGATATTATTTCCGGCAATATTGAGAGTAAAAAATAGGCAAAATGTTACAATTAGTTATATATATATATATATATATATATATATATATATATATATATATATATATATATATATATATATATATATATATATAAACACCCCTCTGACGCTCCCCAAAAAAGAAAGAATGAGATAGGATATAATTATACACATGGAGTGTTCTGTAACTACTACGATATGCTTAGAGTTACGATATTTATATTTTCATAGAAACAACACTCCCCCTTGTGTCAGCGCTGACCCCCAAATCACCCTCATCTTTTTTCTTGAGAAACACAAAATCACACGCAAGTAAAGCAGAAATAGATTTGACAAAAGCTAAAACATTCGCATAAAAGATGTAAAACAATTTTTATAACACAAGCAAAGATCTTCCAGCTATGAAAGATGATTCATTGTAGCTATTTTTAAAAAAAAGAATCTTAAGAGTAAAGGAAAACAAACAAATAAAAAACAAAAACAGAAATTCACACAGTTTTTTTAATGACTTTTTTTTATTTTATTTCACAAGACAACATTTTGCATCAGAGCTTAGAAACAGAGAGGACAAAATTCAGACACTTTTTATGGGAAAGCACAACATTTTTAAGGAATACACACTTTTCTGCGGATTACACACAGACTGTTTTGTTTCAGGTCTTTTGTACACTCATGAACAGCAGAAATTAAAATACAGTGTAGTTATGTCACTGGCTTCAGGCAAAAAGCACACACACTACCAAACCACGTCATAACTCAAATTAAACTGTCTAACCTCGAAATGATATGAAAATGTTCTGGAGCGTCAGACAAAAAGAGACAAGATTGATTTGTTCACTCGTTCAGTTCACAGAGAAATCCAGCAGGTTGGTCTGACAGCAGATCCACAAAGCTGGATTTGAACTGCGTCAGCTACAACTCATCCATTCTGCTAAATACTGAATGTTTACTGAAGCCACGGAAAAAAAAAAGAAAAAGGAAATGTGCCTTAATCACTGAAAATTCAGGGTGCAAAGATTACATTTGTTGTTACATTTGTTCCACTGTATGAAAAATGTCTTTCGCCCCCTTCCTAAGACAGAAAGAAATGAAATGAATAAGAACTGCCTGGCAGCATTTTCGGCCCTCAGATATCGGACGTCTTGCACACACATACACACCTTCCACTCATCTGGCCAAGACTTGGGAAAAGAACCTTCACCGTGACGTTAGATTGAGCTAAAATAATCTTCTATTTCCCTGACTGCATTCCCCAGACTATTAGCTTTTAACCCTGAAGAGGCTGTGATGAACAGTTTATTTAGATACCTGTCGATTCATGTTCAAGTGTTTCCTTAATGAAATGACCTTATTTTTCTAGTTTCGTCTTCTGCAGATTGCGTGCTGGTAGACCTTAATGTTAAATTCCTTATCCTAGTTTGGCTTTGGAATTGTTTCTCCTGTAAAGTGTAAAGAAAAAGTGCAACAAAAAAGTAGAGTTTGTTATTTCTGAAATCGCAAACACTTTTCTGAAGCCCCATGTTCTTCTTTGGTCTATCTGATTCAGACAGGAGTCTCTGCAGTCTAAGAAGTAAACACAAAGAAGAAGAAGAAGAAACTGAGTCAAGTTTGGTTCAATGACAATATCCACCCATCATCCCCCAAAACAAACAGGATCTTGTCTTATTGTTATGGTTGGATTTCTAATCAAGTCAAATATGTATGACTTCAGATGATGTGCAAAAAGCACATTTTGAAACCCCAAAATATGACAAAAGTGACAAACACCATTTATTTCCTCACTGTCTAAATTTAAATCAGACCAAACGTATCTTGTTTTAGATCGGTAAAAATGACCAAAAGGATTTCACTTTGGTAAACTTCACAATAGTGAGTAAGAGAATAAGTCAGACGACTATTAAAGTCTTCAAAATCAGAAGTTTGCATACTTGTTTTCATCATCTTGGATTTTGAAAAGCCAAGATGACGGTGATGCCATGGCTTTGGAAACATCTGACCTGTAAACCCAGACATTAGAGTAAATTGGAGTCACACCTCCAATTTGTGACTCCAAATTGGAGTCACAAATTTGGAGCGTCTCAGGTGCTTCTGGCACTGCCTTCTGGTTTGACACGTTGGGAAAGTCAAAAGAATTCGTCACGATATCAGGCAGAGGACTGCAGAGCTGTGCAAGTCTGGTTCATCTTTGGGAACGATTACTAGATGTGTGAAAGAGATCTGTTCGAACAATTATGCACAAGTTTTGTGTCCCAAAAATGGATATGCTTTGGTCCAAAAATGTGCAGATTGACCCCGGAATAAAAGCCAAACAACTCTTGGAGGTACCGACTGAAGGTGGCGAGACTGAGTCGCTATCCACAGTGAAACCCGTCGTGTTCTAATATCAGCTGAAAGGCCATTCAGCAAGGAAGAAGCCATTACTCCAAAGGAAACTCAAAAGAGGCAAGCTGGAGTTTGCAAACGCATACAGAGATAATAACCTTTATTTTTTTGAAGCATGTTTTGTAGTCTGATGAAGCTAAAGTGGAACTGTTTGACCATCGTTACATGTGGAGGAAGAACGGGGATGGTCGCCCCATCCTGACCACCATACTTCACTGGTGAAGCAAAGTGGTGGGACCATCATGTTTGGGGCTGTTTTACTGCTGAAGGAACAGGTGCACCAACATGAAGCACCAAAGTCCAAGTTTTAAAGGCATTAAATGCGTCTTGTATAAATGACGCTAAGTTTACAGCCATAGTGGTCACAAAGTGGCATTAGGACAAGAAAGTCTGTGTTTTGTATGCGGCCGTCACAAAACCCTGAACTTAGCCCAAGAGAGAATATGTGGGGTGATCTGAAGAACTTCAGATTTTTTTCCACCTCAACCCTTGTTTTAAGGTGAAACTTGGTGAAAAGACCAAACCTGCACCCTTAAAAACTGTTATTAGGGAAATTCAGTCTAGTCTATAGAAATGAATGTCTCAGACATTTGGAAACGCTGAGACTGATACGTCTACGGTTTGTGGAAACAGGATTCTAGTAACTTTTTACTCTGACCATGAGTTGTTTCCCTTCTCGTAAGCCCTTAAAATGAGCCTTTTATGACTTCCAGCCCCCACCACATGCTGCTTTGTGCACTCAAGAATATTTCAAATTCAAGGCCACGGGTCGTGAGATAAAAATCACCCTAATCCTAGAAACATAAACCAGACAAATCCCGACTACCTATAGCAACCTAATCTTGTTCATCATTTACTTATTTATTTTGCTTGTCTATTCTTTTCTTTTTCTTCTGTCATCACAATTTTATATTGTTTGAAGAAATTAACTAATGAATTTCCGAACCCTCCACATCACCTCTGGCAATTGATACTTACTTTATGCCAAGAACCCTGGACTTTAAAAACGGTGTTATAGAAACAGAAAGCCCTACAACACCCGCACCCCGACCGTCTCCCTGATCCCCTCTTCAGCTGAAAGCACAGGCCGCGCTCCTGGCCCCCAAGACCTTTGACGGCTGATGCAGTCGGTGCGTAGCATTCGTAAAGACATTGCAGCTGTATCCACACCTCATACGCGATGCCTATTTCCTCTTGTATCAAATTTGCCTATTCAATGCCCCCCTTTTGCACACTCCGAGCCCAACCTCCTGCACACCCGTGCCCTCGCCTCTGGTTCGGCCGAGCCGGCCCCTCATGCCGTGCCAATTTAATCCAAACAACACTTCCCGTGGCAGCCTGTTAATGTCAGAATAGATTTCCTCTGCGCTCGCCGCGACCCAGAAAGGAGCACCACCCCTGCCACTTTGCCAGGAACCTTTCACGGTTTTGTGTTTCCCAACAAACGGCGAAAATGCTTCAAACCCAATAAAATAGCCGCTGATATTTATTAGGCTGTTATTCAAGCATTTCGTCCCTCCTCGGCCCAGTGGAGAGGCACAGCTGCGTGAGCGCGCGTGCACACGGTCCACACACGCCTTTTCGCCGACTGCGGGCAGATTTGTAATTCTAATGAGGAGCAAAAGATTAAAGAGTTGCGTTGTCTTGGGTGTTACAGTACACGTCTAGCCTTACTGTGAGCACCAGAGGTCACGCAGAGGAAGACAGAGGGAGGAAATTGAGAACATTTCTTGATTAAAGACCTCTGAAACACCTAACCTTTGACTATTCACAGACCGCGCAGAGCCGCTGCTGCACATGCCGCTCCGCTGGGCTCCTTTCATCGTCTTCTGCATATAATAGCACCTGGTGAAGAGAAGAGGGTAAAGAGCAGCTACTCAGGGACGCATGTCACTCCTCTTGACGTCTGGAGAGAAAACTGGCAAAAGCTGCGGCCGCCTCGGGGAAAAAAAGCGAATGTTTGCTTCCAGCAATATTTTATGTGCAAATGACTTTCACACATGGGGTTTTACCCGTTATACAGGACCACTGCTTCAATGCTCATTGTCACAAACACAAGCTTTGATGCCTGACATTAGAGGTTTAGACCAACATAATGTAGTTAAATACAACGTGGAGTAAAGGTGTCTTTCTTCAGCAGGGACAGGGAAGCCCGTCAGAGGTGATGGGGGGGGGGGGAATGAATCTATTTAAATGCAGGGCATTATGGGAGAAAACTTGATAGAAGGCGCAAAAGACTTGTTCAGAGTCTCGCCTTCAGTAGGACTATGACCATATGGATATGGCCAGAGCTAATGCAGGATTCAGATTCAGGTCTTTATCCGAGGACCAATGAGCAATTAATTTTACAGTAAGTCACAATAAAAACAGCAAAATAAAAAACAAAACTACACACCAACAATATTTAGCTAGAGGACTAAACCCCCCTGCCTCACCCAATGGAGGCATAAAAACACAAAACATGTCGATCAAAAAGATATGGGTGATGGGATGACTAAAAAGACAAACAGCAGATTAAGTTTACGGCTTTTAAAGACCATTTCTGGATGATTATGAATAAAATCTAAGACCTATACAACACAGAAACATATAAAAGAAGAGCTATTTTATTCTGTTTCAGTTAAGGGACCAACACTGGGAAGTTTATGGGGTCTTTTTATGGCTTTTGGCAGCAGCTTTGTAGCTCTTACAGATACATATACCGTGGCATTGGTATCTCTATGGTCCTAATCCACATGGTGCCATTTTTTTTTCTGGCATAGAATGTTTGTAGTAGAAAACAAACGTCGTTCAGCCAACTGCTGATAAATTCACATCCATGGTAGACACAAAAATGCTACTGAGCACAAACCCAATAGCAACCCTGCTAATGTGAGCCAGCTAACATTAACAGGGTTAGCTAGCTCACCCTGAAGCTGCTAACGTGAGCTAGTTCACGTTAGCAGTTCGCTCCTAGTAGCCTCAAACTCCTTCGAGACACAAAACAAAGTGGGTGACGAGGTCTCAAACTTTTGTCTGATCGAGAAGTCCAATAAGAAAAAAAACTACATCTGTATATTTATACATGGGATGAAACTGTCATGCCATGACAAAATTTAAGTCGAGACAATTTATACAGCACATTAGAGCAACGAGGCACTTCAAAGTTATTTCCCTCATAAAAACATACAGTAGCTCAGTCACCAAATATGAAACAAGCAATAAACATTACATTTAGTCAAATGCTATCATCAAGCAAATATGTTGGTCAATGTTTCGCTTTCTGCTAATCAAAGGCAAATCTAAATAGGTGGGATTTAAGCCTTGATTTAAAGGAATACACAGTTTCAGATCTGTGATGGATGTATTTAAGGCCAGCCTATGGTTTCTATGAATTTAAAACATTTCTTAAGGCCTTGATTTTTTTTAGAGACGTGAAATTAAGACTTTTTGAGGCTGTGCGGACACCGTGACAATGGAGTGGTTTTAGATTTAAGCACGTGCTTAATCGCCCCAGTCTACATCTAGACCCATTTCCAACCAATAATCTGGTGCCTGACCTCTACATCCTATCTGACTCAGTTTGAGATATTTTGCAAAAAAATGAAATAAAAAAAAAGGCCTTCGTGCAAACATTCTTCACATTTTATTTATTTATTTTTTTACATTTTTTTGTGTGGAAAAAAATCTTCAAAAGTCTGACATCCCTCTACTCCCACTGCACAACTCCGCATAACTCGCGGGTCAATCACGTGGAATTTGTGTTCGGAAGATGACAAATGCGAGGCGGCGTATCTCGACTCGTTCCTTATCGTTGCACCTGTAACAACATGAAACCCTGATTTTAACGGACCGGCCTGTCAGTGACAAATGAGCCTGAAAGGAACTTTATGGGGCACATCTCCACCTCTTCCTCTCATTCAGCCGAGCCACCATTTCCCCGTGTCCCCTGACCCAGCCTCCTCACCCCCACCCAGCGGTTTGCTTATCAATCCCGCCTCAGCTCCTTCATCAATCTCTCAGCGAAAATCTTGTTGTTTCCTCGTCGGCTGAGATCCTGCAACGGTTCCCTTTTTCCTGCCCACTCGGTCACAGGATCATAAAACTGTCTCGGCTGGTCACGAGACACCCTGAGAGAGAGAGAAAGAGAGAGAGAGAGAAAATACAAAAAAGGGGTGTGTGTAAGTGGGTTCAGGTTGTTGGGATGGCAGGGTCACGTCTCTGAACGGGCCCGGTTGGACCCGGCTGGCTCTACAGAAGGGAGGGATCTCTTTCTTCGAAGCCTGCGGAATGATGAATGGCATTTAAAGGAGACAGTAAAACACAGCTATTGCATAAAGTCATCAGTTAAAGGTAATTACAAAATATATGGGAGTTTGATTGAATGGGTCTCTTGGGAGTGATCAGGCAGGGAAGCTGCAAGCAAGCCGTGGAAAGTCGTCAGATGAGCCACAGTGACTCACGCACACACACACACACACACACCAAAATGCCAGTTCCTTGAAGTGGGACCTGGTCTGTGTAAAGGACTCCAAAGAGTGGCGTTGATTCATTCTTATGCCACCGTGAGAGCAAAAGCCATGTGCGAACAGTGCCCAACGAGTCCCTCTGAGGAATGTGGAAACCTCCAGAAAATCCGTTTAAAGCCTGGTTTTAAATCAGCGGCTGCAGTTGGGTCGGATCTTTACGTGAATTGCTTTCTCACCAATCAGTGAGCAAATGCATTTAAGCCACCACAGCAGAGCAGAGTCTCAGTCACTCAACATGACAGGCAATTATGTGCATCAGCATCAATATTAATGTTTTTTGTGTCCAAATGTTTCTAAAAGAAAATTTGACAAACGTGACTGCGTACAATATTCAAGTTCTTGTTATTGTATATATATATATATATATATATATATATATATATATATATATATATATATATATATACATTATCTTTGTCTTCCTATTGCAGTTGTTATGCTAAAGCTAGTTAGCATAGCAACTAATGACGGTGGATAAATGTTTTTGTCTTTCTCCGCCATTGGCACATTGAGCATAAATGATGGACAGCGATAAGCCCCTCCTCCTGGCTCTGATTGGTTGCTTTTGACCGGGAGCGGTGAGTTTCTGCAGATGACAGTAGCAGCTCAGGGAAGTGGAGGAACTCAATCTTTTCACAGATCATGTGTCTCATACAGTCAGCGGATTGGTCCGTCGCGCTAACAAGCAGCACACTTCAGTGTGGATCCTATTACTGATGAAGACGAAGGTTTTCTGCATTCAGTATTCATCAGGTGCTTGAAAAATTGAATGAGAGGGTACGCAGAGATGTACAAAGCCGCTTAGAAGGAAACTATATTTTACTGCATATTGAGACAGAAAAAAAACCCCCAAACAATTAGAAAGAGCTTTGAGTTCATTTCAAATGCAATGAACATGAAGATGGAAAGGAGGGGGGAAGGAAAGGAAGTGAGGTGGGGTAAAAAACATAAAGGGAAACTTGGAGATAAAAGAAGAGGAAAGAAAGAGGGATGAAGAGAATAGAAGCAAACATGTTAGACATTTGCTTCTTTATGCTATGCGCTACACTTTCCCACAGAACACATAAAATATATATCTATACATTACATTTTTAGATTTTAAAATTTTGAAAAAGCATCTACTATTGCTAATATCAGCTAATATTGGTAACATCAGGTCAAACCCTTACAAAGAGTTACACTGGTAACTTTAAGGTCTTTATTTGTGTTGTTTGAAACGACGACAGTTATTTCTCCTCGCTGTAAAACCACAGTTTGATACTTTTAATCACTGTGCTCGAGCCAAATCTTCTTTACAGTTGACTGAGAAAATTAAAATCCAGTTAATTATTGTTGTTTGCTGCCATGGAGACGCGGTGGCGCTGAATCGCAGGTGGCGGATGATAACAGAAAAGGAAAACGTGGAAGTTAAGAAAAAAAAAACCCCAAAAAAACTCCCACAGAGGAAGCTCGCTCACTTCACTCATGTGCTCACGTCTGTAGGCGTGTGCAGGTGTGTGTGTGTGTGTGTGTGTTTCTGGGGGGGAATCTGTTCCATTTCAGACAGAGAGCTTTGTTACCGCTCCTGAGTGTTGGGGTGCAGCCGTGCGTGCAATCAGTTGGTGTTGCTACATCATTTTCAATAGACCATTTTTTCTTTTTTTCTTTTTTTTTTTTGGACCCCAATAACTCAGCGCCAACTCTCCAACAAAGTTACACATACCCAAAGGGACTCATACAAAAAAGAAACACACACACGCACCCCCCACCCCCATGTGCGCCCTCTTCCAGGCTAAATGATTTAAACCAGTTCCTCATTCGACCAGCAGACGCCATGTGTTTCTCATGTTGCCCTGACAGCCTCTTTTCATGAGATCTTCATGTTTTATTTCAGAGTAAAAAGGACAGAAAGTCTAATCTCTCCGTATCATGTTATAAAGTACAAATCACATTGAGGGGAGGGTAAAAAAAGAAAAAAAAAAGACGAATGAAGGGTTGGTGGTGGTGGGGAGCGAGCATGGCGGTGGTAGTGGTATATAAATCTTCATGGGGTTTGCAGGGAAGGAAACTCTTACGCCGAGGAACAAGAAGCACATGTAGTGAGCAAGCTACCAGGAAATTGCTATAGTCTTGTATGATTTTATAGGGATCTTGGGCATGCCATTCTCATTAATTAGGATGTGGAGTGCGGAGGTATGTTTTACAGGAAACTAAGTATGGGACCCCTGCTGTCTCCGCCTCGGGGCTTCAGCTCCTGAGCGAAAAAAAAAAGAAAAAAAACTTGGAGGACTCTGTAACCAAAGTAAAGCGGGATAATGCAGGTCATATGCACACAAACAGGCCTTACATACCTGCAGACGCGTATTCTTAGAAACACGGTCAAGCAGGCATGAGAGGGACGTTATTTGTCGAGGAGGCAAGCGAGGCCAGTGAAAGTGTCCAATCAAATCTGTTGTCCTTTTTCATTGATGTTGTTGAGTGGAGGGGGGAAAAAAAGACCAGATAGACTTTCTCAGTGGGACACTTTGAATCAGCGGGAGTACCAGGAGTTTGCCTAAGTGCGTTGTGTGAGGATGAAGCTAAATAAGCAGAACGTACACATTCTGCATTCCTGCTGAAGTGGCTGTCTCCTTCTCTTCTCTCCTCTCTTCTTCTGCCCACCCAGGTAGATTTTCAAAAGTCCACAGCTGTGACTTCATCCCTCTCTCTGCTGTCCATTTAAAAATGGCTGAGGCTGCGTCGCCAAGCTAACCAAAGGCTAAAAGGCAACTTCAGCGACAAGGCTGCCACCATTAGACCCTTTTAAAAAATATATATATGTATATTGTTTGATATTGCTAGTGCAGTTCTTGAAAGCAAGTGTAACTATCCAAGACAATAAAAACAAAAAAAAGATATTTAAAATGCCAAAACTTTGTGCGGGCATAGAGACACCAGAGCCCACATTCCCTTTAATTAAAGGGCTAGTTCAGGAATTTCTGTGGCGTTTTACTTACATTGTTCGTGGGGAAGGATTAAAAATAAGAAATTAGTCTTTTCAAATCATTAATTAGTGAATTAATCTTGATTAATCACATCTTTACATGTAGCAGTATTTGACACAGTAAAGTTTAAACAAGCAGTTCCACTGGGACTGCTGGCTAGTCTGAAGGAGCCGAGTAGGGCAGTAGTGGGGGATAGGTGTTCTGAAAAAACTATGTAAAGCTGAAAAAAGTTGATTTAGCATAATACTACCCTGGTCTTAATATAAAAAAAAAGCATTGACTGTGGTTATTTGGATGCCATAGTCTGGATGCTAATTGGTGTGATGGATATATTATGACAATGTCACCAGTCCATCACAGGGACAACACAGAGACACACAACACAACCTGTGACCCTAAGACGACCTTTTGGACTTTCAGGAAAAACTGGACCGCTTGGGGAGAAATAGAAAACTGTGAGAATCAGGATGCTGCTAAAGAAAGGAAAGTACAATTTAACTTAGCAATGCTGCTTTTTTTTCACATGATTGCTGGCATTGCTTATGAACGGTGGCACATTAGGGCTGTTTGTAGACAGAAAAAACAAAGAGGAATACATTTTCACCAAAAACCCAGAAGTTTTGACACTAATCAGTGAAATATCTCCCCCCACCCCCAAAAAAAGTCAAACATTTCTAAACCTTTTAAACTCAGAAATTTTCCTATTTTTTTTCTTGGAAAATTTCTCTAATTAGTCTCAAAACTTCTGGGTTTTTGGAGTAAAATTACTCCTCTTTATTATTATTTTTTAAACTTTCTACAATGACCCTAATGCGCCATTGCTTATGATCATTTGATCACAAAATATCTAAGATCTTTTTTGTCAGAAATGTCCCTTTTTAAAAAAAAACAAAAAAAATCTACAATGGCCCTAAATTCAACATATGATCGTGAGATAACAAGTCAAGAATCCTTTTAACATTCTTATTCTTCAAATAAATAAAAATATGAAATATTCAATGATTTAATACATTCAGAAGTTACACGGTATGTTACTTTTTGACTGAAGGTCAAAATTGGGAGGAAAACCCAAAATCCACTGTTGTCATTATTTCCTTGAGCTCCCACACGGATCTGGAGCTGCAGACATGGATCAGCCGTCAGCGCGAGTCGCCCGGTGTCAGCGCAAACTGCGCCTGAATATCTGGATGTATGTTTACACAATCTAATGCACAAGTTCAAAGGTGAAGGGGAAAGGGGCTTTTAATGTTTCCGGGTTTATTTACTCAGCCTAGTGTCTGGCTAAGAACTAAAACCCCGGCCTCCCACCCTCCTCAAAGGGCTCCCACCTCAGATGACATGACTGGGGTGGGGGAAGAAAAGAAAGAAAGAAGTTGCAACTTCTGTGGATGTTTTTTTTCCTTTTTTTCCTTTTTATTTTAAAGTGATACACACACACACACACACTTTTGAAGAGGGCTGTAGGGAATCGGGATGTAGGGTGTTAACAATTTTAAATAGCTCATGTAGTTTTATTTACAACACATCATGAGGTTTAATGAGGAGTTGTTATATTTAAAAAAAAAAAAAAAAAAAAAAAAGCCGAACAGTCTTTATTGCGCACACGTAAAGGACAAAACCTGTTTGGCTTTTATTTTGAGCAGATGTTCAAAATATTAATAAACGCACACACACACACACACACACAAACACACGTAAGCTATAAAAATGGCCTTAGGTAGGCAGACTCACAGTGCCAAGCTTTAACTGGTCTTCATGTGAGCGTAATCAATCATAAACAGTCGAGCCGTTTTATTTGGCCAAATCTGTGTTAGCGGATAGCGTTGGCACGCTGCTCCGAGGCCCGTAAAATTGCCATGTCTGTAAATTCATGCATTTATTGACACGAATGAATAGATGCAACGCGTTTCTCTGCAAGCTCATTCAGATTTTTTTTTTAATTCTTGTCGTTTTACTCACTCAGCCATCTGGAGAGTTCTGGATGAGTTTTCCAGTGTGGGAAGTGCTTTTCTGTTTCTGTTTCCTCTTCTTCTTCTTCTTCTTTTTTTTTTTTTAAATCAGAATTATATATGCAGAAAGTTGAATATTACAGCCAGACTAAATACACAACAGCAGAGTTTACTGTGCACAGATGCTCTGTACAGTCAGGTTTGAGTCCAGGAACTGCAGCCAGCGAGTCATGGCTGCCTGTATGTTATAGCTGTCAGGGGGCTTTCTTCTTCAGACAAGGACAAACCATTACATTACGCAGTGGAGAGCATGTTTTTTAGGGGTACGGTTTAACCCCCCCACCCCCCAATTCTGAAGCCTTTTTTTAAAATCTGTTTTATATGGCTTTTTTCATCAGGCAAATTATTATCTTTTTTTTTTACTATCCAAGAACATAAAGTTCAGCTGGATGGAGAACTCGCAGTAACTTTGCAGCTGTTCTGTTCCTCAACCTTCAACGTTAGCTTGACTTTTGGTGATAATCTGTCTTCTTAAGATCGAGAAAGGACAAAAGAGTTCGACCCCTACCCAACAAATTGTTTTCATTTAGCAGTTTGTTTACCTGAGAAGTCCAAACTCTGGTCTCTGACTGTCCTCTCGCCCAACCCTGATTGGTTTTCCTTTTGGAAGGCAGAGAACTGGTGGGGTTTTTGCTAGTTGTTGTCTCATTTTGCTAACTACAGCTCGCGATACGAGTTGATAGCATAAGACCTAAATCCTGGTTCTCCTCCTTAGTCCTCTTGACCGCAAGACTGCGTGACATAAGTTTTGTCATCAGCACACGCTGCTCTGGACATGAAACGTCTTATAGGTTTTGGTGCCAAAGCAGAGGAAGCTCTTTTTGTTTTCCTTTTTTTTTTTTTTTTTTACATATATATTTAAAATAGCTTTTGACTAATGTTTTTCCAATTACACACTGTTTTTTCAAGATATTTGAAGTCTTACAAGCTTTAGTTTTCCATTAGTTGGATTTTAGAACTAAACTCCCACAACTGTTTCAAGAGCTCCAAAATCTCTGATCTATTTATATTTTATTATTTGACTTTTAGATCATAACTGTGCAAAAATATGAATTGCACATCTGTTTTTAACCCACCCTTGGGTCTGCTTTAATAATTTTTTTTTTAGGCATGTACCAAAGTGCCTGTAAAACATTGTGTCTTTTTTATATTTAATGTAATAATTATATTTATGGTCATTTCTCCATTCGGTCGTCCAAAGCCAATTGTGACTAATGGGATAAACTTTTCTACGCCTGTGGTTTCAGAGAAGTCAAAATGAAAGGTTGAAAATAAGTGGTAAAAAAATGATTTCAAACAACAAACAAACAAAAGAAAAACATTGAGAAACTAGGTACTATATGAAGGGATTAAATTTAAAGCAATTATTATTGCAACTGGATTGTAAAAGTGAAGAATATCAGGATCTGGTTTCTGACACTCGCTCTGTATCTTCCCCAAATCAAAAAATGCCGCAGCCTTGCGATCAGACGAACTCCGCTCTCATTTTCTCCGTTTTCAGCCTCCACAGGATTCACCAGTCACTGGACGCCCGGCGTTTCCTTCCTGGTGACGACGGATGATGTGGAACAGAATTTATACCAATCAGCCTGGCTCATACCAAACTCACCAGGAGAGCCTTGACCGAGAACCACACCATTCCTCCAAATCAACCAGAGGACCGCCACTGACTTCCCAGAAGGGAGGGAATAAAGAAAACAGGCGTTGCACCTGTTTAATTTCCATTCTAGCATAACGATACTTTTTTTTTTTTTAAATCTAGACTAAATGTAATAGAAAATTAAAAATTCATCAAGAAGCACAGCTTTTTTAGCTTGGTTAGAGAAAAACACAAAACATTTCATTTATTCGGTGCCAAATAAAAATATTCTTCCCTCTTGAGCTTTTATAAACTGTGCCACATTGGAAAAATACACTTCAGTGTGTCGTATTGTGACTATAAGCTGACAGACCAACGTGAAACAGTGCATAATTGTGAAGTGAAGGGAAAACAGTACACTGTTCCCAATGTAAAAATGAAAACGGAAAAAAAAAAAACTGAAAAGTGTGGCTTCCTATTTGCATTCAGTCCCTCTAATGAAAACTTTCTAGAACTATTTCTCTGTCTTTGCAGACTCTTTTCTGCATTGTGGTCTGAACTTTGTGCCATTTTAAAAACTGTCATATGCGTTGATCTAAATCATTCCAATGTATCTTTCATGGTATGTTTAGGGTCGTTGTTCAGCCAGAAGTTGAACCTCTCCCCGACACTGTAAAAGAAAAATGAATATAATTTACAAAAAGTATTAGCAGCTCTGGTTGCTAGAATTAAAATTCTGTTTGTTTGGGGGTTTTTTTACAGTGCATCCTCATGTCAGTTGCTGCCTCTTAACACGTCTCCTTCCAGGATCGCTCCGTGTTGAGCTCCATCCGTCTTCCAATCAACTCTGAGCGCCTTCGTTATCCCTGCCCAAGAAAAACATCCCATAGAAAGTTCAAAGTTCAATTTCGATTAAGTCTGACTACCTGACTCCTCTAAGGCTTGTGATAAACAACAAACAGCACCTGTTACGGATTTCTTTCATGATGGAAATCCATAAAGGTCAGATTTGTGCGGTGACCTTTTATCATATGTCGTGTCAACAAAATCTTCCAGAACAAAATATTAACCCATGATGCTGTATGATGCATCTCAGATGAGTGAGGATGTTGTTTCCTTGGCTGTGACTGACTGCTTTAATCTGGCTAAAGGACTCTATGCATGGTACTTATGATTTATGTTTGTACTTTTCAAACACATAGTGACATTTTATAGCACAATCAAGAAACTTTGTTATCTTCAGTTGTTATAAGTTGTTTGTAGGTATGTATCAAAATTTGATTTTGTAACTTAACACCTTGAAATTGGCCCACTGTCCCTTTAAGAGACATTTCGAGATTCATTTTTATTTTTAACAGTAAATGAAAACAAAATATGATTCTCCACTACCTGAGGGTGGTCCAGTCTGTCGGCTCAACAGAACCCTGCACCCCGGGTCACACATCTTAAAACTGATAACAGTTACAAACACATATAAAACTGTCTACATGATCACGGTGTGCAGACCTGCAGCTCTCTAATATATCCTAAACATTTTGTTCAGGGTACTTGATTTAAAGAACATGTTTAGCTTCATGTTAGGTTAAATAATAGCTTTTAACAGAATGGAAATGCAGCCCTGCATGAGACACCTCCTTTACCAGACTTTACATTATAACATTTTGTTTAATTTTGTACCAACGTAACCAATATTAGGTCATTACTCCCAATGCCTCTGGGAATCATTCCTGGTTGTTGAAGCTTTCTGTAGCTACTCAATAACTTGCAAAAGTGTTGAGAGAAAAAAAAAAGAAAAAAAAGGAATTTACTTGGGATGCACCAACGCAAAGTAATGTGTAGTTGTGATGCAGAGAGGAAATGTTGACTGATTTTCAATCTGATTTTATAAATAAAAAATCTGAAAATGTGGCGTGCATTTGTACCTAGCCCCTTGGAGTCAGTACTGGTGGTAGAGCCTCCTTTTGCTGTAATTAAAACTGCAAGGCTTTTGGTTTGAGATAGGTTAGACTAAGTCTAACTTATAGCAGTTATATAAGTTATATAAGTTAGACTCAGTCTATATAAGTTAGATAAAGTCTAACATCAATTGATCCAGTCTGTAGATCCATTGATGATAGAAATATACTATTTTCTATCATCTGGACATCCACCAGGCCATTCCAACACGCATATGCTGAGATCCAAACTAAGAACCAACTTCTGCGGATCTTTATTCCTGATGTGTCGGGTGTGTTTGTGGGTCTTAACTAATGCATTTGTTTGCTAATATTTCATGACAAAATCTTTGAAAATCGCACAATTTAGGGAATTTTCATGGCGTTCTTTTGCACTGCATTTTAGGGTTTTGGAGTATAGGGGATAAAATGAAAAGGCTCGCCATACTTATAAGATTTTTAAAAATTAGGAATCATTTTCTTTTCCTCCTCACGCTTACGCTCCACTGTGGGAAAATGAAGTGAGTTTATATACTTATTTAAGGCCCAATATTTCCTATGCAGACGGAAAAATTTACATACACACACACTCCGAAATGAAAAACAGCATCTTGTATCGGGGTGGGCAGAGGGGGGGTATAAAATAATATAGCAGCACAACACAGATATAAATCATAAATCACAAAATAGATATCTGTCATATCTATTAATCTCTGTGTGCACATCTGAGGAGCCAACATGTTTAGGGGGAACAGTCAGGGAGGAAGGAGGTTTGTTACAGAAGCAGCATTAATCCGCTCCTCTCCGCACTCTTTGAAGAGCGGGAGCCGCCATGACAGCCTAAACGTTTCCAGAGATGTCACATTTCCACCGAGCTCTAGAAATGGCTCTCTCGAGCACTCATCCTTTCATGTTTGATTGTGCGCTGGAGATCCTATGATAAACAGACGGGAACGGACGGCAGCAGTGGAAGGAGGATGTTGGCTGGGTGGAGGGGCTTTCTTGGGGGAGAGAGAGACAGGAGAACACACTCCGCTTGGCCTGCGTTGCCGCCAGATCCAGATGCTTCTTTTATTTCTTTTTTTTTTATTTTGCAAATTGCTTCTTTGTCTGCTTCGGAAGGCTTTGACATGAACATCTGAAGGAAGATCTCCGGGGTCTCTCTCCTCCGTGGAGTTCTTGAGTTTGCACTGAATCTGATTAGAATGAGGAGAAAAAGTTGGTCCATATATCTCTGTCATTTTCGCTCTTATTTCTCAAAACATGTACATCCACGGGCAGATATAGAACAGATGCTGCGAGAGAGGGGGGCTATTTTTATTTGTTTATTTTTATTGGGTACTGAACGTGGAAGATGTGATTCCTCCGTGTGTCACTGGAGTGCAACTTGGCACAACAGGTATATTTAACACTGAAAGGTTATCTGGACGCCAAACACTTCCTGTCAGATCTGGAGTTCACTTTCAAAACTAAATACTTTGTGTGTGTGTGTGTGTGTGTGTGTGTGTGTGTCTGTACCAGGTTTTTATATCCTTAGAGGAACCTATATCTGTCTACAATGTGGGGTTGTGGGGACCATTGCACCTTATGGGGACATTTTCTTGGGGAAATGCTGTTTTTGGGTTAGGGGTTAGGCATGTGATGGTTAGAGATAGGGTAAGGGTTATGGAATTAGAATTAGGTTGTAGAAAATGAATGGAAGTCAATGAAACGTCCCCACAAGTCACGAAAACACAACAGCGTGTGTGTGTGTGTCCCTGTTTATCAGTCCCGTCCTGCCGTCTTTTCCAACAGGCGCTTGTGTGTTTTGTGTGTCCGCAAATCCCGTTGGCTCTCTGCTGGGGAGCCGTGGAGTTCTAGAGGAGAAAATGGAGAGGTCCCAGCTGACTTCCAGAGAGGCGGCAGAGAAAGAGGATGAGGATGAACAAAGAAAGGTGCCGGGGTGAAACAGAGTGGGAGAGGAAAAGAGGATGTGCTCATAGAAAAAAACAAACATAATCATTAAAATACCAGCGCACTAGTGAGACGTCTTTTCAGCAGTTCCGGGGAAGAGCTCTAAGATGTACCTTGATGGATACGGTTCTATGACTGCCTACCATTCAGCCGCACCACAGCATCCAGGCATTTGTTGACAATACTTGAGTTTTGCAAAGGTATTGTCGTGACCTTTTGAACCTATTCACGTTTTACTAGCACAATATCTGTCTAATTTTATTATGATTTTGGCTCATAGAGCAACTTCAAGTGTTGCCTGATGGAAGGAAAACTGATGCAGAGTTGAACAGTTTCTTTTTACAAATAAAAATCTGTAAAGCAAAGCTATAGCTATTCAGCCCCTTTACTCTGATACACCCAAGTCAATTTTAAGGAAACCATATAAATCCAGCTGTTCTTTGAAGGTTTTTGTTTGACCGACTAATTCCTGATAATGAAGGGTAATTTGCTCCAGCAAAAATATAGGTTATGGTTTGGGCTGGACCTCCTCCCCACCCCTAATGCCCCAAAACTGTATCTGGGCCAGAGGTGCTCCGGAAACACAATGTTTCACCCAGATGTGGCACAGATATGGAGTTCTTACTTCATCCGGCCTGATGCCGTAACTATGTTTACAGAATGCTCTGAATGATCTGGTTCAAACTCACAGTACAGATTTTGTACAATAGGTCTAATACCTTCACTCAATTTGTTGCTTTAAAGCTTTTAGTTCCCCGCAAAACAAATTCCACGTTTTTAAAGGGGCAGTGTTATGTAAAATCTACTTTTTTATATTTTATTATGTTATCCCCTCTTCAAAAATCAAGGCAATACTGGAGTATTGCCTTGATTCTTTCACCTATACCTCAGAAAATGAAGCAGTTTACAAACAAGGTGGCACATCACAGAGCCACCCTCCCCTGCGACCTTCTCACTCAGCTCCTTCAGACTAGCCAGCATAAATTAGCAAATACCTGGTGGAACTGTACCTCCACTGAGCTCATTATACGAGCTAGTTATCATACTATAGTGGGAAAGATTATTCACAAGTAGAAGACCACTGCAAATTATCTTGTTAGTGAAGGTCCCAACAAATCCACCCCAAAGTCAAAAAGTGAACTGGTGAGCACAATTTTATAAAACCGAATGGCCTAAGTCAAGCATATGTTTGGAAAAGCTCTCAGCCTTATGGATTTCTTATTCTTATTCTGAATAATTGCTAAGAGAACTCTAAACCGTGTACATCCTTGTTAGTTCTCTTCCAATCAGATCATCACATCATCCACCTTTGGGGGACCAAAGTGTCAGAGGTCAGACGGATTGTTTCCTGAAGAGTTTGGTTTGCCTTTGAGTGCACAAGATATCAGATGTGGCAGAACCGAGTCCTCTTTGGACGGTTCGACATGTTAGCAGGAGAAAGCCAGAGATAGAGAGAAGGTCAGAGAGAGAGAACGGAATGCTGTTTACCTATTGCACTGATCCATCAGAGCCCCCCGTCCCCCACCTTCGCTTTGGCAGCCAATCAGCCGGACATTGCCTTGGGTTTAGCGTCACATCCAGCCAACACCCACCCTCTCCTCCCCCGGGATCCCCCGACCCTAAACCACTGTCACTTTACAAACACAAAAAGATGCGGCACGGCACTTTCCTTTTCACCCTAGCATGCAACAGCCCCTCCGACAGCACCCAACACACACTCATGCTCACCCGTGGCCTCCCCCTTTCCCACCTTTGTATCAGTTGAAAGGCATATGGTTACTGCCATCCGATTCCCCCCTGGCTGAAAGTGCCTTTCACTTTGCTGCAGTTCACAAAGAGGTCAGACTACAGCAAACAGAAATATTGTGTGAGAGCTCACTTTTTTTTGTGCCTGTGCTCAGAGATGTGAAGGACTCGAGAACAAGCAAGGAGAGAGAGAGACCCTGATAAAGTTACATCTGGTCAAACAAACCTCACTCCATTCCTCATGCCAAAGCGGGAGAATTTATGTTGTAGTGAATAAGGAGCCGCATTTGAGAGAATTGACAGGAACTAACCTCGGACTTGGTCAGACATAGATCATTCGTTCAACCCCAGCATCCTTGCTGCATGTTTTAAAGCCAGGTCAGATTTCCTGAAGCTGTTCACGCAGCTGCAGTCTGAAGCTTGTTGTTTGGAGCTACAACAGGGATTTTCCTCTCTAGTCGAAGGGCGGTAAATCCATCACGTGGACAACGAGGACGTCTGGTTCGAGGTGACTCTCACAGCGAGGAGATCAATCATGGGCGGGCAGGTGGGGTCGATATGAGCGAGGTGTTCGAAATATCACAGTGGACGGTGTGTAACACGACGAGCCGCTGTGGCCCTTGGGGGCCTTGGGGCTATCTTGTCTCTCACTCTCCCTTTGTGCAGATTCGGTAAATGATTAATAGAGAGTGTTCCTCTGCTGACCTTGTTTGTTAAAAGACTTGTACCTGACAACTTCCCACAGTCGGCGCATGATGAATAAAGCGTCCCTGACAGAGACGAGAACCGTCTTCAGTTTCAAGCCGTCTTCCCGGGCCGGAGAAACGAGTCGTTAAAAAAGCTGACAACTCTTAAACTTTTCACTGTTCTTGCTAAAGTGTTCCCATTGTTAACCCTAATAATCACAGCCATCAGTTGCGGGGTAAACTTTCAGTCCGCAGGCCTGTAATTACACCGCCTGTACAGGAACCAATTTACGACCAATATTTTTCTTGGCATAAAAGGTACTGAGCTGAAGGTTTGATTTCCAAAGGGAAACTCTGGGGAACCACACCAAAAACACCCAGTGGAAAGAAACCACACAGTCAGATAGTCTTCAACACTTCAAACACTTCACCCCAAGCTAAAGGAGATTAATTCTGAAAACCTAAGTGGTGTTTATTTTGCACTTCTGTGATGGTTTCTTCTAGTAGGATAACATTTGGTGAGAAAGTGTCAGACTCGGTTTCACTTGAGGTCTTCTGCTTCCCCGCAGACCCGGGACTCTTCGAGGGGGTCTTCTCACGGCTGCCTCCTTGTCACACACACACACGCACACACACATACCAACTCTTAAGAGACAACTGACGACGGCGCTGGAAGTGTGCCTTGTTTTGTGGGTTCATCCAACATTTCTGCGTCTCCTAAACTCCTGCCAACAAGCCGGGGAAGCACTGTGGTGAAGTTATGCAAAGAAAACCTTACAGATATGACAGTTGTTTAAGAGATGATGCAGTGGGTTTTGAATGCATGTCTATGGCAGTGCGTGTCTGTTAGGGGGAACGTGTGTGTGTCTGAGAGTGGAGAGTTTTTTTTTCTTTTTTTAAACACTGAATGGAAGACTGTCTTGCGCCATAAATCTGTCGCTCATTGGGAAGACAAAACGAAAATGGCCCCATCATAAAACATCTGCAACGGCTCCATCCACCACCAACACATAATGGGGCAATTACCAGGAAGGGGGTTTAGAGGGTGGTGGTGGGACAGCATGAAGCCTTCAGCTCTCTTTTGGTTCACCACAGAAGGGTTCAGCGATTGTGCCTCAAATGCATACAGTATGTCGGTTCATCCACATGTCGAGCTTCTTGGCCTCAAACTTAATGTAGACCTGAAAACATTTTATTTATTTATTTTTTACCTAGACCTGTTTGCTCATCCTTTTTATACATTCTTCCCCAGAAAGCTTTTTTTATCATTTCTGAACGACCGACTGACGGGCACATCTGATCTGACGTTGCATTATTGACGCCTGATGTTGTCGTCTCGAGAACCCGCGTCTTCCACACCTCGTAATCAAGCGTAATTGAGGTTAACTGTACGGCACGGCTGAAACACTAGACAGGTAAGCCTCAGCCTCTCGTGATTAATGTAGTGTGTTGCTTCTCTGGGCTTTTGACCTTTTGAGATAGGCCAGGCACCATTTTTAAGTGAAAGCTCTGCCTCTGTCGAGTCGGGGAGTTGTCCATCAAGCCCTCTCGGACCCTGCCACCCGACTTCCTTAAACCCGCCATCATCTCCCGTTCAAAGTCGAGTCCTTGTTTTTCCTGTTTCAATCCCCCCAAACTGTTTGTTTGTTTCACTTAGCAAATCACAGATTAAAACTCTTTTAAAGCAATACAGGTTTTCTTTTAAGTAACTGTAAATCTTGAATGAACGAGTGGAAAAGGCAATGCAAACTGAGAGTTGATAAAAGAAAAAAAAAAACCTTGAACAGACCCGAGATTTACAGTGTGTTACTAAAGCAGTCATGGCCCTTGAACTCATCCACGTTCCTTCTTTCTACAAAACAAGACTTTTATGTATTTTATTTTGATTTTATGAGATAGGTCGACACAAATTAGTGCGTAAATTTGTAAGCGCAAGAAAAAGAATAAACCATTTTCCATTTTTTTATATGCAAAAATCTGAAAAACTTGAAGTACCTTTGTATTGAGTAATCATTACTAATATTCCCTCAGCCCCGCAAAATAAATAACTTGCCCTTTGAAGTGGCTCAGTTAGTAGATAGTCTGCTTGTGTGTCAATGTTCTGGGAAGGTCTTCATCATGAAGATGAAGAACAGCAATATTTTTTCCCACACCTCGTTCGATGAGCTCCGCTGATGAGCAGTTCCACCACGTGTTCGCCGACTGCCGCTGGCTAGTCTGAAGGAGCACTCCATGAGGCCAAAGCCTTGGACATGGTAGATTGGTGGAGGAGCTTCGCCCTTCATAGGCGGTGCTACTGGATGTCCACCCAGGTGTTTTGCACATTTGAATGGTTGTTATGGGAGATTTTTCTCAAACATGCTTGAAAGAATCAAAGCAACACTCCAGGTTTGTTTTTAACATTCCGACCAAGGTTCACTTTCTATCAGGACAACTATAAACCAGAGAATAATCCAAAGAATGGAATGGTGTACGCAAAAGCAGGTCTATGTATTGCAATGGCCTAGTCCAAGTACCTATTTCTAATTAAGAATGTGTGGTAATTTCAAAAAGTGGTAGTAGGAAGTAGTGATTCGGGTTACTGACACCATCGTTTTCTCTTATTTTAAACCCCTAGCTGTGTATTTCTGGCCTTCTTTTTCCGTTTAATTTGCTCTCCTCCACTCTGGTATTGGATGTGAAAGCTTTTTTTTCTTCGCCTCTCCATATTTTAGGTCCAGTCGTGCAGACCACTGACTGCCATTGTGTAGCCTCGGCTGCTCAGCAACCGTCCCCGCGCTGATCTAAATTGGCAGTGAGGTCATGTCCTCAACTAGCTCTCAAACCTAACCATTGTCAGAGTTAACTGAGCAAATTTACTTTTAACTTGAGCCCATTTGGACCCTTGCACCAGAGCAGTGAGAGCCAACGCTCTCAGCACCTCACAGAAAAAAAGAGAGAGAGAGCGAGAACAAAAACAATGGACTTTGAGCATATGAGAAGTCAATGTTCCTTTTGACTGAGACTTGCTGGAGAATTCGACGGTGCGCTTGTTGATCTGAGATGTTGAGGACCCGGGTCACCGTCTCTTAACACAGACCAGGGGTAGCAAACGAATGAGGCGGGGTGAAAGGGCAACCACAGACATTCCTTTGGAAAATAAACAGAACAAAAACGGGCTCCTCTGTGCAGGTATTTTAAAGCAGATCTATCAACCTCAGCTGCTGCCCCTTTTCTGAGCGCCTAAATATGCTTAATGACACATCTGTAGGCTTTCCCCTCCCGCCTCCCCCAACAGAACACCAATTACTTCGCCGCCGCAAAAGACGTAAAGCAAAGCGCGGCTTTGACCACAATCGCTGCAAGCTGCCTTCGTCCTCACGTTTCCAAAGACCCGGTGGGGAATGAGTTTAATGCAATTAGCAGGTTATCTGTGGTGAAGTGGAGGAGCGCTCTTCCTGTTGCCGGTTGCCCTGACAGACGGGAGGTGTTGTTGTCTGTTGCACCACAGAGGAGAGAAGAAAAAAAAAAAAGAAGAAGGGCAGATGCCCTGACAGAGGAGGACATCTAGGTTTACTGCTACGCCACGCGAGGTTTATCACCTATTACTGGCATACTAGTTTTAGTTTCTCACTCAGCAGGTGATTCTTGAACACTCTAAGGAAAAGACAAAAACATTTTTTGATTTCTTGAATGATTCCAAGAAAGCACACACAAATAAATCACAAGGAAAGTGTATTTAAAGTGTTTTTTTGGTGGCCAACCCTGCCTTTTGTGCTGAAGCCAGTGGTTGAATGAAAGGCAGCAGTGGGGGTCACCTCAGGCATCTGCTGCACTCCGGCACCGATCAGCTGCCCATCTGTGCACGCAGACACACACACGCCTACACACACACACGCCTACACACACACACACATTAGCGAGGCAGAGGAGACGCCTCTCTCTGAGCGAGGAACGTAGCATGCAAATGGTCGCAACAAGGATGTTGTTGGAGTTTTTTTTTTTCTTTCTTTTATTTTTTTTTTATTCTAGTTTTGGCCAAAAGAGAGCTGTCAGAATTTATTATAAAGGAAACCATCGGATTGGCAAACCACGACGGTGAAAAATGGAAGAAAACAGAGAAGCCCTAAGTGGTAAGGAAATGAAACAGAAACAATGAGTCAGTAAGGTTACATCAAAGCCCCCTGGGAGTGGGGCTTTCATGTCCATCTGACAGATTTTTATTGCACAGAACTCCATGCTTATGCCTTTCCTAACTGGTGAGAACAACTCTGCTACTGAGCGGCACCTACAGCGTTGCGAATAAGACAGAGTGTGCTCTGTTACAAAAGTTTTTAGTGGGTTTTTTTTCCCCACTTAAATGTACCAGATCATCTAGCACACTTTAATACTAAATCTGGAGAAAAGACGATGTTCAGTTATGCAACAGACTGTAGGATATAAACCTTCTAACGCTGATAAATGGATCCGCTAACAACCGCCTTTGTGATAACCGCAACATTTGTTTTTTAAATTCTGCCTAATTCAAATGTTTCCAAACACTCACTCCCAGTGTACAGTCATTCCACATCGCCGCCTTGAGATTTAAACTCAAACTTTGACTAGGCCAGTTCAAAGTCTCCATTTTGTCCTGTTTTTTTTTTTTTAAGCATTCATAATTGCTCGTCCTGGAGCGCTTTGGATTACGATCCTCCTACAATTCTGGAAGATCACCAACTTGACGTCACAAAGACATGTTCCTTGAGGATGCTGAAGCAGAAATGGAGTCCCAGACCATCACACTACCTCCACCGTGTTTGACTGTCAGCATGACGTTGTTTCTCAGAAATGCTGTAAGTTCTACCCCAGATTTACTCACGTCCCCCTAATTGTTCCCACTTTGTCTCACTAGTAAATAAAGTATTTTTCCCAAATAATATTGAGATTCATCAAGAGGGGCTTTTTTTTCTTTTTTTTTTTTTTTTTTTTTTTTTTTACTTTTTGGGCAAACGTAAAATGTACCTTTGAGTTCTTCTTGGCCAACAGCAGCTTTGCCATTGGAACGTCCCCGCCTCGTTGCCCAGTCCTCTTTCTAATTGTTGAATCATGAACACTGACCTTAAGTGAGAGTGCTTTAGATGTTCTAGGTTCCTTTATGAGCCACCGGATGAGTCATGGCTTGTTTTTTTTTGTTTTTTTTTCCAAGTGTTTTTGGTGAGCAAGTCACTCCTGGGAAATTTGACCAATGTTCCCTATTTTCTCTATTTGTGGATGACGGGTCCCCGGTGTGGTTCACTGGAGTCTCAAAGCCTTTGAGACGACTTTGTTTTTTGTTTTAATTCTTACCAGTCTGGATGTTTCTCATCGTTCACTGAAGTTCCTTTATGTCGCAACACAATGTGTTGGAACATCTTGCATCATTTATCAGACAGATTTTGTTTAAGTAGTTTCTTCGTTTGGGTGTGGCTGGTCAACAATTACTGGACAGTCTTATGTATTTTAGTGACAATTTAGAGCACTAAAAAGTAAATATGTTAACTTTAACTGTTATAAAAATGCTATATATATATATATATATATATATATATATATATATATATATATATATATATATATATATATATAACATATGAATTTAAATAATTTTACTCTGTAATTTAATTTCTTGAAACTGGGCCTTTTCCTCATTAAAAACTCCTGCTCTTTTCAAACTCCGCCTTCAGGAAGTCGTCACAACATTGCTGCTCTTTTAACCTTTTAACAAAGTTTTTTTTTTTTTGTTTACCAGCATTTCACTGAGAGGTAGCTCATGTAATGAGCTCAGTTGATGTGCAGTTCCACCAGGTGTTTGCTAGATCATCTAAAACATTTTGGGGTGACAGAAGGAAAAACAAAGAAATCTGGGAAGGGGCAAATACTTTTCCATCACTCCATAGATCCACGCTTTGCAGCAGCTTCTACAGTTCCTCTGAAGAACAGCCTCCACACACAGATGTGGGGTGTCAAGACTATTTGTGTTATACATTCCCCACATTTCTCCCTGGTCCTGATGAAAAGGAACCCTCTCGTTGCCAGTTTTGGTTAACTCTGGACTAATATATATTAGGGCCGCGCTTCAAATAAACACAATACTTTTTGTTGCCTCCTCTCTCTCTCTCTCTCTCTGACTCCGTCTCGGTGTGTGTGGAGGGACAATAAGGGAGCCAGGATGAAGAACTTTATAGGAACATTCGGCTTAAGGGTGAGGGATTGAAGCCGGTAAACAAAGCATTCCTTTCTCTTTCTTCACCATTTAACTGTTCCCTTTAACACGCAGCCTCACCTCCAGGCCAGTGCCCAGCAGAGCGGCGAGCTTGTCAAATAAAAATAAATCTTAAAGCAAACGTTTACTCCACTCGTTTGCCGCTCGCTTGGAGACCTGCTGCGGTGACATCGCCCGCGTTGTTGAGTAATGAAGAGTCGGCTGAGGATTCCTCCGTTCCTCTGACTCTGACAGGAACCTGTTGGTAGGTGAGGGTTGCTATATGAACGGAGTACTAAAGAGTGCACTGAGCATCCTCCACTTCCCTTCCTCTAACAAACACGTGAGCAGTGACATGATACTGTACAAGAGTCTGGACAGCATATAACATATCAAAGCAATTTCCTAATTGCTTCCAGGCCAAGGTCGCTGCTTTTATGGGGAGATTTCCCCCCCACATAACCTCTTCCCCTCACCACCCCCCAGTTTTATGTTGTTTTCATCTCCAGATTGGGAAGCATTAAACTGTTAAGTAAACTTGACCCAGCCGGGTTGGATTCATTGGGAAGGAGTCAGGGTTCCTGTGCTTGGTGCCGTATCAGTGACAGTCAGTCCTGTGGATTTCCTCCGCGGGTCTGATGGACACCAAATGTTGGTGCGGTTTCCGCGGCCGCGGTCCCTGAAACATCCAGGCGCTGGGTAATTGCATGTGTCGGGCCATGATCAGAGCGCGTTTGGGATGAGTCTGATCCCAGGGCAGACGCAATGTGGATCTGTTCAGGAGCGCGGCGAAAACAAATAATAATAAATAAGACAAAACTAACTTGAAAAGGAACTCTTCCACAAGATATAGGAGCTTAATTTAAGTCAGTTTTTCTTGAATATAGATATAAAGTACTTGATCCACTGGCAGACTGTTTTCCTTATAGCAAAATATTTTTTCCCATATTATTAGTGAAAAAAATCAATTATTGTTTTTATCAATATTATCATGTTATAATGTTATTTCCTCATAAAAAAACATACTTGGTGTGTTGCTTTGATTCTTTCATGCTTGTTTGAGAAATCCTTGAATCTCCCTGGCAACCACGCAAAAACTTGCAGTTGAACCAGGCACCACCTTCGAGACGCAGCTTCCGTCTCACAGCTCACCCCTCCACCACAACACTGCGCTCAGCTCCTGCAGACTAGCCAGCAGGAATTAGCAAACACTTGGTGGAACTGTGCAACAGCTGTGTCATTATTTGATTAATAATGTCACTTTAATGTAAAGACTGGACTTCAAATTATCTTTTAAAGCAACTCTCTGTTAAAAGTGGCATTATTTACCAAATGACACGTCATAAACATCCATAAAGACTTTATCACATTCATGACACGTGTAAAGCCATATTTATGACAGTGTCACGTCAGTCTTATGCACACCCCGTCAAATGAAGTGTCACCTTTAGTTTTGCCCCATCACAAGTGTACTAAGAGATTTTCACTAGTAGCTACATAAAAATGAAATGATTTAGTGTTGTTGCAGTGAGAATGGAGTCTCCATTTTAGAAATCAATCTGCTAGTTTGTCTTGTTCCTTGCAAAAGGATCCAGAACCCTTTGAACTTTTCCACATTTTTTTGCCCCATTACATGAACACAAACTTTAATGCGTTTCATTAGAATTAGAATTTAGCCTCTTCCAAATCCAAATCTGGAATAGTGTAGCATCATGAAGGAACACGGCAGACAGAAAATTGTGGAGAAGTTTCAAAGCAGTTCACTTTGCACCATCTAAGCTGACACAGCAACTATCTGCATGAAGGAGAACATGTGGAAGAAGAAGTTGAAGATGAAGATGTTTGTCCTACATGCAAACATAGCAAGAACAGCACCCGCTTTCAATGTTATCAGCACATTAAATGGCCACAATTAGCAGTTATCAGTCCCGTACATTAGTTTCTGACTGAGTCTCCCGTACATCCTAGTATAGGTTCTTATCTACCATTCTTATCACTGATGATATGCAGCTTAACAAGCACCTGGAACCAGAAGGCTTTTTTGTTTGTTTATTTGTTTCCTTTATGGGCTGATAACATTTAAAACAGGTGAAAAGAGTACTCCACCTCATATGAAAACACCATCTCACAGCTCACCCCTCCACCACAACACTGCGCTCAGCTCCTGCAGACTAGCCAGCAGCAATTAGCAAACACTTGGTGGAACTGTGCAACAGCTGTGTCGTTATTTGATTAATAATGTCACTTTAATGTAAAGACTGGACTTCAAATTGACTTTTAAAGCAACTTTCTGTTAAAAGTGTCATTATTTACCAAATGACACGTGAAACATGGTCATGGGCGTATGATTCTGTGGGGATAGTTTTTCTCCAGGGTCTACAGGGAAGATGGTCTAGTTTGATAGGGAGCTAAATGCAGGGGATTCCTGGAAGAAAACCTGTTCGCTGGTTCAGAGAAACCTGAGACCAGAGCAAGAGGTTTAGCTTTCAGAGGGAGAAAGACCCTAAATATCAACCAGAGCTACAGTGGAAAGATTTACATCAAAGTATCCACATGACTCTTGCATGAATAGCACCCTGATGGCAATGGAAGTAACAGTTACATCACAAATAATCATAATTCACTCATCATCTATCAGCCATCAGAGGAGACAAGCGCCTTCATACTTGGGAGCAGCTACGCATGCGGCGTTTTGGGGAAATTTTAGTCCGCCATTTTACAGAAGAGTCATGGATCCAACACATTTGAACTTCACACAACTTTTTTATGAACTGTGAAATGCTGTGAGAGGTATGGTGGAGTCAGGTGCACATTGTCCAAAAACAACATCATCCTCCTACTACTTCCTTTTGTCTTCTTCCTGGTTTTAGACAGTAGTAACTAGAAGTGGGGGATCATCCTAATATCAATAATGTTGATACCAATGCTGGTATTAATATCGAACGATACTCATGTAAAAAGATCGATACTCAAGCTCTTTCTCTCTCAAGCCTGCACAGTCTGATTCATCAAAGTCTCCTCTGTCTGAGCAACGCCTCTGACACACCGCATGGAGCAGCACTTATTGATTTGATTTAGTTTAAATCCAGAGTGCATTGAAGGGAATACATTCCTTATTCTTTGCATTACTTTCTTGTATTGTTTGACTTGAAAAACAGAATAAGTTTGAAGATGTTGCTTTGTTCATTTAGTTGTATCGTGGTTTGTCAGCCCTCTTAAGTATTTTCTTGTCACGCATCGCCACATTGATATCGCCGATACTGGCCCCGCGTTTACTTGGTATTGGATCGATGCCAAAATTTCCAGTATCGTCCACCTCTAGTAGTAACATCCGGCTGTTGATTGTGTGACTGGTGTGACACGAAACAAGTGTTTCCTTTACAGTTTTGCAAAATGCATTTATTTCGATCTAATCCTCATCCAAGCGCAAAAACATTTTATGGAAGAAGTGAGATTTTTTATTTTATTTTATTTTTTTAATTGGCCAACATGTCAGAGTAATTTCAGAATGCGCAATTCTACTCTTAATGAAAACACAGCTGTTGACTTCACACACAGGAAAGCGATAGAAAACGTGTTCAATGCACAATTTACAAATTATTTTGCTGTTAGACTGAGCTCGTGGCCCCCACCTCCCGCCATTTCTCTAACGATTGCCCGCATGAAACCCTGCCACTGTTTCTAATCCCCCCAACATCGGTGCAAACCGAAATCCAATGAAGAATCTGCATCCAAAAGTAATGCAGATGCTATGAAGCCGGGCGAATCATGTCCCAAACGACTTTCGGCTGCAAAAGTCTTTCTGCGTGGGTACCGATTCATTCACTTTTCAGTTAGATCATTTGTGAAATATGCGCGAAAACACGTATTAATTTCATTTGCGGTTTTGCTTTGTGTCGGCCTGTCACATAAACGCCCCCAAATAAAACCCAATGAGGTGTGTGGCCGCATCGTGACAAAATGCGAACAAGTTGTTTTTAAGACATTCATTACATATCCAAGTTTCCGAACATAAATCGAGGGAAATAAACACAATAAGGCAGAACTCACCAGAAATTCCAGACTTTGTTTGGAATTTTATTTGTACAGTAATGGTGTGGAGTAGTATCCAGTAATATATGTTATATAAATGATCTCATATATATATATATATATATATATATATATATATATATATATATATATATATATATATATATATATATATATATATATATATATATATATATATATATATATATATATCATTGTAAAAGCTCTTTAGACTTTAACTGAATGCACCTCAAACTCAGATCCTATATGCAATAATGAGGTAGATAGATATTAATAATAGTACTTTCCACCCTCTGCAAAAAAATATCGAAGACACCTTAAATTACTCTTTTTATACGACGTAAGAAATATATGATTATCGTGGAACTCTGTACATCACAAATAATAAAATAATTATAGAATAGACATTTTGTTTTTACCGATTTGAGTGCAGGTTTTTTTTTTTTTTTTTTTTTTTTTTTGTACATTTACAAAGAAACGCCTTTCGAGCGTCTCTTCATTCGCAGCACTTTGTAAAGTTTGTTTTTTTCTTTCGACTGTACAAAATATTTACAGCTCAGAGATAAAGGCAGGAAAAAACAATGAACAGCAGTGCATTCAAAGCTAATGTGCATTTAAATATAGTCTCGACTGGCGAGTCTTTTATTTTTTTCTTCTCTCTCTCTCTCTCGCTGAACCACTTGTCCGTGCATGGCGCAGGAAGTCGTGGAAGTGCATTGCGTAAAGATGCAGACTTTTGAGCGACAAAAAAAAATATAAAAAAATAAAAATAAAAATCCGCCCAGTCATGTGTGCTTTTCCAAAAAAAAAAAAAAAAAAAAAACATCGTCAGGTCCCAGGAGAGGCACAGATCTTATCTGGGTCCTTTCAAGGCAAGAAAAAAAAAATCTCTTGAAGGCATCATCACCACCACCATCTTTATCTCCTCACATACAGATCCACGTTTCTGTGTTTGGTACATTAGACATTCACCTCATGTGTTTACTGATTTCTTTCTTTCTCTTTTATTTTATTTATTAATTTATTTGGTGAAAGCAGACTCTATCCCGATCCTGTAATGTCTCCAGGTAGGGAGTGTGTGTGTGTGTGTGTGTGTGTGTGTGTGTGTGTGTGTGCGTGTGTGTATGTGTGTGTGCGTGAGTGTGTGTGTGTGTTGTCCCAAAACGTCCCGATCAGGCGCGGCGCTCCCAGATAAACAGGCTCCTTTCTGACCCGCAGCCCTGCAGAGCGCGCACTGCGTCTATTCGCTGCTTTGCGCCAAAAACTCTTGGGCAACTCCAGCTGATACGGGCTTTTTTTTTTTGAAGGTCCCTGCGTTTGAGAATAAATGTGCTGAACGCTTTTAGTGTTAATCAGTTTGAATAAATAACAATAAAGTGGGGTGGAGGTGGAGATGGGGAGGGACGGGAGTCTTCCTGTGAGCGCATCCCGTCATTTGGATTAAAACGCTCCAGACCCTGTGAGGAGCTGATCTGTTCACGTCCGCGGAGCCCGTCAGGACTTCGGTTTGAACAAAATCTGTCTTTTCGTTTTTCCTCCGTCGCTGTGTGCATCACACCGACACGCCGCTACCTGCAGCCGCACTGCTCCACCACCATCTCCTCGTACTGCTTGTACACCACGTTGTTGCCCGAGTCCGTGAACAGGATGCTGATGGGGCTGAGCTTGGTGGGCACGCAGCAGCTGGGCGGGGTGCTGTTGGGGTCCATGGAGTTCATGAGGGTCTGGATGATGGCGTGGTTGGTGGGCTCCAGGTGCGAGCGCAGCGGGAAGTCGCACACGCCCTCGCAGTGGTAGGCCTCGTAGCCCAGCGGGGCGATGATCCAGTCGTCCCAGCCCAGCTCCTTGAAGTTCACGTGCAGGGCCTTCTTGCTGCACCTGTACTTGGACTTCTTCCCGTGCCGCTTCCCGTGCCGGTTGTTCGGCGCCGTCCTCCGGCGCCGCCGCGGGGGGCCCTCGCGCGGCCCCTCGGCCCTCGCCGGCTTCTCCTCGGCCGACCGCCGCGACTTGATCTTCTCCTTCATCTCGTTGAACAAGTTCTCCCTCTTCCTGGAGCGCGTGTAGGCCACCAGGATGGCCTTCTCCTGCTGCCCGCGGCCGCTCCTGTCCAGGCCCAGCCGCCTCAGGTCCATCTCCTCGCCAGACTTGCCGTGCGCGGCCCGGAGCTGGAAGCAGAGCTGGCTCCTGTGCTGGCGCTGCGTCTGAAACGCGTCCCACACGTCCAGCACCTCCCAGCCGCCGGTCTCGGCGGAGTCCGCGGCGTCCAAAGACCTGGAGTCCAGCGGTTTGTCGGAGCGGCACGGGTAGAGCTGGAGGTGGAAGGGCCCCGCCGCCTGAGGGGCCCCCACAGCTTTTCTAAATATCCTTAATTCGGCTCCGACCAGCTCCTCTTTCTCGGACAGGGTTGAGACATCAAACAGATACTTCTGTTTTCTCAGAGGAGAGTGCAAAAGATTGTCTGCAAGGAGAAAAGAAGAAAATAATTGCACTCAGATTCACTTAGACTGTACAGTGTTCAGAGAGAGAGGTGGTGTGTGTGTATGTGTTTGTGTTGGCGGGAAGGGGGGGTCACATTCTCCCACAGAGGCCTTCTCTCTCTCTCTCTCTTTCTTTCTCTCTTTCTCTCTCTCTTTCTTGTTTTTCAAACGTCCACCATGAGCCCGCCTCACACAAGCTGTTCGGAGAAGAAAGGCGAAACGCGCTACAGAATATGATTTATGTCTCCGTCTAATTTCTAATCCACATCCGCCCTCATAATAAATTCATCCGATAATGATGCAATTAAGACGCCCGTTAACGCCTCGCAGCGCTGCCTTAACGGCTTTTTTTTTCTTTGTGGAAAAAGAAACAAAAAAGAGAGAAAGAAAGGAAAGACTTTATCGCATAAATCTTGGGCATTGGCCTAAAGTAAAGTGCGCATTTGTCCGGTTGTTATTGACTGTATTTTTTTTTTTTTTTTTTAGGGAAAGCTTCAGACGCCGATGCATCTGATGATTTTTTTTTTTTTTTTTTTTTTATTCATTTTTAACGGCGTGCCACTTTTAAGCAAAAAACAGCGTGTTTGCATGAAGAGTTGCTCTGGAAATCAGAATTTTTGGAGAGTGCAAAAATACTAGCGATGACAAACAATCGCTATTTTTGACGGAGCATTTCAGGTGGCACAAATGTTAAAGCCCCTTAGAGAATTTTTATTTTTTTGCTCCTGATTTCACGGGGAAGATGTTGCTTTAGAAGACCGTTCACAGCGTCCCGTTATAGATGACGATAAGAACAAACCTACAGAAAGATTCATATTTGTTATTGACAACAAGAAGAAAAAGAATTGTAGTTAAAACGTTGCTAATATTGACGCCCAACTTGTTACTAAATCACACACACACACACAAAAATTTAAATATTTGTCAATGAAATTCTTAAAAATCTTATAGTTTAGCTTGCAAATGTGATGCTTAATAATGATTAACATATATCAATATTTACCATTCTATTAGAAAAACTTTACCGGAACTGAACTGAGCATATTGGTTCCGTCCGCTGCTGGATTCTGTCAGGCGACTGGGAGGCGGATAAGATTTTTAATGGTTTTATCAAGATTGAAACGTAAAGATTGCAATTTGTCAGTGAGTTGTCACGAACCAGTTTAGTGTTCAAAGTCTGATTTGCTACCAAACTGCTCTGTAAAAAAAAACAACAAAAAAAACCTTTAGATATTATCAAACAGGCAATGAACAATATTGAAATGAAATCAAGCATATTCATTTGCGAATGAAGTGATCAATATTGGCCACATTTTAGCAGCGCTATAACGTTGCTGTTGGTAACAACCATTTCTTTATTTCATTTCTTGAATTTCTTTCTTCATTTACTTTGTGCCACAGATTTGTGCACAGCTCTCATTCTCTGCGGAGTTCAGCAGAGACGTCAGCATGCATTGTAACATGACTGAAGCTGTTACAGTTATTACTGAAGTCTTTGCCAACTTGTTGTTGGCAAAAACTTTAACTTGTCAACTAGCAACAAAGCTAATGCTAAAGTCACGCTTCTTGAGCCGGAGGCGGCTGCTGACAGTGAACGAGCCATCTTAGTTATGTTGTGATGTAACAGATTTACAGGATTCATTATTGTTTATATCAATCTTCATCTCATTTTAGGCCTGAGTAACAAAAAAAAGATCTCATGTTTTTAAAACATAATAAAAACTGATTTTATTTTTGTATTAAGTTGTCTTTTAGTTGTGAGGTTTACAGCATTTCCACTCATAGACACTAATTGAAATCTAATCCAGAAACTTTCCCCCTCTCAGTTTGTTCCCTCTGTTTATTCATTTCTAACACATTCATTAATCAGAGAGTGATTTGGTTTTACGCGCTGAGAGGTCGATTAATAATGTCGAAGAGGGAATAAAACGATAAAATAAATAAAGAAATAAATCCTGTCCTGGAAAAATTTGGCATATAAACAGCAATTAGAATATCCAAAAGGGGAGTATCATTTTTAAAATGTTGTAAATTAAAAAGACATATGTAAATTATTATTTTTTAAAACACAGATTTTAGGAAAAGGGATTTCGTGTGGTCCTGTTAGGCACAACGGAGCAAAGGCGACCAACTGAATACTCAGCTCAATAATGCACAATTATTACATTATTCTCCTCCCCATGTCCGGCCTGAACATGTTTCATCAAGGCGAACCAATGAGAATAGGATGTAAATCAGAAAGAGACAGAGAGAGAGAGAGAGAGACAGAGAGAGAGAGAGAGAGAGAGAGAAAAAAAAAAACATTTAGCACAAATAGGACACAGTTTGAGCATAACGGAGACACTTCGAACAAAACATTTTTTTTCGGTTTTCCCCAGAATAAAAACAGCTTTAGAGAAGTCATTCCTTTTATTTTAACATTTCCGCCAATTTTCTCCCGAAACGTTCATCTGCACTTTCAGAAGAAATGTCCCTCTTGATTTGAGAGAGCAAATATATATATATATATATATATATATATATATATATATATATATATATATATATATATATATATATATATATATATATATATATATATATATATATATATATATAAAGAGTGATTTATTTAGTCGACTTCGTATTAATTTGTCTGTTTTTCTCCCCTCTAGATAACAGGTTGTCTCTATTTGTTAACTTGAACGTTGTCTTAATTTAAACTGACACGTGTCTACGTCGCAGTATCACGTCACGTCGTCTGTGAGAGCACCTTTAGGGGGAGTTTTTTCCAAATAAATCTGGCTGTCAGATTCCGTCCCGTGAAGCCCGCCGAGTCAGACAGTAAAAAAGCAGATTGAAACCTTCTGCCTCCTTTCAGTAACTTGTTTCTTCTCTCCCTCCGTCTGGTTCGCGTTACTTCTTCTTCTTTTTTCTTCTTTTTTTTTGTACTTTTATAAGCACTCAAACAAATCGAAAACAAGTTTGCCAAATAATTAACAGCTCTCAGCTCCCATCCTCCTCATTAAAACACTTCCCCTCTTCCATTTCATTCCGGCTTGCCAACGACAACATTCCGCTGAAAACGAGTGCGCCAGCGCGGAACGACTCAGTGATCGACTGACTGAGTGATTGCGTTATTTAACTTGTCAGTCTTGTCTGATTTTAAAACTTTCTTCTTTTTTTCCCCTCTCCGCTTTATTTGCTTGTTCATTTGAAGCATCCTGCTGTATCCCTCAGCCTAATCTTGTTGGTTAAATCTCAAAAGCTGCCGTTTTCTTCCCCTCTCTCACTCAGACTTTTAAACGATCGATGGTGAGAAAGTGATTCCTTTCTTACTCAGATTTATTTATTTAATATATGATTTACAACTTATAATTTTTTTCGCTAAAGCAAACGGAGACATGGATTTCTCAGGTTTTCTTTTTAAAAAAATAATAATAAAATAATTAAAAAAAATCTGCTCCTGCGTGCGTAAAATGACGCGCAAAAGACGCACAGGTTGTTTTCCTCCAAATTGTGACACTACTGCGATTTCAAACCGAGTCCCAGCTCAGCCCAGGTTCATGCTGCAGGTTAGAATGCAGTGCGACGATTAGTGGGGGGTGTGGGGGGTTGAGAGAGAGAGATGGAGAGAGAGATGGAGGGCGAGGGGGTTGCTGGCTGAAAGCAACACCAAAAAGCAACCAAAGGCGCTCGAGTTGCAAGAACTTAAGTTTCCGTAATTAAAGTGGTGCTCGCAAAGGGAGGTTCCGCAGTAAAACAAGAAGGGAGGAAAAAAAATTCAAACCACTTCACAGAGGAGGAAGCGCTCTAATTTTCCCCTCTTTTTCTTTCTTTCTTTCTTTCTTTCTTTCTTTCTTTCTTTCTTTCTTTCTTTCTTTCTTTCTTTCTTTCTTTCTTCTTTCTTTCTTTCTTTCTTTCTTTCTTTCTTTCTTTCGTTCTTTCTTTCGTTCTTTCTTTCTTTCCTTCCTTCCCCTTTTCTCCTCTCTTCTCGGGGATCTGCCCACCGTGGTCATTACGGGAGAATAGACAGTGTTTGATATGTTATGACATGAACACTCAATTAGATCATCGAGTTCAAAAACGTTCCGATGCCAAGCTGCCCCTCAGAAGGGTCCAGCTCGGGGTCAGAGCCACTGACACATCACATCAGAATCACAAGAGAGAGCCTGACACGTCCACCCCCCCCACCCCCCCGCTACCTCCCCCAAATCCCCTCCTTAACCAGCACACACACCCCAACTCCTCTTAAAAAATAAATCAAACCATGTCCCACTGCCAGAAACCAACAACGTCCATCAGAACTTTAACGCGCGAATCAAGCTTAAAAACAGCTGCGTAGATAATAGGGGCAGCCCCCAATAAATGCATTTATTTATTTAACCTTCATTCGTGGGCCACCTCCTCACATATCCACACAGAGAGCTCAAGTTAAAATCAAAGTTAAACCTTCCAGGCTTGGTGTGCAACGCCGAGGCTCAAAAACGTTCAGCTGGAGCAGCTCTGTCGAAATCTCTAAACTGTCTGGATTGCACAAAACATAAGAGTCAATAAAGTGTCTAAAGAAATCCAAATTATTATAATTTTTTTTATATACATAAAAGTATTGACTCTCACATGTAGCATCAAGATGTTGGGATGTTTGGCGGCCTGCGGCGTTGGGACTCCAAAGACTTATTTTTTATTTCTCCCTCAAAGATGAACTCCTGTCCTTGTAATGTGTGTGTGTGTGTGTGTGTGTGTGTGTGTGTGTGTGTGTGTGTGTGTGTGTGTGTGTGTGTGTGTGTGTGTGTGTGTGTGTTTGTGTTTGTGTTGATCGGACTGTGTTTGCTCTCGCAAGCTGCTCCTTACACATTTATAACTGACTCAAACACCTGCTGCTCACACCGACCCGTTCTGCGGTCTGCGCCCCCCGCACACCCTCTTCCACCCCAACCCGGGGCCCCTCGGGACCCCCTTTGTTGGCACAAGCTGGCCTTTTACTGGGCACCATAATGGCAACAGATTGGACGTTTTAATAAGTGATGGCTGCGGTGTTGGGTGAGGGGGCTGGACTCTGTTTGAAGGTTTGTTACAGGAGGAAAAGCGAAGGAAGCGACGACGGAGACAAACCTTTCCACATGTTTGATTGGAGGCTGACAGTGACTTATAGAGACAGAGAGAGTCCATTATTAGTTCATTGCAGTGTTCATCTACAACCAATTAAACTCTGTTCTCTCTCAAAAAAGTTGAAAATTTTTTCATAATTCATGAAAACATTATATCAAGATTTTACACGATCTGAGCGCGTAAATGTGCCTTGTTTGCTTTCCACAGTGCGTAAAATCTGGATGGAGCTGAAGCCGGTCATTTAATACGTTACAGAACTTTTTTTTCTTCTTCTTGTCTGGTTTCTAGCATGTTCGGTGATGATACTATCAGATCGGTGGGCTTGCGCAGACGCTCTGAATCCAACAGGTTCGGTTCATCTCTCTGCAAAAACTGCTGTGGTTTTCACAGAGTCAGAGGACGAGGATTTAAATCAGTTAATCGTCTGAAAGAAAGGAGACGAGAAGTGGCAAATAATCGCCTGTTTTCACATTAACCGACATAAACCCGAAGCCCTTGTGAATTGTCTAAAAAATTCAAGAACATTTGATGAGATTTTGAGCGCGTAAAGTGCGTTCGTAAATGCTCTCTCTCTCTCTCTTTTTTTTTTTTGTTTGTTTCATCTGCAGTGTGCGTAAAAAGATCTTGACCCTACTCTAACCGGTTCCAAGTAGACAGTATATCAGAGCAGACCAGAGGAAAAAAAAGAGAGACATAGAGAGAAAAAAAACACAAACCTGTTCCTTTGTCCACAAAACTCGTTATGGTGTTGGCAGACTTTGAGGAGCGGAAGAAGCTCGCGTTTAGTCCGAGTTTCTCCGCCGCCGAATACGTCCTGTAGATGGAGAGCATGTACTCGTGCGGGACCACGGCGTCCTTTGGGACCTCTCCGTCTCTGTGATGTCCCGCCGCGGGGTGCGAGGAGGCGATGATGTCTCTGAAGAGCCTGGGTGACCTCTGTCCGTGCGGATGAGAGGTCCTGGCTTCCCTGTTCCTCCTCGGCGCGGAGGGGGAGATGATAGCAGCAGACTGGAAACACGGTACATTCCCAAACAAAACGAGGAGCAGGCCCAGATGTACCGCAGCGAACCGAGATGCGTCCATGGCTAGATGATGATGATGATGGTGATAAGTTCTTCTTTTTTTTCTTTCCTTTTTTCTTTTTTTTTTTTTTTTTTTTTTTTTTTGTAAACCTCCCTCTTCTTGGTGAAGCGCCTGAAGCCCGGGGTGGGAGATGATGGCGTGCGCGTCGGAGTCTGAGTCAAAGGTGGGAGAGCTCCCACCTTTTGCGCTCTGCGGTCGCAGCAGAAGAAATGCGTTTTCCTCGCTCTGAACTCCACACAAGAGCGGAGAGACTGCTGGGCCTGAGAGAAACACGCCCACATGGTGGCTCAAATGCAGGGCTTCCTAAACAGTCTTCATGTCACAGAGCTCCACGGAGCCGCGGCTGCAGCCAGAGGTGACACAGATAGGACTCAGAGGAGTAAACAAGTCGGGCGTCATCGCGTCAACATGCAATCTAATCTCTTGCAAAAAGAACAGAAGAAGAAGAGGAGGAGGAGGGGGGACTCAAATAACGTGAGGAAGAAAGTAATTCTTATTCCAGAACCGAACTTGTCCTCTCTGAGCTTTAAACTGAAAGCACATGTCTTATCAGCAGAGGCATGTCTGCAATCCTGCAGAACCAAAGTGCAAGTCCGCACAGAGTCCAGACTTATCGCAGTCTCCCAATCCCAACCTCATCTGATCTGATAAGATTTTATTTATTTTTTATTTTTACTGAGGTTCACCACTAAGAGGAGACGCTTCTGAAGCCTAAAAGTTCCCGACATCTCAGTTTGTTTACTCGCAGGTAGAAATGGTCGAATGCATTAAAAAAGAAAAAAAAAAAGAAAAGAAAACAAGCAACAGCAAATCAAACCAATAATAAACAAATAAATCTAAAATAAAAAACGTATATATAAACATGATCCCAGATCAGCCAGAATTTATTTTTCCCTCAACACATTGACAAACTCACAGAAATGTCTTTAATTAAACATTTAAACAAAATACTTTTCGACTTAAAAATGTCTACGCACTTGATGGGCGTTTAAATGCATCAATCACACATGGAAGGACTCTGGCGACATCTAGTGGTTGACATAATTTATTACAAGAAGGCTCTATGGACCGAGGGGAGCTCGCGATTGAAGCTAAAAGGTGCGTTCATGTGATCTGGGAAAGTTCCACGATTTTGAGCTTTTCTAAAGCGACCTTATGAAAAATCTGACAGTATATTATATTTATTACACTGTGATGCTTAAGGAATATATATAACGCATTTGAAAGTTTAGCAGTTCTGTTACAGCCATTCGTTTTTATCGCTATCAGTCAGCATTTAGTCTACAATACTGTTGTTGAAATCAGATACGACGTATCCAAGCGCTGTCAATCACCTCCATGTGCGTGCTGCTTACCTCCACTCCCCCCATAGTGTCTCTCTGCTATGATGCAGCTTCTTCTTCTTCTTCTTCTTTTCTATTATGGCGGATCACAAGCAACTTTAAGGTGCATACCGCCACCTACTGTACATGAGTGTGTAGCTGCATTACTTCACATCTATTAAATTCTATTTTTTAATTTTGTATTCTTAAGATAAATAAACAATGCTTTCCTTAATTTGTGAATATCTGTTATGTTTCCTTCATTTCCTAATATACCTTTAAGATTCCATTCATGCCCTATACTTCTAACTATTCTCTTTAATTCTTTCCTTTTGTGTTCATATGACTTACAGTTCATCAGTATGTGTTCTACATTTTCTTTCTCTCCACATCTCTCACATTTATCATTATTTTTCCTCCCTATTAAATAAAGTATGTCATTTAAGTAGGTATGACCTATTCTTAATCTACTAATTATTATTTCTTCTCTTCTGTTTCTTTCATTAATGCTTCGAATTTGAACTGACTTTTGTACTTCATATAATCTTCTTCCTTTCTTATCTTCATTCCACATTTTTTGCCATTCCTCCATTTCTTTACTTTTAATAAGTGATTTCCCTTCCCCTTTCCCAAAAGGAATTAACATTGCTATTTCTCCCTCTAAAGCCCTTTTAGCTAATTTATCTGCCTTTTCATTGCCTTTTACTCCTTCATGTGCTGGCACCCAACAAAACCAAACATCAATGCCACCCCTATATAATCTAAATAAAATATGATGAATTTCTAATACCAGATCTTTTCTATTATTTCCTTCTCCCTTGATACTTTCTACTACTGCTTTGGAATCTGTGCACACCACCACCCTGTCTGGTCGAATCTCCTCCACCCACTGTAAGCTTAATATAACTGCCACCATTTCTGCTGTAAAAACCGACAATTGATCTGATATTCTTTTATAAATACATTTTTTAAACTCTGGAATATATATTCCTATTCCCACATATCCTTTTAAATTCTTAGAACCATCTGTGTAAATTTTAAGGTAATTATTATATGTAGTTCTTAAATAAATATCAGTCTTTATCCCTATTTCATTTAAATTCCAATCATTTTTCATTATGCTAATTTTCAAATCTACATTAACCTCTGGTATTAACCATGGAGGAATAACGCTAGTTGGATTAAACTGAGCTATTTCCTTGTCCTCCAATCCATACATTTTAATCCATTTCCTAACCATCCATCCAAATCCATTACTTTGGAACTTCACATATTCCCAACAATTTTGTAAGATAATTGAATTCACATTATCATCTATATTACTTTTAATTTTCATCCAATATGCTAAAGCTAGTTTAATTCTCCTCATTTCCAGAGGAGTTTCCCCAGTTTCAATTAAAAGAGCATTAATAGGTGTTGTTTTTATTGCTCCTATACATATACGTAAAGCTCTACACTGTAATCTTTCTATTCTTTGTAATGACGTTTTAGCTGCTGCTCCATATATAATACTGCCATAATCTATTATTGCTCTCATGAGAGCCCTGTATATGCTTAATAATGACTGTCTATCTGCCCCCCAATTATTTCCAGCCACAGCCTTTAATAGATTAATAACTTTTTTACACTTGGTTTCTAATTTATCTATATGTGTTTTCCATGAGTAAGAACTGTCCAACCATAAACCTAGATATTTATATTCTGTTTATGATGCAGCTTCTCCATGTTAGAAGAGACTGTTGTGAAAGCTAAGGCTAAGTTAGCATAGCAATCAATAACGTCATATGAACGGTTTTAATGTAAAGGTGAGCTGGTTCTCTGTCATAGCCTTTAAGTAGCTATTATGCGAACTTTTCATTAAGCTCACATTTAAAAGTATAATTTTATATTGGTTTGACGCATAAATCAAATTTTAAATGTCATGTTTTGATGATCTGTCAGAGAAAAAACATCACACTTAATAGAAATAAAGAATATCAAACATCCATTTGTGTAATTAATCTACATAATGTGACCAATCAGTGATAAAGTTCCTGAAATAAATAAACTTTTCACTAATATTCAAATTTATTTACTATTTTCTATAAAGCCTAAAGTATTAACAAGAATTCAACACGTCACTAATTTTCAAAATAAATAACTTTTAAAGTTAAAATTGACATGACATTCTTTTATTGAGTCCAGGCATGAAAGAAATTTAAATCCTATTGTCATGGTAAGAGAGTAAAAAACATTTTTTTCTGTTCAAGAGACCAAAAACTGATCTGGTCTTAATTTAAATCTAACCTTAACTCAAATCCCACAAAGGACTGGCAAACTGTTCAGTTATTATATGCTGCTACTTTTATTATGTTTTTTTTTATTATTATTATTATTGCAACATCCTTCATAACACAATAGGAAAAAAAAAACTCATTTACTGAAACGTGACCAGGAGAGGGCGACAAAACGCAACTAACCTGGAAGACGAACATTAACTGGTCTTGCAATGCAATCAAAGAAGCAAACTCAAGAGCAAAATCTCCATTGCAAATGTTTTGGGTCGGGTGTCACTTTATGCTGCAGTGGTAAGAGTAAACAGGAGATCTCTGAAAGGGGTGATTCATAAACACACAGTAAAGAGGCGGAGATGGGGGGTGTTAGAAAATGAGGAAAGGAAAAAAATAAATTAGGCGAGATTAGACATAAAATACTTTGGCTGACGATCTGCTTAGTGCATCAGTTCAAATGTAAAAAAGTACTAAAGTAATTGTTAGATGCTGTTAAATGTTTTCCTTATGAACAGAGCAAGCAATTAAGGAAAGACATGATATGTTTAAGATGTCTAAGAGGATCCTCCTCACTTAGTTCAAAATAGATCAAGCAGATGTGCTCAGAGCCAGCTTTTAAATGTGACTGATGTGTGTTTAACTTCTGCAAAAATACTCACCGTGTTCAAGCACAACGGTGTCCATATGTGCTCTTAGCACTCTATGGTGAGGACAGGGGCAGAGCTGTCCACTGACCACTCCCTGGTGGTGAGTTGAGTTCGATGATGGGGGACGGGGCTGGTCCAATCCTCCGTAGGGCCCTAAGCAAAACTTGGTTTTGGCGTCTTTTTTTTTTTGGGCTAATAATGTGGATTGCTGCCATCAACAGTCAGGCGACTGGAATATTCGCATGCCTGCTATAAACTTATTGTTTTTCTGACTTTGCTGTTTGCTTTATATCCTATATGGATTTGCTTGACTTTTTGTCATATTAAACATGCATATTCTTCTTTTTAAGATTCCCCATTTTTACTCATTGACCAAAACAAGACCTGGGAAGAAGCCCTGAGCTACTGCGGGCATAACAACAAAGATCTGCCAAATTGAACACACCACTGAGCAGAAATAAAAAAACGTCACACTTTAAGATGTCTCAGGAATGTTTATTCTGCAGTTCGGTATGTTATGTTGGAAAATAAAAACTTTGCACAGCCTGTGGCAAGAACAGTGAAGGGTCAAAAAATAGGCCTGGTTTTACACCTGCAATAAGACATGAAAAGCAGAGCAACATTCACAGATATTCTGCGGTCAGGTAAACACATCTATGCATCTATGACTTTACTAGGAATTTGCTGAGCAATGCACATTTGAGACGACCAGATCCTGCTTCTTTTGCACCAAATGAAGGGTGAGCCTGTGGAGCAGAAGTTGAAGAAAGCACAAAACAACATATTGACCCATTTACATGGATTAAAAGAGAAGAGAGACAACACAGACCAAAACTGTCAGAACCTTTTCTCCTTGTCCTTTTTCTGCTTCACCGTGTGCATCTTTATGTTAATGAGGAGAGCTGCCTTCTATGTCCAGCTCCTACTATTGGCCAATAGAGCTTTGGAACCAACGTCACTGCGTAAGACGTTGTGGGGCGTTTACGTCTCGCGCAGTTGCTCGGCGCCATCTTTATAGGCCACAGACCAAAACAAACTTTATCCCGATGTTTTTATCTCATTACCAAGCGCAGTGAAGTTAGTTTTGAGTTGGATATTGGGTATTTCAATATCCGCTGACCAAGCAGACGCTGTGTGAGAAACTATCATTCAGGTTTCCATAACACATAATTAACCTCTTAAGAAGTTAGTTCTGCAGGACAGCTCTAGAATAAGTGTGTTCACAACTGTCCTGTTTGTGTGTGCCGTGTGTATCAGATTTTTATAATCTTATGGGGACCTATTGCTGGCTACAATGTGGGGTTGTGGGGACATTTTCTTGGTTCCCATGAGGGGAAATGCTGTTTTGGGGTTTGGAGTTAGGTCTGTGATGAATAAGGTCGGGGTTAGGGTTATGGTAAGAGTCAGGCTGTAGAAAATGAATGGAAGTCGATGTGAAGTCCCCACAAGTCATGAAAACTCGACTCTGTGTGTGTGTGTGTGTGGGGGGGGGGTAGAGTGTGTGTGTGTGTGTGTGTGTGTGTGTGTAGATGGCTGCTTATTTCTGTGTTTGACTAATTGCACCCCTCTATGCAAAAGCGAGGTTTTGCATAGATACATACATTAACATTTTAATATCTAACAGTGAGACGAGTCTTTGAGTCAGTCGGTCCTACAAAAATAAAGTCAAAAAAATAAAAACAAAACTAAACACGTTGTTCGTGTTAAGATGGCTGAACTTGAGGCTCTCAATCAGCTTCAGCACCATGGAGAGAACACGCGCTCTCACCTGACCTGTCGGTGCTCAACACGACAAAAGCCTAAAACGCTTTGTGTGGACATCAGTTGCGATGCTGCAACGCTAGTTTGTCAAAATGCCATTCAGAGGTTAGAACAATCAGTTCAGCGTCACTGAGATCATTTCTTTGAACAACACACCCCGCCTCCCCACTCTCCCGCGCCGCTTCGAGCAAAGATACTTTTTCGAGAGGAAACCCGTTGAGAAATCTATAGTTAAAAATGGAAAACGACTCATCTGAGCCATTTCCACTTGGCCTGTCACGTCGCGCTGAGTTTCCCCTCCTTTTTTACTCCCCGTTTCGCTGGTTAAGTAACGCTGTTATGTAACACAGTCAGGCGCACTGGGCGCTCGTCCTCATAAGAGCTCCCGATTCCCGCCCAGTCGGTTTGTGTCGACAGTTTTGCAAGCGCTCAGCTCCCCCTCCAGTCTGCATCCGTTCGGCAGAGCCGAGGCTGGCAACCGACAGCAGCAGCAGCATCCTCAGCATCAGCATCAGCAGCATCAGCAGCAGAAGAGCAACAAGCCCCTTCGTGCATCATCAGCTGACGAGGGCGAAAAAACAACCACAAAACATCCGCTTCAAACATTCCGGTAGGCGTTTCAGGTCATTTTCGCTCTATGAACAAGAAAATCAAACTAACATGCGTCATCATGTGAAAGTGAAACTACTCGTGACTCGGAGAAACGAGATGAAAACCCCCCGGTTGCTGGATGCGACGGAGGTTTAAGAGTAATAACGGCCAAATTCTTTGAAGATTTTCTGTTTTTCAGTGTCTCCGTCGGGGCTGAAGTTGTTCTAGGCCGTCGCAATGTTTTTATTTATTTATTTCTTCTCTATGCGTCTCTGAGCCCAAGAAAAAAAACAATCTCTGTGGGAGTGCCTGGCGAAACAGAAGAAAAAAAAATATCTTGTTTTAGACCCCCAAAAAATTCAATCACTTTTTTTTTTTTTTAAATCGAGATCTTTATTGTAAAAGTAATCAGGCTTATGAGAAGACGACATGACGCTCTGTGAAAGGGTTAAGTGTGGAGTGGTAAACAAAGGGCGTCGTGTAAACACATTTGAGACCACACAGTGCTTCTTCTGTGTGATGATGACTCACCTCATCCTGCAAACGATGACATACTTTTAGGATGGAAGCGTGTTGCACTGTTGGCCGCCTCTGACCGCGAGAGGTTTGGGGGACAAACTGTACCAAAGAAATTTGGGGGATCACTCGCAATGGTGACAGTGTAAACAAAAGCCCTCTTTGGTTTCAGAAGAGTTGAAGTGACGTTGTAGTGAGATCACGCAGTGGTGACGCAGTCTATTTAGGAGTTGATGAGCTGAGGGTAATGATGGAAAGATCAGATTATTATATTATATATTCAGATCGATTGTTCCGTCTGAAATGATGCGCTGCAACATTTCTGCAAAGTGCTCAGTGGGTCACGAGGTTACTGTTGGAATGGGGTAACCAGCTCCACGTCAGTCAGCGGGAGGTTATAAAACATGCCTAGGGATGGATTAAGGGAATTAATACGGACGCCCACTCCATTCCGTTTGGAAAGGACACCATCTGGGTGAGAGGAAGCGTTCCAGGGGAGGCTTAAAGAGTTACAGCCACACCAGCAGCTTTTAGAGAAGTCCGACTTTTCTGGTTTGTCTGTTTAGGGAAAATCTGCGATTTGGGATTATTCATTCTGCTCCCACCTCCCATTCAAAATGTTCCGATTGGAATTAAATTTGTCATCGCAACATCAAAGTACGCAGTTTTTTAATGTTGAAAATGGATTTCACCTACACACATAAAGTACATCTTTGGTGATCAAGATGCTAAACTCTCGGAGAGGTTTTGAAGACATCTAGATGGTTGAAAAGAAAAAAAAAAAGACTGAGCAAAGTGGGGTTTATTTGCAACCAGTTTAATCAGGAGTGGAGAAGGTTCATCTTCCAGCAGAAAAAAAACACTGATACATAGAATGGATCTTTGGATGGACTTTTTCTTACTATTAATGCCCTTGTGCAGCTTTGTGCCGGTCTGTCCTACGGAATCCAATTAAAATACAATGATGTTATCTTTTCATTTTTTTTGTAAAACTAAAAGATGACTTTTTAGCTTTACATTCATGTTATAATGTTATTTTGTGTTGTCTTGATTCTTTCATGCACGTTTGGAAAATCTTTTAATCTCCCATGACAACCATTCAGCTGTGCAAAAACGCCTGGTTGGACCTTGCAACGCCTTTCAGACTCAGCTGCTCATCGGCGGTGCAGTTTCAATTTCAGCTCCTTCAGACTAGCCAGCAGCAATTAGCGAACACCTGGTGAAATTGCCCATCTGCTGAGCTCATTATAGGAGCTACTCCTCAGTGAAACGCTGGTAAAAACGTTGCTAAAGGGTTAAGAGAGGAGCCATGTTGTGATGACTTCCTGTTTCACAAAAGGCACAAGTTTTTAAAGAGACAGAGACCCAATTTCAAGACTTTCAGTTACAAAGACAAATTTCTCTTAAGTCATATTTGATATGGCATTTGTATAACAACTGAAGGTAGCGTAGTTATTTTATTGTGCTATAAAATTACACCATGTGCATGGGAAATACATAATACTGCCATTTTAAGAGTTAATATTTCTGTGATCCCCTGCATCTACTATCATTACATAATTGTTAAAAAATACTACCATTATTAAGTATGTAAGAAGCACCCCTCTATCATACTTCCCTAAAACTATTCATTTTTATATATTCTTAAGGAAGAACAGCCTCTCAGGATGAGAACACTGTGCAGATATGTAGATTCAGCTGCTCCACTCTTGCTTCATTCTTTCATTCATCTTTGTTGCTATGTGTGTTGCTAGGGCAAGGCGGTTGTTGTTCAGCGTCGGTACTTATAATCTTGTTCTGCCGTGTTGCCACGCTGCAGGATGCTACTCCAGAATAGGAGTCGTGGGGCCTCACAAGTGATTTAAGCCACCTAAATGGGTTTCTAAAAATGAGCTGAGCTCGGACTCCCCAGACACCCTGACTCGTTTTAGCAATTATCTTTGGTCCTCCGTTTGGGGGAAAAAAGGATAATTTTGAATCATTCTGGGTTACCTGGAATGGAATACAAAGATGGTCATTTTAGAACATTGTCACGTCTAACATCAATGGTGGATTTAAATATATATATATATTTAAATGAGTGATGTGTTTACAAAATGTAAAATCCTCCTCTTTGGAGGTAAATGACGCCGTTCCTTACAGAAAAAAGTAGAAAAATTATTTATGCACTTATGCAACTCATCCCACTTACGCAACCAACAAGAGAGAGGAAGTGAGGCGACTTTAAAATGTTTCTCCAAGCATGAATAAAGGTCTGCATTATTTATTTCTGTGGCATCAATAAAAAATGCTTCAATATTGTGTATAACGTGCAGGAACAAAAGCCAAGATTTACAGTTACACAAGTCCTTTCCTGCTCTGCAAACTCTATCAAAGTCTCTCACAGTGTGTGTGTTTGGAGTTTTTAAGTTTATTGAGAGTTAAAATCAAATAGATTCCTTACCAAAGTGTTATTTTTTTATTTTTACATTATAACCACAAACTTTAGCGTATTTTGTTGGGATTTAATGTGACAGACGAGCACAAAGTGATTAATAATTGTGACATGGAAGTGAAATTATAATTTTTATTTTTATTTTTTTTATCTATAGATACAGATGCTGTTACTCTGTTTATAGCAGCTTTGCATTTTTATACAACATTTTTATTTTTGGCCCAATATATTTATCAAAATAGCTCAGTGAGACAAATCTAAGCAGAAAATGTCCAGTGGATTTAGGTCCAAACTTTGATTAGGCCATTGTAGAACATAAATGTCATTTACGGATTGATTCCTCTGGGTTTCCAAGAGAGAGAGAAATAAAAATGCATGCCACACTCTTCAGGTTTTGGAAGAAAATTTTGAAAATGTGTTCTTTTCCTTTGACTTAACAATTATGCACAGCTTTGTGTTAACTTGCCGCATAAATCCTTCAGAAAAAACATTGAAGTTTGTGGTCGTGATTCTTTTCTGTAAATTCATTTTTCCTTACCTCAGAGTAAAACTCAGTCTAATAACTTAAGAATTATTCAATAACCTGGACGAAATAAAATATTGCATTGCTAAATTTTTTGTTTTTCACCTTACACCTTATGGTGTCAGAAACTAAAAAGTAAAAAGATACAAATATTAGATTGGCTTTTTATATATCTGTGCAGGTCAAGTATTCATGTGCCGTCTGTACCAGGCAAGCTCTGTGTTTGTGTGTGTTTCTAAATGTGTGTGTGTGTGTGTTGAGGGTGGGGTTTAGTGGCGTAACAGAGTTCAGACAGAGGACTCTTGTTTTTGAGCAGTTTCAGTGCCACGTCAAAATGCTGCCACTGACATGTTTCGTACCAAAAATAAATCTTTTTTTTCTTTTTTCCCTCTTCCTCTCACTAGGGAACAAACACAATGGGACCATTCCAAGAATATGAGGTGAGTCTTCTCTTCTCGCTTTTGAGTGTTTTGATGAGAGCTTCGACAGTAATCGTGTATAAATTGCTGTTTGAGGAAGTATAAATGATAAGTATAACTATAGTAGTAACATAAACTATAAAACCCCCTTGAGCCATTTCACATTTTGTCAAATGAATAAATATATTTACAAAACCTTTTTTTTCTGAACATGGGCTTTCCATGATTATTTAGTCCTCCAACTCTGATAGACCTAAATTAAATCCGGCACAATCATTTTCCTTTAGAAGTTACTGTGTGGACATGTTAGGGATAAAGTAAAAAATAATATTCCAGCGTTTAATTGCACAATCATCACCTCAAGTTAAAAATAGTTCTTCACAAGAAAGCTCTAAACCAATACACTGAAAAACAAAAACAGTTGATTTAACGTAAATTTGTTGTGCTAACTGGTCACAGGCAGTCAAATGAAGTTTGTCCAAGGGAATTTATTAAATTGTCATGTTAAACAAACATGAATAATGTTAGTTTGATAAAGTTAATCTGACAGAAAAACAGCCCTAAGCGTTCTTCCAGATCCAGCGCATGAATGGAACGATTTAAATCAAGTCAAAGTCTGGACCTAAATACATTTGAGAATCTGTGGAAAGAGTAGAAAAATAAAAAGAAATGGCAAAACGTTTCAGGGTTATGAACAGTTTGGAATAGGGGTGGGTCTTTATTGTATCGTTTAGGATTTATTGCGATAAATTTCCTCTCATGATAAGAATGTTGATTTATCATTGTCACAATACATCTCAATTAATGATGTTTAAAAAAAAACCCTAAACTGACCTTGTTTTTGGGGTTGGTAGTCTCAGTATTATCTCCACTGTTTGCTCGATGAGAGCTTCAAAAACGCCAACACATTTGAAAGTATCATTAAATGTGGTCGCTGTGTGCAGTATAGTGATACAGACCACACTTTTTATGTTACTTGTGTCCTGAAGAAGCATGTAATAAATGTTTCTCAAATGTTGTTGTTTGTTGGGCTGTGTGGTCACAGCCATACAGTTAATTGAAAAAGAAGGAGTAAATAGTTATTGTCACTTTTATCGTTATCACAATAGTACCACAAAACATCGTGATAAAACTTTAAATTTATCACGATATCACCCACGCCTAGTTATTTTCAAGAGAAAGTTTTATGTAAGTTAATCAAAGTTCTTTTAGTTTGACATTTTATGCTGACAAATGCTTACGACAGGACAAGAAATCCCCCGAGAAAGGAAGCCCCCGCAGCCGCATCCCACGTTTGGTCATCCATCCTTTCCGGCCGAAGGACAAAGGCTCGCCTCTGTCTGATTCCCTGCTATCCGAGGAGGAGGGGAAGGAGTGCGACATCAGCTCCGATCACTCCAAGAGGACCATCAGCACCAACAGCTTTTGCTCCGGTAAGACGAACCTCCGGATCAGCCAGAGATTAGCAGTTTTCACAGTAAAATGTCGTTGCATAACGCGTATGACGAGGGCTTTACATACTGAATTAAACACAGAAACCTCAGATGCTTCAATCAGTCATGTCATGTGTCAAATTGCGTTACATTGCTTCTGCTATGTTTGCAAAGTGGATTATGCAACCTTTTAAAAAAAAAACAGACCTGGGCAATGTAATCTTTTTTTAATGTTGTCTCAAATGTAATCCTGCGGAGATAAAGAGCAAAACACGATGCACCTGAGTGTCTGTGTGTGAGCAGAGGTGATGAACCTCTCTGACTAGCTGCGTTTCCATTAATAGAGTGTAAATTAAAATTACAAAATAATTAAATAAATAAATAAAATAAATTAGCCTAATGGAAAAACGGAAATTTCGAAAAAATAACCTCACAAAAATGTTTTTGCGCTATGATGAGGAGCTCTTTTAGTGAAATAGACGGAAAGGCTTGTTGCACATCACGGGACCAACAGCTGGATGTTACTGCTGGCAGAAAAACAACGAAGAGTATGACAGGAAGAAGTAGGAGGACGATGGTTTGTTTTTGTTAATTTTCTTGGAGACGTTCGCGTCTCAGGAAGTGGCTGAGTTACGAATATTTCACACGTAACTGTTTACATCCATCGCTGCCACAATTTTGAATGACTGATCGCGTGAGCAAGCTTGCTAACTGTAATTTTAATTTAGTTTCTTATTTAATGTAAACTCCGCAGTTGCAAAAATCGTATTTTTCTTCTTTGTCTTTCTCGACATAAGCGTAATATCGACTACCGTCAGCGCACGTCAGTGATGGAAACGTAGCTACTGACTGCTTGTGTTGGCTGCGTGTGCTCTGCCCCGCATGTTCCTGGCATGTTCTGTGTGCCTGTTCACAATAGATGACACCGGCTGCCCCACTAGTCAGTCTGTGTCCCCCTCCAAAACCCCGTCAGGCTCTGAGCGGAGCGCCCACGCGTCGCCGACGCTGCCGGAGCGCAAAGCCAAAGCGAAGAGGGTGAGGGTGGTGGCCGAGAGCGGCGGGGAGGCCCGCAGCGCGCCCAGGCACAAGAGGGAGATGAGGTCCGCCCCGAGAACCCGAGGTAAAGAAGAAGAAGAGGTCACAAAATGTAGTCCCCCCCCCCCACCAAAAAAAAAACAACCCTAAAATTTTTAAATGTAATTCCCCCCCAGATTTATCATAATCACTTATTTATTTCTGTATGTCAGTCATTTATCGTTTAAAATGAACATGTCACATGCTTACATTGGCAAAAGTTTCAGAATGAAAACGAGTGTTTACAAGAGAAATCTCTTGTAAAAGCCTTTCAAAAGTGATATATTATCTATTGATGCAGCACTGCTGAGTCGATACACATCATTATGCCTTAGTAGGATGTTATTGTTTTTTTTGTAATGTTATTATGTTTTATTATTTTGCTAAAAGTGTAAAAAAAATTTTTATAAATCTCCTCTCTTTGTTTTCTGTAGACAGATTTGTTTCGTTAGATTTGTTGTTTATTTTCTCCACAGGCTTCTGTCTAACAGCACAGACCAAAGGACAGTAGCAGCGTTAGTCACATGTCACAATTCCAACCACATAACAAACACTGGCAGGTTTCAAAGTCTGTTTCCTAAAAAGAGACCGGAGCTTATTTTTTAAGACCGAGCAGAAACAGTTCTCCCTTTTCACCCCCAAATAAAATTTCCTGCCCTTTTAATAAAATAGATAAAGGGGGAGGGGGAAAAAAAGTGCCTGTTTGTGACTCTGAGGCAGGAAGAAAGCCGATTGGTCGTGGGAAAAGTGTAGGGACTCAGCCAATTAGACTGATTAGCAGGAGGTTACTTGAGAACATGCAAAGAGCCTCAGTTGACTCACGAAGTGGTGAAGGGTCACAATCATCAAGTTTGAGTTAAGTTTTGTTTTCACAGCCGTCACTAGACACGTTACTATGGTGTTGTTTGATGGGAAGAGATGTTTCTCAGGTAGGACTTTGATTGTTCCATTATCTCAGATCATTATTTTAGTGATGATGAATCCTAACATTTAGTCTGATCTTTGGAATTAGGATTTAGTTTGGCAGAATGCTGCAAAAACACAAACTCTTCCCAAATGTTTTTGTATTGCAAAAGTCTTTGTAGACTTTAAGTAACTTACAAGTTTCTTTTTAGCCAGATATAGAAATGTTTTAAGTCAATAATTCCTTAATATTTGTGAAAAGTAATTTATTCCACTATGGGGAAAACATCTTGTTATAAGGAAGACAATGGAACAAGTCCTGTTTTTAATCAATATTAAGGAATTATTGAGTTAGAACAAACTCCTATATATTGGTGAAAAGTTACTTGTCGGTTAACTTTGTCTTCAAGTGTGCGAAGGTATTTGAACGAGAAACTAGATTAAATAACTTGGTAAGCTTTTGTTTTTGCAGTAAATGTGTCATTCAAATTTGATGTGATTTACTGATCTGTTTTCTGAGCATTTTTTTTAACTCAAGAAATGCATGAAACGGTGAAGTTGTAATACAAATTATAAAATGCAAATCCGTTTTGTCAGTGCTATGTTAATTGCCCAAGGCAACGCCTGCTGAAGACGCAGTGCATCCAGAAACCCCGAAAGGATAAAAGTCAAAACAAATTTGAAATGTCATTTCTGAAATTAAATAATTTGAAAGGAGCACAACCTCCAGCAGGCATCAGTAATGGACACATGTGAAAATGGTATCTGTCATTAATCATTGAAGCCAAAACAAATAAATTGATTAACAGACTTGGACTTTACCCTGGCATGCAGGCAAACTTGTCAAAATAAAAGTTTTTTAGGTGAGAAGTTTTCAAACGCCTCCACTATCAGAAGGTCGTTCAAATATATTATTGATGATGAAAATTAAGCTTTTTTTAAAAAAAATCAAGGATCTTGAGTAATTACATTTTTCAAATCACTGTAAAACAATGGGAAACATTCTGAGTCAAAACTGGTCCAAATATTTCTTGAAATTTCAAGCCACAGAAGAAAACTAAAATTTAACAGCAGGTGAATTTTTTTTGCGTTTTTAAATTAAATTAACTGGTGCACTAGTTTGATTCAGGGTATATGTCCTGTATTTGCAGGAATACTCAAAATTACAGCTTGAAGGTTAATAAAGGGATTTATTTTTTAACTATGATTTTTCCTGGTAGGTGTCCCACTGCAAAATGCAACGTGCAACGACTGAAACCAATGCATATTGACTTGAGCTAACTTGATTCAGTTAGCTGAGTTTCCCTGGTTTGAAAACCTTTTGCAGCTGCAATCAGCCGAAAGTGACTCTATTGTTTTATAATTGAGCTCTGTGTAATGTGATGCTGATCCAAGTATCGGATTGGATTTTACTGGATCTTGGAATGATTTTAAATTCAATTTGAACTGAACTGGATTCTACAAAACTGGACTCAAATTGGACGTATCCAGTAAAGTGGAACGCTGCGTCATTTCTTATGATTTATTGTGAATTGTCTATAAATGAGCCGTACAGATGGATTTGTGAAACCTATTTCAAATAGAAGTGTAGAAATCCCTGGTTAGCTAACAGCTTGCTAACTAAACATGGTTTTGAATCATAGCTATTGTTTTTTTTTTTATTCCAAACAGGTGATGTATCAAGTGAGAATTTCAATCTCAATTATTACTATTATTTTAAAACAGTCTAGCTTAATTGGAAATCCATTTTTCTTTTTTTATACAGAAGTTAAAATCTTGCGGTTTGAATTTGAAGTCAAAGATCCAAGTTGGAAATTGTGCCACAGTCTTAGAAATGTCTACAAGAGGAAATAAATGAACTTAGATCAGTCTTCTAACTTTTGCTAAGAAATCCCTCTATTTTCTATCACAGAAAGTAGCACAAAGAATCTTCACTCATTTCAAAATCTTTCAAATCTGCTAGCAAGCTAACACCTCACCTGCTCCCCCTGCAGGCAGTGAAGCAGATTTCAGTTCCTCCAGCAGCACAGGCAGCTTGAAGACCAAAGAGATCCTCACATCGAATTCGGTTGGGAAGAAAGTTTCTTCGCACTGGTATGTTGACTGAATCCTCTTGTATCATTCTGATGACCAGAGGAAGTTACCAGTTTTAAACTCACTCATACGTTTTGTTTTTTTTCTCCTCCTTCCCCAAACGCCACTGAAGCCGTGGCCCTCACATCAAAACGCTCCCGGTTTTCAAACCAGCTGGGGTTCCGTCTTTGAAGCATGACTCCGAACTTTACGCCCCCTGCAGGACTCCCCTCAGAGCTGCATCTTCGACTCTCAGCAGCAGCTGCAACTCCAGTCCCTCTTCTAGGTACAAGTCTTTCATTTAACGCCAGTTATCTTAAATTTTTGGGTGCCAATGCGAAGTAAAAGGTTCTGGTTGCAATTTATGCTGTCAAGACGATGACCTGGTGAAATTTCCATCTTACATTTATCAGAAGTCTTTCTCTGAGGGCGAGAAAAAGATGGATTTGGGGATTTGAGGTTTTAACTAAACAGGCAAAATGGCCGAAGGTTAGTCAGTCAGTCAGTCAGTCAGTCAGTGAATGAGTGGGTGGTGGGATTAGAACCAGACTGTCTTTTCCTGTCATGCAGCTGTCTGGGATTATATTGGTTATAGTCTGACTGGGATTAGTGAGCACTTTCTAGTGCAAATGTAAAAGCAGGCACTCTGCTGAATGGAGGAAGTGGGAAAATCTGGAATTTTTTTACATCGTTGATTTAAAAAAAATGTTTTTATTTACTTGGTGCTTTAGGCTGCTCACTACATGGACAAAAAAGGACCTAATATCTTTAAATATTTTGACCTAAAAATATCTTCGAAACTGTTCATCTCAAAGCCTTTTCGGGGTTTTGTTCAAATGGATTCTTCCTTATCTCGTACTCGCAGCTAAATCCTAAACTGCTGCCACTTTAAAACCTTTCCCTTTTCAGCTCTTTTTTTTTTTTTTTTTTTTGTTTGCCTGTATGGCTACGTGTCATGCGACATCCGTTTCTCCCCAGCAGTGTTGCCTTCTCCTTGGCTGCTCTATTTCTGGAAGCAGAGCATTTGCATCAAAGCCTCAAGTATTCCAGGTTGCTAGGATATTGCCAGAGAGCGAGGCTTTCATGCTGCTTTGTCCAAATCCACAAAAAAAGATGAACAGAAACATAAATCCATGAATCTTTTTGCCTTAAATAAATGTGCACTCGGAGGACATTAGATTATTTTTTTAAATTAAGACAAATGAAGGTGTTTGTGGTCATAAGACACGACTCTCAGTAATCCCGTGTCAAACGGTAATGCCAGGCTTCAGGGAGCATCTGCTCTGACAGCACTCTGTGAGTCAGACTAATTACCTTTACCACAGAATCACTTTGCATCTTAAGCATCAGGGGTTTTGTTTTTTTCTGCTGCTGCTTTAAAATGTCTTCATGAAGACAGATGGGTGTTTGTTGGTAAATTGTTGGTAAATGTTCCGTTTCACCACCGTCATCATCTCTGTGCTCGACAGAAGAGTGAGCTTGGGCCGCTACCGCTCCTGCGGAGACAATCACGGCGTGAGGCCCCCGAACCCCGAGCAGTACCTGACCCCGCTGCAGCAGAAGGAAGTGGCCATCAGACACCTGAAGACCAAGCTGATGGAGTCGGAGAACAAAGTCCATGACAGGTTGTACGGCACCCACTGCTGTAATGCTTTCCATTACATAGGAAAGCATTACATTCCTATGTAATGCTTTTTCCCATTACATAGGAACACAATTAAAATCACACATGAATAAGTTTGTCATGGAAAAATCAAACCATGCTGTCAAACTCAAACTACTTCCTGTTGACTGTGTAATCGCAACACTTGGTTGGTGATCACATGACTTGTGTGATCAACTATGATCGTGCAAAACACGCGTTTTGTTGCAGTTTTGCAAACACACTGATTTAAATCACATGTGAGTTTTTTGTTTTTGTATTTAATTGGGATGTTTCAATTAAGCAAATTTATTTTCGTAGTTCCAATTTGCGCAACTTATATGAGTAATGAAAACAAAGCTGGTGTCTTCTAACGCGCCAACATTTTTTTCTGCTGTTGGCATCCGGCAACAAATTTCAATTAATTATTGATCCTTGTGCTTTTGTACTCGTAATGTTGGTGAAAAGGAAATATCTCTTGCCATTTGTTCCAGAATGGTTAGATAACCACTTTAGAAGTAAGTGTGGTGACATAATACCTCCAGGAGCTCAATCTAAGCATCTACTCTGTAGAAATAAATTAGGAATGAGCTATTGCATAAGGAAAACATTCTGGATGTCTGGTGGAAGTCCTGCCCTGTATACGATGTGGTGTACAAAATGGATTATTTCTGACAGTGTGCTTTCTAATTCACCAGAGAGAACGAGATCCAAGAGCTCAAGTCCCAGCTTTGCAGAATGAGGGAAGACTGGATTGAAGAAGAATGTCACAGAGTGGAGGCTCAGCTGTCCCTCAAAGAGGCCCGCAAAGAGATCAGGCAGCTGCGTCAGGTGGTGGAAACCATGAAGAACAGCCTGATGGAGAAAGACAAGGGAATACAGAAGTACTTCATAGATATCAACATCCAAAACAGGAAGCTGGAGTCCCTGCTGCACAGCATGGAGCTCGCCCAAAGTGGCTCCGCCCTCCAAGATGAAGATGCCTTGGACTTCATGTGCGACGGCCCTGAAGGGGGCGATAAGAAGCTGATGGGTGAGGAGGACGGAGGGCTGGAGATGGGGAATCCGGGAGCGGAGGCGATGGCAGACAGTGGGCTGCTGGTGAATGATGAGATGGCCAACAGAGAGGACATCTTTGAGCAGGTCTTCATGTCTACTGCAGTGGATTTCAGCCAGGACTCCAGTTGCAGCCAAGGGCTCCCGGTGGAGACAGATGGCGGGCAGCCTGCGCTGTCAGAAGACAGCCGGTTAGCAAACGAATCTTCTCCAGTATCTCTGCCAAATGCACTTTCGTCCACAGTCACCGTCTCTTCAAATGCACCTTGCCACCAAAACACCGATGACAAAGAAGTTCAGACTGACTTTCCGTCCATATCTGCAGACCTGCAGGCTCTACTACTTCAGCTGCTGAAGCTCCACGGATCATCACTAGGGGACGCAGTTCCTCCCAGCGGCCTCATGGAACTCCCAAAGCTACCCACATCCACGGTGGATCAATCCAGCACGTCTGCTGATTCTGGTTGTTCAGACAATATGAAGAGCAGCCAGTTCATGGAGGAGCTGGACTTCACCGCCCAGGAAGAGAAACCTTTCGAATCAACGAGACAAGAACTGGTGGACAAGCGTTACTGGAGCAACAACTTCCTGGTTGACCTGGTGGCAGTGGCAGCCCCCGTGCTGCCCACTGTGGCCTGGCTGTACTCGAGGCACGGTGTGGACGGAAATGCTCCGGTCTACAACATTGGGGCCCTGATAAGGGGCTGTTGCATCATGGGATTGCACTCGCTTCGCCGCGTCGCCCGTAGACCAGACGCGTAATCGCTTTAAACGTGCATGCTCACGCCTAACTTTGAACTAGAAGCACTTTGCAAGGAGTATCATGGAAACGTTTTTTTTGTTGTTCAACACTTGATGAGATTATTGCAGCTGCTTTGGTTTCAGCACTAGTATTTTTTTTTATTGTACAGTTATCCTAAATGGAAGCTTGGTGGTGACCAAGCAGTATTTATTCTTTATTTATATATTTATTTACATTTAATAAGCATATCATCTGAGTAGATGATTATGTCCTGTGATATCTTTTAGTTTGTCTTTGTTTGTTTGTTTGTTTGTTTTTTTTATTTATTTAAGACCTCCGGGAAATGGAAGTCGATGCTAATTTGTAATCTTTTGTGTTGCCGTTCATAAAGAAACCTTAAACCTTCAGCCAAAGCTTTAATGTGAGTTCACTGTTTTGTTTTCTTTTTTTTTTGTGAAGTCTCCTCACTTGACGCTTTCCTTTGGCGTGGAGCTTTACTCTGTACAGCTTGTGTATTGTTCATACAAGGCTTGTTCTGTGCCTGAGCAATGTGCAACATTGTCTGTCTGCATCAAATGTCATCGTACCTTTATTAATAAAGCATGATAATTCTGAGCATGTTCAGACTCCAGATGTTTTAATCTCACGGTGACCAGAATTCCTGTCTGGACCCGTAAGCTGTCGCGTATGGCTTATGTAAGAGGCTTGTCGGAAAATCTAGAAGTTTTGAAGTTTCTTCAGCCGACTGAGTTCTGTTCATGAATAAATAGAAACACTGAATGGTAGGGTAATGTCGCTAGCCTCCCGAAAGCTTCCAAGGCATCTTGGATAAAAGCTTCTGCCTCAGACATCCCTTGGGTGATGGAGCTGACAGCACTGAGTGCTTTAGAGCCACTATTTAAAATTCTTTGACCATAAAATACTGCTTCTGCACATATGAGGCTAAATCCCATCTGTAAAAGCCACCAATGATCCATTTTGCACACTTGTTCAGTGGTAATTTCTAAACGGAGCTAAAAATAAAACGACTCCACTTCCACCCTACCATATGTTAATGTAGTTGCATAACTGATTCTCACTTATATCGACACTAAATGAGTCACCAAAATTCTCAACACGTCACGCTGATACCCAGATGTAATTACCGTTCACTTGTTCTGCAGCATCCTTTACATCCCAGTCGGCAGCCGAAGCTTGTTCCCTCTCTGCTACTGATGACGAGGGGATTTCTTTTTTTTTTTTTTTTGGTTTGAAAGTGGGTCAGTTTCCCCACTGGCAAGCAGTGTCCCCCAGGTGGACGTCTGTGATATTATTGTAATGCGGATCAAATGAAATCTCCTCTAAATGTAGGCTACATCTTACATGTTGTGGTGATGTTAAAGTGTACAGTTTAGGAGTTTGACAAAGGGCTGCTGTCACGTGATCATGCTCATGTTTTCCAAACTGGCTGCACAGTGGCGCAGCTGGTAGAAATCCACACTTGCCGTCTTTCTGCATAAAGTTTGCAGCTTAAGAAAGCCTTTATTTTTGAGGCAAAAAGTAGTTCATGCCGATTATCAAATATAGACTCTAAAACTAGATAGATATAAGAGTACAGTTGGATTTAACAACAAATTGATTCCTGGAGCAATGGTTTTTGAATTGTTTGGACTCCAGAACTGAGGATATGTTTGGTGTAAACCAAAAACAGCCTTTAAGAAAAAGAACCTCATATAATCTGTGAATAAATTTGGTGAGTGTGGCAGTCTGGGGAGGCTTTGCTGTAGCAGGACCTGGTCGGCTCCATAAAAGTTCAGATTTAGATTATGTTGAGATGATCTGGGATGATTTAAGGCCGTTTATGTAAAAATGTCATGAAATAATGTATTATTATTTTGATTCTGCTTTGTAAAAGGCGTGGATGATAGTCATCTATCACTGCGCCTCTTCTCGTCTTTAATCTTTTGTATTGTAAAACAGCGCCATCTACAGGATCACATATAACATGACAACCTATCAGATGGCTGCTCCTAAAACATTACCATAACAACCCTTATTCAGCAAAATGCAACTTTCTGCCATTAGCTTAACTACAAATTATACAAAGAAAATATATGTGAGGGTCAGTGAAAGGAAAAGAATTTCTCATGAAAACTTTTAACTTTTAAGTAACAGACAGTGGAAAGTGTTGCTTAATACCCGTTGGTGTATTAAAATGAACTTGTTTAGAATGAAGAAACTCCTAATTGATTCTCAAGGCAATGAGAATAAATCTAAATCTAACAACGCAGTTATTTTGGGATTATTTAAAGTTGTGTTTAAAAAAAACCCAGAGGTGCACAAATAGCTAATTAAGAAAGTGAGTGTAGATACAATACAATTCTTATAACTTTTATTCCCATGCTCACATTAGGAACTCTGCACATCTGATCCAAGGCAAAACATGTGGAAAAGTTAAATTTGTTTTAACTTTAAAGAAATTTTGAATTTTTGACCAAAGTCTAGGGATGAGGGTCAAAAGTGGCCTTTCAGAAGTTGAAGTTGAGTGCTTATCTTAAGTTGTGTGCTTAAGTATTATTTAATAAGTTAAATCAAAACACTTTTTGTACCAAAATACATCAGTGTAAAAAGATGTTAAAATAAATAGAATTTGATCTTAATAAGTACAAAACAGTCCGGAAATCTTTTAATAAGTAGCTTTGTCACAACCGGCTTGATGAGGACATTCATAATCTTGATGTTTCCCAAAGAAAAAGACTGAAAAGCACTTTGAAACGCGATGCGTAAATAATCTTGGCTTCCGCCCGCCAGTTCTAAGCAGTCGCTGCAGTACCACGCGAAACCACAAAGAGGCAGTGTTGCTCAAGCTTAAATAAAAAGCAGGTTTGAACTTTCCTTTGGTAACCATTAGGGTATTAATTTACTCCTTCACTGTCACTAATTCACATGAGCTCGTTAGCTGTGTGTTCCGGTCGGTGTCTGCTGCAAACTGACATGTTTTAACTCTTTAAAAAAACAACAACAAAACAAAACGTTTATCTCCACATGTCGCCTCGCATTTGGCTGCCGCCTGATAGCGACCACTCCGCTGACAGATAGTTTAACACGGCTTTCAGTTTTAATGTGGGAAAACAAAGAATAGCAATTTGTCTGCCGGTTTGTAATAAACCTCTGCCGCTGACAGTCTGAGGGATGACTAATCCTGGCCTGTAGCTTGTAATTAGTAATTTGTGTTTAGCGCGCGCAGAGCAAACACACTGTGTGACGCTGTTTGTTTGTTTGAAGCGCCACAGATAATGGATTATTTGCTTTGTTTCCGAAGGCGCAGGTACCCGATCTTCTTCACAAGCACCTCTCAGAGTAGAGGCCTGGCTCTTAAGACCCGCAGGCAAACATGCTCAACCTGAATGCCAGAGAAAGAATAACAGCCTCTAATGCTCTCAGGGTTCTGCCCTTCACCAGATCTGTGGCGTCGTCAGCTATCTGTATATATATGTATTACATGTGTAGTAATCTGCCAATGGAATTACTGCTTCTTTTTTTATTAACATCAAGGAATTATTTACTTAAAACAAGCAACTTTATCTTTCTAAAAGGTTACTTGTGAGCTATTTTTGTCTCATTTCAAGTGTATTAAAATATTTTCACTTGAAACTGAGCACACACACAAAAAAATACTCGGTAAGATTTTGTGTTTGAAGTGAGCGTGTGGTCCTCCAACTCTACAGATCTACATTTTAATTGCAACTGCTTGCAACAATTTTTTTCTAATTCATAAGTTATCGTCTTGAATTAATTCACACAACTATTGACGTCCAGGTGTAAAACACTGCAGGCTGTTGAGCGATTTTGCTCGTCAAGGTGAACAGAAACGCCGTGTGCTGGCAAGCTGCTGATCCTGATCATTCTGATGTGGTGACCTATGGTGCAAAATGTGTTTCCTTCCAGTTAACTGAGTTGTTTTCGTCTGTAGAACAGCACCATCCTCATTGCGAAGCCTCTGCGGATCCATAGATGCTGATCCCAGGAGAAAAGGAGGAAAAACTCTAAGAAACGGCTGGAGTTTCTGCAAATGAAGCTGTAAAATTAGTTTGCCAGCCAAATTGACATGCAGACTGGCGTGTGTGATTTCATTTATTTTTTTTTTAAACGACACAGCTCATATCATGGAGGGGTGTGGTGGGAGTATCGGTGAATCAGGTGTCTCGGTTGGTAAAAAAGTGTCCATCCTTTGATTGTCCCCGACAGAAACATCTACGTCCCGCTGTTGAGGAAATAGTGAAGACTTTGCTGTTTACAGTCGGACACACACTGCTGTGGCTCTGTAAAACCCGTGGAAGGTTAAAAGGTGCAACTGCAAAGCATTTACATCCAACATCAGATGGTGAGATTTAGAAACGAGTCTCACGCAGAGAGCAAATCACCAAGATAAATGAACTACTCAGTTTGTGGTCATGTCCCAAATACCTAAGACTTTCATGCAGCTAGCACATCATGGGCCTGTTTAGATCAAGTCACATGTGATCAAGATTATCCATTTTGCCTTCATATACACTTACCTCTCATATGTCATGTCACTCCTCCTGTAACCTGGGATGTTCATCCCTTGACACTGTAGACAATGAAGAGTTTCATGTCTGTTGGGAGCTTTTGTTGACATCTTCTTGGAAAGATTTGTAGTGTCTGTTGAAACTGAGCTATGGACTTCATGTGTTGTCTGTTGTTTTTAAGTACAAGATCAAATTATGTAAATTAGACGAGGAGAAGACAGCCTGCTGAAGTGGTTGTGCAGGTCTTTTCAGTCGCAGCTAGCCCGTGGGTTTACAGAGTGTTCAGAGAATGTCGTCAGACAATGTCATCAGGTACGAGAACAATGGTTAGACTGGTTTGAGATGAGAGAGAAGAAGAAGAGCTCAAATTTAAACTAATTCAGGCCAAATATTTGATAAATGTACAACATGCCAAACCTTGAAGACTTGTTGAACGATGTGACAGTCTGACTAAAGTTCTTTCACTCCAAGTTAACCTTCTGTCCCATGAGTCCCCGATGAAACTTGTCATTTCGAGCCTTTTGTGCTCCCAGCCAATCTCCGCCTGCCAGGTCACTGCCCACCGTTTGCTGCACTGCAGTTATTCATTGTGGTGGTTGAAAACGTACGGACACTTCATCTCCAGGTCTGAGATTCATTTTTAGAATCAGAAACATAAGCACAAACATTCTTATGAATCCAAAGATTTGCCAGGTTGGAGTTGATTTCTTTCTCAAGAGGCCGTCAGTCCATCAGCAGGCGATACAGAGACACACACACCCACGTGTAGAGGCGACTTGGAGTATTGAATTCACAGTCATGTTTTTGGACCGGAGAACCTGGAGAGAAACCACCCATGCACAAGGGAACATGCAAAGTCCATGCAGAAAAACCCGATTCAGACCAAGGAACTTCCTGCTGCGCAGCAGCATTGCCACCGACTTCAACGCTGTGCAGCCTGTTATGGTAATCAAGCTGCCATGTTGTTTGCTCAAACTGATTACTTCTTCAAGACCGTCAATCCCCCCGTGTCTACGTGTGCTCTGAAGAAACTTGGATATTGTCTCAAAATGTCCTTGTTGTCACTTCAGACATGAAGGACTGAACTGCATACAGGGAATAAAGAGACTGACGTACAAAACTATTAATCCCAGAATGCACTGCATTAACTCACCTCATGGCCTAGAAGAAGAAGAGTTTCACTTGGGGAGAACGTGACATCTTTACCACAGGGGAAAAACTCTCAAGAGGTTTTCCTCTATGCCGGCCTAAGGGAGATTTTGAAGGAACCCTGGATCAAAAGTAAATATTCAGTCTACCGTTTGGGTAGTCAGTGACTTTGTGGTATTTAAAATTATTAAAAAGATTTCAAAAGTAATGATAGATTCCACAAAGGAGACGCTTTCTCTGATCCTGCAGGTGAACTGGCTTAACCTCCACTGTTGAAATTGTTTGCCCGAAAATTTCTACTTTCCGTTAGATCTGAGAGCACAATGGATCATGTAGAAGACAAGTAAGGTCTGTGAACATATGGGAACGCAGCACGAATGACAAGGTAATATAAATAGTTGAAATGAGTCAGCAAACTATTGAAAAGAAAGAAGTGTAGAGAGAGACGGGAAGACATAAAATCTGCTAAGGGTGAAGCAATCCGTCTTTTGGTTCTAAACGCGAATAAAACAGAATCCTAAAAAGAATTCAGAATGAGAAGAAGAAAACGGTACCAGATTGAATCCGAGGACCATCGTGCATGCCGAATGAAAAGGTTTCCCTCCGAGTGCCGGTCTCAGAAGAGGCCGGCACATCTTTGTCATAACGAGTCAGAAGTTTATTCATTCGGAACGAGTTCTCAAAAACTCTCAGACTTAAGGGGAAAAAAAGGTCTTGAAGTTTTTTTTTTTTTTTTCTTCGTTAGGGAACATGTGCAGAAACCGTCCATACAGTTCTGGTCCTGTGCTCCGTTTAATTAATAGCTTTCATCGACCTCAGCTGTACGTCTGATTGCTGCCATCCCAGCTACGCATTACCAAACCCCATGAGGGTCACGTCTCGGCTGCAACTGGTCCGACGGCTGCAGGACCATTTTGTGAAAAGCAAAACAAGGCCCACACGGCTTGCCTTTTTTGAAAATTCTGGCTAAGAATAACTCTTCGTCTGTCAGCGTGGAATTTAGTATGAGCTTCCTGTCTTGTTCAAGTGGGAAATGCCTCCTCCTGAATCGGTCTTGAGACAGAGTGATGGATACCTTACCTGCTCTGCCCAGCCAACAGCCTCTTGATTGAGCGCAGGCCCGCATGACAGAGCAAACCCGACTGTCTAAATGTGTGGAGACCTAGTAAATTACCACAGAGGAGGAAAGGTGAGCGGGTTTACCAAGCAGCTGGGAGTCCTTTGTACCCCTCAGCTCCTCAACTTTGTTTAGCAGGAACTCTCTATGAGCTCAGAGAGGAGAAGGGAAGCCTCAGCGCAAAACAAAAAGAAAGAGTCCAGCAAAGAATTTTCTCCTTCAGACACTCCTTATCTGCTCTCGCCTCCTGAGCAGCCCATAGCCTCCACCCGTTAGCACACTTATCTGGGCTGGAGCAGCCTGGGGCGGCTGGGCGCGCAGGAGAGGCTCAACATGGCCACAATCCAGTGTTTGTTTAGCAGGAGCTGATTCGGTTTGTTGTAAAGCTGCTGATATTTTTCTCGTCAGCATCAAGAACACGCTGAAAATGAGTCAGAAACATAATTTATACCCTTCAGAATTAACGTTCTGCTGAACTGTTGAGTTGCAGGCCGACAGAGGGTTTATCTGAAGCTCCCTTCACTTTAGCACATCTGTGTTCTGTCCGACTGCCTGCAGAGCTCACTTCCTCTGATAATAAAGTTTTGTTTCTCCAACAGTGTATTTTAAACAGAGTGATATGCTGTTACCAATATTTATATAGTTCATGTTTATATTTTTGATAAAGAAAAAATTTGCAATACATTGTGCAAATGAATGTTTCACAATGGCCAAATAAAATGTCCAGTGCTAAATCTGTTGAGTGAATCTGTGGCAAGATTTGAAAGTTTAACTGTTAATCGCGATGAATTTGAGGTTTTTTGTGCCAAGAATAAGAGGCGACAATTACAACCCCTAAACGTGCGCCATACTACAAAACCTAGAAAAGTATGCAAACCTTTCTAGGTTTATTTTAATAAACGACAGAAGAGGTTTCATTTTTACCTTTCAGTTCACAAATACACATTACTTTACATTACTTATATACATATACATTACTTTGTATTAGTGTCATTAAATCCCAACAGAATTCAATGAAGTCTGTGATTGTAACAAAAGCATAAAGTTCAAGAGGTATGACTACTTCTCCAACACACATCTACTGTTAAACTCTAAAACAGTCTCCAAATTAAACTGTCTGTTTTCGGAGCATCCCCGTCCGCCCTCGGGGTCAGCTTAGACTCTTTATTTGCTAATTATAGCATAAAATGCTTCACACCCACCATAGTTTGTGAGAAACTCAGGAGGAAGCTGGACATAAAGGGGAGGGAACCAGCTGCATTCACTTGGTAATTATTCTGACCCAAATGATCATTAACACCTTAATATGACACCATGTTCAGCATGAGTTGTGCTCATGGTAAGAAACGGCTCTATTCTCCTTCACTGAGTCAGATTGCTAACTAGTAATTAACGTTTCAAATGTATTTCACTTGGAACAGCTCCTGTCTTTTATAGAAGAGTGTCGCCTCACACGTCCCCAACCAACTAAAAGCTACTTCCAGGTAACTTTCCCGTCCGTTCACTGATTGCTGTTGTTCTTGGGTTTTATGTTTGTGTTCCTTCATTGTTTCCGCCATATACAGTTAATTGCTACTGTCTCGAAGCTTTTTCCGTATCTGTTCAGGCCTTTTTATGTTGCTTCTTTATTTACTCTTAGGTTCTGTTCTTTGTGCTGTTAGATTTTGCTCTCCTTGATGATTGTTATGCTTCCCCCCCATTGATTTATTTCTACTTTGAGCTCTTGTTTAGCCTCAGTGTTTATTATTTCACCTCCCCTCGGTCCGCCTGTTGGTTCCCAGTCAGAGCCGTCATCTGTCTCCCAGTTCCTCTCTGGCTTCACTCTCCTTCAGCTGTTTCCAATTGTCTCTGATTGGTCCTTGTCAGGTCCATCTCTGCCTCTAGGCTCTTCAGTTCTCGTCGTTCTTCCCTACATCCCTCACTTTTATGGCCGTCGCGCTACCTGTTCCTGGTCTTCCCTTCCTGCTCCATCATCCTCCTACCGCTTCCTGTCGTCTTCTTCGTCATTTCCATCAGTGGTAACATTCGGTTTTTTCCCAAAAATACACAAATTTCATTATGGCTAGAAAATCACCTCATCCCAGCTCCAGAGCTTTCTCGAAAAACTTTTTTTTTTTTAAATGCTGTATTTTCATCAAGCAAATTGACTTCATTTTAAGTTTTATAGAAACGCAGCTATTGAGAGTTCTATGGAACTCTGCAGCTTTTATTCCTGGAAGGAAAGAAAATGTTACACTTGGCACAGTTTCTACAGAATCCCTGGATAATCACAGCCTTCAGTCGCTGCTGCGCGTCTAAAATACAGATGGAAACGACTCCAACACAAATTGTCACATTAAGCCAGCCGTCATTTAAGGAGACTAACTCAGGCAGCCAAATAAAATCCAATGGGTTTTATGCTATCAAAGACCAATTTATTACTGGGATTACACCACCTACTTCTGGAAAAAGTCATCTATTACTGACACAGCAATGTCTGTATACATCAGAATGATGAATTACTGGCTAACGTAATTGTCAAACCAAGAAAAAGCCGTCTTCGCTAATATTTTTAACAAACGTGAGTCAAAACCTAACTTAGGTGTGTCTAAAAATATCCCTGTTGAGACTATGGCTACAAAGATTGTTTTTGTTTTTTTTTTCTCCTGAGACTAAATCAAATTAATATCCAGTGAGGTAAAAGCTGCATTTTCTCCCCAAGATCATTTAATTTTACGGACGCTTCTGTTGGTGAAGTGAGGACAGTAGAAAAGAATCTGACAGAGGAGTGATCTCAGTCCGACTCCTCCCGCTCCTGTTTGTACGTGTTGGTGGACCGGAGAGTTCCTGTGTGCTCTGAGCCTCTCTGACTTCATTAACTAGAAGGTCACAATAAATCTTAGCAGCCACCATGTTTTTCCCCCTGACTTTTGGGGCTGGATATCTGATAACGACTAGAGTGCGGAAAGTTGTCAAGACACTATTTCCTGGTGTCGAATTTGATATTAGTGATTCTAAAGACGACAGCATGAACTACGATGTTTACCTTTTCAATAGGAAGCAAACGACACTGGATGGAGAAACTCAGAGCAAACAGAGTTTCAGAAGAAGATACGACTGTAGTACAGAACATCTCCAATCTTTCTAAACAATGTTACATACCAGGCCATTGTGGGAGTTTTCAAAGAGTTCAGACTGAAAACTCAACTTTGGGAAAATCGTTCCCTTTTGCGCCACTGTGTGGAACATTTACACATTTTGTCATGTTGTGACCAAAAACTACAAATTTCAGTGGGATTTTATTTGAGATGCTAACACCATAAAGTGCATGTTTAATAATAGGAGGAACGTGGATTCAGGGTTTTCCAATTTAGAAAATGTTCTGTAGCAACTCTGGTGTGTTTTTATGTACTCTACTCCGGTACCTCTTAAGATAATTCAGCTGATGCCTTCAGACGTTACCTCCTTACTACTTGAAATCCACTGTCATAGAAATTGATCTCTATATTGAGTTTTATAAAGTGGATAAAGAAAACGCGTGATCTCACTTTAAAAAAAAGTTGAATATGTTTTTATACAAGTAGTCAATTTACGTTTATCCAAGTAAACATATCAGGTTTATCAAGTTGTCATAAACCAACTTGGACAAACTTAATTCGATTACATGTAACAAATCTACTAATTTTATTTATTTATTTTTTAAAGTTGGAACTCCATTCTCGTTTTTTTACATATATTTGTCTTATTCAATAAAGTAAAATATGAATACCAATTGGGCTCACTGGTCAGATTAAAACGACCTTTTGAAAATGCGCAACCTTTCGGCAGGTATTGATCACACTTTTCGTAACAGCTACATTTCTGTATTATTGGTTTTTTATTGGAATGGTGTAATATTCTAGTTTTAAATTATGTGTTTTCATTAATTGTAAGCAGAAAATTATCATAATTAACATAAATAACACAGTTATATGATTTCAAACATGTATCTCTGTGTAATTAACCTATATAAAGTATTTCACTTAGTAATTTCCTGAAAAAAAGGGACTTTTGAATAATATTCCAGTTCATACAATGGGTCTGTATAATATGTGTGTGTGTGCATGTGCGCCATTCTGCCAGATGGCAGGAAAGCAGAGGAAAACATGTTGATCGCCTTCTGGGAGCCAGAAAATATAAAAATTCTTCCTCACAAACATAAATGTCGTTTCTGTACTGATTTTTTAAAATTTAATTTTTTCCTATCGCTCATCATGTTTACCCAGGGGCTGCTGTTGCCATTGAAGCAATCACCGATTGTTGCGTACGCATTTAAACACATCGGTTGATGCACCTAATTGAACAGAAGCAAAATAGTTCCCAGCGATATTTTCTCTAAATTAAAGCTACAAGGCAATTTCTGACATGTTTATGATTCTAATCCATGGCATATGGTTTCCTTGAAAGCAGGCTTCATGAAAAATAATAGGATCAATACTAGAGAGCAGCCTTTTGGGGGAAAGGAGCAGCTATAAATATGAGGAAATGCACTCAAGCTTATGTAATTCCTCCCCTTTTTCCGTGCTATAGGTCATATTTCTACATGAATGACTCGGAATTGGACTCACTTGCTCAAACCTGAGCAACCGGGTTGCCGAGTCTTAAGCTGAAAAGGTTCACATCCGACGTGTGCAACTGACCCAATTTAAAGACACAGATCCCATCGCCGACTTGAAGTCTTTGCTGCCTGTTGCGACACCCTCTTCAGTTTGCTTCTTCGAGGAGTTTCCTCAAGCTTTGGGGATTTACAGAGCTCTCCTTCCTAAGCTTTTTACCTGAGTTATTACCACATTACACCAGATTTTTATTTATTTTTCCATGTCTGCCTTCCAGTAAGTTTTAGAAATGGGGGTGCTTTATTACCCTCAACGTTGTCTTGCGTTGTAGGTTTTTAATACGCGGATCCAAAGAGCAGACGATAGAAAACTATTTTCTCTTTCCAGCTGTTGTGGGAAGTTGCTTATAATGACTGGGGATGACAGACAGGGGAATTAAAGCAGAGCTGTGTTGGCTGGTTCAGCACAGTCAGAGGTGTAGGTCACTCTCAAAGGAGACCGGTTCTCGGTAAGGCCCACTGGCACAAGTACAGCCGGAGGTGAGGTTGTAAAGACAGGTCTGCTTCGGCTGATCTCTGAGGCACAACAGGGTTTATGCGAACAAAGTTTGTAGTAGTGAAGAAAACCATATAAGAACTAAACTTTGTGGTGGTGCTAAATGTGTTGAACGCAGCTTGTGCGTCCTACGTTTCCTGAAACAAGACTGCTTCTGTAATAGCTCTACTGATAAAGACCAGAACTGGTTGCAGTAAACTGACAGAGCAAAGATGAGGCTGAAGATTGGCGCTTACGTTAAGCGCAGGCCTTACTAGAGCGGTTCGCTGCTGACTGTGAAGTGGCCAGGACGAGAGTCAGCTCCTCTAAGTCTGAGGCCATTGTTCTTGACCAGAAAATGGTGGACTGCAACCTCCAGGTCAGGGGTCAACTCTTGTGGCAAGCAGGGGCTTTTAAGTATCTTAAATGTCTCGTTCAAGCGTGATGGTTGGATGGAACGGAAGATGGACAGACAAACAAGGGCATCCCGGTCTGTTGTGGTGCCATTAAGTAAAGGTCTTGATTTACTGGTTGGCCCATCACCCTCTGTCAGAAGACATGGATTGTGCCTGAAAAAACAAGGTCCTGGAAATGGAGCTGCTGCTGAAAGAAGTCAGTCGAGGTCCTACGGGCGGCCGATCAGGATGCCTGCCCCCTGGTAGCCTCCCTTTGGAGGTCTTCCAGGTACTGAGCTGAGAGAAGAAAACCCAGGACTTAGTGAGGGAGACTTTACGTCCCCTCTTGCCAAAATCCAAAATGTGACAAATTAAACACAAAAAATTTAACTCATACACCGTAAGAAGACAGATCAGGCTAATCTAATGTGAAAATCCTACTAACCAAGGATACAAGAAGAACTAAAATTGACAAATCCAGTAAGCAGCTATCTATATTTGATGGAAAATTTGTCTGATTACAATGGGCTCTTTTGACAAAAGAAATCTAACTGACGAGATCTTGTTTGACTTGATATTTTTCAACATTCGAGGGAATCGTGGCTAAAGACAAACTCTCAGAAAAGGCAAACGTATCCGTACAATTGGATTTCTGTCAATGTTTTCTTATTTTCTCGTTTAAAATTTAAAATTCTTTTCCTTACGTGCTCTCATGGTAAGTTAGAGCTGCGGCTGTTTATCGTTCCCACAACCAGAGTGAGTCTTTTGAAAGTTGTAAAGCTATACTTCACTTTATTTCAGGTTGCCACAGTAACTGAAGTGCATCCCTGTGAAAGGAGTGCAACAGGATGTTGTATGGTGCAGCACATTGTGGAGTCCCTGAAAAGAGGTTCGTCATTATCCCCTTCAAAAGGTTAATGCACTACCTTAATAATCCTCCTCCTCCTGTTTGTGCTTTTCCCAGCCTGCTTTATATCTTCATTTGGCAACCTATTACCCCTTGATATTTGAAAAGGAGGGTTTTTAGTGTTAAAAACATGTGTAATGGTTGTTAAACAACTTATATGTGTTTCTGGAAACGACTCTAATTTTGTTCCTTTTTGGGGAAAAAATATTGGACATCCACTGTTCATGTTAAATACAAAATGCACTCCTAAACATTCACACATTCGTTTTTTTAACTTTAAATTTTAGGAACATCCCGATTTGATGAGCTGTTAAGACTTTTTAATGAGAAAACAAGACAGTTGTCCTCAAAAAAAAAAAAGGTTTTGGCCTACATCCAAAATGCTACCTGTGGAAGAAAACCACCCCGTCTTAGCAACATGGTGGTGGCAGCAACATGGTGTGGGGTTGCTTTTCTTTTGCAGGGATGAGGAAACTGTAACAGAAAGATGGATGTGAGAAAACTTGATATAGGCCACTAAAGACTTGAGCTACGTTCACCATTATTACAACAACCTTAAACATAGCGAACAGAACTGCAGTATATTTATGTCAAACCTTTCTCATCTATCAGTTTATTTATTATTCATGTCAAGAACTAAATATAAAAGGAAATCTGAGGATAACCTGGAAAATTGACAGATGCTCACCACTCAGGATGACTAAACTTTTCTATAAAGATGTTGCAAAAATCTCTCGTTGCTAAGCTCGTGAAAAATACAACCCAAAATACGGCTGTAATCAGAGTAAAGTTTGACTCTATAACATATTGTTTCAGGGTGGTTGAACACAAACACATTTCTCAGACTTCTATGGAGCCCATCTGGTGATGTGAGAGAAAAAAAACCCGTGCCCTCGAATTAATTTCTTGTGGGAACGACTCATTTATTTTATGGGAACAACTTAATTATAACAAGTCATGGCCATGAGTTTGTTTTTTCCTCCCGTGTCACCAGACAGACTTTATAGACTTTTATTTGTTAAAAAAAGAAGAAAAAAAACATTGGAAAAGCCCAGCAATGGTTTCCTTCCACTTCACAGTTATGCACTAGTTTGTTTGGGGGCCTGTCCGGTAAAATACCAGTAAACTGCTTTGAGATTTGTTTTTGTAATGCTCCTAGATGTGGACAATGTTTAAGAATTATGAATATTGCAGCAAGTTACTACATTAGACTTCACAATTCATCTGTCATAGGACAACCAAACTGAATCCAAAAATAGCATTTAAAGAGACAAAACGACTTAAATGACATAGCTTCATTGGCTTTATGGAGGATATATTGCAGCTTTTACATTTTCAGTTAACTCAGCAGTCAGAGGACTGCTGTCTCTCAGCTCTGACCTTAATGAAAGGAAGCAGTAAAACTATACCAGTGTTTCTCTTGTTTTCCACAGATATGAAGAAAGCATCAATCTTTTGCATCTGTCTAGTCTATCTGACTGCGACAGACTGGCGACCTGTCCAGGGTGACCCCGCCTCTCGCCCGGGACACAGCTGGAGATAGACACCAGCAACCCTCCCGACCCCATCAGGGACGAAGGGTGTTCAGAAAATGGATGGATGGATGGATGGTCTATCTGAAAACATTGCACTCTAAATTTCTGTGCATCTTCTGTTTTTTAAACGTACATACAGTCCATGCATGCATTGAGGAGAAGATTAAATAACTGGATGAGTTTTTGTACTAAGATACAGCAACAGTGGGGCTTTTGTGCATCCGACGGAGTGGAAAAGACACACATGTAGTATTGATTCCACCCTGGATTCTGCATGTTGATTCACCGCCATGGCTGAATGGGACGGTTAATGGAACTTAATGGGGTCATCATTAATGTTGTGAATTTCTCCTGTTCTTTGCAAGCCAAATTATGTTCTGTGAAGTCTATTATGATCACAAAATGAAAAATAATAACCATTGAGTTTGTGACAGGCGAGCAACAGAAGATATGTGCCTTTGAATTATGGAGGCAAATCCTCTCGCCTAGGATTTTATGAACAATAACCTACAAAACACGACAACCGGAAGGGACAAATAAACACGTAAAGCTCAAATTACCTTCCTGTATGACTACATAAAAAATTTAAACAGCAATATTTGTGCAATGATGTGGCCTTCTCAGTATAAATTTATCAGAACATCAGTCATGTCAGTAAGTCCTTTAACAGCATCTCTAACAATATATGTTTCTCTATGTACCTTAGTTTCTCTCTAATTATAAGTGAGGGCAAGTTTCTGAACAACTTAAAACAGAAAGAAAATTAAGTATAAATGACAAATTCTGGTACGTCTCTTAAAGGAATACTTCAGGGATCCAATTACAGTGTTAAAAACAATAAGTTCTTTAGTTGGGCTTGATGCCTTCTGAATAAATGTACTTAGGGGTTTGGAGTTTTCTAAAATTTACAATGTGAGATATCTAACAAAAGATAGATTTTTTAAGGTTTTTTATGTGTTTTCACCGGTGGTGCCAACAAGTAGCGCTGTTACCTATTTGAACTGTCCCTCCCACCCCCCTGTGTGCATTTATATGGTGCTCAACAAACTAAAAACCTAAACTTAACCTTTTGTTGCGGTAGCTACCATTCAGCAGCGACCCTACACCCAAACAATCAAAATGCATACAATCATCTAATTAACATACAAATACATAATGTTTCTCTTAACAGCAAGCAAGCCAGTGTGCAAACCTATATGAAAGCACATTCATAAAAGCAATAGAAAACCTGTTCCAGGTGCGATGAACACAAAAGTTATGTGCTCTCCCTTTGAAATGCCTCCCTGGGCAACTGCCCTTGTAATCTTGGTAACATCTGACCAATCAAATACTTTTGAAAAAGCAGTTGAACAGATATGAAAGCTGCTACATCTACTAAGGTCCTGATGCACTTAGCTAATTTTTTTGCGATAACAGTAGCTTGTAAACAAAACAAAAAGAAATGCAGCTATGGTATCGACTGTGATCGTTTTATTTGGGTTCTCTGATGTTGCAACGCATGAGCTAGCAACCGTCTTTTAAGCATCTCCACTTACGGTATAAGTTACAGATGAATTGAGTTGCTACATCCTTTAGCCATAGGATGGGTAGTTAGTTGTGGTAGCCCCCACTGTAAATTCAAATGAACATGTTTATAACATCCTTATACCATCATCATTATACTGCTGCTGAAAAAAAGTTAGACAGATCAAGCTAACTTTTCAGCTTCTAAATTATACGCCGTCCTTATAATCATTAACCATAAATGTCTCCTGTGATGATCGCTAATCGGCACTCCGAGATCGCCAAGTTTGTCCTAAAATTTCTATCCGTGCATTCCAAAATGGCAGAGTAGTTGGCATGAAGAAGCCACGCTTAATTTGACTGTCAAAATACTTGCCACCATCTTTACCCAGGCTTGTCTCAGTCCCTCAGGACTCTGTCCTTATTTATCTTTGTCCTCAAGGATTTAAAGGCTTGGTGCGTGACACGGAGTTCATGAAATGAATCATTCCCAGCAAGTTGGTGACAATGACAAGGGCTTCCTCGTGATGTATGATGTGCTTGCTTTCCTTAATATTTCAAGTGCTGTGTGTGGCGGCCGCTGCAAACAGATTTACAGATGAGCTGGAGCTGTGGGAGGCACCGGTGTGGAAACTCTTCATCATCCTGCATTCGCCCATTGAAAATGTGAAAGCAGACAGCACTTTGCATGAATTGAAGAGAGCACAGCAGGCAGCTGGAGTCAGTCAGATGGGGACACTTCAAGCTTTTGGAATTTGGAGCTGAGTTAAACTTTACTGGAACAGGCATAGCATCCGCAAAGCACAACAAGAGATTATATAACTTTAATATTAGTTTATTACCATGACGCTTCAGCAGCACCAGTGTTGATTCTGTAGCAATGACACATTTGTACTGTATAGAGTCAATAAATTCGAATATGCATTTTGATACAACTTCTGTCAGAATGAAAGTAACTTTTTCAAGCAACCTTTAATCAGGTATTAAACATTTGGACAATTCTATTTAAAATGTTTTTATTTATTGGTCTGGTGTAATATTCTAATCTTAAATAACGGTTTTAGTCGCGTTAAGCAGAAAATCAGCGCAATAAACAGAAATAAAGGTTTGAAAACACCAGTCCTTGTGAAATTAATCTATATAACATATTTCATTTAGTGAACTGATTGGAAATTATCGACTGCCATATAATTAAAGATGCAGGAAGACAAAGCTGGAGAGTTATCTCGCTTAAGCTTACCTACCTTCTTAGAGCAATGAAATGAGAGGCACATAGTATGAAACTAGAAAGTATTTACACAGTTTATTTTAATTCATTTTTTTTATAGTGCCAGTTGGCAACAAATATTGTCTAAAGGCAAGAAAAAAGAAAATTATAATTTATATGAAGACATATAAATTTGCAATGTAATCAATTGCAAATTTATTGATGGAATCTGACTTGATGTCGTGTTTTTATTGCTGATTCTATGTTGCATTGTGCTTTTGTGTTTGATTTGATGTAAAGCATTTTGAAATGCCTGCTGAAATGTGTTATACAAATAAAGTTTGATTTTGATTTGATTTGATATAATTAACTTAAAACAATAAAATTACATGCATTACTTTTTGATCCTAACAGTGCTGTCAATGTTAGTTGCTTTTTTCTCAATTACCAGCTGATGGAATCTGTTGCTGACCTTCATAGTGAGCAAAAAACATAAAAACACTGGTTCAGGTGGGATTTCTATGCGACAGAAAAACTGGTATTTCTTTCTTGTTTAGCTGTCGGTAACGAGTTTTAGAACGAGTTAAGAGACAGGATGCATCAACCACACACACTCTGACTCATAGGGGCAATTAACCAAACAATGATATTTCGGGAAAGCAGAAGGAAGCTGTGGAAAAAAACCCACGCATGGATAAAGAGAATCGCTAGCTGGGATTCAAACCAGCTAACTAACTGTTTAGCTTACTGGACCACATTTGATAATAATGTGTGTCCTTAAAGGAAACTAACAAAAAATGCGGAATTTGTAATGCCAAATTTGTGTTGGTTGTTGTTGTTTTATTTTTTTAATAAATAAATAAACAATTGGAGTTAAAAATAATTGCAGAGGTTTGACAATATGGAAGAAGTGGCCCCGGTTTGTGTGTGAGAGACGACATCAAGGCTAACCTCCGGTGCTGACAACGAGGAAACCCTGCTGGCTGCCAGTGTGGCTCACTAATTGGTCTTCAATGTCCACAAACAATTCCTGAGCCTTTCTGGGAGGTACTGAGAAGGCATACCACAGCACGAGATTTTTACACTGTAATAACCATTAAGTATATGCCATAGTTTTACAATATAATTATACTGATGCAAAAAATTTGAAATTAAATTGCTGAACATTGTTTTTTTCATTTTTTTATTTAAAGGGAGACACAATCCGTTCAACATGTGTGTTATTTTCAAACAAATTTTAAGTAAAACAATAAGAATAAGTTTGATTTAATGATAGTTTTTAACGATATATTCAGATTGTATATGATATTATAGCCATTTTGTTCTGATATTGATAAAGTAACAGCAGGAGTACAACTAGGTAATAATTTTGGCAGATATTTATTCTTATATTAATAAGAGAGACGCATTGTAATGTTTGAAACCCCAACATTTATAAAGCTGGATACACATTGTATAATAACCAGGCCATGCATGCTAACTGGCTAATTAGACATGAGCAGCTAAGTGCTGCGAAGGCCTATTGTAATCATACTGTTTCTTCTTCTTTTCATTATCCTTCTGTCAAATGAATTAGCTTTTTGGGGGCTTTATCATATTCAAAAGCTCACCAAACCAAACAAGCAGCGCGTCAAATTAGTGCGATAAAGAACGGGGCTGAGAGTGTAGTTACTAGTCAGAAAGAAATCAACAAAGTATTCAAAGATTTCTATAAGCACCTTTATTCTCAAGAAGGACAATTTGATTCAAATACAGCAGAAGAGTTTTTTGGAAGGTTAAGTCTTCAGAAATTGTCCAAAGAGAGTGCCACACAACTAGAAAGGCCTATTACTATGGAAGAACTCGTTAAATGCATTAAAACCTCACCCAATGGGAAAACCCCGGGCCTGGACGGTTTTCCTAATGAGTTTTATAAAACATTTACATCTGAACTGGGCACAGAAATATTAAAAACCTTTAATTCAGCTATCAATTCGCATCGGCTCCCCACATCCATGAAGGAATCATTAATTACTGTCATTCCGAAGAAAGGAAAAGACCCTCTGGAATGTTCAAGCTACAGGCCAATAAGCTTATTGTGCTGTGATGCAAAATTATTCACAAAAATATTATCATTGCGGATTAATAAAGTCATAACATCAATTATACATCCGGACCAAACAGGCTTCGTCAAGGGCAGAACCTCCTCTGATAGTCTAAGACGTTTACTACATCTGATTTGGAAGGCCCAACATTAAAATTTTCCTGTAGCGGCCCTGTCACTTGACGCGGAAAAAGCATTTGACAGGGTCAGCTGGAACTATCTTTACTATACACTTGGAAAATTTGGGTTTCAACACTCTTTTCTAGAAATAATAAAAATGATATACACAGACTCAAAAGCAACTGTAACGACAAATGGATCAAGATCAGATCAATTCTTAATTGAACGCGGGACTAAACAGGGAGACCCATTGTCACCCCTACTCTTTATTATTGCACTCGAACCCTTAGCCCAAGCCATCAGACAAAACAAAATAATAAAAGGTATAACAATGGGTGAAATAGACAACAAAATGTTGATATTTGCAGATGATGTACTGCTTCTACTGTCGAATCCTGAGGAATCATTACCTCCTTTACTGGATTTAATTAACAATTTTTCTGATTTGTCTGGATACAAGATCAACTGGTCTAAATGCGAAGTAATGCCCTTGTCAAAACTTTGTTACAAAAGCCATATACAAAAATGGAAATTTCAGTGGGTACCAAAAAACCTTAAATACTTAGGAATACTGCTGAACCCGGGCCTGGAAGACATTATTCTGGACAACTTTGAACCTGTGATAAATAAGATAAGTTTACTTTTAAAGGGATGGGACAAGCTACAAATATCACTATGGGGTAGAGTCCAAGCCATTAAAATGATTATTACACCAAAATTAAATTACCTATTCAGTTTATTACCTCTCAAAATTCCACACCCTATATTTAAGACCCTGGACAAAATGATAAACAACTTTATTTGGGAGGGGAAAAAGCCTAAAATGTCTGTCCTAAAACTCCAAACTAAAGTAGAATACGGAGGATTACGACTTCCCAATATGCAACTTTATCAGGAAGCTTTTACAAGCGCACAAATAACATCAATTATGTTACACAACCACAATAGTCCGATCTGGGTGAGCTTGGAAGGTGAAATAAATGCTCCATTTAAAGCTTTTGATTATCTATCCCAACATTCAAATGATGGAGTTAAATCCAATCCAATTATCACTCACACTAAAAAGGTTTGGCAGCAGTTACATAAAAAAGCAAACAGCTGTCCTTTCGCTCAGGGAACAGCCTCAGTGTGGAATAACCCAAAAATAAAAATAGGGGGGAAAATGATCTTTTGGAGGAGCTGGCATATAAAAGGGATTGACCGTATAAACTGCTTCTTCAAAAATGGTACTTTACTGTCATTTCAACAATTTCAAGAACTATACAATCTAAACCACAAAGATTTTTGGAAGTTCCTACAAATTAGAGACTGCCTTACAAAATTAAAGAATCCTGAGGGAAGCATACCCATGGAATCACCAATATACACCATGTTTAATAAAGTAAAAGACTCCCCAAGACGAGTAAGTCATATTTATAACTATCTGATTGAGAACACTTGCAATATTAATACAGGACTTAAGAAGATATGGGAATCAGAGTTAAACATAAAGTTCACAGAGGAACAGTGGGCTGCAATAGTCAAACAAATGTTAAAGCCCATGAGAGATGCACGCTCCAAACTGATACAGTTCAAAATTATGAATCGATTATATTGGACACCAGTTAAATTATTCAGAGCTAAAATAAGTAACTCTGATACTTGCTGGCGATGCAAACAAAACTCAGGAGACATGCTTCATATGTTCCTCATGTGTCCGAAACTAATTTCCTATTGGCAGGAGGTCATGGGGAAAATTAACAGCACCCTCAACTCCAACCTATTGTTGACACCTACACTGGCACTTCTTAACTTCTTGGATTATAAAGTCGAAATAGGAACAAAAAAAGTACAGTGGTTAAAAATAGCCCTCACAACGGCTAAACGAGTTATATTAAGACACTGGAAAGGTCAAAGTATCCCTACTTATACAGAATGGTATGCAGCTCTTTTAGAAACTGCTTCTTATGAACGACTCATCTACAAAATAAACGGTCAGATTGAGACGTATCAGAGTATGTGGGAACCGTTCTTAAAACCATAGAGGAAAGGCTCAAACACTATTGGTCCAAAATAAAAGATACAGTGTGTTTGTACTTTTTCTTTACTTTTTTTTTTTTTTTTTTTCTTCTTTTCCTTTAGCTCCTTCTGCTGGCTGGGGTGGGGGGAGTACGGGAGGATCGGGAGGGTTTCAGGGGGGAAAATGTTAAAAACTCAAATCCTTCTCTGTATAACTACTTAAGGTTGTTTACTTCACAGTAGTGATATTGTTAACATTGGTTTCACTGTATGTTTTATTGTTGAAGGATTTAATAAAGATTGAGAATTGGAAAAAAAAAAAAGCTCACCAAAGTTGTGGGACGTGTCAAGTCTGTGTGGAAATTACATATTTTAAGGTTGTTGCAAAAATTGCACAAGAAATGGCTCAACAGCGCCACCTGGCAACTTTCAAAATACCGTCAGCATAGATCTTACTTCTTCATAGAGACGTTAAATTTGGTACACAGAAAATTCAATTAATGTCATGGCGCAAGTCAAACAGGAAGTCGACCATTTTGGATTGAAGTTCTGTTTTTGACCCCATTTTGGACATTTAGAGCCTTCGCATTTGATCGAACTTCTCCTAGGGATTTCGATTTATCGGCTTCAAAACTTGGTCAGTTTGTTCATAAATCATAGCCGATTAAAAGTGATCAAAGCGGTGAGTTTTTGTAGATGCTGAAGGGGCGTTGCCAGGGGTCAAAGTTCGCCTACTCGCCATGAAACACGAAACTGTTCTAACTCCTGCACAAAAACTCACAGAGGCACCAAACTTTCAGTGATTGATCATCATCCAGTGCCTTACAATACCCAATGGTCAAATGATGACATCATTTAGGCTATGAGAACAGGAAGTGTCATGTTTGACTGGGAACGGTCTCTGGAAAAAGCTGCTGGGTGTGCAATAGTCTCAATTAGCCCCAATATTACAGAACAAATAGATATAACTGCACACAGCCCTCAATCCATCCAGGTAGCAAGCAATTACTAGCCTATCCAATGCTAGTGCAAAGGAGTAGAGGCCTCTACTTAATTGCTAACGCAACAATCATTCAATAACTATACCAAGTTTTTAAATCAGTAGTTACTCTGAGATTACACAAAACACCCACTGCTGAGTGTGCACTTCTGTTTTGTTCGCAATACTGCGCCACATTTGAACAAATTCTCAGTCATAACATCTTTAGCAAACAAATGCAAGTCCTTAACTCAATGAACATACCTTTCAACTAGGGCTGTTGTAAACGAATATTTAAGTAATCGAGTAATCTATCGGTTATTCTTACGATTAATCGAGTAATAGGATAAAAAAAAGATAAAGTTAAACATTGGTAAATCTAACATAACAGCAGTATTACTATCGCATATCAACATCAGTCCAATTTTTCACATTTGAGCTTCCTTAACAATAACTTTTCTGTAGATTAGAAAATTAACTCGTAACAATAATAGCTCACTTTCCAAGTTAACCTGAAGAAAAGTTATACAAAAATATGAAATTATATTCAATTCAATAATAAAGAGGCAGGCTCACAAATACGTTTATAAAAAATGTCTATGCTTCAGTTTTTTGTTTATGCATTTATCTTCAGGCAATTAAACAGATGAACTCTCACCTTCCCCAGACATTTTTAACTTTTGTGTTCATGTTAACGATGGGATTTGACACCTTGATTCGTCACACACAGAAACTCGTCTACCAGCTACCTGCCGCCACAATGAGCTAATAATAAAATATATTTTAACGAAGCTTTGAGGCAGATAAATTTTCCTCGAGAAATTTTAATAATCGAGATACTCGAATCACTACAGGAATTGTTTCAGCCCTACTTTCTACAGTCGGTGAACCAACAGAATATGCTTAAAAGCTATTCGGTTAAGTTTTGCCTTGTATTTGGAAAGCTTGAAAACTCTAAGCTCACATGAAGTTCACTCAGAGCATGTCTGTGAAAGACTAACTCGATCCTCACCAGGCAGAACGTTACAAAGGCCAACTAACCAATCAGTTTAAAAAGTAACAGCCAACCAATGAAATAACAACACAACTCTAATTCAACCAATAGAGCACACTGTGTGTGACATCATCGGCATTTACTCCTGCCTCACTCTCTCTGCGCCATCTTTGAAGGCCACAGCATAAACATGAAAACGTAGATAGCGATGGCAGGCAGTTTTACCATAAATTTGATTTTGTCTGACTATCTGTAGTAACATTCTAGGTATCTAAAAAAATGCATTTTCACTTGATAAAACTACATTTTGAAACTGTGCTTAAAAAGTTCACAGATGTATTTCTCCTCCAAACACAACCCAAAAAAACCAAACTCTTTCCATTATCCCTAAAATTGTTTTATAAAAATTAGGTTCTGAGTTAGAGCAGAACAAATTTAGAGAACTTCTGTCCATTCAACTTGATATTTCAGTATAATAAGCTTAAACATAAAGAAAACCGGCACTGAATTTTATTGTTTGACTTTGGGAACACCAGTGGAAGCTTCTTTTTTTTACTTTAATATCCGAGGCAAATATTGAGCCAATATACAGGTCGCTCCATGTATATTGGCTCGCTGTATGCGCTTGCATTCATTTGCATGTTTCTCACTGCACACATCTGAGGACTCTCCAATATCTCCCGTCGCCTCCGTAGCTTGTTGATTGACACTTGTGGTTCCAAGAGACCATCTGCTTCTTGTTCCCTCGTACTCAACCGCTGCTCAGAGGCAAAGCTGTGAATTGGGTTAATTGACAAAGAGGGGCATCCTGTTTTGACTCCCGAGGACCGAGTCTACTGCACTAACAGGCTTATATTGCGCAGTGTTATAGAAACACGAGTGCCTGACTCGGGTATGAATAATATCTGAGTCGGTAACAAGGTGAACGATTTCAACTCCCTGAGTAGGAAATCCCTCAGGGCCCTCGTCATGAGCTCTGACTGACTGCTCCTTCCAGCCGGGTCCCTTCATATTGATCTCTGCTTGTTGCAAATTCATTTCTGTCAGCAGCGGATCACGCTGCGACGCTAACTGAATGCGAGCGGGCCTCTGTGTCCGCATTAAGGAACGGGATTGGATTGTTTAACCGTGCCGTCGGATGTTAAGTCGGCGGGTATATTGATGGTGACGCTTCCCTCATGGAATTCTGCAAACTCATTATTGGGTATTTTGTTGTTGCTGATGAATAATGCATTAGGAGGATGGAGCGAAGGCTGTTTTTGACACAGAATATGTGGCAGATAAACAAAGAAATATTTATTTTTCACTTTGTGTTTTCTCAAAAATGTCTTTTACGTGGTACACCAGAAAAAAACTGCTGATATTTTTTGAAATGGAAGGACTCAAACTGCTGACACGTGACCCTCGGAGGTCATGTATCAGGACGAGGATGGACTTAATAATTACGCCGAAAACAGCCGAAAAAACGGTCTGGGGTTTTTCAACCGTTTTAGGGTAATTTTGATGTATCGTATCAAAAAATCACATTGGTTTTGCTCAACCAAGTCAACTTTCTGAACTATGGAGCAACATGACCATCAACATGCATGACTTGTTCTCACATCTGGATCAGTTTCCTGAGATTCTGAATCAGTGAGTGACAAGCAGGAGGAGAGATTCCATCAGGACAGAAAATAAATGGAGACGTAATGTTCAATTTACACGTGCATACGTTTATTATTCAATCTACAGAAATCCAAGTTTGAGACATTTAATTAATACGCTCTATTAGAAAATCATTGTTTTTCCTTTTTCAGATGAGAAACGGAAACGAATTGACGATGTCACAAAAATGCCACCAATTTAGTCAGAAGGTCGGATTTCTCTAAATCAAATTTGAATAAAAACCTGACCTGATTGAAAAGAACGGATGTTGTGTTTGGATTCGGCGGTGCAAAAATTTCCTAATTCAGTTAAAAAAACCACAAACAACTTCCAAAAAAAAATTTAATTTTGTAACTCAGTGTTATTGACATATTAAATTGTGTTACATTGTTCAGCCTCACAACAATAGACGTTACCCTGGACAAACCATGTCCACAGTGAAACACGGTGGTGGTAGGATCATGCTGTGGGGATGCCTTTGTTTGTTAAGCAGGGTAAAGGAACCCGGTTTTGTTCTCCTTCCTCTTCCCAACCATCCACTCCTGTGTGTTGATCTATTACATAAGATCCCTATAAACCACATTTTCCTATAATCTAACAAAAGAAAGTTAAGAAAAAAAAAAGCTCCAGGCTTGAGAAATCTTCTGCGAGCTGCTGTATATCTGATAACCGTACCCTATATAAAGCACCACAGTTAATTAAACCATGATAAAAAAAAAAAAAAAAAAAAACTCTCCTCAGCACCAGACGCTCTGGAAAGTCTAAACACACAAACCTCAGCGGGCAACCCCAGTTGCCCCGTGGGATGCGCCTGCCTGGTGTTGCGTGCGTCACGTGGCCCGCCGATGTGGCTTGTTGACACCGAGAAAGCACAAGCCACGGCCAGCTGCTTCTCACCGCTCGAGCAGATCCACCCCCGTTCGCCTCTTATGCTACTCAATTCCCTCTGCCGCTGATAACACTCCCTCTTCATCCTCTTCCGCAGCTCTCCTTTGGCATTCAGAGCCTTCTCCAGCCTTGATTGGCAAAAAGAATAAGAAAAAAAAAGCCATTGTCATGTCTCTGAATACTTGTCAGAGGTCTGAGTCTGATGCTGAACGGAGCTCATTTCCAATTCTCTAACTGCGCTGGATTCATGTCACCGCAATCACGCTTCTGTACCGTTCACACAAGAGCGCGGCTGCCAGAGTGTATCAAAATCAAGAAGCAGTACGCTGTTGGTGTTGCTCCTCGGTACATCTGCTGTGATTTTTTTTTTTTTTTCTCTGTGCATCTCCGGCTTTAAGACGGAAACGTCCACCTTAAAGTTCTCCTGATTCACTTAAATGTTCTGGATTATCCAATTATCAGTCAAAAACAACCTCAGTATACACAAATTCAAATGCATCATAGAAAAAAGTTTATCGAAAGCTTCCTGGCCTTGTGGGAAAATGTCATTACGAAGTAAACCTAAACAGAAGTTGTGCTGCAACAACTGCTATAAAATGTTTGAAATAACTGGAATTAAATCATAAATGAACTGCGATTAACTTTTGTGGAATATCAGAAAATCAATTAATTTGACAACATGAAATGTCCTAAAATGTCAGCACATCACGCTCCCATCTGAACAGAGTGAAGGAGAAAAATGAGAAACCACATCATTGACATTGATCTTTCTTGAAAGGATTTCAAAGTCATTTTTACATTTCTTTCTTTTTTTTTTTTTTTTTTTTTTGGACTCTCGTGAACTGCAGTGAGAACCGTTATCCACAAATAAAGAAAATATTGGAAAGTGGTGAAGCCGCCCTGGAGTGACCGGCCTTACAAAATTAAATACAAGAGACCATCAATGACTCATCCTGTTGGGAAAATTATTATCCAAGTTCATTTAAATCATGAGTTTATCTGAAAGGATATGTTTTCATATTATTATTCTCTTGTGTTTTTAACTGTGGCTCCTCTTCTTTCTATGGCACATTATTAACTGTTCCTTGGATGTTTGCTTGCAGAGTAGAAACGCTCACACACTCTTCTTGTTGAAACTGATTTAAACGGGTCAGCCTTAGTGCCGTTGTAAGGGTGTGATCAGAACCAGAATGGTCTGTGGTAGAAGACTCTGACGAAACTGCCTGTGTGACTGCATGAAGAAACCCAACCTCCTTTCTTTTTCTTTTTATTTGGTTATCGTAATAAAAGGCAGCTGAGGACTGAGAGCGCCGGGGAAGTTGATCCCAGACGGTGTTTGACTGCTGTTCTCCGTGTCTGGCTTCTCTTCTCTCTTCTGCAGAAAAGTAACTTGTGTTTTTGGTCGATTCCTTGCAGGTTGGGAACTAAAATAGACCCGACACATCCAAACCCCAAAGAATTAAAAAAAAAACATCTGAAGCCAAAAACCGCCGCTGACCGCCAAAGACCTCCATGAAGGCACACAAGAAATTATTGTAGACATGATGTAAAACAAGATGCTCAAGTCATGATTCTGTTTGTTTGGACAAATGGTCGAATCGTGACTGAATTACACAGGAGCATAATTCTGTATTATTTAGTCTATTATCACTTTTATTTGGATAGATGACAGCCAGCTTCATCAGAGGTCTCCGATCAAATGACAACACAGTTTGTGCCTGGCTTTATTTGCATTTCATTTGAGTGAAACTTTCGACTCAAAAGTTCTGAGGTTCAAATATACGGAGGGCAGATCCTGCCCAAAAAGTGCAGATAAATATAGACATAAACAACTAGACGGCTTGATGAAGAAATTCATGTGGCTTATTTTGAAATTAAAATAAATAAATAAGTAAATAGTAACTTTCACAACTTGTTTGATTATATAACATGACGCAAATTAATATTTGTTCATCTTTGGTTGCTCAAAAAGGCTTCAATCTAAATTCCAGCCTTGCTCATCTCTCATCTCTAACATTTCATTGAATTGCTCTTCATTTGAAAATAAAACTATTTTGTGTTCTTTTCTGTCAAATATTAAACATTTGACCAGTAGATGTTACTGTTCACAGCATATCTTAAAGGCACATTTAAAACATGGTTTCCTGATAATCCTGTAAAGCCGATTTTGTTTTTCTTGTTTTCTTAATCAAAGACTTTTTTGTGATGGGAAAAATACAGCGTCTGATCAGTCAAAAACAATCTGCAACTCTTCCAAACAACGCTTTGCATGTTGGATCAATTTTATTTATTTATATTTTTTTGGGAAAAAAGATCATTGGCAACTGTTTATGTGTTAAATTAGTTGCTGAGATAAAAGAGTGTGTGGTTTGAATTCATAATAATATTAACCTACAACAACGCAGACCAGACTGCATGCATCTTATGAGAGAATGTTTCAGCTGTGAGATACTTGCATAGAAAAATGACTTGTGAACGATGTAGTTTTCATCCGTCTGTCTGTCCGTCCCTCCATCAGCTATTCACAATTACTTTAATTTATAGCCTTAAAAGCAAGCAAATATACGGAGGGCAGATCCTGCACATAAGCAAAACAAATGTGAGAAGCATAATTTATGCTTAGAGCATTTTGTCCTATGGAAATATTGAAAAACAGGTCGTTGACACTTGGTTGACATATGATAGTTTTAGCTCGGACTCCAAACTACCTTTTTCTTTCTGTCTTCTTTTTTTCAACACAGGCAGTAATGCTACCACCACGAGACAAACACCTCAACATTCAAGTGTCACTTTATTTCAGGACGAAAGAAAAACTTGAAAAAGGAAAAAAAAAAAGTCCAGCTTCACTCTGATGCTGTCGGCATGCTTGTGGTTCCAAGAATATCCGGGGGAAAAAATAATAAATCTGGGTTTTTGTAGAAGCTCGCCTCCTGTGGATCCAGCTGCCAGTCCGAGAAAATCTGCTTTAACATCTAGGCCTTTAGAAAAGCAATACTGTTATTTTTTGTATATCCCTGTCGGCTATTATAGTTTGCAATATGTAATTTTTTTTTTAAATTTATGCACTTATCCGTGACTCATTTCTGTGTTGAATGCGCATTCTGTGTCTCGAAATCTCATTCCTTTAATGAGCATTGCCCTTTCCGCCGCTTAATGTTTAACATTTTGTCACATTTTCATGCGTTTTCTCTTAAAAGAGTGCTGCGCACTTAAAGTGGAGATAATTACAAAATGGCTGTGACCCGCTGTCCTTCAACGGCTGTTTTCACAGATCCCGAAAGAACTCACTTTAAGTCTATTAATCAGTGTGTAAACAAAGAGTGCTGTCATAATTACATAGTTCCCTTAATTTCCATAATCCTTGGACAAAAAAAAAGGAGAAAAAAGCAAGCCAGCGTGCAACATTTCTGTGTCGCCTTGAGGGTGACGGTTCCGGCTGCTGAGAAGAGAGAAACATCAAGAGAGCGGCAGCAGCAGCCTCTCTTCACATGGCCTGCCCTCCATTAACGTTTCATTCTGTCATACAGTATTGTGATAAGCCCACGTCTCCTCGTGTTTGGCCAAAAGAGCCTCGCAGCTTATTCACAGGAAGTTCGGTGAAAGCCCTGAGCGCGTCAGGGAGGCAGAGAGGTGAGCTACGGTGGGCTTCGTCTCATGAAAAAAACAAAAACAAAACAAAAACACATGAATGAATTTCTTTTAAACCTCCCTTTCCTCAAAATGTGTGGATAATTTTTGTTTTGTCCGTTCTTGGTAACAAGGGCTGAAAAAGCTCAGGAGAGCTGCATTTATATTCACTCAGGCTTTTCTTTGGATTGGCCTGAAAATGCTGTTTGAAGTGAGCTATTACGTCGATACTTCTGGAAGAAATCTCCCCCTCTCTCACCGGTCGCGTATTGATTAGCTGACTCCTTTTTATTTGAGCTTTTCCTGATGGGAACACTTGAAAATTGCTGCTGCTGTTCTCATAGCGGTGGCCGGTGGTCTATCTAGTTATATGTATCTTATTTCTGTCACAGGGTGCAAAACACTGAGCACACCGGAGTTCAACAGCGGCTGACATTTCCCCGTCACGCTAGCTGGTTTGGTCCAAGCGGAGGCTGCGGCGGACAGCCAGCCCCCGCTGAAGAGCGTTAGCGCAGCTGGAGAGCCCTCATGGCCGGTTGCACTCTGCGACACATCATTACAGCAGATTGGATGTGTACTGTCGTGGATGCGAAAATGTCTCCTGCCGGATGCAGCCTCCATGTCGTGTTAATTTACTCTAATTGGGCTTTCATATGGTCGGTATAAGTGACAGAAAGGTAGAATGGAATTAATATTTAAAGGGGAAGTACTATCTATTTTCCAGGCACTAGTAACTGTTATCTTATATATATGTATGTATACAGTATGTTACCTTATTCTTGTCATATCAAATATGGCAGGAAATATGACTGTGTAATTGGGTCTCCATCTCTTTAAGAAGCTCCTGCTCTTTTTGAAACGCCTCCTTCAGGACGTCATCATAACATGGCTTCTCTATTAACCGTTTAACAACGTTTTTACCAGTGTTGCACTGAAAAGTAGCTCCTATGATGAGCTCAGCTGATGTGCAGTTCCACCAGGCCTTTGCTAGTTGCTTCTGGCTAGTCTTAAGGAGCTGAGTGTGGGAGGATGTGAGTCAGAAGATCGGACGCTTGGAAATCGGAGGAGGAGCTACGCCTCAGGGGCGGTGCCAGGTCCACCCAGAGGAAACCAATTACATGCACTGCTGAATGGTTGCTAGAGGGGACTAAGGGATTTTTCTGGGATTCAAACATGCATGAACAAATCTAAACAGCACTCCAAGTATGTATCCTGATGAGGGAATAAAATTATAACAGAGTAAAAAAGCTCAAAAAGGTGAATTTTACATAATTCTGCCGCTTTCCATTTTCATTATTGAACCAATTTAAATAAAAAATTTACCCAGTGAAATGAATTTAAGAATACACTCCACACTATGAGGTCATTGCAAATTGTGTGCCATGTAAACAACCAGAACTGCAGAGCCAAACGAGAACTACAATCACAGGCAGACTACAATACCGAAACAACACAGAATTTTGATGTCGTCGTTCACCACACCTCCTTCTGCTCGCTGACTGGCCAGGATGAAATTCATTGTGAGAAATTGAACTCAATGAGATTGGTTGCCAGAGAAGACTAAGGGAGATGAGAATCGAATGGAGTTGTGTAGGAATGGAATGGTCAGACTAGTCAAGTTCTTGACACCATGAAAAAGAAATTAAAGAAAAAATGAGGAAAATCGCATAAACTGATTTATTTGTGATGCTTTACCTCCTGTGCTTGTTTTAGCAAACCTTCACAAACCTTCCTAACTTTTTTTCTAAACATATTTAAGTGATGTAATAATTGAGTATTTTCCTGTATCCAGTCAGAATGCTTATATAAAAATGTAGAACATATTATAGTTTGGTTCCAGTTCCATAAACTCTGACAGTGCATATTTATCCCAGGAAAGTGAGGCTGAGCTATGGGCTCTGTAAAGCATTTTGAACTGCCTTCTTGCTCTACAAATAAAACTAGCATGTGTAAAAAAAAAGAAAAACAATAATTTACATCACAATAGCCTGACATTTTTACAGGGGTGTACAAACTTTTGAGAGGCACAGCATTCTTAATGTCACTTTAGATTTATTTTTACTACATGTAAATCATCAAGTTGTTGTGGGCTTTTTTTGTAGTCTAATTAAAGAAAATCTCTTCTTGATTCTTGATTGATCAAAGTGAACTTTCTGAAAAGGATTTTTTTTTTTATAGGAAAACAGGATCACTGGGTTTAAGCTGAGTGCCTGATTAGCTGTCTGGTTTTCTTTTATCTCTCTTTTTCTACTTATCCTGAGATGCTAAGCGTCTCAGCCGTCCGGCAGACGTGTTCTCATTAATCAGGCATGTGGGCTTTGAGGAGAACAGGGGGCGGCTAACCTTTTCGCTGTCAGGACCCTCCTACACTGCATCCATGCTCTCTTGCGTGCTAACTCATCTTCCTACCTGCTACCTTAGCTGTCTGCAAGCCTGACTGTAGGTGGCCACGCACCAGTGGGCTTTAATGAGCCTTAAAGGACAGCGGTTCCGACACGGCGCGCTGCGTCCATCTTCCCCAGATCTCGTTCTCTGGGGTTTTTACCTCACTTACCCGCAAAACTACACGGTTACTCTGTGATAAACTGGGGCGACAGGATTCTAAAACTCAAGGATTGTCACAAGGAAGCAATGAAACGTCGAGGAAGAAAAAAAATAAATAAATGGAGCTTTACCTATCTTTTAAAAAACTGCGGAAAGTCTCGGATGAGCTACCCTCCTCTGAAAGGAGCTAGCACTAACTCAAAATAACACATCTCACTTCCCGAGGCAGCGGCAGCAGCAGCCACTGAGAAGGATGAATGGATGGGTGAGGAAAGTGAAAGCCGCTCTGGGCGTAAATGCTCAGGTGGAGCCACAACAGAAAACCGCCGACCTGAATGTTTGGGTTATTTTGTCCAGCAACTGTCAAAGCAGATCCCGCCTTTACGTGTTATTCCTTGAATTAAACATGAACGGGATCTCCCCGAGGTAGCCTTCTCAGCGGTGGACAACACGGTGATCATGACAGTGCCTCAGCCAACACTCACAGCACCAAGAAACCAATTAGCCTGATAGTAAGGCTGCTCAAATCCCCATTTTTTTCAGCTTTTCTCACGATAATAATTTGTTTGTGTTCTGCACGAGGGGCTTGAGAGGAAGCAAAAGACCAAAAGAAATGGATTTATGCTATCCAAAGAAGTAATAGGATATGTGTGCAAATTGAAGTGATTCTGTAATGAATTAGTGTTAGGCAATGTGGCAATCAGTGACGAGAGATCCGAAAGAAATATCAACAGAACAGATTCTGCTCGATAACTAGTTATGTCGGAACCAGAGTTTTCTCTGTCAACTAAAGTCTTCCATCAGGTGCTTTGGTCCCAACTAGCCCCTTCCTTTGAAGGACAGTTTTCTTTTCACAGACTTTATCATTCATTTTATTTGTTGTTTCTGCTGTTTTGCTTATTTATTTTGGACATTTAAAATGTCTTCCAGTGCCAGTGCCAGATGTTCATTAGAAATGAAAGCTTATTGATCATAGAGAGGTTGTACTTGCATTATTATGCCATTACCGTAATATTCCTTGAAAATAAGTCTCAAATCAACGATATTATTGTTCATCACCTTAACTCCTGGGTCACTTTATTGTCCAGCAAACTGTGTTATTGTGACAGGCCTGACCTCTGACCTGGTCAACTTCTGTAGTCATGTAATGTTTTGAAAAGTCGTCTCTTCTGAAAACAGAGACACGACTTGAGTTAGACCGACTCCAGTTCACACATAGAAAGTACAGATGATGCAATTAGTTCAATTACTGATCTGTCCATTAAACGTGTAGAAAACCAGCAGACTCCCCTTTTATGTTTCTACATCCGACGTGAACCAAAGGATCTTGTCCTTGTGCTGTCAAGGTGAATTGGGGAGCATCATTAGAAGCAGTGCGGTGCGGCGCTGCTGACGGTTATACAGGAGGACTGGAAACTCCATCAGGAACAATCTGTTCTCAGGTCGACGCAGAGACTTTGATCGGATCGATTTAAGAAAATGAACCTGGAAAAAAAGTATTTTTTTCCCCCCCCAATTTCTATAAAGTTTTTAAATAACATGAAATAACAGATCCTTTTTTGCCTTATAAAGATATCTAAAGATGTAGATATGAAACTTTTGACTTTGGAGAAAGTAATAAAAATTACTTTAAAAAAGATTTCTCACTTATTGTTCTGCTAAAACTAAGTGATCTGAAACAGGAAAAAGCTTATTTTTCACCTCAGAGAGTTAGAAAAAAATACGTGTTGTATGTAAACTTCTGGTTTCAACTTTACACATCCACCATATGGGCTCATCGGGTTATGTTGTATTGTATAAAACATAATGAAGGCAGTTACTGTAACAACAAGTCCAAGACATTAAAGTCCATTTGATTCCAGTTGATCTAGTCAAAGTCCAGCCCTGTGCACCGCTGTGATCTGTGAGAGAAAATCTGTCCATTCTGACTGAACTTGAACTATTTTACAATCGATTGCTTTTTGTTTATGTTAATTTGGATGACTTTCTGCCTGCAGCTAAGAAGACATTTACTTTCTTATATTAAAATATTGGATCTGACCAATAAAAAAGACATTCTAAACACAGAAATGTGAGCTTTGTGAAACATATATAGCTGCCTTTTAATCTCGCATAAAAGCCTCGTTAGGATGCATTTTCTAATTCATTGAATATGTCTGTATATGGCCCATAAAATAGTCTTAACTAAAGATCAAGTCGTTTGTGTTACAATGCCATATGAATCACCACTGGGATATTTTATATCCATAATAAATTAGCATTTTTTATTTTCTTTATATGAAACTTGAATGTAGGTTTCCTCCCTATGACACTTTTTGTTTCTCTCATTAAGCTAATGCTCTCTTCTGTTTAGAGGTAAATGATAACACGAGACAGTCTGCTCTTTTTTTTTTCTTTTTCAGTTGACTTTGAAATTTTCAGGTCTTCCACTTCCAAAATTCCTAATTACTATGGCAACAAGCTTCTCACGGTTAATTGCTTGTCGTAAAAGCCAATTAGCCAGTGTTGTATCCCTGCTCCCTTTCATTTCTCCCCGGTCCCAAAGCTGAAGGATGTTTCCTCTGAGCAGATGACAGACGAGTCCTCTGGGAGGCCGGAGCGAGGGGAAGGAGCAGCGATGCGCCGGCTGAGTCCCTAAATTGAAAGAACTGCATTTTGCTCATCAGGGGAGCACTTCATAATTTTGGTTGCAGTTTTGCAGGGAGGCGCAAGTGTCTAATTTATCATAAAGGAACGTCCTTCAAATGAAGTCAACCATTTTCAGGATGACTGTTCATTCAATGTTACCCCCTTTTTTTTTTTTCAATTCCAATAGTTAAGACTATCATCCTACTTTAATGATGACAGTCATCAAAGGAGTAATTACAGCTCTTTTCCCCCCTGTAACCTAAACACAAAGAAACAGAAAACTAGAGTTTCTGGGAACGTAAAATTGCATTTACAATAATATATATTTTTAAATACGCTACACTTGTTTTGGTCTCTGCCTGATAATAATTTGTGTTCAATATTAGGACACACATTGATGATGCTGAAGCTCCATATGTGGGTCTGTGCTTTCTTCAGCATTGTACACAGATTAAATAAAAATGAACACCAACTTCTTTTATGATTGACTCCCTGAAAATCACCAATGATCATTTTCCTTCATTTTTTTTTGTGATTATGTTCAGGGGGTTCACTGGTTTGTCTTGACAACAGGGGCCTTTTGAATGTTTCTATCAGGCAAAAATGTTGTGGTGTTTAATTCCCAGGGATCTTGTACCACCTGATCTCCTTACGCCTCTATAAAACTGGGAGATGACAAGATTCACATTATCCGGGTCAAATTTCAACAACTCATGCTGGAATTTTTCTAGATATTTCTTTTTGCCATCAGCTAAAAAAAAACTCCCAACTGTGACAGTGAAAGAAAAGTGCTCACTAAGCTTTGCATTGGTTACAAGTATAAAAAAACAAACAAAACCTAGATTTTAAATACTGTAATAAAACAAAACTGTAAGACAAACAGATCAGAAATATTTAGCGGATGATATTTAAGCAGGTCTGTCAGCATGGACATGTGTTTTAGGACTTTTTTTTTGTTCCAACGTAAATGAAATGTATGCACCTTGGGAAGCTGAGCTGCACTTTTCAACTCATGCAGATTATGTAAATGCCATTTTGAAGAAGCAAGGTGTTATTTCTGTAATGTCAAGAGGGATCGACTCCTAACGTTATGATATATATTACATAAATGATCAGTGCAGAAGCTGTCATGACTTTCAGTGCATCATTAGCTGTTCTTCCCTGCACCCAGAACAGCACAGCCTTATGTAAAATCCACTTATTGTACTATCGAATAGGATCATTACCTTCTGTGGTAAGACACCATTGGATATTAATAGATTACACTGTAAGTCGAGAGGCTGCTTTCAAAGGAAAGCTTTATGGGACCAGTAAAGGGTCAATAAGATTTTAACTCATAACAATGTGAGTTCATGGTTTTAAATCGGGCTCAGTCACACAGTGGAATAATAGAGTAAAGAAATTTTGTTTTGCACAAGTGAGAAAAATGCAAAAAAAAAACCCCCAAAAAAACAAGATGATTGCTATTTGCAATACTTTATAGATACAATGAAGACAGCATAACGTATTGTAACGTGTCTTAAACCGCTGAATAAGTCTACTGTTTGAAAAATGGCAACTAGAAGAATGTGATTGTTAAATAGACCCAGAGTTTAGTTTCTGTCATTCAACAAGGCGTAGTTTTCCTTCATTGTCTTGGCGCCTGTGGACGGCGCTCAGAGTTAAATCAGTTTGGTGAATCAGGGAGGAATTCGAATGGATGAGGAATCCATTGGATTCCCAGTAAGAACAGGGTCACTTTAAGAAGGACGTCCTGCCATCTAAAGCAACTCGAACCAGAAAGGCTTCTCTAGAGTTGGGTAAAAACGTAAAGTTGACTTTGGTGCCCTTTTTTTTAGTTTAAGGGTACCTCATAGAAATGTTTTATTGTGCAGCCTGAGGCAAAAACTGTTGTTTTTCATTTTGCAGTTCCCTCTGGCCCGTCCACATGGCGATCAACACGCGAATTTTTTCATAAGCAGTATGGAATAAAACATGCAGCACAAACCGAAAATGTGGCAGTGGATGGTGCTGTAGCACTTGCTATGGAAGGACACAAAAACTCCAAAAAGGCGCCATGTTTGTTTTCTGCGACAGTGAGGCGAAATGCAGGCGACAGAAAGAAATGGAGCTTCATGGTTTAAAAAAAGACGCGACTCACATGAACACACTGAACCATGAAAAAGTTTTTACACTCAGAGAAAAATTTTTTTAATTTCTGGTCTCCTAAAATGCAGGATTTTTGTGAACACACACCCAGACAAAAAAAAGTTTTTAGATACATCTAATCTTTCCTCTGTGTGGTCTGGACCTCAATTTAACTCCTAAAACAGTTCCTTTAATTCTTGTAATTTACAAAGTCAGCACAATAGGTTAATGTCCTTTAAGCCATGCTGTTATTGAGTGTTAGTTGTGACATTTGGGTCTCAAGTACATTGATTTCGTAGCATCTGCAACAAAATCTTCAGTGCTCCTGGGTGTGGGAGCACTAATGCTGCACACACGGTGTAAATTTTTTGGCTTATTAAAAAAAAGTCAGCAGCAGCAGCATGGCCTCTCTGGAGACTGAATTATGAATCCTGAAGTGACACATCCTCCCGTGCCTCCCGATTGAAAGGCACAAAGGCTGTAGTGTGAGGAGAGTAAAGGTGTTAACTAATAATTTTCACAGGTTTAGGGTAAAAAATAAATAAAAAATCGTCATACTCACATTTATTGCACTAAAAATGATATGTGAAGTAAAGATGTAAAAAGTCCTGCTGTGTGACTGACATGGGAGACTTTGGAACACGGTCAGCTTGTATTTAGTGCTGTCAGAATGCGATCCAGTTGTCTAGAACCAATCGGAGTACAAAGACTAAGTCTAATTTAGCATTCTGAACTTGAACTACGCCTAATGAGGTTCTGGGTGAGTTTGAAGTAAATGGGTGGATGATCGTTGGTGTAAAAGTGCTTTGGTAGGCAACTGAACGTCTTCTCTTGTCTTGTGTTTCAACACTCATTCAAAAGGGCAGCTTGGGTTCTAGATACCATCGTAAGTAACGAGCTTATCAGGCCTAGACGGAAAAGTGACAAAAGAAGGGAATACTAATGTCTCTAATGGGGTAAAAATGGAAAAGTGAGTCATTGTTTGAGTTGACGCAAAATGATCCAAATATATCCCTCGCGATTCCATGAGAGTTGTACTTTAAAAACAAATGGGGAGGCAAACCAGGACTGCAGAGTAGGTGTTAGAAAGATGGAACACCTCCTCTGTTTAGAGCTGGTTCTCAGTGGCTTCTTTCATATGGCACAAACCGCATGTCTCGTCTGTCCAAGAGGTGCACAATACTGTCTTCGAGTGTCCCTTAGTAAATGTAAATGAACTTGTGTTAGGTCTATTCTTCAATAAACCCATCATCTTGAATCGATGAGTTTTCTCTTTTGTGTCTGTTTTTGTAGCTGCTGTTTATTTGATCTGCTTTTTAGAGGTCTGGATCTTCCTGACTGAACCATTAAGCGTGTGTTTGGGTGTTTTAACCTTGGAGTGAACCAGTCTCTGTCTGAGACATTATAAATATGCTACTTAGTTTCTCGGATGCTTTCATTAGATGTGGAATGACAATCTTCTTCTGCCTTTTCTCCTTCACTGGACTGAGTTGAGTGTTTGAAATCTTCTAAATCTTAAGATAAACTGAGTTACGGTCGCCACTGGTGTGAAGTGTTTTATTGACAAGTTTGTGTTCCTATGAATGTGCTATTTGAAGTTGACCATTTCTTCTTACACCTTCATTAAGCTACATTTCTCTTTCTGACATTTACTAAATCATTTCCAGTCATTGCCACGTGATATTGTGGTTTGTTTTTTTTCCTCCACCCAAGTTGTTTGAGATGCTTGAATCAGACACTAACTTCATGGTTTCTAGAATTAATGGTGGTTATCTGGTGGCTGTTTTCACAGTATAGAAAACTCAAACCTTCTGCCTCTCTTTCCAAGTATGCATAATTCTGTCCCACAAGCAATTTACAAGTAATGATGAAATATTTAAAACAGGGCAACTACTCATGAACTATTATGCTTGAAAAAAAACAACAACAACAACAATCTGTTAAGCTGAGATACAGAGGATGGAGCTGAAAGCATCCAGATATAAATTCTTCTTTTGGCAGACTAGGTCTGGAAAAGTGACATACTTTGAAGAGAAATATTGTGATGTTGTAATATCAGGCAGTTTCTCCGGGTTTGCTGCGAGCTTTCGTTTCCAATTCCACAAACTCAGATCACTTTGACAGCTGTGGACTGCAGGTAAGACTGGAACTGCTTACAGCCGCGCCACAAAGCCCCACTTCAACAATGTCAAACTGTGCATTTAACAAGTTGTGACACATGAACGATCCAGAGGCAGCACGGCTTAAACAAGAGAGCTGCCGGCTGTGACCGTGAAAACATGGCCATATTCAATTAATTACATTTAATAGTGCAGCAAAAACATGCAATGTGATACAGTGAAACAAATGTGTAAAGTTACCAACCTAGGAACTGTAACTCTGCAAAGTTTCTCCACGCAGAAATTAGCAACTGTAAGATATTCACGAATGAAATTTGTTCTTCAGAGAATTCAGAGAATTTCCCCTGCAATTGAACTATCAACATCGATTGGAAGTGAGATTGTCTTATCTGCTTATTCCTGCAGGAAAGCAATTAGTAAATACAGTGTACAGTTTCAATTTGTTTCTGAACGCATGATTTGGAAAGTGACGTATCAAGAGATGTAACAATTACTGGAAATGAGATTGCATGCATATCCCTCAGCACCGCTCTACTGTCTGGACTGTTTCAACATTTTATTTTATTTATTTATTTATTGCCTAAAAAATGTTGGATCCAATCAATCATTTTGTCACGTTATCACTGTGGTCATGTACTCTGACCACACAGAAGTCATCGTTTAAAAGACGTGAGTACTTATGAGTTTAATCGTCTTAAAAATACGATTCAAAGAAGGTTGATTATCGCTAAAGAGGAAACTCTTTATGAGGAGGGAACTAATGAGTAGCCTTTACGCTGCTTTTTTAATTTTTTTTTTATTTATGTATTTCATACAATAGCCCACTATTTTTTTCATATTGGACATTTGGGCGCATTTTATACATTGGACATTTGGGCGCATTTTATATGGGACATTTAGGAGCATTTACCGTAATTTCCGGAGTATAAGCCACTACTTTTGTCTCACACTTTCGACCCTGCGGTTTATACACGATGCGGCTTATTTATGAATTTTTTCTAACGGCCAGTTGGGGCGCTGGAGCAGAAAAGGTAAATTAAAGACTAATGTAACATCGTGCTTTGTGCATGAATAAAATTAGCTTGAATTAGCTCCTCATCATGGAGAATGCAAGAAGAAATGCCTATGATGCAGCTTTGAAATTAAAAGCAATCGAGCCGATAAAGAAGGAAACAGAGCTGCTGCACGTAAACTGAAGACTTCCATGGTTTCAGTGCACAGGAGGAAGAGGATGACGGCTCTCCGTGGGCTAGAACTACACAATTTATTCATTTATTTATTTTTTTCAAATACGGTAATCTTCTGGCAACCGCAGCTGCTGGTATTTCACTGTAAATTACAGACTTTTTTTTTTACAGTGTATGTTCCAGTAAAACTACTCCAAAAATATTATCAAACACATGCATTTAGATACGAGTCATGGTGTTGAGAATAAATAATTCTCTGTTTTTCTTTTATCTTTTTTAGCTTGTTGCGTAGCTAAAGCTAAAGGAAATGACATGTTAGGAAACGCCCTCAAAGCTAAGGTTAAAGGAAGTGACACACTAGGGAACGCCCTCTTCAGGACGTAGCTTAGATAGATGCTAACAAAGGAAATTATCAGCTGTTGCTTGAAGCCATTTTGTCCTGCTAGCTCCTAAAGGTAGCATGAGAACTGGACGGGCTGTATTTCAGTCTTAATGAATTCAACTCGCTGACTCTTCTCCAACCTCGTACATCGATAACGTGGCACGGAGAATGGATAAATTCTCCACAACAGACATTTGTATTCACCTACTTAGGCCTCATTTGACCTAAAAACTTTGCAAGCCTCCCGATAAATCTCCAACCCTGTCAACACGTCAGGCTCACACACAAGCAGCGACACTGACGCAGCCGCTTTCTGCTCAGAGGTAACAGAGTGTGCGGTCGGACTGACTGCACCACGTCAGCGCGGCCTAGCAGGCGGGAGCTAAATGACCCCGAAGATCAATACTCATCCATGTGACACTTTTCACACGTGAGGACCAGAATCTGGAGCGGCTCCTTGTAAAAGAAAGACGGTGTTGTTTTCACGCCGGTGACACGGATTCACTGCTGTTATCTTTTTTTTGCCTTTTTGATTTATGCTGCTGTTTGTTTTGTTGGGGGTTTTTTGTTGTTGTTGTTTTTTTCATAGCCCTCGTCTTACAGGACTGTAGGCTGATGGTGTAGTCGACCCTGATGTCTAAATAATAAAGAACATGTCTGCTAGACAGATTTGGAAAAAAAAAAAAAGAAGAAGAAGCATCCGAATGAATTATTCTTGCTGCTGTCAGCATAAAGGGAACCCTAGAAGTCTTCTCGGCATGCCAGGGAGCAGCTGTGGGATTAGCAGCGTGGGTCTGCGGCGTGGCGGGGCTCTTCGGCTTTGATCCGCGGCGAAACGTCCTCGGACGCTCTTTGTATTTGGGGCTAATTAAAAAGCGTTCCTCGCTAAGAAGACACAAAGGCTTTTCTCCTACTGCCGTGCTCTCTCGCCAAAATCGTCACTGGCAGAAGCAGAACAATGAGAGAGTCCTGCAGCTCCTCACTGTCTTCCTTGAAATCTAATACATTTTTATTTTATTTGTTTTGTGATTGGAGACGAAAAAAAAAAAAGAGGAAAGAGTAATGTTTTGCTTTGTGTTTCTCTTTCAAACGAACCATCAAAGCGATCGGGATAATCAGTGAAACTGAAATTTTTCATTGGATTCATCATGTGTTGATTTTTCAGAGGCCTACAAATGCAACATCAAAGAGGATTTTTTGCTTGTACTGTGCATGATTTAATGCTACTTGATCTTGTTACTTGTTTATTCTCTGCTGTATTAGGTCCTTATCAGCAGGAACAACAGAAAAAACAAAAGAATTAAAATTGTCTCAGTTAATAAGCCACAGTTTTATTAGACGACTCTTTGACACAAGTTATAAATAACCTCGTGTTGGTCTATCAAATAAAATCCAATTTCTTGGCCAACTTTAAGAAACTTTTACAAGAAACTGTTGAACATGCCGTCACCTTAAGTCAGTGTTTCTCAAATAGTGGGGGGCGCGAGGCTCCATCAAGGGGGGCGTGTTTGACCTCGGGGAACATGCTTTTTTATTTTTTTATTTTGATTTTTTTGACTGTCCTAGAATAAAGTGCAATTGCACCTCCACTACATTAGGGGGCAGTGGCGCCTCAAATTGGCAGAGTGTGCGAGGAGCATTTGCTCGGTGGTGTAGGGGTTTGCGCCTTTGCACATAGTATGAGTATGAAGTGTAGACAGACCCTCAAGTGACACCATGGAAAAATATTTAACAGGAATTAGAAGACAGGCGAAGAGAGACGGAGATAAAGAGACAAACGAAAGTCTTCCTAAAGCTAAGACGAGGAAATATGACGAAGCGTATGTAGCGTTTGGCTTCACTGTGACTACGGTGGGAGACGAAGAAAGACCGGTGTGCTTACTGTTGGCAGCGGACAGCATGAAGCCAAATAAATTATATGTAAATACATTACACCCCAATCACGCTGATTGGGGTGTAATGTATTTAATGTGTAATGTAATGTAGCCATTAATCCAGACATCATCTTTGATTAAAAAAAATCAGCACAGCTTAGTCGCTTCGACAAAGCAATAGCAATAGTGCAAAATAAGTGTATTTTGTTTCCCTGATATACAGTAATTGATGAATTGGGTCATTCACAAAGCTGACTCAAACACAGCAGTTTTGAGAGGACGAGTGGATTTAAATTCCCCAAATTCTTAGAAAATTAACTCTGTCTCTTTTGTGGTTCTTAGCAAATAAAGAGCAGCAGTGAAGTGTTCACAAAGTGTTTTGTGAACACTTCACTTGTTTACAAAGTGTCCTGTTGTTTGTTAATTAAACTGCAAAAGAAAATTCTTCTACGATATTTACTTGTGCTCATTTTGTCAAAAGAATACTTTGCACATTCAGAACGTACAGTGTGTGTCATCTGCAGCCATGCTGAGTTTTGTAAGCTTCTGACTGCGGCTGTGTGAAAATGTGTACATATGCATATGCGTTACAAAAACAACACGCAAATCAAGTTCTCTGTCCTTATTCGGTTAACCGAGCGCAGCGTCCCACTTTGCGTTTTGCATTCCAGTCCTTGCGGCCAACTGGCTCCTCGGCCACACGCTGTTCTCAGCCTCCCCCAGGGTTCAGGCCTATCGACCGCTGACATGTTTCATTAAGGCTGCACTCCTGTGTGAGAATTCCTATGACGCCCAAGAAACAAGCTGTGATTACATCGCCTCTCTCGTGCCGGGGTCTTTCTCTCTCCGTGAGCTCTTCGATTGGCTGAGGTGATGGGAGCATTATCCTGAAGCGCTCTGATCTTCCCCTCCTCAGCCGAAGTTGTTTGTGCCTTTCTCGACACTCTCGTGTCGACCCCGGGTTTGTCTCGCAGCTCTTTAAAGCTGCAGCATGTAGTTTTTATATGTATTTTTTTTTTTTTACATATTTGTTAAAACTGTCTCCATGTCGAGACTTTATGACATGAGATGGATAATCTGTTTAAAAAAAACATTGAGCTCCTCCCTGTGTTGCTATTGCCGACTGAAGAAATGCAAAAAGCAACCAATCAGAGCTGGGAGGAGGGTCTTAGCGCTGTCAATCAACTTGTGAACGTGTTGCTAAATGTGCTAAAGGCGGAGAAAAAACTCACCGTTACAGAAAAAAACAAAAAAAAACTTTCTGCCGTCAATGTTAGCCATGCTAACTTGTCTCGGCAGTCACGACAGGCCTCCCAGCTCCGACTGGTTGTTTCTAGTTTCACTGGGAGTACTGGGAGAAGGCAGAGCAGCTAATTTTTTCCACAGATAATCTGTCTCATACTATGCTGGCATGACATGGAGGCAGTTTCAGTAAATATGTGTAGCCCGGGAATTACTTAGCCTCACAAGACACAATAACTGGGGTACTTAATCTGCTGTATATCTTATTTCCAGTTGAGACAAGATTGAGCAAAGCTGTCTTGTTTCTTACTTTTGTTCAGAAATCAGAACATGTGGGTGCCAAACATTAGGGAACTACTGCTGAAATGTGGCAATCTTTAAAAAAACGGAGAGCATGCACAAAAAAGAAAATACAATATATGTAAGACAAGAAAAGAAATACAGCAGTGGCCTATTCCACAGTAACGTCTCAGTTCACTCTTAATACTGGAGCACATCGATGATCAGACATCTAATTGTCAAGTGCAGGATAGTGCAGATTTTCTGCCAAATCCATCTCCCGCAGATAAAACACGTACAGTTCGAGACTTCGCTTCAAGATGGCGGAGTGAGGAGACGCTTCCTACCGAGATCTGCACATAAAATTCATAAAACGCGGTAAAGCCCTGACTATATAAACAATAGCACTATTGATTCTCTACAAGACAACATAATACATAATAGTTACAACAGAATGCCGAACCAGAAAGGAGCGAAAAGAGGTCTAGAAACATCCAAGTCCAAGCCTGCGTCTGAGACGGCTAGCGAAGCTAACGTGGCTAGCGCTACAGCCGGTAACGCATTATTTGATAACTGCCACAACTACGCAGCTGCCCCCTTAACTTTGACTTTGAATGAGGAAGAAATTACCGACTTTCCTGCCCTACCTGTTACACCTCTGAAATCGCCAGCACCGAAGAAGGTGATGTATGATCGCAGCAACCCGGAACCTTCTGCTACAAATGAGATCATATCCAGTCTGTCTGCGCTGATAAACGCCCGTTCTGACAACCTAGAGAGCATGGTGAAGGAGAATACGCTAAAGCTATTGACTTTTTATGCGCTGAAATGAATGATGTGAAGATGAAAGTGAATGACCTGGAAAAAAGAGTTACAAGAGAAGAAGGTCGGGTGGATAACTACCAGCAGAGGCTTGCTGAGTTGGAAAGATATTCCAGGAGGTGGAATCTCAAACTACAAGGAGCTGAAGAAACTGAGAAAGAAGACATACGAAGAAAAGTGATAGAAATCTGCCAGTCAGTTCTACCAGAACATAAACACAAGCTGCCTGATGCCATCGACACTGTTCACCGTCTTGGAGCCAAACGTACAGATAACACCAAAACACGTACAGTTCACATCCACGTTCAACACGCAGCATGGCAACACAGGAAGACAACAAGATGCATTTCCTGCCCCGTCTTGGGAAACAGCAATCGCCTCGAAACACTGCTCTCTGGTGGTCAAAATGTGCAGCACCTAAGCCCAACTACCTGCACATATTTAAATGTGAAAAACAAATAACATTACACAACTGAACCAAAATGATTCAATAGAATTGCTACTGTAATATAAAAGAAAACCAACACTTTGAAACAGTACACTCATTCAACCAAACTTTACCACCTGGCTACATCTGTCAAAAAAATATATATATATTTCTCATAAAAGTTAAATACGGCAGTTTTAACTTCAGAGAAACCCCTTTTTAACCATCACACATCAGTAACACGGATCTTAACCAGGTCTTGCAAAAACTAATTTATGAGAAATGTAGAGATTTTAATACAGGATTTTTCCTAATTAGTACTTGCTTCTTAAAAAAAGAACAGTAATTAATTATTGGTCTAAGTTAAAATATATTACATATAATTAGACATAGGGGGAAAGAAAATACCCTGGGTCGCCGAGAGGGTCAGCTTACAGTCCCATGAAGTCTGTCTGCGTGAGCTAATCAGCAGCAAATGAAAAGTCGCACTTCGGTGCTTATTGGTCTGGGAAAAGAAATGCCAGCAATTGTACAGCAGACCGTGTACCGCTGACCTCCTTCACCCTGCCGCAATTGTCTGAGGAGCAGGTGGTTGTACATCTGGTTAGTGTCACTTAAACCCTTCAGCTTTGCTCTTTCTTTTTCAATTACCAACTAAAATAAAAAATGCAGCAACCCCAAGGGAGCACAGGGAGCCGTATCTTAATGCAGCAACATCAAGAATCGGCCTTTTTGTGACTCAAAAGCCGGTGGTCTGCTTTGTGAGTTTTCCAGAACTTTTAAACACAACACGAGCTTCAGTGTCAAAACTGAGCTAATGTCGGCCTGCCTGGAAAGAATTAGCCTGCAATGAGTTTCTAACCCTCAAAATGGCGGCAGTGTATTTAAAAAGAATTGAGTTAATCTCCAAATTAGCATTTGCTCTAAAAGCTAAAATGCAGCACTGCACAGCATTTTACCAAAGTGAAATATAATTAACAATTAACTGGATTTGTTCACGCTCAATAGAAAACGAAGAAACGGGAATATTAGGAGGCGCAAAAACTGAATCGTTCTTTATATCTAAAAGCATGTACTATATCTGTCATATACTTTAATGATTCCTATTGTGTGTTGTGTGTTTTTATTGATGGATACTGTAGTTAGGTGTGAAGCCCAGACTGAAGATGTAGCTTTCCTGTCAATCACAGCTACATATTTAGCTGTTTCTAAACAGCTTCATGCTACATGGTTACATCTTGTAATTGTGAGCAGGTATCTTATCCCAAGACAAGTGGAATATGAGAAATGGACTACATTTCTTGGTTTTTGCCCTAGAAACAGCAGGCTTGAACATTTCTCTTGGACTAAGTTTTGTGTAATTTGGCTGGTGGTTGCCAGCGTTAAACCTGCTGGCTTCCTGATGTGTTTGGGGTTTTTGTCTTGTTGGATCACCCGCCACAAAGGAATTTCTTCTACATCATAAGACAGCACGACTTCCTAAATGCATTCAAACTGAGCCATGATCCCTGTCAAGCCCATTTATCCTGTGGGAAAAACAGATTTGACCTGCTATGCTATGAGAAATATCTCTGCATGGTGACTCAATTCCAGCAATTTACAGAGTACTGTGACTTGAATTCAGCACTTATGACAGTCTGTGTGTGGCTCCCGCCTTAAAATGAAAAAAAGAACAATATTGCTTTCATCAGTCCATAAAATGCTGCACCGTTTCTCTTCGGGGTAATAACTGCAATAACACAACATTTTCAGGGGGCTTTGCCACAAGCTTGGTTTCATATAGACAACTTCCATTTTTACAGAACTAACAGGTACATCAGCTCTGGTCAATGTACAACTAATCACTGTTTTTTTTTAACTGAGTTTTACTAAAGGTGTGCGATACTGTATATTTTTGTTTCGATCTCATACCAAGTAAACCCAGGTCCCATATCACTGATACTGATACTGATACTGATACCGATAAATATTTTTTATTCAGGTTTGCTATATAAACAAACGCTTGACCTTCAGGTGTTTTTGAAATTTTTTCCTTTGACTTATTTTTACTTTCTACAAAATAAAGTTAAAGTTACTTTAACTTTCTACAAAATTCTCCCTGTTTATGACATACTAATATCATTTGTGTAAATTTTTTTTCTAAATAAACTAGATGCAAAAACCATAAAATTTGAGAGCAAATCAAAACAAAATGTTTTATTTTTTTTAGAGAAAATTGAGAAACCAGCTAAAAAGGCAATCTGAAACTACATTTCAGTCTTCCCACGGTAGCATCGATATTTCCTTGGTGTCGATATTCTGGATCGATTCGCCAGCCTCTACTTTTTACCATTCCGTCTAATCTTTCATTTTATTAGAATCATAGTTTCCATTTTCTTTCACATCTTTCTGGTTTTGGTTTCTGTACAATTTGAACTAACTTTACCTGAGCAGAATATAATTTCTGTTCTTTTTTTTTTTCTCTGTTTCTCCAATCAGCTTTTTAAATGAAATCTTCTCTTCTAAATCATTTCTGTTTCAACCCATTTCTTTTTTTCAGATCACCAGGGATTAATACATGGTAACCAGCTTATACAACATTTGCTGCCTTTGTTCCTAAATAGTGGCCATCTGCTTGTCACATTTTTTTTCCTATAGAATGAATGACCTCATGGATCGAGTTTCACACTCCTGTGATTTGGAACAATTTATTTATAAAGAAGAGTTTATTGTTTCTACTTCATATAGCTCCTTGCACAGTCTTTACGGCATCATTTCACAGTTTTAATGTGCCACTTATTATTTCATTGGATGAAACAGGTTCAGTGACACCTGATTGGGTCGTTGCGATATCGAAAATGGCGGCCTGTGAAGAATGAATGAGTTTCTAGTATTGACCCTATTTTTGTCAAAACTCCTCAAATCATGTGGCAAAAGCCAAAATCCAGCATCTGGGTTGGAAAATGATTGACTCATAACATGGTGATGGCTGCTCATGCTCAACACCGGTACAAGTGCAATCTGTGATTCCTTTAAACTTGTTGGTTCCAGGCTGATGATCTGACGTCAGTCACTTCTTGAGTGACTGACATCAGATCCCATTTCTCAGGTCAGAGCCAGGAAACAACACAGGGGGGCCTGCGGGTAACGCACGGCCGACACCACACAACCTGTCCACCGTCGGGGCAGCCGGCTCCCGACCATCGAGCGTGAGAAAGCACTTCACACTTACCTCATGCTCTCACATAAAACATTCATCTTCTGAGTGAAAAACGGACAACATCCTGCTGCAAGAAGAAAAGCCGTGATTGTGAGCTGGAAGGAACGTCACCGCATGGCGACAGCACGCTTTTTGGACTAATAGCTTTCTACACCAGAAACGCGACAATAGTTTGGTGTTTAACTCGTCATGGTGATCTCAAAAATTAACATTTGGTTTTAATTTTTTTCTTGTAGTAGTCAACCATGGAGCCCTGTATATTTAAATGATCAAGATTTAAAGGTTTATGCAAGTGTCTATGTGTCCATCTTGGATCTATCAGCTTCATCCCTGGTTCTGTAAGAAAAGGGATGAAAACGATTCTAGAAATATTGCTACTACGTTCTGGTTTGGTAATCACAAATAGGTTTTATTGCAAACAAATTTGGAAAACTTAAACATTTTTAGGATGCTGGAGATTTTTTATTTTTTTTTACTGATTTGGGATTTCATTGGAAAACCAAAAGAAAGAAATGAAAATCTCATTTTCATTTGGGATTGGAATAAAAAAATGAAATCCAGTGTTATCGCCAGCAGGTGGCGATAACATAAAAACAACATCAAAGTTCAAAATGTGAAAATATGGCCTTGTAAGGCTAAATATTCTACAAAAATAAGTTCAGCTTTTGTTTCCTTTAACATTTTTTTAATATTTTTCTTCTCGTCATGAAATTATTAAATATTAAATACAATTTAAAGCTTAATGAAAGTAGAGTCAGGACAGTATAGATGTCAAGCTGTGAGCTTAGTGTTATTGGATTACATAAATTATTTTAAGATTTTAATTTCTAGAGTTAACTTGCCATTCACACATCACTTCTCTTCCTTTGTTTGAAATGATTTACTTAAAATTACCTGCATTTTTTTTTTCTGATTTGTATCTTTTCAACTTTTCAAATAATTTGTATTTGAGCCCCCCCAAAAATGTCCAACAGCCTTGACAAGTTTCTTCTTTCCCAAAAAACAAAACAAAACAAAAAGCCCCTGAAACTCCTGGCTCAGTTTTCTGGGGGTTTTTGTATTCACACACATTACATTTTACTTTTCATTTTTTAAATGCATGTATTTATGTTTGGAAAATTTTATGTAAGATGACAGTGGATGCAGTTGGGTTTTTCTTTTTCCATGTCCTTCCTGTAGAAGCGTCCCACAGCATGGTGCTGCCACCATGGTGTCTTGAAATGCGCACGGTGATGGACAGTGTTAGATTTCTGCCTCATAAACATTTTCTTTTCTGAAAAGCGCTGTCATTTGCGACGGAAAGTAAGCGACGAGCCTTTCATCAGATATTTTTGAGGTGGTTTGTTTTCCTGGAGTGGAGCGGGGTCCTAAGGATAAACGAGGAGGTGAGGAACATGTCTGAAAGCCTCCTAAATCTCACTTGATCTCCGTGTTTTTCCATTTGGGACTCTGTGGCTCACGCTAAAGTAATAATCTTTGCTGGTGCTAGTCTGTTTGAAGTCAAAGATAAATGCTTTTTCTCTAGAAAGGATTTATGTTGAAGAGCAGATAGTTTTTTTTTTTCTTTGCTAAGCTTCGCCTCCTCCTACGGTTTATTAAAACTATTTTCCAGGAGTATTTACATCTTTCATGGCTGCTGTTGTGTTGACGGATACCCTGCTATCCATGCTGAAACGTTGATGTTGAGGGACAAGCCCTCTAATAACTAACGCAACATGTTTCCAGTGTAAACCTATGTAATTATAGATTATGAATTTCTTTCTTGTTTGAGGGGGCGCCTACTGTTCTCGCTTCAGCTCCGAAGTTGCAGCTTTTTTGACCACGTCAGTCCGGCTCAGCGTCTCATTTCCAGCAGAGTGAAAACCTTCGCAGGATCGCCGTGTTTCTCCCGAGGCAGCAAATCTTTATTAGTGTCGATCCACTTATCAGAATTTCTGGGCATTTCGAAACGGAAGGGGAAGGATGCGCAGCTTGACGATAGCAAGAAACACACGGAGATTGTATCCTGTTTCGCCCTCCGTTTGGTGAGCTCCAGTCAGAGTGACGAGGAAGAATATGAAATCAAACCCTCCGTAATCTGTTGCGTTTGCAGAAACCTGCCTGTCGGCTGTTTCCTTATCGACTCAGTCTTCCCTCTACAGGTTGTAGTTAGTGACAAATCGTTAGCTGGAAAGGTCATGCATAAGAGTCTCTAAATAAATATTTTGCTTCAGAACTCATTTTCATAGATGCAATTTTTTTCAGCAGATATTTGAAACTGCGTAGCTTAACAACAACGCGTATCGCATTTGAACTCCATGAATATGGAAATACATTGGTGACCTTTTAGCAGTATATATAGTGAAATGTCAGCTTCTGAAAAGAGTAAGAGGTTAAACGGACCCTGATGGGACTGACAGGCACTTTGAAAAAACCTGTAAGATAGCTGTCCTCAGATTCGATAAAGGAAGGAGCATTATAGCATATATTATTCATTTAGCATTAGCATATTTGCTGCTGCATTTTATTATGCTTCCTTGAACAGGTTAGGGCAGTTCTATGGGTGATACAAAACATGTCCATTTAACATATAATGCTCAAAATCACTTGTAGATAATGAGATTATGGTCTGCTGAGCTCCTTTCAGAACAAGTTGTTTCACTTTAAATCCAGATTAGCTGCTGCTGGCCACACCCTTCCCACCCCAAGTTTACACTCGCACTTGAAGACGGAGGCAAACAGCTGTGCAGCTATACAACTGTATATCTTTGAAAAGCAGAAGTGGAACCTCCTGCTCAACCAGCAAGACTGCAGATGGTAATTCTGGATGGTAATTCTGGATGGTAATTCTACAACAAAACACTTGTCTTTTCCAGCTGCCATTGTACAGCGCTCAAAATCAGACAAACTGCTGGAGTTCCGCTGGGGTTGCTGGGTGATGGGCTGAGCTCAGGTGGGGTTGCTAAGTAACGGCGCTATTGATTATGACTCAACAATCTGGAGGTTTTTGAAATGGCTTATTTTTCAGACATTTTTGATTTTTATTGCTAAAAAATATGGGCATGGTGTTTTTTGTAAGTGGTTTGGTTTTCAGTGGTATACGAAGATATGCTGCCCTGGGTAAAATGTGCTCAGGTGTCACATCTGGAAGCATCAATACTGTTGCATTCATAATTTGATCACTATCTAGGTCACCATGTTTTTCTTTTTCAATATGAAGAAGACATATGCATAATAGACATGCGTACTCACAAGTGTCGCACTTGTGCAGCACTACTTTAGAACAACGTGAGTTTTGTGCCGTTTTCTGACGTGTTGTGAGCCTCAAACAACCTGAAAGTGAACAGAACCTGAAATCCCACATTCAAAATGCATTTCCCTTAACATATTAGTGATTCTAAAAACAATTACTGTCCTCTGTGTGGGACAGATAAGACGTGCTGACAGAACCCGGCTCAAGATAAGTGATGCGCGCTCGTCAACGGTGTTACTGCAGCCCCTTTTCAGGAGGCCCATCCAACGCTTAAAGAAGATGAATTTGTTTGGAGTCAGGCCACCGCATGCAGAGTGACTCCACAGTGAAGCCGTCAGCCGTAATGATTGATGCCTCCACCAGCCGGTCGTCGCCTGGAGAAGCTCTGCGGCTGATTCATGGCGGAGTCTCGGATGATACGGCGGCCAAACCGACTCCCGGTAATGACTGAGGAGTGGGTGTAGTGAAGAGCCGAAACGTTGCAACAAACTGTGAGGGTGTAACACTCACACACCGTCCAAGGCTAAGATGTAATTGCTGTTTATTATTGACAAATAAACAATACAAAATACTCAAACAATCCATGAAGCAGCAGAGGAAAACTACAAACGTGCAAAATGTCACTGGATTTGCCCACGTAGTGTGTGTGTGCGTGTGTGTGTGTGCGTGTGTGGGTGGGTGTGTTGCAAGTAGTGTGTTGTTGGGTTTTTTTTTTGCAGCAACCTGCATGCAGAACACAAAATATCTCCAATCACAGCTGTTTGCTATTTGTCAAAATTAGGAGAAAAAATAAAAAATAAAAAAATAAATTATTAATAATAATAATAATAATAATAATAATAATAATAATAATAATAATAAACAGAAAACGAAACCTGTGAGGTACTTTACGAACCACAAACTTGAAACAGCTTTTTGTTTCCAAATATTCTCATCTATTCTACCATAGCATTTAACCTTCACCCACTGCACTGAGACAGTTTAAAAGAAATGATCAAAACAGGTTGGTTTTTTTTTTCCTTTTTCTTTTCAGGCACATTTAAAAGTACAATACTCCATGAATTTCACATTGCACGGCACAAAGGTTTTCAAATAACTTTACAATATAGACAAACAAACAAAAAACCCCAGAAAAACAAACTGTTCATTTAATTGTGTCCCTTTCATTAGCTGGTCACATGCAGAAGCTGCAAAGTTCCTCACCATTATTTCATAGGTTTGTGTTGTTGTGAAAGAAGGTGGGCTGTTTTAAACAAACGTGGCATCAAAACATTGTGAGCCAGTTTTGTAGAGTTACTGCGTCAATGATACAACGACCTCCCCTGACTTCACCAAAGTTCATCCACATGATGAAAAAGTCGAACTTTCTTTCATTTGAACCCATTCAGCTAAGTTAAGCCCATTCTGCAAGTTGCACCAACCCTGGGTTCGATGATGCGTATTTGACCCAGGGTTGTTTTTAGCCAGCATCTTTTCAAGTTCGAAGAGATTCCTAAGTCCTTCCTTAAAGCTGCAATCTGTAACTGTTATGAAAAAAAAAAAGTTTTATATGTCCCAGTGCCAACTGCAGAAATACCCTGCTCCGTCAGAAACAACCAATCAGAGCCAGGAGGAGGGTCTCACCATAAGGTATTTAGCCATGAATGCTAAGGATAGTTAGCATGGCCACCAATGACTGCAGATAAACAGTTTTCCTAAGTTGTTTCTCCATCATTATCACATTGAGTGGACGTACACGAGCCTGACTGGCAGCGCTAAGACCCTCCTCCTGGCTCTGATTGTTTTTGACCGTTTCTTTAGACGGCAATAGCAGCTCAGGGAGGACATGGAGGAGGTTGATCTTTTCACACGTTTTCTGTCTCAGATTATACTGACAACATAATGATAATTTTAACAAAAATGTTCACATCATCAGGTTATTCAACTCACCTACACACAAAACAGAAGTTCGGAGATGCTGCGAAATTCCTCCTCTACAAGCAGGCACAGCTATGCAGTCATATTTAACGAATTAGAATATTCTTGAAAATGTCTTTGATTTTAATGACTAAAGTTACTAAGTGAAACAGATTGTGTTGATGAATTACGCGCAGATTGACATTTTCAGGCCTATATTTTTTATTAACAATAATACGTCAGTGAGAGGTAGAGGTAAAATATCAATAATATCCGATCAATCAATACTTTAGTTCCATATTGCATCTTGGAAGTTTGTATTGTAGTTTCTCAATTGTACAACAAGAAAGATTTTGCTTCCATCCTCTCTTAAATTATAATTTTTGCGGTTTGTTTAATTAGAAAACAACGGAGAAAAAGTATCGGTACTGGTATCAATCAGTGTCGACGATACTTTATTTGGTATTGGATCGACACCAAGATATGCAGTATCGATCGCCGCTAATGAGAAGTATGTCTAACACCCGATTAGAGGTTATTTTCAAAATGTATTTTAAGCTACCTCATCAATTTATTAAATATGGTGCATAATGGGTTTCATCACGTCATCTTGCTGCTACATGTCCCATCATGGGTTTGTGGAGACTCCTGGAACAAATAACTCTTAAGTGCTGCCTTCTGCCAGTTGAAACTGAATAAAACAACTTGCATCAGCAGCAGGAACACATTTCTCCCTCACTGTAGCTCACTGACGCACGCAAGCTCTCCACACGGCGGTCCACTTGACGGCAACCAAAGCAACACCGAGGCTTTGCTCGGTGTGTCTGTCACGTCGGAGGACTAATCGAGTAACTCCCTGCAGGAATCATTGGCATTCAGGTGACTCTAAATTGACACAGCAAGTTTAAGTGAGTGTCTAAATGCGTCCGCCTCTTTCTCTGCCGAGTCCATCGTTAAAGGTCACGTAATTCGGCATCTGGGTTCTGCCTCCGGAAGCGAAATTAAAATGTCACGCCGGTGTTAGTTTGGATTAATTTAGATTACATGGCTTCAGGTGGGGGAGCCGGAAATGGAAAGAGGGACGGATTCTGCAACTCCAGTCGAATCCCAGGAGAATGTCGGGTGCAAAATGAAACGCAATGACAGCAGCTTTTGTATGATAGTGACTTCAAGATATGAGGATTGAATCAGAAACTTGGATTTCACCGGTGAAAAGTTTACAAACAATATACATTTTTGTCCTTTGGGGATGCTTTGAGCATTTTAATTTTTATGCTTCTCAAACAAACAAAAATTCATTTAACTAAATGTATTGGTAAGGATACCAATGAAGTCGTCACAGTACGAACTTTTTAAACTTGATGTCGAAGCTAAGAGAAATATTTGGTGCCTACTGCTGTTTTTGACATTTCAGGAAGTTTTTAAAGCCTTGAGGAAAACACATACCTTCAATACTGTTGAGCCAGAAATCATAAAAACAAACAAAATATTTTCTTACTGTTAAAGATCTGATCCAAGCAAAGGTATTCAGCAGCCATTGTTCAATTTGTCTCGTAATGTTGCATTGTATATCCTCCAGTGGTTGCATGTTTATGTCTTTTCTTCATTTGATTAGTTTTACTCTCCACCATCTTAGCCACTAGTTTGTTTTCTACCATTCAAAGGACTGACTAACGGGGTTTTGCCTGGTTATTTTGCCCCTGATGGAACTGAACCTGGACGTCTCCGTCCATCAGTTCATACAGCTTAGAAATGGTGTAAAAACGCATCGTTCAACCAAGGAACTCGGTTCAAGACACACTGTAATTGGTCTGTCAGCTGGTTGCTTCTACTGAAAAGGATAACAGCAGCTTTCGCTGTCTGACATGTTTAAAACTTTGATGCTGCAGATACAGGAGCTTCTTTGACACATTTAAATTCCTCAAACATCGGAGCGTCTATCTTGATAATCCATCGGCAGCATTGCACAGTTACACTTGGCTTTGTAGACTCGCTCTCTAGCAAAATAACTCTAAAGCCTTTTCACCTAAAGACGGTCGCAGAAGACTTTTCTCCTGATGAACGTTGCCTTGAATTGGATTATTTAAAATCGCACTGAATGGATTCTGAGCCAGGACTGTTCGGATGAGGTGCTGGGATCCAATGTGTCTGCATTTCTGTTTGTGAAAGGTTGTGTGACAACCGTTCTGTTTTTAGTGATTTTTAAAGCAAATTAATATGTTTAAGGAATTTATTTCCCCGTTTATATGTTTATGTACAACTTTGTCCTGTTTGTGCTGCCAATTGTATATTTTGTTTTAATTATGTGATCATTCTTCTACAAGAACAAGTCAAACATATCCTCCAAAGCCTTAAACTTGATTATGATTTCATACCAGTGATGAATGCTTGTGAACTTTTTCCGTGGTGGTTTTTTTTCCTGTTTGATGCGGTTCTAACTCGTTGAAATAAAGCTATCTCAGCTAAATGGACAAAACATTTAACTGGAATGTCAATGGACTAAATCCTCTGTGTTGAGCAAGGAGAAAAAAGTGTTAATTACCTTCAACCAGCTGAAGTATTCATTACATTTCAAAATTCTACCAAAGCTAATTCGTTTTAAGGCATCAAAATTTTAATCTTGACGAAAAGTTCTCGAAAAGTTCCGCATTGCATCTTCATGCGAGGCCGTTAAAATGCAACGTCTGTGTCTCTGATTCTGTTAAATAAAACATTATCCATCACACCACCTTTTAGCTCCGGAGTTTCTTTCTCATTAGCTCAGTGAATAATGCATCTATTGGAAATTGATTTTCTTTTTTTCTTTTTATTAAAAAGAAATCTGCAAAGCAGTGGTGCTTTCCCCACGCTTGGTGCATCAGACGTGCAGAGGATGTAAATGATGTTCGCCTAAGGTCAAACATTAGACTGCATACCCAGAAAAGGGAAATGAATGCATGAGTGCCTTGAGCAACACTGTATTAAAAAGTTCAGAGGATGAGACGAGATTCCCAACAATGTAGTGGTTTAAATCTTTGCTTCTTATTAAATAAGCCACACACCACCTGACTTGTCTGTGCAAACTACTCCATTGTTATGAACAACCTGCTCCCGTACTGTAGTGATTAATACTGAATGTAACTCCATAGGGGGGTCAAAGAAATTAAAGAAAAACTTTTCTGGGTCGCAAAAAGATAGTTTGGATGCTGAGAAAACGTGTTATTTTATGGACTGTTTTCAGAGATTTGTGTAGCTGTAGTGATAGTCGGCCAATCTGAAGAGATTATTTAAACCAAAGGATCTTTTGGAACCAATAAAATGAAGACTCTATAGTTGGTAAATCCTCCCCTACGTATGTGTTCAGTATTAGCATCTGCAAATGGTCCTACTGTTTTATCTGATGTTGAGGAAATGTCACACATTGGGCGGGGAAAACTAGATTTTTTTGTTGTAGCAGTACAACTGAAAAGTATGATTGTTTATAAAGCTGAAACATCACATTAAAAGGCCCTCAGGTGGTTGCTGTGGACCACTCTGTAGCCACCATGGTCATCGATTCATTCATCCAAGTGTAAGATGAATGGCAGGATAGGCTAAAGAGGTGACCAGCTTTAACCAAACTGGTCATGTCGTTGCTAAAGTTTGCCAGTGGATTCTCTAAATGTCTATTTCAAAGGCAAATTTTGACTGTGTTTTACAGAAGAGTGTTGCACAGTGGCCCAATGGCTCGCAGCAAGGAGTTCCTCAGTTCAAATTGCAGCTGGGGTCTTTTCGGTGTGGAATTAGCGTGTTCTCCCTGTGCATGTGTAGATTACCTCCAAGTTCCTCACACGTCCCAAAAACATGCATGATGGGGTAATTGGGCTGTCTGAGTTCCCCGTAGGTAAGAGTGAATGTCTGTTTCTCTTAACATCCCTTTGTTGCTTATTTATCACGAATAATGGGCACTCTACTCCACAAACACCCTCCAAATATGAAGCGGCTATAAAAAATAGATTGATGGATTATCATAGAACAGAGTTGCTTTGTGCATTAACTCCTCAAATCAGTAATCTTCCAGTTTTTCCCCATAGTCATCTCATATGAAACTTTCTCTGAATAACTAAGCTTAATTGCATATACCCTCTATTTTGTATTACGCAAAATTGTTCTCTTAATTTAGTGTGTGCAAAATATTGAAAGCCCACAAAACATGACAGCAAACGGACTTTAGTTTCTTCAAACAAATGAACAAGAGGGAGAACTCAAGCTGGACATGTTGGCTCGCCTTCAACTTAAACCTGACTAAACTCAACAATATGTTCAGTTGGAATCTGATATCTACTCTGGGTGCAAAAGTTGTCTCTACTCAGGCATTCACTTCTCTGCCAGAGAGCGAGCCGTCCACCACGTACTGAATCTTTTTGGCACTCGGTAAGATTCCGGCAGGCATGCACTGGTCGCAGGGCGAGTGCAGCTCGTCCATTTCCGTCGTGAAGTGGTCCGGGCTTTCCCCGTTGGACGTCTCCTTGATGACGCTGTAGGTGAGAGCCACGCTGTAGGACGCGGGCTTCTCCATGCGCTGGGGGCCGCAGTGGCACAGCTTCTTGAAGGCGGTGCGGAACTTTTGCGACATGGCGTTGTAGATCACCGGATTGATGGCGCTGTTTAGGTAGATGCAGAGACGGCAGAAGAGCAGGAACCAGGTGTCCAGGTAGGGTTTGCCTAGGAAGGAGTTGACCACCACTAAGGTCCGGTAGGGCATCCAGAGCAGGGCGAACAGGACGACGACCACGGCAAGCATCTTCGTCACCTGGTGAAACATCAGTCGGTCAACAATGGTTAGAACGGACAGGAAGAGGGCTGAAAAATAACAAACGGCAAGCAAGACGTTTTACCCAAGGTATCTGCTCATTAGGAAGTAGTCTCTTTACACATAGTGGAGCAACAGAAAATGTTATTCGGTACAATGTCAAGCAAAAGCATTCAAATTTTGTCATTTTGGAACCACAAACCTCAAAGTATTTAAGAGCTTTGCTTGTGATAGACCAACAAAAGGTTGTACATATTAGTGAAGTGGAGGGAAAACACTCGTTGCTTGCATTTGAAACCACCAATTGTTTCAAAACCATCCATCACCCGATCAAAGAGTGTGGCACTACTGACTGACATGGCTGAACACCGGAACCAATAGAAGAAAGTTAATCAAAGGAAAGAGCGGTATATATATCTGAAAAGCAATGCCATTTACATCCAATATTTATTTGCTCTTTTTCTCAAAAATACATGATTTTGTTCAGTTTACCAGGGTCTACAATCACACGACAGTTCAGATTTTGAATGTATTTGACAAATTTTCAAATCCTTCTCTGCAGATTTCTTAAACTACCAAATGTCCAAAGGGAGGTTTTCTCACTCACATGAACGTGTCGTCAGCGGGCATTCGGATATTAGACTATAGCACCACCGTCTCCTCATAACTTTATGTTAAATGAACATTTTAAAAAGTTAGCTTAAAGGCAACAGACTCAATTTCATGTTCAATTTTTTAACATCCTCAAAATCTGATTAGGTTTATTTTATAGGCTCCTATTCAACTAATAATCACATTTTAAATAATAATGAACTCACACGGATATTGAATCTATATCTGAGGTAACAGTTTTGGTAAAAATATCCAGACAGTATCATGTTTCTGGTTATTATACAGCAAAACAAACCTGTGGTGATTTATGAAAGAGGTCAAAAAAGGACTTTCTGTCCTCGAAAGAATCTGACTTTATGCAGCACACAGCTTAGGTAACTAACAGCAAGGTACACTGGAGTTGCTTATCAGTAAAAAGCATCAGCATGCCGCCTGACATGCTGATGCTTTTTACTCAGTTTGGTCCTGTCAGAAGTACAGTAAAAGCATGTCTGGGGAATGATAATGTGGTGAGGAACATAACCAGTGACCAATTTTTTGAAGGTTTCAAAAGAAAAAAAGAGAAAAAACACAAAACGTTTAATTTATATGACAGCATTTCACGAGTTAGAAGAGAAAGTGCATCAGGAATCATTGGCATCATTTAAATCAGTGTTTCTCAAATAGTTTCCCAATCACGCTGATTGGGGTGTAATGTATTTAATGTGTAATGTAATGTAGCCATTAATCCAGACATCATCTTTGATTAAAAAAAATCAGCACAGATTATTTTATATATTTTTGTTTTGCAGGTTAAAGTTTTTTTAAATATTGTGCTCCTGAGTTAATGTTGGTGATCAGTTTGAATGCATTGTTATTTATCGATTTTATGTAATTTTATTTTTCAGTATCATATGGTTTGACATGGTCAGTCAAAAAATGTTAATAGTTTAATCAAGGATTTCATTTTATTTTTGAATTTCAGATGCACTTTAAATCTTTTCTGTTACAGTTAATAAAACTATTATTTGTGGTAAAGATCCATATTTCTTTTCTTTTATATTCTCTTATATGTTAAGTATGCAGTGTTATGCAGAGGTGTACTTATAACAGTTTTATTGACAGTGATACTATTAATAGTCACAGGGGCTTGGGGGGCGAGATGTTTTCTTCTTCCTAGGGGGGGCATGACAGAAAATAATTGAGAAGCACTGATTTAAATGAATGAATAATGAATGCGTAAAGAGCAACTCTTGACTTGTTTGCATTCTGTCATGTCAGAACCACAGAAATGAATTTGTTTCATAGGGGGTTTATGTAAAAGACCAATGCAAAAGAGAATATAAATGATATAGACAAGTTTTTTTAAATAAATAATCTATTTGCATAGTGAATACTTACACGCACATTTTGCTGCAAATACAGTTCCACTTTTTGCATTTTCTCCTGCTTTGCCCATTTAGATATACTGTTTTTTTTGTTTTTTTTTAGATAGACAGATGTCTTCATTTGCCCATTGTTTGCAAAATACATTAAAACATAACATTATAGTCTTCATTCATAGGGGAACAATATAATGTTGACTCCTACCCTTTGCAAGTGCAAGAACTTCAATTCTGTTGGGAAGATATTCAACAAAGTGTAGAGGTGAATTCAATACATTTTGGTCCAAAAGCCTATTTGTGAGGTCAGACACTGATGTTGTTTTATTGGGTTAAAGCCAGAACCCTGTGCACAAAGTTCCGGCTTTAAACACTGGTGCAGGAAAGGAGCCATCTCTAAACTGTTTCCAAAGAGTTGGGACCATGAAATTGTTCAAACAAGCCTAATATGCAGAAGCATCAACAGATACTATCACTTGAACTACGTGACCGAGTTCAACTGCTGTAAAACAGCCCCCTCCTCATCATGACTAGACCTCACACAATGAAGTCATGCAAGTCACCTGACTCTTACAAACCCAGAGTTCTCCATTAAATTTCCAGAAAAAAAAAAAGCATTATGGAGAGCACATCTCTACTGCTCCGGTGCTGCCCTGCTTTACACTGTGGCCCTGGTGATGGAAGGTTTAAATGCAGCTTCTGGGCCAAAGTAACCAATTCCTCAAAGTTCTCTTTGCACTGCTTCAGAGCTAACCTGACTCTCTGTGGTGACCCAGTTGCTGTCATTCCCAATCACTTCCAGTTTGTTTTAATTCCACCAAAAGCAGACAAATTTCACCACAAAGCTTAAATTTTCATTCTTTTAGAAGTGTTTGCCGAATCAGTCTCCATGCTCAGGTGTTGGACTAAGCATGTAATGTGAAGCCAATTTCTCGAACTCATGTGCAGTTGAAAGTGTTTATAAAAGTTTCACCTTGATTTTCTTCTAGTTTCAATAATACTTGCGCTTTGGAGTCGAGGCTGTGGAATTTGAAGTGTGGAAATTCCACACAAATAAGACATCACTGTTGTATTTTTCACATTAAAAGATGCAATTTTATAATTCCAGTGCTCTATGAGTTCCAAGTGGTCCGATAATTATCCAAAACAATCAAAACGTAGGCCCTGCTGCCATTTTCAATTTCAGGAATTCAGCTTGCTGAGGTGAGTGAAGCACCTGCCTAGTTTAGGATGACTCTAAAGAATGTTACTAATGAGTAATTGCTGCAACAGTAGGGTGTGTGTTGTGTTGACATTGTAGCAGCGTTGCACATGTATGATATACTTGGAAACTCTGGCGCTCACTCAGTAAAACCTCCTCAACCATCTTTAAAAGGACGGAACAGTAAGTCACTTTTTCAGTTTCCTTTCTGAAGTTCTCCAGGAATGTTTGCTCCACGTGGAATAGACTCTCTTTCTTATCCAGAATCTTGCCGAAGCCTTTGACAACACGCAATTAATCCAATCCCTTCATGTCATTATGATGGAGACTTCAGAAACTGTTCCTTTGACATTGCTTGGTCCCCACAAGGGGAATGTTTTTCACCATTTTATGTGACAGCGTGGAGAATAAAACCAACCATGGTGCTCGTTTTTAAGAAATACAAGAACTGTAAGGACACAAAAAAATAACTGCACTGAACTCACGGTGAGAAATCCTTTCATCGTACCGTTTTGGTTTTCCTTTTCGTCTTAGCAGACAGCACACACACACCAGCGTTATTTCCCCTATCAAAGTTTAGGGAAAACTGCATATCTCACAGAGGAACTGAATTAGACTAAAAATAGTACCAATATGGGTGTCTAATCGGGTGTGACGTTCATGAATGTCCAAGCCCAGGCTGAGTCGAACCAAAAAGCCAACTCTACTTTTTTTACTTCAACCCCGTCCATATTTTAACCTACACTTTATTGGCAAAATAACCCAAATTGGCTTATTTATTTTTAATAATATATGTATATTACCTCAGCAAATCACATTGATAAGGAGTTCTATAGAGGCTGTGCAATGTGGTGTAATGATAGGAGGAAAGTATTGTGAGTAGTCAGCACTGCTCTGTTTGTGTCTCAGCTGATTGGTCACTCAATCTGGGCTTCTTTGTTCCTTCGTGAGCAACAGCAGATCTCTACTGGATCTGCTCAATGGTATTTATCCAGGGGACATTAAGGACACTGATACATGGATCCCTTGCTAAAAGGCTCGCAAGCAATCAACGTCACGGTTTTTATCAAGAAATTTTTAGAAGCATATCATTTGATTTCTAATGTAGCTCGTTTACTTGAACACGTAAACGCACAAAGGTAAAAGGGAAATCCTCATCACTTCTTGACTTTTAGGTAACGTCGTTACGTGGCTGGGATGGTTCCGCCGCGCGTGTCCACCACGAGCATGTTAATGCTGACGAACAGAATTTGTCAGCTAAAGTGATGGTGGAGAAAAAAAGAAAAGTCAGCCTAAAGCCTGTTTGAGTTAAGGTTAACTCATTTGACTATCCAGCTAAGCGTGGAGCTCCCTCAGGGGACTCCACCCTCTTCATTCCAGGAAGGCGTCAAACCTCATCTGATAAACAAACGTCTCCCGCCGCTGACTGTCTGAGACAACCTGGTGGGTCTTTTCCCTTCGAGCTTTCTGCTTCGTTCTGAGGAGAGTGGTAAAAAATAAAATAAAAACGACACACTACTGGAGGAGTGGTTTTTTTTGTGTGTTTTTTTTTAAAGAAGAATAACATGACAGACTTGGACCAGGCTTTTGCTCGTATCTAGCAGGGTGTTCAGAGAAAGTGAACATGATAAATAAAAAGCAGACATACTTTGAACTTACACTACTGTCTTATCACTTAAAGTTAAAAATAGACACCAAGAAGAGGGGCTGGCGTAGTGTTAAAGCCTCACAAATGCTGGAACTACTACTGGAACGGGGATTGAGTGGTTTAACCAAAGACTGGCTCACAAATTGTGCCACAGTTGGTTTTGTTAGAGAAGAAGTGAACATATGTCCAGGTTGAAACATTTTCAATACTCTGTAAGGAATAAAAGACATGTTAGGATGGTAAAACTAGGTTGTAATGATGTCAGTTTTAAGGGGTCTCCAGTATGACTTTAGTTCAAACTAAAGTAAGAAACTTGTTCACCTAAAGCAACAGTCTGCAACCTTTACACCGCTACAGTTTGCTTAGAGTCACAAACGCAACATGACTCTTTGAAACAAAAGAGCTTGTTTTTATGCCATCTGTACAAGCAATTTGCTTAGCCTTTTTAAACTGCATAGCAGCAATTAAATTTTTGTTTTGAGACCAAACATTTCCGTCAGTGGGACGTTTAGTTTCATGTAAAATTACGTCAAGAAAGAACATAGTTTTGTGTGATAGTGACAAACAAAATGTACTTTATGAGAAGAGTAACCGTTGCACTTTAAACGTCATTTTTTGCGTGTGTGGAAATGTTATGCATGAAGATGCCTCGGAAAAACTGCTGAAGCGACTCTTTGTTATTGTGTTCACATTTTAACACATTGCTCAGTTTATTAGCCACAGTGTGCCATCTAAAGAGCCACACGCGACTCCAGAGCCACAGGTTGAAGACCCCTGACCCAAGCTAACAGTAGTCTTTCACCTGGTAAGTAGCCAGCACAAGCTAGCGCTTTGTTTATTCACATGGAAGAATTAATCGCAAAGTTATACATGTAGTGTTATTTCCTGAGGCGCGCTGTTTGCAATCAGAATTCCAATGGTTATAACCAAAAGTCACGCCTCAGAACAATGTTTAAAGTTGAACTGCTGCCTTAGCTGAAGGCATCTCTTCTCTTTATATTGCATACGACTGAATGACGTTAATGATTTATAGTAATTACAGTTAAAGTTAACAAAGAATGCATGTTGTAGTTTTACATTTATATGGCAAATTCTCTCTTTATCTACACAAAATGCATCCAGAATTTCTGCAGAAATGAAAAAGTGCTGCCTTTTGTAGTGCAGGCTTTCAGCATCCACTTTATACCACATGGTTCCTGCAGTTGAAATGTATAATTTGGTGTAACTGGGTTGAATTTTTTAAAGTTTTTTTTTTATTATTTTTTGCTTGAGTGTATAAAATCTTCCTGAAAGTGAACAATGTGTCCTGGTTTAGTTTTCAAATGACAGATCACAGTTATACCAAAGTAAAATTGGAGGATCGTGGTTGGGTTCTTCCAGCTGAATATCAAAAAGTTAGAAAGCAGGAGGATGTAAAATAATATGTTCTAGGAAGAAAATCTATTTCTTTTAGCTGACACTTCATTCAGCTACTGTCTTTGCAAATATGGCCTCTTCAGTAAAAGAGGCCAAACAAGTGGTGACTGAAATAGAAATAGCATCAGCGCTAAAGAATCGGACTATCAAGGGTCAATAAAATCACACTTCAGGGATGGATTGCTATCGTCCATCCTATCTCAAAGTGTACATTTTGGGTGTTTCGTTTTTAAAATCCCCTTGCAACTCGCTCATATGGGAGGGATTATTGTGTTTTAAATTCTCCCAGGTGTGACCTTTTCCAAAAAGCTCACGGTAAATCGTTTTGGCTTAAAGCTGAGGCATTGTGTTACCGCCTGCATTTACTGATGGTTTTTTTTCCAAGTGGAAACTTCAAAATAATTGCACACAGCTAAACGGATGGCCTTCTCATAACAGAGTCCAGATATGCAATTTTTTAAAAAGTTATTTTAGATTTGTTTATTAATTTGGGACAAAAAAACTTAAACTTATTGATGTTCCACACATGGATAAGTGTGTGAAGCATCACTTATTGCTTCACACACTTCACAATCTACAATAATCAAATAATGGATTTGATTATTGTACATAACATCATGGGGGATTGCTCATAAAGAGCTTTTATGAATCCCTATACCTTGTCAGAAATAATTTGAAATCAAAACATTTTAATAATAGAAAAGAGAAACTCTTCAAAGTAAAAAAAATTGCATACAGAGAATGAAAAGTGTTCATTTAAAATGAAATGTATGAAAGAAATTATATAGAATATCACTTACTATGCTTAAAACAGATCTAGCATATTATGACATGCATAATGTGTGTGTGCCTAATGTAGTTAATCAGTGGGTGAACTTATTGGTCTAACCCTTCAAGATCTGACATTTATAGATTGATTTTTATTACTGTTTCAGATCAGGGAGTAATTTTCTTTATTAGCCCAGCATATATTAAAAAATGAAAATGTTTGGCCTTATTTCCTACCCTAATTTAGCCGGAGCCAATAAAAAATAAAGTCAAGTTTATTTAGCTCATCTCATCATCTCATAACAATTTGTGTATGGGCATCTTTCACCTATCACTTTGCTGTACTTATAAAACACGCCATTTGAATTTAAACAGTAAAATCAAATATTTGCATGGAGGTTTTTAAATCGGTATTAAAGGACAGTATTAAAAACCAACAGCTAAACTACATCCAACTAAATTAGCTAAACTGAAATGATCAGGATCATTTGGCTAATATTGAGGAGCAGTCCCCGTCAAAAAGAAGCAAAATAAAGAACTGGTGTGTGATAAAGAGAAAAATGTTCAGCTGAAATTGAGATCAGTTTTTAAAATCCATTCTAACAATGTCATATGTATAGTCTCTCCCTGACAACCACAGCTAAGATGTGTTCATTAGCATGTAGTTAATCAGCATCAAGGAGCTCAGCTTGCTACCAGATTCGGTATTACCATTAGAGCGGTCGCTAAGCTAATGTAAGCTAGATACAAACTTTTATTCCTGCTGAATCTTTCTCAACTACAGATCATATAATGGCTCTTAACCTTTACTAAGCAACTATATTTAGTCACAATACAACATCTTAAACGTATCTACATTACCACTCTCTGCTAGACACCAAGCACATCTTCGCTAAAACCCTGAACAAAAAATAATCGCTAAAGTTACTAGAATGTGAGCATTATGAAACATTACATTTACAACCATTTTATTCAAAATTCTATTATTTTAATGTCAAACATACTTATTTCTCTCCAAAACTCCTTTTGGCAGCATAGCTTGACAGCAAGTGTAACTTAGCATTAGTGCTATCGCTAAACCAGATGAAACTTTAACCTAAAAACTTTTTTTAAGCCACAAGTCTTCTGATGGATTCTCAAAGTTATTATGTTGATTTGTTAGTTTATTATTTTATAAACCTCAAAAGCATATCAGCTATACTCCAAAAAATGCTAAATAGAGCCATAAACATTTGAAACATTTTTAGGTCAAACCAAAACGCAAATTTTGAATAGTTTGCCACAACAAAAGTAGCTAGCATCAAAATTTAGAATCATTTAGAATCTACAGTAATATACCTCGTTAAAATGTGCTCAATTTAATTGGCTAATATTTAGAACTATCCACAATGACGGCTTGCAGTGAAGTTTGACAGGCATTAATTAGCTTTGTGATATTAAAAATGCAGCCACTGTTGTTGAGATGACGGTATATTTGTGGCATTTATGTACAAAACCATATCACCATGGATTAACATTCACTGCAAGACTCCACCAACTATCCAGTGGTTTGCCCATCTGACCTGTGGCACCTGCCGGAGCTGCTCCTCCACATCACTACACCGAGTGAGCGCTACAGAGTAAACAGGAGCCCACCTGTCTGCGGGAGGCAGCCGTGGTGCTGCTGGAGGAGCTGCTGCCGACCATCCTGCCGCCCTGGCTCGCCTCCCTCTTCCACTTCTTGCTGCCGCCCTTCGGGTCGGACGGCAGCGGGTTGAGGAAGAGAATCCTGCCGATCAGCCCGTACAGAACCGTGGCCAGCATGAGGGGCAGCACGTAAAACACGGCGAAATCCGTGAAGTAGATGGGCAGGTAGTGGCTCCTGGACACCTTGTAGGCGCAGGTGAGCAGCGCCACGTTGTCGTACACCAACTTTTTGGTGTCGGACAGAAACAGCCACATGACGCAGTAGACCGAGGTGAGAGCCCACACCAGCATGATGATCTTCTTCGCCCGGGACAAGGTGCACAGGAACTGGGCTTTGATGGGGTGGCAGATGGCGATGTAGCGCTCCACGGTGAAGGCTGTGATGGAGCAGGAGGACGCGTTTATCCCCAGGTACTGGAAGTAGGTGATCCCCAGGCAGCCCGCGTAGCCGTACACCCACTGGCCGCACAGGGCGTCGCTGATGTTGGGCAGCCCGGCGGCCGTCAGCACCATGAGGTCGGCGGCCGCCAGGCTCACCAGGTAGCAGTTGGTGGGAGTTCGCATGTGCTTGGTGGTCAGGACCACCAGGATGACCATGACGTTGCCCACTATCCCCGCGCCGCAGATGAGGGACACCAGGAACACGCTGACCACTTTGTATTCGAGAGAGTTGTCGGTCCAAACGCCCAGAGTCTGGTTGTCCGGCACCGACGTGTCATTCTCTAGAGTTATGTCATCCACCGTGAGGTTTTCCATGACAGAGAGAGGTTGTAGCTCTGTGCGCTTTGGAAAGAAATCACCTTAAACATTGAAGAAGAAGAAGGAAAAAAAACACTTTAAATATCTAACAAAACTGAGGTAGAATAAAATTTCAAAAAATATATACAAAAAAAGAGAACCCTCCCCAACCCCTCTAATTACGCATAAAAATGCTTCATATCTTCCCTCCTCGTGGAATATATCGTGTGGTGCTAAACGAAGTCGGAAAATAAATCTCCAGTACTCGTTCCATATGCAGCCAGAAAAAGCTTGCAAAACGCATCAGAGGATGTGCTGCGTGCAGCAGCTCCGCGCCCCGTTCCTGCTGCTCCTGCCTCACTGGTGACTGAGAGGCTTTCTGCAGAGCCCCTCCGCTCCCGAGAGCCTCACGGTGACGCACTGGGACCACCAACTTCTTCCTCCCAGGCCAGGGACTTCCAGACAAATACACAACTCGTTGGGAAAAAAAATAATAATAATAACAAAAAATTCATGTCTTGGTACTTTTAAGGCCTTATTTTGATCTCTTCTTTGTGTTACTTTTCCCCAAATATGAATCAATACTTTTTCTTTTTGTCTTTTTTTTTTTTTTTTTTTTTTTTTTTGCATTAACAACTGAACGGAAAACGGAGCGCTGTTTCATTTAACACGTCATGCTCCAGCATATTTGTCTCAATTAAAAACAACATTACACCCACATGTAGCTAATTAATGTGTAGCTGATAAACACCCTTCACATTAATTTCTGGAGAACTTTCCACTCTTTATTGTAGCTGTCAAAATGTAGAATGCTATTGACGTGATTTGCAGCCAATCCAGAGGGGGTTTAATAGAGACAGATACGAGGGCTGAACCGATTTATTGCCGGATTTCCTTAATTTCGGGAGATGGTGATGATACGTATATGTGAGACCGATCTTTTCTACCTCAGAATGTACACATACAAATAGAATGACCTCTTTCATCAAAAATCAAGGAAAAGAAGTGGACAATAAAAGTGTGCAAATGAATTTCCTTCTCAACTCCTTTGGTTCTTCTCACATTTACAATACCTTTTCTTGTTTTGTTTTGGGGGGTTTTCAGCAAAAACGAGAAGATGTAGTTATTCTGTTATGATTCATAATCATAATTAATCTAATGATTTGATGGTATATGGGAAAGCAAAATCATGTAGAAATTGTTGCAGGTTTATTATGTAGCTTCTATTAAAAAAAAAACCCTCAATGATTTATATTGGGTCATCTGGGCAGTTGCCCAGGGCAGCATCAGGAAGGGGAACACATAACAGCCATATTAAGAAATAATTATCAGGGTTTTTTTTTTAAATTGCTTTTATGCCACACTTTCTGCCTTATAATTTCATAGTGTAAATTTTGATCACTCTATCATGTGTATGTATGTGTAACTACTAGGGATGTCAGGGGATACTTGAATTACACACGGGATGAATAAAGTCTTCTTATCTTATCTTACCTTGTCTTATCTTATCTTATCTTATCTTATCTTATGCATGTGCTGCCAATCAGAAATCGATGTCCCCTGCTTGGTGCTAAAAACAAGGGGATGTATTTTGTGTGGAGTTGCGGTGCATTATCTGGAAATTTCCTGCTTTCTCGCTCGCAGTAGAAGGAGGGAATGGCTAAAATTGCTTTTCATCTGAGAACCAACACCAGAAACTCATTCAGAAGGCAACTCAAAAACAAACACTTTTTCTATTTGCTTCATTGCACCCTTCCTCTCCCCCACCAGCCTGTGTCGCCCTGGGTGGAAAGCCATATTGCAAAACACCGCTGTCAATGCACATAGTCATGGCAACCATCAGAAAGGAGAAAGCGGAGGATTTTATTTTTAGATCCTGAAGGTGTCTTACTTCTGGTTCAAGTCCTTCTCAGTTCATATTACTCTTATGGAGTCTTGTGTATTTGACCTGCTGTTGGGTTAATTGCAGCTGCTGCAGCAGTGCGGTCGCATGTGTGTCTGTGAGCAACCCAGCTGCTGTGGGAATCATGTGACCGGTCACACCAACTAATCAGACATGAACGTGTGTTGGTGTGAAAGCAAAGGAAAGCGTGCCAGTACCTCCGACTATGTGATTAGCAGACGGTCACCAAAGTTTACAAGTGGACTGGCTTGCTTGCTTTACACTGTAAAATCGACGGCATTCGAAATAGCTGATTTTCGTCTCCATTCGTGGTTCTGGACAAATATAGAGGAATCCAGGCCTGACTTGGTTTAGCACAGCGGTGCTGCTTATGGCTTTGATCCACTTTGATCCAAAGATCACTACAACATGTAGCCTTTGGGGTTTAATTTTTTTTTTTAGAATATTATTCACAAATTTTCATGAATTATACATTTTAAAAGCCATAGCACACCCAGAATTTGATTCAATTGTAGCTTATTGTTTGAAAACTTAGAATTACACTCTATTTCCATTTATTCCAGTTCTGATAGTTTGAAAAATGACAGATTACGACCCCCTGATTAAACAAAAAATAACTCTGAATCAGCTTCTTGTTAACTTGTTAACTAACTCTGTTAACTTCAAGCTGCAGCGTGCAACTTTTAAAAAGACCATATTCTTCTTCTTTTCTTTTTTTTTTTTACCATTTTCACCATGTCGTGGCGGTGTGAGACAAGATAATCTGTGAATCGATCGATCTACTCCACCTCCTCAATGAGCTACTATTGCCGTCTGAAGAGATGAACTGCATGGCTCAAAATCTTGTGTGCACAGTTAGTTTATTTTGACTGATTTTAGCCAAGGGCGATTGAGAAAGAAAGGAAATTCTTACATTATTTTATAGCATTTAGGACACAGTATTGTCCACGATGGCAGTTTTTGAAGAATGACAAGTCTTGCTTGTAGTCTGCTCTCTAATTCCAGATTTGGAATTTAAATTAAAAAAAATAAAAAAAACAATGGTTTTATTGTGTGTAGTGTGACTCTTCACCTCCATTTTATCCCTCATATCTTCTCAACTCCACAAGTGTGCGCTGCTGTCTTTAAAGGAGTCTTTCTATTTTTTGTTCCAGATGTGGGAGGACTGCTGTGCGTTGACCTGATGACCTGATGCTCACCTCCACATGGGTTCAGAAATCATTTGGTAGAAGCTCGCTTGCTTTGCTGCTGTTGTTGGAATAACGAGCATTCAGTAGGATCTTTGCTGGGCTGCATCTAATTTCTAAACGCTTGACGTCAAACAGACTCCTGGATGGGAAGATTTTGATCATGAAACTTTCGCCTGAGTGTTAAAAGCAAAAATGTACATGGCATGAGTTTGGCGTCTCATCCTTACAGGCAGCGCCGTCGTCTTTCTCTCAGAAACTCGTGGCATCAGAAACGGGTCCGGGATGTGGTGTGTACAAAGACAAAAAAACAAACAAAATATAGCCTTTATATATATAAGGTTTCACACACACTCTCCAGACGCCCACCGGATGAGCTCCAAACTCAAATGTAAACACAATTTTCCCAGCAGCTGACACCTTGACTTTGCTGTGAAAGTTTAGAGAGCAGAACAGATGCTGCTGAAGGCGCGGAACCAGCTGCCGAGCGGAGAACAAAGCAGCTCCGACCTCCCTCCGCAAGACAAACATTCATGTTTGTTACTTTACCACGCAATCAGAGTTTATGTAATTTGTTTTAAAAAAATAAAATGAAGAAAGAAATCGATGTACGGAGTGAAAAATGATGAGATCTTGTATTTTTGGGTATTAGAAAAATATTTTTGTAACATTGCTTTCAACTGCAGCAGGACGTTAGCAATGCTCACGTTTTAATAGGTGAATATCTAATTATGGTTATCAATTATTTACTGATCAAACTATTGAAGACTTCAAACCAACTTATCATTAACACTATGTTGGGAAGAGGGATCGCTGCAAAATCATTCACTTAATTCAGTGAGGTTTGGCTTGTTGGCATCATGAACTCAATGCGGTTGCACTGCATGACATCTAGAGCTAAATCAGCAAGAGTGAAGCTAAATTTAAATGCCAGTATGATTGGATTTTGTAGTTATTTATTTCTGGTTACGAAGTGTCAGACGTGCAAAGTGTCTGTCTGTTGTTAACTTGCGCTACATTAATAACTGGATTGATTTTTTTTTTTTTAAAGGTAGTTTAATTGGGAGCATATGTCATGAATCAAACTCAATGCAGCATCAAAACAGAAATGTTAGGAAGGAATGATTGAATTCGGTGCAACAAAAACACCCACTTAATTATATCTTCTAAAAGAGAAGCCATGTTTGTATTTGTATTATTATTTTTATTATTAGTATTTTTATTTTTTTTAAACTGCTCTGGAGCAAAAAATTCTGTGTTCTGAATATCTTTCTTAACTTTGTCTTGTATACTGAGTTTTTAATATTCTGTTTTAAAAGTTAATTGCTTTTAAATTGCAAGTGCTTGTAAGTTAACAGAAATTAATTATATGTCACTTAACACTGGCTCATAAGTTATTTATGTATTAAGATATACTTAAATATAGAATGAGCAGAGAATCATTTTTTAATTATATCCTCAATGCTCTTTCAGACTGGCAGGCTGAGTCAGAAATTGGGCTCATTTCTTCTCCTAATCTGTAAAAAACAGAGATAATACAAACGGACAATGAGGTTTTTCTACTATACTAGGTCATTTTCAAAGAGTTGTTAGCTAAAATATTTGCACATTGTAAGACTTAGACTAAAATCTTCATCTTTATTTATTTTTTCCCCTCAATGTTTTAATGTGAATTTCAGGTACATTTCCACTGCATGCAAAATGCAGTATTCAAGTCTGGTGTTAGTGTAGTAAAATATAGGGCACAATACAAGTAAAGTAAAAGAAGTTCTTGTGTGATGAAAAACGTACTTTTTTAACAAACTCAGACAGCTAAAGATTGATTAGACTGAGATCAAATCAAAACGTTAATGTGAAAGTTACATTTTGGGAATGTCCGGTCTTGATGACACGGGTGACAGTAATAAACCTTGAACTTCAAATGTTGTCATATTTGTCACAATTACAAACCTCACTGTGCATATTGTGTGAATTTATATGCAAAGTATACATCTTTCTCTTATTGTCTTTTGTGAAGAAAATGCATCACAATCAGGTCTATCATTGCTAACGGAACCACAGTTTCATCTCTGTCTTAAGTCTTTACATACCTGAGACTCCCTTAACTTCTGTGACATAAATTTTCAAGTTTTATCACAGTTTTGTTTAGGTCTGGGCCACCCCTGATATAAGGCTCTTCTTACTAGGACTTCACTGTATTTTGTTCCACTCATCTTCCCCTAAACTCTGACTGGGGGTTGGACATGCATATAGGTCAGAAAGTTCAAATGTTTGTCTCATCTGAGCAGAGGACCGTGTTTCATGTTTGCCTACAGCAAAGAGGACTCCTTTTTCCATCTTGGCATTCTTTTGTAAAGCCCAAATTAGGTTTCTTACTGTCACCAGTGTCAACTAATAGTTGTCCTGTCAACAGATTCTCCAATTCTTATTTAGTTGGCCCGGCCAGATTCATCTCCATTGGCAGATTCCCTGTTTTAGTGGAATCACCTCAAGGATAGTACAACCTAAGCAATTTGATTGGCAACAGACCGCATTAGTTGGTTAGCCAATGGATTTACGCCACTGTATGAGTGAAGGTGGTCCTTGGAGAAGAGCATGTACACCATCAACTGGACGGGGCAACTGTCAATAAATAAATATACTGAGAGATTTCAGAGAAACTGGCAACTCAAGGGTACACACGCAAAATGACATCATCCGAGCGTTGACGCAGCTCCGGTATGCTCACGTTCCCACATTCTCGCCCACGTTCCTGCGTATATTCACGGCACACACTGCCAATGGAGACACACTCAAACTGGCTAAAACCAAACTTTAACTGGCTGGAGTGAGACTTGACAATGGATAAGGGGCTTAATTAGTGCCATTTTTGCCCAGCCTTTGAGTTTTGGTGAATGGTCATGTTTTCATAGGCATACTCTACATTTTTAGGTCATGTACTGAATCCTCCAAGAGCTACGAATACCTGAGCAAGGCACCGCAGGCGGATGGAACAGTCACACCAATAAGAGGCAGCAGTCTGCAGCTACAATTTAATGGAGCCATGCTTTTCCTCCCCAGGTGCCTCCGCCACCATTTGCACCTCGTCTTATGTGACCTAAAGGTTTCTTCTTGATGGGTAGGTAGGTCAAAAACACATATGTGACTCTCAAGCTTGCGTCTTGAGAATCAAATGTACAGCGTGTAAAGCCGGGACCATTACTTAGAAGCCACTGTTCATTTAGACCAGACGGAGTCTCCTGGATGAGAGGCAGAACATTTGTGAAAAGAGGAAAAAAACCTGGTTCTTGCCTTTTTCTCCTCTCTACTGTTTGTTTCCAAGCCTTCGCCCACATCACTTTTTATATCTCTTCAACAACAAACAGGAAGTGAACCTTATCACTGCTCACAGGTCAGAGAGTCAGGTTGAGACATAGCAAGTCGTGCTTTCTCCATTTCGGTGTGCGACCTGCGACATTAGCTAAAGGAGCTGGAGGAGACGTGGCCCTGCCAGAGGAGCCTGCCTTCTGCTGTCTGAATGAACTAATGCGTGTGTGCGGAAACTTGCCGTGGAACAACGGACTGTGACACACGTGTTTATGATTTGTCTGATATGATAAACATATTCCTATCCCCCCCGGCCGCCCTTTGGAGTTTCAGATCCAGTAGCTACAGAGATAAACAAATCGGTGGAGGCTTCAGGCAGTTTGTTTTTTTCACCAGCTGTCCAGATTGGTGCGATTGTTTTTCTTATGGGCGATGGAGAGGATGGAAATTAGAATGATCTCAGCACAGCAGGGGGGTGCAGCTGTTTATTACTGTGTACATAATCTCCCCCAGAGCGCGGTTTGAGCCATGAACCTGCTCTGTGTTAAGCAGGGAAAGAACTGCTGTTCTTCTTTTGGGGTGGAGGATATAAACGCCACATCATCTGACATCTAAAGGCATTTTAGAACTTGGCAAAGAATTATTACGGCTTTGAGCCTCATCAGCAAGTTGTATAATCCCTGACTCCCTCCAGAGCTGCTACAATAACTCGCTGCCAGTCATTTACACCTCCGTATCGATTCTCTCTTTGCCATTATGCCACATCACGGGAGGTTAAGTGAAGGGTTCGGCGGCGGTGGGACACCGTGAAAGAACCTCATTCCAACCGACCCAGGAGGTCAAGAGATAAAACGACACAATCCCTGGTGGGGAGAGGAACTCAGTAATTGCTACCCGGGAGAAGGCGTCCTGCGGAGGTGTCACATGTGGCAGGCTTATACGTCATTTTATGTAACTATCGATTCCATTAATGTGAAGTGTTGCACCGTGTTCGCTATCACTCATTACGGCTGGATCGGCCCTACTGATGTGTGGTCCCTGGGAAGTGTACACCGGTAGCGCTATCAATAGCAAGGTGATGTACGGTCGTAATTTTAATGGCATTGATTCATCGCATGCAGATATACGTGGGGGGGGTTTTCCACCTGAACACCCTGTACTGCAAATGTCAGCACTAGTTTCCTTTTTTTAAACTGTATTTGTTTATTTAAAAAATGTCTTGTTTGACATTTTAGGGAATTTGCCTATTTGATGCATGAGGGAGTGAATGGCAGTGTTGTTTGAAATCTGACATTAAGTCCAAAACATCTTGCTTTTGAACCATAATAAATGGAACGCAGACCGACATATTCGACGTGTATCGATGGCCAAAAATGTGTTGTTTGTCACTGCTTTCTCAGTTGCTGACTGTGTAAATATGTACGTGAATATGTGCCGGAAGAACAACACATCATCTTAAGTAAACATGGAGGACATGGAGCAGAATATTGTAAAGAAATGCAAAAGACTGGAGAGTGAGGCGGAGGTTCACCTTTCAGCAGAACAACAACCCTAAACATTCAACCTGAGATATTAGGAAATGGTTCAGATCACATGGAAAGACTTGCAAGTCAATGTTAAACACTCTTCATCCGTTGGCTGCCAATCCTCATAATGCTTTAGGATTGGTAGTTGTAAAAACATAATTTAAATCAATCCATCCTGTTCCCTTAACAAATGTAAACAACTTTAACTCATAAAATCCCTATAAAAGGGATTGAAGACTGCGGTTCTAAAGACGCAATAAGTGTATCTGGTTTTTTGTACCCAATAAATTTACATTTGTTGAAAATTTATTTATTTATTTATTTATTTATTTATTTTACATACTGGGTAATAAGTCGCTAAATATGAAAACATTGAATGAAAATCCACTGAATTTCTATTGCTGCTCACTAGTTTTGCTTACTGGTTCTTGTGCTGCTTAGTGTGGATAGGTCTTCACTGCCATCTCGTGGTCTTGCTGTGCTACTACAATAATGCGAAGGACTGTAAATGCATAACTGAATCAGAAAAAGTGAAGGCGCTGTGTGTGGGTGTGTAATCTGTATGATGACATATACACACACATACACAACCTATACACAACAACATACACAAATTCAACTCTGTTTTACTGACATCGTGGAGATTCCCACACACGTCTACATCCTGGAATAGCACCTGACTCAAACTCTTAGCCGAGTTGTTCTTGAAATCTGCCTCTGAAAATACAAACATGAAACACTTTTGTCCCCAAGGCTCCTGAATGACGCAAGCCAAGAACTTCTAGGTTCTGGACCTCAATAAAAGGATGCATAAGTGCATGTCTAGATTGCTCTTCTGCTTTAGTTTCTTATGTTTGATTTTAAAAAAACAGTGACAGCATTAAATTGTCTGTGAAAATAAAAACATAAATGAATTTAATAAGTCACAGAGCGTTCCTAGCATTGTGTAATGAATAATACATGAATAATAATAATGAATGAATAATAATTTTCAATAATAGTGGATAAATGGCTTAAGAACATTTATACCACAGCAAGTATGGAAAACCACAAATGCAAAAAATAACTCATATACAAATCTATTAATCTGTTCATGTTAAATAAATAAAAACATATTACCTTTTATTTAAGTATTTATGTCAGCTTCAGTCATGCAGAACAGATGTGATAGTTTCCATAGCAACGAGCAGAAGCAAGATGTTGCGCCAGAAGTGCAACGTCTTGCTTCTGATTCATTCTCAAAGCATGAATATCATGCTTGTCATACTTGAAATGGAGTTGCTAATTTGTCCCAAAAAGCGTCTCTGAATGCTAGGATTACCGTTGCATTCGAGGTTTACTGTTCTCTGGACGTTAAATCAGAACATAGAGTTGGCTCGGATATCCCAGATATAGGGAGGACAGCAGCTGCAGCACAAGGAGAAACGGAGGAGAATTTCTTTAAATTCTCCAACGAGCTCCACAACAGCTGGGTGAGTGCTGCCTTCCAGAGTGTCCTAAACCTGAGCGTCACCAGCAGGTGTCTCGCACAGGAAAGGTTTTTCTGGAGGAATCGTCCATCCACTCAGCTGTCCATCAGCCCGGCAAACATTTTTCTCAGCAAGACTTCTCCCCAGTTCTGATGGAGCTGAGGGAGAAGAAACGGCCGTCAGACGTGGGAAAGGACTATGACATCAAATGTTTGCCGGAGTCTGCGTTGGTCTGGTTGGATTCTTTTGGCGGTGACACAGACAGAGAGTTATACAACAAAAACTCTTGCTCAAACTGTGGAACTACTTTCCTTGAGCTACTGAGCAACGGCCCCCTGGATGCCCTTCCACCGGCAACGTTTCCAACCGACATAGTTTCACTTTTTAAGAGTTGTTTGGATTTGGGGGGCAAAGGTCGATGTTCAGGCCTTTGGAGAGGAGCTAAAAATATTAAATTCAGAAGAAGAAAAAAATTCTAGAAGACCTAATTAGTAACCATTTTGAGGGTGGAGAAATCTGACTGGGACCAAACATGTGTCTGACTAAAATTTATGGGACAAAAGGGTAAAAAGATTTGACAGGTTTCCTGTTTGCAGGTTTCTCTCCGCTCCGGCTTCCTGCCACTGTCTGAATTCATGACTGTTAATTAATTGGGCTGTAAATTCTGTTAGTGTGATTAAAACATTTATGTTTGTGACTAAAACCGTTCCCTGGGTTTGAATCCCTGCCTGGGTTCTTCTGTCTTCATGGGTTTGCATGTTCTCCAAGAACCCATTAGTGGGTTCTCTCCGGGTTCTCCAGCTTCCTCCCATAGTCCAAAAAGATGACTAGCTGACCTTTGCTCCACGTCTTCTCCCCTTTCTTTTGCTTAAAGTAGTTTCAACTAGTAGGGCCAAAACAAATGTCAAAAAACACATTTTATATATATATATATATATATATATATATATATATATATATATATATATATATATATATATATATGGGTGTGTGTTTGTTTTAATTAGCAACATATTACTGAATTCAGCCCACTTTTTTTTTTATCTAAGTGGTTTTGAACATTCATTCGGATTCATAATATGTCATCTTCTTTCACCAGAGAGAATAAAAGAAACAAGTCAGTCTATCACCACTGTTGCTCTCAATGTCAAGGACAACGTAGAATACATTTCCTGCTACTGTTGTGTTGCCTCCTCATTGAGAAAGAAGCTAAACCCTGAAATGCCACCAGCAGCAGCAGCATTTGTGCCAGTAGACCACTTACTTTTTGGCTCATTTGAAGATTAATAAAGGTCTTCGGTCCAAACTCCAGACTTTCTCATTTGCCTAATGAATGAAACTCATCCCATTTTTGTTTAGTCACTGCCTTGCACATACCAAGCAGCAACTTGAACCCAGACAAGGATCAAGATCACTCTGAATGAGGAGAAAGATCAGCGTCAGAGCACTGTTTTCTGTTTTCATTCTGAACATTGCATCGTGTCATATTGAAACAGAAATAATCCCAAATAAAGAATGGCAGCTATGAAAACCATATGTAGTGGAACAAGATTGCATCTTATTCATTGTGATGAGGATATAGAGGGTATGGAGGATCGATGGACGCATTTTAACGAAGCATAACAACTTGTCCTGACGTGGTCACAGCTCAGGCTGAGAAGGTCCAAAACATGTAATGAAAGCGATCATGTTAAAGGACAGGTATTATGTATTTTCCAGGCACTTAGGGCCATTTTATAGCACAATGAAGTAACTATGTTTCCTTCCGTTGTTACAAAAATGCTACATATATCAAATATGACTTTAACTTAATTTAACACCGTGAAATTGGACCTCTGTCTCTTTTAGAAACTCCTGCTCTTTCTGGAACTCCGCCTTGAGGAAGTCATAAGATAGTAAACCTTTAACAACATTTTTTTATCAGCATTGCACTGATTGGAAGCTTGTATAATGAACTTAGCTGATGCAAAGTTCCACCAGTTGTTTGCTAATTGCTGCTGGCTAGTCTGAAGGAGCTGAGTGGTGGGAACGGCTGCTGTGTAAGGCGGGAGGAGGCATGAAAACTGCAGCTCTCAGGAGGAGCTTCGCCTTGAAGGCGGTGCTAAGTCCACCCAGGCGTTTTGCACAGCTGAATGGTTGCCATGGAGATTAAAGGATTTCTCAAACATGCAAGAATAAATAAAGGCAACACTCCAGGTATGTTTTGATGAGAGAATAACATTATAACATGATGTAAAACTTTTTTTTATTATTATTTTAAAAAGTCGATCATACTGCCCCTTTAAAATAATATCCAGTCGTCTCCATGCAGTAAAACTGCTCTTATTGAACTTCTGCTGGATATTTTATACCGACATCCACTCCCAGACCGACAGCCAGTCAAAGAGAAAGGAGGAACAAATCCAGACTAGACCTCAGACGCTGCTCTTCAGCTGAAGAGCAGCTGAAGAGAGTGCTGCTCTTCAGCAGCACTCTCATCTGAAATGCTGCTTCAGAGCTCCTGGGTGGGGGCTGAGGGGTGGTTGCGTGCCAGACTTTCCAAACAAACCCAGGGGACTGTGCACACCTGCTTATTAATAATCTACAGGACTGTGCTGTCGTGGCACACTTTCCCCCTCAGAGTCCTCAGGATGAGCTCAGGCAGCAAGAGGAGAAATGTGTTCCACTGAGGGCTGCTCATGACCTACATGCTGATAGTTTTACAAAGGCGAAATAAGATTTGGGTAAAGAAACATTCTCAGCTCTCATATGCCATCTAGAAGAACTAATAAGTTATGTGCAATAACATTTTAGCTGTTGGATTCTTTTAAAAAAACAAAAAAAAACAACAGCAATTAGAACGTCACCTGGAGTTTTCAAGCTCTTTTTTTATACTGCAGTTGATACATTAGACGTTTCTGAGTATCTCCCGCGGCAACCATTCAGCTGGGCCAAATGCCTGGGTGCACCAAAGCTCCGCCTTCGAGGACGTAGCTCCTCCTCAGAGCTGCAGTTTACAAGTTTCTGAGCTTCCACCTCACAGAGCGGACCTCACATGGAAGGAAACTCTTGGCAAACAGACCAAGTTTTAAGATTTATTGAGAGAATTAATATAAGTTCTGGTTCTGGAGGTACTGCTTTAAGTTCACAAGAGCTGAAGGAGCTCTGAGGAGTTTCTCCAGCAGATTTCACAAAAGCAATCACCAGCAGGAGTAAGAATGAAGGAAAACATCACAGGGAGTAAAACAGAGGGCTAGCTGGAGTTAGCACATTGACTGACAGAAGCTCAGTTTCCATTTAATTCTGAACTCCTAACAGAATTAAAAATCTGTTTGATTCCTTTAGGAAACAGATAATAGGAAAAAAAAAAAAAAAGTTTTGCGTCCTTACAAATGGACGCAAAACTGGAGACATTTTGGATTTTCAGTGTTGTATTAATATTTCATAAGTTGCTGCAAATCAGTGCTACAGAATAAGATCATTTGTTCGGCCCACCTGAAAAACAAAGGCTCAAATTAGTTCCTTTTTTTCAATTAAAGTAGCAAAATCTCACACTGAATTCTTAAGAAAAGGCCAAGCTTAGCATTATTTACTGTACTGAGTTATTTTAACATAATCCCCAGTCGGCACCTACTATAACCCTTTTAAATCTTACTTTTCAGAGGTAAGAGTTTCTTTGAACTCCTAATCAGTAATTTATGATTTTCTGTTTCCCTGGGAAATAAATATTTGACTATAGAATAGATGAGGAGTTGTTTTATCTTGTCACTACTCACAGTGATCAAGTCGGTAAGTGAAAAAAAGCTACAAAGCTGACTGTTAAGAGATTTGCAACAAACAAGGCCATTTTAAGATCACCCAGTCTCCACAGCAACCAGTTGTTTCAGAGTAAAGCCAGGAAAAAAGACTTTTCTTTCCTGTTATCATTATGTATAAATATGGCTGCTAAACTCTGCTGGCCCTTTAACTGAAACTGCATGCTTTTATCAAATGACAGTAAGCTTGAACGTTTCAGCTACAAACTGTCCCAGTGGGTCTACATAATAAAAAAATGCTTAAACATCAAACAGAGTGATAGTGACAACACAACAACAACAACAGTATAATACTTTTATCTAAAGTACTGTGTGTGTTTTTGTTTTTCTTCCAACCGTTATAAGATTTAATAGTGCTGTACAGGCAGCGTTGTTAAGTCAGTCTGATTTATGAATAAAATCTTCAGACCCCAACCTTCCTGTTGTGTCCTGATTCTAACTTTGGGAACTACTGTTCTGGAGAGATTGCGCAAAAAGAAAATGAAGAAGTCACATTACATTTTGTGAGAATCTAGCTGAAAGGCTTAGTGGTTTGAGTTCCGACACAAGGACTTTAAGCAAAAGACAGTTATTAAAGTATTAGGATCGCTAGCGGTGCATGTTCTTCTAATCTGTCAAAATAAACTCTTATTAAAGGTGTGTGTTTTTACATGCTTTTTCATATTGTGAGATTATGCCTCTGCAACAAAAGGTGAATTTGTTTCAAAGGTTTCAATAGATCTTAAACGAAGTTGTGACAAATTTCCGCATTGATGAAGGAAGTGCTGACAACCATTAGCTATTGGCCAGTTAAGTCACTGGTTCCCATGGAAACTTGTGGGCACTGAAAGAGGCTGCAGGGAAAGCACCTACGTACACATTTGCTGGAATATCACAAGATAACATTTGATGTATTTGTCATATAGTGCCGATACACAGTAATATTGGTGGTAAATTGTGTGTGTGTTTTCATAAACTTGAAGAATACATCTTATTACAATAGTAGCTCCATTTCCATTGTCCACAAAATTGCAGAAATTGAAGTTACAAAAATAAATGTGTTACATTGAAACATGGCAATTATTGGTTTTTCAATAAGCAACAAGTTGATACACTCGATGAGGTTGTTCTTGTGCTGTATCGAAAAGGATCTATTTAGCAAAACGGTGATGGAAACCCTTTTTGCACATCACACGAGTCTCGTGATCAAAGGCCGGATGCTACCAGTGACGGAAACGATGAGGATGGTGGCAGAAAGTAGTTGGGAGGATGATGGTTTGTCTATGGGTTTACTTTTATTTATTTATTTATTTATTTTGGATATTATGCAGCTAACTCCACCAGAGCTCTCACAGCATCTCAGTTCATGAAAGGTTGTGTGTTGTTGTTTGAACGTGTTGAATTCATATCTCTTCTCTAAAATCACCGACTACAATGTTCCCCCAAAACGCCGCATACAGAGCCACTCCCAAGCATAAGTATCTCACGGGTAGCTAGCGTTATGACTGAAATATGAATGGCTCATGGAGCTGTTTACATCCATCGCTGCAGTGATTTGTAATGACTCGTTGCGTGAACAAGCTTGTTCATATATGGTTTTAATTTCATTCTTATTTCACTGCGAAATTGCGTTTTTGCGACAGCAGCAGAATATAGGTAAAAGATTCGCTCACTTAATTAATGGAAACGCAGCTACTGTCTGGTTTACATCAGACAGAAGGAAAGTTGGCGCTGGTGTTGCTTCGTAGCAGCCTGGTTCACGCTCACACTCCAGGTTATTTTATGTCATGCGTCATTTTCGCAGCACGGTTGGACAAGCAGTATTTGCATGAACTGGAGGTGAAGCAAATGCACCCTTGCCTTCGTTCATTAGTTCACTACATAACTTCCTCTCTCTCTCACACGCACACACACTGCTGCATCTCTACCTTCCACTTCCACCAGCTCTGTATGCCCCAGCAGTGTCACTCACATCCATATTCTCTCTTTTTTTATTATCATTCTCTAAGATGGTGGTGCATGCTTGTGTCAGGAGACCTTCTGTGAGGATAGCTGTTAGACATGCTGACTCTCCAGGCTGCGCCTCCTTTTGTGAGCCTGGTGTCCTTGCCAGCAGGAAAAGTGGTGCACTGTTGCAGATGGATGGCATCTGATAGTTGGCCGTTGCTTCCTCTGAGAGGAACGCACGGTCGGATTTCAGCTGCCTCCAGCCGCCTTTCCCTGCGTCGGATTGACCGGGGTTGGGCTACAATCTGGTCAAGCAGACCGTAAAGCATTAGGATCCATCGGCGAGTGACGCATGAGCGTCCTCGCCCTCCTCTGTGAACTAATTTTGGTCTACGAGGTATTAAATCTCTTGCCCCCAAAATTCTTCCTTCTCCTTTTTCTCCTTCCCTCCTTTTTTGCTCATCACATTAAATGGAGTCTGGTCGGGACGCTAGCCAAGAGCCATTCACCCAGCCACCAGGACTCCCAGGAAAAGCGGTGACTGTATTTATAGCTCTGTTCCGCCTGCGCCAAAAAAGGTGGAACAATCAGCAAAGGAGCATAGGGTTCAGTATGAACATGGATTAAAGCACTCTGAAAATAGATAGAGGATGATACTTAAGAGTGTCTGCTTGTGAAGTGCCATTACCTGGGATGAAAACAAACCGTCAAAGGATCGCTTGGGAAGCACCGAAGACAAGGGCTCAAAGTCTACATGACACAAAGCTCCAAAATGATAATATGAGGTGGGTAACAGAGGGGGACGACCCATCAGATCTCTGGATTAAAGATGGATTACGGTGGCTTTGGCCTACTGACCATGTGGTCTTCTGAGAGGGCACAACTGAACAGACGGTGCGCGATACATGCTGTTTGACAAGGTCATTTGCATTACAAAGCTGGATACCTTTTTTTGTGTGTCATGATAACTACATAAACTGACAGCATTTCCACGCAACAATTGTGGCACGCATTGCCACATGGGCTATATTCATCATCCATTGCATATTCTATTGTGTTTGACAATGAGTTAGCATCCCATTGACTGTTTCCTCTATTTTACATACATGTCAAAACCAGTGTATTCTAGTTTCAGAGGCAGACAGACAGACAGACAGATAGATGGATCTATTCAGTTTTTCTCATGTTAAGGGGAGCATTTAAGAACACTTTCGAACACAGAGGCATGGCGAGAAGATAATCTTTTAATGAAAAAAAAATATGACAAAACAGAAAACCAGGCGATCACAGGGATGTGTGCACCTGATTCAAACTGTCGGTAACGGTAGAATCCAGCAAGGGGTGAATGGTCAAACACTGAGGGTCTGTCTGATGGAACAGTGGACCAGGACTGATGAGTGAATGCAGCTGTGAGGGGAGAGGAGAAGGCAGGCTGAAGGAGAGACAGAGCGAGAGAAAGCGAGAGGGTGGAAGGTAGCTGGGGAAATGATAAAACTAACAGTAACAACAACACAAGAAGTAAACAATAAACACCATCAAAGGCATGTTTTATCATGTTCTTCAATAACTAAGAGCAGACTTATCCATTTAAAAACGGAGAACAACTAAGGCGAAACGAAAACAACAGATGATCCGAGATCTTGACAAAAACTTCCTTTTTAATGCGTGAGACTTTTACTCTGAAAACAAATGACCAAACAAAGAATTGTAGTTGTGTCGTAAATATTGGTGAGATGTTGTATCATCTCATTTTAAAGAGACCGATACATCCATCGCCCGTCTTTTGGGATCTGCATGTCCTACACTCTTTCTGCTGCCAACCCCAGGGAGGGCGGAGGGGGGAGGAAGCCACCTGTGTACTTTAACCCTAGAGACGTCCCTGGACACCGAGATACCCGGATACACAGAGTGCTAATCTCATGTGACGTCATCACCACACACATTAAAAAAGACCCGACTTCATTGGCAAATGGGCATCTGTTGGTACTGTTTCCAAAGGCAGGAAGAATTCTGACCAGAAGGAAGGGGAGGGGGAGATTCAAGTTCCGGGTCTTCCCTCGGATCAGCCTTCAAATCCTCATCTCCGCTTGTGTTGACTGACTGGCAGTGATCTCAATCGGCTCACAGATAGCGACGGCGCTCCTTTCAGCGTTTCATAGGCACTTTCTCTCTCTCTCTCTCTCTCTCTCTCTCTCTCTCTCTCTCTCTCTCTCTCTCTGCGTGTGGGAGGGACTAAAGGAAAGCTCCCCTCCGCCACAGCATCGTGCATTAGTAGGAGGAGGGGAAATGGGGGGGAACTCAAAGCACACACGCCGATAAGGTTTCTTTTTTTTTTTTTTCTTCCCCCTAATCTCTCCTCCTGCTCCTGCGGCTGGAAGAAGAAGAAAAAGAAGAAGGAGTCGATCGGGATGCTGAGGTAGCGCGGTGAGTCCGTCCGCCTCTCTGTATCTGTTATATCAGTGCGGTGTACTGATGCGTTTTTTTGTTGTTATTTTTTTTCGTTGTTGTCAGGGATTAGAAAAGAACAAATAAAAGCGGATTGTGCACGGTCCACCCTTATGCAGAGGGGCTTATGCCACATCCTGTGTCTGAATTCAGGAAGAGAAAAAAGTGTTCAGGGGGATTCCGATAGGCTTTCGTTATATTGGTTGACCTAAGTACTATGCGTGCATTTCCTATGAATTGATGAGTTTTTATTCAAACGTGTGTGCGGGTGGGTGTGCGTGGGTGTGTGTGTGTGTGTGCACATCAGATATTGTCCACTAGAGAACAAATGGCTTTAGCTTAAGCTCGGTTTAAACGTGGTATGTTTTCCTAATTGGATACGAAGGCTTTCTGGCTAATCACCGAGCTCTGAAAGCGCCTTTCAGAAAAGCGTCCGTGGATTTCTTTCAAATTGCCCCATCCGCTTTAAAGTGCTCTTACTTTCTGAGTCATAAACACGTGTACTTTCCGCAACTTCGCCAGAATACAACCAAGTTTTTGTTTGTTTGTTTGTTTTTATTTATTTTTTCTTAAATAGATCTCGGATGTAGGCTGCTATGTTCAAACTCTGAGCCGGCGTGTCTGTCGTCCACTTCTTAGGGATGCTGTGGAGTGGAGACGCCGTGGGAGGAAGTCTCAGAGAGAAACAGGAATGGCTTCCCCGAAGCTGCTTCCCGCACAGGAGGCAGGCGAGCAGTCCGAGCTGAACCCAGAAGCACTCGACCGGGTTTCCGGTGTGCAGCACGCCCGGAAGTCGGCCGGATCAACAGGAGAGAGGCTCCCCGGGGAGGGCGGCTGCGCGCCCGCCCGCGGCAGCGGCAGCCGCGGCCGGTGCCTTTCAGCACCGAGGACAGCGCAGCGCAGGGCGGGAGCGGAAGGGAAGCTCTGCCCTCCCCCCGGCGGCGAGGAGAAGCTCCGAGTTTGCTGCGACGAGGAATTGGAGACCTCCTTCACCTACATCGACGAGAACGTCAACTTGCGACTGGCCAGCCCGGAGACCGGCTGCAAAACTTCACACAGGCCCGTCCGCAACGGCGAGCCTTGCTCCGAGACTCTGCCGGAGCTCTCGTTCATGTCCGAGGACGACCTCTCCTTCGGCGAAGGCTCCGGCAGCTCCGTGGACTACGGCTTCATCAGCGCGGTCACGTTCCTGGTGACCGGGATCTCCCTGGTAATCATCTCCTACGCCGTGCCGCGGGACGTGGAGGTGGACCGCGACAGCGTGTCGGCGCGGGAGATGGAGCGGCTGGAGATGGAGAGCGCCCGGATAGGCGCCCACCTGGACCGCTGCGTGATCGCGGGACTCTGCCTGCTGACGCTGGGCGGTGTCGTGCTCTCCACGCTGCTCATGATCTCCATGTGGAAGGGGGAGATGTACAGGAGAAAGCTCGTGGCCTACTCCAAGCGCTCGGCCAAACTGTACGGCTCCATCAGCCTGAAGACAAGATCCAGCCCCAGCCACTCCTCTGCCCGCTTGTCCCTGGAGGACGAGATGGTGGAGACTTTGGCTTAAGCCTCCGCTCTGCATAGAAACGCTTGTTTGTTTTGAACAAGGATTAACGTCAGCCACAACTGCTGAACTAACTATTACATGTAAGACCCTACAATGGTAGGGAATGGGCTGAATGTAGGTCCTAGATGTGTTGTAGTTTGAACCTATGTTCAAACACAGGGCAGTTTGAACCCAATGGTATTAGTGATGAGTTTTTTGCTCATCACTAATACCAAATCAGCCTGAGCAAAATGAACGAGGTCCACATGGGTGAATCGCCACAGCTAACAATTTTCTGCCAATTTTGGGGCTTATATGGGTTCCACATTTAAGACAGACCATAGAATAAGCTGTTGATTAGGGTTTCCATGCCAACACGAGTCTGTCATTGGGGGGGACGCATATCGGTGAATAGCTTGAGCAGAAATGTAAGTAAGGAAAGCTCTGGGTAAGTAACGCCTTACTCTAATCTGACCCCTTGTTTCAGTAACAGGTATTCTAACGCGTTACTATTTACAATCCAATAAACAGATTAAAGTTATGCATCCACGTAGTATAATGACTGTCATTCCAGGACTGAACACTCACTTTATCATTTGCCTCACAACTAGCAAGCTAAATACTCTGGTAGCGCACACAAGCTACCAGATTCTGATCTATGTTATTGGTCAAAAGACATTTGATTATTGGTCAAAATGCACTGATATAAGTTGACTGGCAACTGAACAGGTTCTGCCTCTTTCTAAAACCAAAGTTTGAAAAAAACACAGCTCATAAAATAGGACTCAACAGTTTTAAACTCAATACAGCAGTTTGACCAACAAAAATAAAATCTGAAAAAGAAGTCTTGTTCAACAGTTTGATCTACAAAATAAATAAAAATGATACTTTTCACATCTAACAGACACCTTAGCTCCTCACTGATAACTCGGTCTCACTTTACAGCCCCTGCATTCAGCAACTTACCAAACATGAGCCATAAAAAACACTAGAGGCAAAAAAGCCTAAATGTTTTTTTTCTCCTGTCATTTCAGCCACAAACATTTAACTAAAATATCTACTGATATGTGTTCCTGTCTCTGCTTCCCTCTGACTCTCTGCAGCCTGATGTCCCTGCATAGATTCATGTATTTACAACAGACACTACAGTAATGTACAGTGTCAGAATGTGAATTAACTAAATATGTTAAAAAAGTATGTTTTCATCATACAGAATGAGAATTTAAACAACTTAACAATTTTCAGATGTATACATTATTATACATCTCAACTCGATTTACTGTGTAACCCGTTTCTGATAGCAAACATTTTCACTCATTTATTTTTAAACCTCTACTCAAGCACTTTTCTTTTCATGTCTCCTAACCAATTACCCTTACAGTGTGGAAATAACGAAAAAACATTGAAATGTTGAAAGAAATCAACCTGACACCAGTCATGATCTGTTCTCCTTTCTGGTTCTATTATAATTAATATAATTTTTACATCTTCACATCCTGAAACTCCCCCTGGCTCGCCTGTGTCTTCCCTGACCTGCTCTTCTAGTCATAAAATAGTTTAGTTTATTTAAAAATTAACACTGGTTAATACATATTTCAATAAACTAAATGAAGACCTCACCAGCTTCTTCACCTTTCTTCAACAACATTCTAGCACTGCAATTCTCCTCCTGAGTATATAATATAATATAATATAATATAATATAATATAATATAATATAATATAATATAATATAATACACATGTTAAGTGGTCGAGTATAATCAGGTGTTGTGTAGCCATTGCTCACTTTAAATAATTAAAAGGCTCATTTTGCTGCTGTTTAAGTCTCATTGTGATGAAATAAAACATTGTGGCTAAAGCAGCTAACTTCTTGACAAAGTTAGCAGTAAAATTTTGGACATTGTGACTATTCCAGAATTAAAACGGCTTAACCAAAAATATTTAGTCCTATACATAAAAGTAAACTGACAGCAAGATATTATTAACAAGCGATATTCGTGGCAACATTCCCGACAGACCGTGTTACCTCGTTCATTCGGTAAAGTATTGACTCCCGCTGCCTCCTCCCGCCTTTAAGCACTCTGAGCCGTTCAGATGGGGGAGGGGGAGGAAGCGCTGTGCTGAAGGCGCTGTGGTGCGCCTTCAAAATAAAAGCACGCGAGTGGAAGATTTCAAAATTCTTCGCAACTGCGGTGAAATTATTGGGTGGGACGAATGTGACTGTCTCCAATATTGGGGGGACACGTACCCCCCGAGCACTAGACCTACCTATGTGGTAAATTACCCCCAGTCAGCAGGTATGTGGGCCAATCATGGACTTTGCCCAGGCTGGATGGGCACTAAGTAGGCATGTCTTCTTCTGAAGGATCCAAATGGGTCAACTTGATAACTGATGTCAGCAAAACAACTCTCATTAAAAACAAATAATTTGAGTTTTATTATTATTGACTTTTTAAACAATAAGTCAAATTCCAGTCAACACTTCTAGGGCCATGTGGATGTTACTTTGTGTCCAGAGTTGATCTAACTTACTGTATAGGTAATGAAGATGCACAGGTATGTAAACCAGGGACTGTCCCAATACAAGCCATTTTGTCACCCCATTTCCTACCTATAGAGTCCCATATGTAAATCAAGTGAACTAGGCTCCAACCAGCCTCAACGAACATTTCAATTCTCACACAGATTAAAGAAAATAAAATAATCTAAATTGTGATTAGTTTCAAGAAGAATAACCTTACATTTAGATTCACATTCACAAAATTTACTAAGGATTAAAAGCATCAGCCATATGCTGTAATGTTTTTGAAAAGACAACTAATTCCCTTTTTTTTTTCTCCAAAAACTAAATTGGTCTATCAAATAATTTAAGAATGTCTGCTTCATTTAGGTTAATCTGCTTCAGGTTTCATTTGTCTGCATATTTTTATGTCTTTTTTTTTTTTTTTTTGCCTCATTTCAATTCGTTTCTATTGCCAAAAACGCAGTAAAATGTCCCCTTTTGTGTTTTCACAAAAAATAAAATAAAATAAAACTTTCATGAAACTGACACTAATCTGTGTTTTGGATTTTGAAACAGACATAATTAAATGCAGTCGGGAGTCATTAAAGTACCAAACGATGACGCTACCTTCAGCGTTTTAAGCGGTAAATGGTCACAGTTTCTTCATGACAAACAGAATTTACTGTTGGTGGAGATGCTGATGGAAATTCATGTATTCAGACAGCCGAACAATTTTATTAGTACAAATTAAAAAATCACAACATTACCTACTCACAACTACAAATTACAAAATACAACATAAAAGAAGAAATGGGAGAGTTGGAAAACCTGAGCCATTGCTGACTGGACAACCTTTGCCACCGGAAAGTCGCGTGTTTGTTGAAAATCTGAATTTCAACAAATGTAGCAGTAGGTACATGATGGATACATAGCTACCGCTAGCGAGCCTAAACTGCTTCATTCTTTTTGGCAGTTCAGGCAATACAAAATACGGTGACGTTTGCCTACCTGTCTGTAGAGATCAAACGGCAGTATAATTTTTGGTTCTAAAGTCAAAACAGCGACATCTCAGGTATCCCCCTCTGCCTTTTCTGTTTTGTAAATGTCATTGTGTTTTCTTCATTTGTAATTGGGCCTAGTTAGTATTGATGTGTTTTAGTCGTTTGCTGATGTGGTTTGCACTTCGTGGCCACCGTAAATTGTCATTTTTTACTGTCGCGAGATCTCGAATCGTGAAATTTCTTAACTCTCTCCATTTTTAGCCATCCCAGGATAATTCCACTTATTTGTCGTTTGTTAATTGTTTCTGATGTCTGCCACCAAGCTGGTGGCGGACATCATTGTGCGGTTCAAATTGTAACCGCACAATGATCAGAGGCAATTTTCGAAAAATTGCCAAATGACACTTTTAAGCACAGCGAAGCTAATTGGCGCCTCCTGCCAGATTCTACTGAATCTGCAATAAAAAGCTGCAATCGGGAAATAACTGAGTTAAATTAGAGAAATAACATTGTCTTCCCCATTAATTTACTGCTATCCACCCATCCGTTGTCTTTGCCACCTGTTCAGAAAATAAAAACTAAATGTAGGCTATCATATTATTAAGGTCCTTCAAAGAAGCAGGACCTTAATAATAAAACTCCCCAATACATTTCAGGGTAACAGGACAAACAACAACTAAGGAACATTTTGAGGGACTAGTGAGGAATCTGGAATACCTGGAGAGAAACAACAAGGGGAACGTGCAAACTCCATGAAGAAAGACTTCGAACCCTCAACCTTCTTGCTGCAAAACAGTGATACCCAGATGCTATTTACTGTATGGTATTCATTCATTAAATAATGGGAAGTGAATTATGTGAGCGTCCTTGTTAGCTCACCACAGTAAACAATGAAATCTGACACCTTAAGCACCCCACCCACAAAAAATCTTACTCAGGGGCCATCATAAATTCTGCAAATTACAATCTGAATCTGTACATGTCATTTATGTAACTACCAAAGAAAGTCTCAAAATTTCAAATCGCATACGCAATCCAAACAAACCACTCTGTGACCAACGCTGAGGGCCTTTATTTATCTGAGTCATTCATTTTTAATGTGAAGGTTTCCAGCAGTGACACGGCAGAGCAGGGAGACATTTCAGTCCGTCCGTCCGTCCGTCCCCCCTCCGGGCAAATGACTGGGAGAAAGCAGAGGCCTGTGAAGCTTGTCCCCGTCTCACTGAGAAGGAGGAGAATCAGCTCAGCGGTCCACGCCGTAATATCCAGTGACAGTTCCTCTGGCGCAGTGCTGAGGTAAGCCAGTAAGCCTGGCAGTTTTTTGTTGCTTTTTTTTTGACGCATGTGTGCCAGAGACACACTCCGGTTTGACTGTTGTGAGCAGTTTGACGTTACAGCTGATCATTTTTCGCTCCCCCTTCCTCTTCTCTGTTCACAGGATTTCATCGGCCAGCAGATACGTGGCACAATCAGCACAACCTCGTTCCGAATGAGACGGACGTGTGTCGGAAAGAGTCTTGGGAAAAACACGGACCCGAGCGCCTGTAACTTTCCCTGTTTTTGATCAGCTTTTCTCCACGAGCCAGCTTTTCCTTTCCCTCATCCCGGTGCTTTAAAGATGTGGTTTAAGCACAACTAATAACACATGAAAGAGTTGCCCTACTTCGAAAATCCTAAGCTGCCATGACTTCAAAGAGCCAATTATCTCTCTAATACGGGATATTATTACACTTAAATCTTCACGTTTTGGTGTGATTAGAGTGATTTGCTGATCAAATGGCAGCGGGTAAAAATACAGATTCTGAGCTAAGATGTTTAATGCAAATTAACTAAAAAAATTGTAAACCTTCCCTTACAATGCTGAAAATTTTATTTTTTAGGCAAAAAAGTAAAAAAAACAAAACAAAACAAAAAACTAAAAAAAAAAACTTTCTGCGTAATAAGCGTTAGGTAATTTTATTTAATTTTATTACAAATGATTAATTATTCAAACTGGTCTCATAAAACGTGTGGACTGAAGATAATATCTGAAACAGTGAACTAGCCTTTTAGCTTTTAGCCAATAGCTCCAAAGCAGATGCCAGCTTTATTTGTGAAAACAAAAGATTCTTACAATAAAAAATAAAAATAAAAAAAATAAACGAAATAAAATATATAAAATAAATACAAATTAGAAATATAAGCTCTTTTCTCACTTTTTAAACCCAGTACTGTTTGCTGCACATGAGGGGCAGAGAGGGGTCTTGGCGTTCACACTGCAACTTCATAATCACAGATATTTCTTTACTGCAGTAAAATATTGTTTTGCACAAGACAAGTGCTAACGATTTCTCTGCAGCCTCTCTGTGACCTTGGTTCCCGTTTCTCTGATTTGCAGGGCTGCATGACCCCGTATCATTGGCTTATGTTCACAACGGCATGAGTCAGCTGCGCTAATGGGAGACAAAGGCTGATCACTTTATGCCAAAGAGCTCGAGGTCACAGTGTTGTTGCGATTTCATGCTTTCGCCTTGCATTTGTACATATGCAAACATCAGACTGCATAAAAGAAATAGGCGCTCATCTGTGAAAAATCTGTGGATCTGCTTTACCCGGCTTTGGTTTGTCTGACCTTAGAGCTGACAAATGTTTGTGTATTTTTCTGAAAAACACAATGGAGTGTGCTCCCAATGGCGATGAGCCGTCAAACGAAGCCATTTCCAGGAAAGGTAATAAAATTGAATAAGAGCGATGAGGCAGAGTGTTGTTGTTGTTGAAGGAAGCAGTAAATCCAGATCCCACGTGACAGCGCTGTATATTGAAAGCAAAAGTCAGTCAATTAGGAGCTCCGATTGTTGCTTTCAGTAAAAACAAGACCAAGTTGCAGGTTGTTTCTTCTTCTCATGCACTTTAATCTCACCAGCAGTCATGCAGGATCTCTTCTGTTGTTGTTTTTTTATGTCACATGTTTGTGTTTCAGTTTAATATGAGAAAAAAAGGATAAGCAATTTAAATACAGAGAGGTATTTTCAAATGACAATTTAGTCTGTTGATGGATAAAAATCTATCAAAAAAACCCCCAAAAACAACAACATGGCCCTTTGTGAAAAGGTAATTGCTTCCAAAACTTGTAACTGACTGTGCCAGACTTGCCATCAACTGTTTGTCATAACTGGGACTTTTACGTCGCTGTGGGGAAATCTGGTCCATTTATATTTGAAGAGTTGCTTAAATCTAGCAACTTTGAACTTTGAAGGCTTTTGGTGCATGAACAGCTGCAGCACCTCAGTCGGATATATGGTCCTGTGTTTGACTAAGTCACTCTGAAGCTTTCATTTGGTTTGTTGGAGCCATGAAGAGACGGACTTATGGTGTGTATCAGTTCATTCACTGTACTGCTACATAAAACCCAAGCAGACTTTAGCTAAACGTTACAAGCGGTTGATTTGTCAGAATCTCTCCTTCACAAACTGCAATCAATTTGTGGAGTAAATGCAAAAATCTTAATCTGCACATTAACGTCATATTCAGTACCACTGCTATATCCAATCAAAACAAATGTCGAGAAAGTGTCACAGTTCTACCAAATCAACCATTAAAAACGTAGAAGTAATAATAGATCAGTTGATATCCGACCCAGAGAGTTTTTCCTGTCACTGAACCTGATGAAATCAGAAAACTCATCCCTCTTAACTGATGTTTTCCACTCGTTTTAAGTGTTTAAAGACTTTTGCAGAAATGCAGACTGTGGAAGAACCACAGTGCTGGTTCTGTTTGGACCTCGGTGTAGCGGTTGACTATGATATGTTACTGAAGCAAATGGAGAGATGACTCGGAATCACAAGTGTAGAACCTGTGAGTGGTTTGAGCGGAAAGAAAATTAAATCCAGGGTACCTCCGAGTTTCATCCTCGGGCCCCTATCTAATATCTACAGTACATGCTCCCACTAGCTCAGATTACAGCAAGTAAGAAGATCACTTACCATGAGTATGCAGATGATACACAGCCCTACATTACAATATCACCGGGTGGCTAATCAATCCATGGATGTGCCATAACTCTCTTCAGCTGAATCCGAAACTAAACTGAAGTAGTAATTGTTTGACCCAAGCAGTAATCATCAACAGTCAGCATGTAGTTATTTCAAGCTAGAAACAAAGGCCTGAAACAAAGGTGTCAGACCTGAACATCCAGAGACACATAAAGACAATTACAAAGTCGGCCTTCTGTCACCTGAAGGATATTCCCAGGATTAAAGGACTAATGTTCCGGCAAGATTTTAAAAATACCATCCGTACGTTTATCTTTAGCAGAATCGGTTATTGTAACGGTATCCGCAATGGCCAATCAGACAGCTGCTGCTGCTCACGTTCTCACTGTTGTGATTTGTTTTACAATCTAACACGTAGTTGTTACAAAGAAAAAGGAAAGAAGGGTAACCAGGGAAATTTTTGTTCACAGCTCTGTACATTGCAGATGAAAAAGGCTGAAAATGTAACCAAGTTTATGTTAATCGTCTTCTAGTGATCCACCATCTATGATAACGCCATCATCCCAATGCATAATGGCTCATAAACACAAATGGAAGCTATAAACAGACGGAGACATACATCCTCCTCCTCATCATCATCATCCCTTTGCTTTTTTCTCTTTCAGTCACGGTTGGCAGCCAGAACTGGGCCTCCACTCATACAGCCAAGTGAACGTGTTGGAGGCATTTAATCAGGGATTTGTTTGAGGCGACAGCATTTTTTTTTTTTTTTTTACATGCCAAGCTCGAGTGTATTTTCAGAGCTTTCATACATAAGCTCTTTATCCTTGAGCAGAGCACAGCTAAATCACACTTATTGATATTTGTCCAGGCTCCCGGGTAAGTCGATCCCTTCAGGTGAGGCCGAAGAGGAGCTAAAACTGCCTCCGCCAGCAAATTTCACTAATGGGGTCACGGACCGCCACCGCCCTGTCTTTGCTAAGACTCGAGACGTGAACGTGTGTGTGTGTGTGTGTGTGTGTGTGTGTGTGCGTGTGTGTGTGTGTGTGTGTGTGTGTGTACCAGGTTTTTATATTCTTTTGGGAACCTATTTCTGTCTACAATGTGAGGTTATGGCAGTGCTTCTCAATTCCAGTCCTCAGGCCCCCCTGCTCTGCATGTTTTAGATGTGTCCCTATTTCAGAACAGCTGATCCAAATGATTGCATTACCTGTTCCGCAGGCATCAAGTACTGCAGAAGCCTGTTAATCACTCATAGATTCAATCCAAGTGTGTAGCAGCAGGGAAAGCAGCGAAAACATGCAGGGCAGGGGGGCCTGAGGACCGGAATTGAGAAGCACTGTGTTATGGGGACCATTGCAGCTTGTGGAGACATTTTCTTTGTCGTCATGAGGAAAATTGTTGTTTTTGGGTTAGTGGTTAGGTCTGTGATGGCTAGGTTTAGGGTAAAGGTTAAGGTAAGGGTTAGGCTGTAGAAATTAATGGAAGTCAATGTGAAGTCCCCACAAGAGATGAAAACACAACTGTGTGTGTGCGTGTGTGTGTAATCTAATTATTTTTTACAGTATATTTGAGTAACAGTCTCACTTTCGGAATATGGTCTGGTTCAGCAGACGTGACCAATTTGATATGGGATCCAAATGGGATGAAGCTGAACGCAGAGCTCTTACTTTGGAGTTGTAAATGTAAAACAAAACATTCTGCCTTAATAAATAAACTTAACTTAAGCACTTTATTTAAAAGGCTGGTTAGCTCTAATGTGGAGAATGGCATGGAAAAACACAAACATTTTGCCTCGAATTAATCTGTGAAAAAGGATAAATGACTTTTAAAAAAAAACTGCAAACAAAAATGTCAAAGGCGTTAGATACGTTTGAGTTTACTTACTAAAATGGGTGGGAAGTGTTGGCGGACATAATTTTTTAAAGGTCTTTCCACAAATTCCTAATTGGATTTGGGTCTGGTCTTTGGCTAGGCCATTTTAACACAAGTGTCTGGCTCTGATCCAGACTATGCCGCTGTACCTCTGACTGTATACTTTGGGATGTTGTGCTTCTGGAAGGTGAACCTTTGCCCCAGTTTCAAGGGGTTTTGCAACCTCTAAGAGGTTCTTCTACCATAATATTTCCCGTCCCTGCTAAAGAAAATCATTCCCACACACCCACCGTGTGTCACGGAGTGAATGTCGGGATAAAGCAGGATGGATTTTCATGCAAGTCACAAAGTTTTGGGGTTTTTTTCCAGTATTTTAGCCATTTGACTGCTTCTCTGATTAATGCTCTGCTTGCCTTGTCTATATGTTTAGGCAGATTACTATTTCTTGTTTGCAGATTGTTCTCTTTTTTTCTACTTTTAGATGATCAAACATTCCTTTGTGGGATTTCCAATTAGTCGAGGTGCTGCTTTACAAACCAAACTCGTGTTTTCACCCTGATCTGTCTGCGGTTTTTCTTTGTTTGATCACAAATGTTTTCTAACGAACCTGAATCCTTGAATCCTTTAGAGAGCGACATAAATTGAGATTAAATCACACAGAGGAGAACTCTAATTGATGACCGGCGACTTCTGAAGGTTGTCGGTTGCACTTTGTTTCATTTTGGAGCATCAGAGCCAAAAGGGGGCACAATGAAAAAAGAAAACAGGTGATCCGACTTTGTGTAAATTTTTGTTTTTTTAATCCAAGTACTCAAAATAAAGTTTTTCCAAGTAAATATGTTAAAGTTTATGAAGTCGTCATGTTAAACAAATTCAAATAAATTAAGCTGGAAAAGCTTTCCCTCCATTTTGTTAAGTTATCGCAAAAATGTTTATAAGTTCATTTCTTTCCTTAAAAATCCATACACAAATATTCCACATTGTGATGATGTGGATTTTTGGGTGATTTTTACAAATTTATATAAGATATACTTTTTGCAAAAATCACAGTTGTGTGTAGAATTCTGAGGAAATACATTAATTCAATACGTCAATTAATTCAATACAGCTTGGAATAAGGCATAACGTGGAAAAAGTGAATGCTTTCCAGATGCTCTCTACTTCTTCTTGTTCTGGTATAAAATCCCAACATAATGCTGAAGGTTGCCGTTATCACATAATAAAATAGACGAGTTGAAATAGCGTGTAAGCACTACAAATACGCATTTCAGAGCTCAACCCCTAACCAGCAGTTTTGCTCTGTGTCATCGGGTTTCATCATATTTTTTACTTCCTGCTTTTTAATTCTTAACATATTGGAATTGTATTCCTTTCCTGGTTGAAATTGTTTCCTGCAGCCGTTCGGCCAGCTCCATCTGGAATGTATCTGCCAGACGAAGGTTTTCGGGAGCCACTCTGTGGGGAAGGTGGCGTGATGAAAGTGAATTTATTCAAAACGCCAATGTGCGCGAACTTTGCATGGAACCTTTCCCGATGAATCTGTAAACATCCCTCGTACTCCAAATACAGCATGTTCAGATTGAATTTGAGCTTTTTGTGATTAGAGCCAAACAAATTTGCTGCTGGCTCTCCACATATAAGCTAAAACAAGGGGTTGGGGAGAATAAAAAAAAAAAAATTCCACTCTTATTGATTGCCTTTTAGAGGAAAGCTAATGCCAAGGGATCCGAGTTCATTCTCAGTTACTCTCCTCCGAGAGGATATTTTTAGTCCGTGTGTGCGTAGTGGATATTTGGGAAGCTCATTGTCCACACAGCTTATTGCTGAGAATGCATTTGGCTCGGCTGGTTTGCATTTTGATACTGACGCTGTCCTTTCTTTCCCGTGCAGCCACTTCTAAGCCCCAACATATTTTCATTATTTCAGAACCAACAAAAGTTGACTATCACCTGCAAACCTACTCTACAACAAAACACAAATCTCCTGTGATCATCCCCGCCCCCCGGGCTGTCGTAACCTTGCAAAGTCATACTCTGTCACTCCTGGCATGGGCATCCTCGCTGACAAATCAGACACCTTTCGGAAAACAATCGCCATTCCCGTTTCCTCCGAACCGTCTGGCGCTTCAGCCGCTGGTACGAGAGAGGACGTCGGGTGATCGGACGGATCAATCAAACAGTAAAACCACTCAGCCGCTGCAGGAAGACAGTGCAGGTTTCACATCTCTTTTTCTCCCTGCCTCTAACTTCTACTGCAGTGAATATTTAATGTGCTGTATTCAGTGGCAGAGATACAGTAATTCCTCTTTTGGCGATGCGGTTGCACAGTCGCTGGCTTCACAGTAATATCCTATCTGTTCGGGTTTGAACCTATATGGATGATGCAGATGTGTAGGTTGTAAATCACACGGACCTGCTGGGCTCTGCTGATTGAATTTGAATGAAATTGCTAATGTGGTCATTTGTCACACGTTGCCTCCTGTATGCATCTCTCCTCGCGTTGTGCCTTTACTTTCACTCTAATTATAGAGATCGCTGGCAAGTTTTACGGCAGAAAATGCTCCAGATAGGTTACAAAGTGTTGCTTTTTGAAATATTTTAGCCTGCTTCATGTTGTCAAACAGGATTCTGTTTAAGTGATTTCTTGATTCTACGAGTCGACTGCTTGTGGCTGGTAACATTCACAATTAGTCTATGATTTAAAAAAAGGGACAATTGCTTTTTCACATAGGGTTTGTTAGGACAAATTAGCAAAACAAAAAAAAGGTTTCTGTAACAGAGCAACTAATTACATTTCACAGTTCCGTAACTTTTACAAATACTATAATAATAATAATAATAATAATAATAATAATAATAATAATAATAATAATGACATTAACAGTTTATATTCTTAGGAACGACTCTGGTTTAGTGGATTAAAAAACAGAACTTGCTTCGCTTCTAGAACTCCATCTACTGTTCCCCGGCTCATTCAGGAGTCTGCGTATGTTTGCTGCTTCAGCATCTGCAGTGTGGCCTTAAGTTGACAAAGAAAACTGGACTATTTTTAGATCAGTAACCCAGGAAGGAAAAATAAAAAAAGGAGGACAGCCTATGGATGGAGTCAGCAGTACGGTCTGGTCTGAAACCGGGACTCAGAGCAGGTGCTGCAGAGCTGATAGTCTCGCACTGCCTTTCAATTTCCATCAGTGTTGTGTTACCAGAGCATCTGTCTGTTGAGAGATGATCCTGGCGGTGGAGAGAGGCATTAGTATGTGGAGAGGGAGCACGGAAATAGATCCGTGTGATACGTATCAACGCTCTGAGGCACATGTGAACGCCGAAACGAGTGTGTGCACCTTAACAGCCTGCCAAAGTTTAGCATCTGAAAACAAAAACAAAAACCCAGACAGTTTCAGTCAAAGCGATTGGTCTAAATTAGCTGGATGTTTAACAGTTTTTCTCACATGACACATGGTTATCAAATCCATTCATGGTGGGGGTGATGGGTAGTGACTGCCACATCCAGCATTTAGCATTTATACTACCATGTTTACTAATGGTTCCACAATGGTTAACATACAGTATTTAGCAATTAGTTGCCTCAGTAGCTGGCTAAAAAGTTCAGTTTTGTTTTCATATGTCTTGAGCACCTTCTCTACATGTTCGTTGTGTCTCTAGATCACAGGTGTCAAACACCAGTCCTCAAGGGCCGATGTCCTGCAGGTTTTAGATGTGCCACAGGTACCAAACACTGGAATGAAATGGCTTAATTTCCTCCTCCTTGTGTAGACCAGTTCTCCAGAGCCTTAATGACCTAATTGTTCTAGTCAGGTGTGGTGCAGCAGAAGCTCATCTAAAAGTTGCACGACCCGGCCCTTGAGGACTGGAGTTTGACACCCCTGATCTAGATGGTTTGGGCAAACTGCAAACAACAAATCTTATGACTTTCAACAATGGCTTTTCTATTTACCATTCCTCCATTAAAGTCAGTGTGAAGTGAATGGCTGATGGTTGTTGTGGCAGCAGATTCTTCCACCTGAACCATGGATGTCTCTAGTTCTTCCAGAGTTATTGTTGGCCTATTAGCTCCTCCTCTTGCCCGTCCTGTCACCTTGAGATGGATGACCAATGTTCTGGGAGGTTTGCATGGACTAAGCAGAAATCTTTAAATTTGTGTAGATGTAAAAGACAGTTAAAGTCATAAAGTGCTTCCCAAGACCCACCAATGGATAAAAACACAGGAGAGATTGAAAAAAAGCAGATTCAAAAAGACATGCCCTAATTGGCTTTTAAAAGAGACCACAGAGTCCAAAGGACTCATTGCCCGCCCAAAGAGTCAGCCGTGCCCTCCCTGGACTGGAAGCTGTTTGTTGTTTTTACCTTAAAGTGGCCAACTCTCTGTTATTACATCAATATGATACAGTAGGGGCTTCCGCACTTCCCATATCTGTGCCGTCTGTCACTTTTTTTCAGCAGTTAAAACTGTCTAATTCGTTGTTAACACGTCGTAACCTGTTTTTCCCGAACCGCCTTTAAACGCAACATGAGACGCTAGCGATGTGTTTACACCTGTGCGGCAGCGAAGGAGACCTGCTGCTGCTGCGCAGAGCTACTCAGGTGTGTGTTAGAATTATGGCAACAAACCAGCTAAACTCAATTAACTTTGCACAGTTTTCCCCCCAAACTAATAGATTGAGTATGGTAATGCTGGTGGATGCAGGTAATGTTAGCTAAAAGATTACTAGCTCATACTAATATCATATTAAGCTTAAGTACAGGCTACTGTTGTCTATGCTCAAAAGTGGGTAGTACTTGTTACATTCACTTGAGTAACTCGAGTAAAAATGTACTTATAAAAGTAGTCTTACGGCACTGTACCTTTTTCTTTTACTTGAGTAATTTTATTATTGCTACGTATTCATTTTTCCCCAAAAAAATAAGCCAATGCCCCCCCTGTCAAACCTGTCTGGAGCCCAAGGCTGGGAGATGGTACAGTTCACGTTTGGAGTCACATGTGAAGACTTGAAGAGCTTTTTCAGAAGACTGGGATTTTAAACAACCTGCTGCCATACTAGGAAGGAACCCCACCAGATTTATTTCCACAAGGGAGAGAAGTGGGTCGAAACATTTAAAGGGAAGGAAGGAGATAAGAATAAATGAGCGAAATGAAAGAAGGATAAGGGGGATAGAAGATAACACCCTAGAAGTCTGCTTTTAAACCTCCAGAAAGAGAGAAAGCAATGAGTTGGCGCTAGGAAACCAAAAACAAACCACGGCAACAAACAACACGTGCATATATAACAACATGCTCACAGACAAGTACATGGTACCAATTAACACAAGACATAGTGGCAACCGCAGCCCAATATAGGGTGTTTCTGTAAACACCTGAATCCAAGCATCTGTGTGAGTTTGTGTATCAGGTTTTTCCCACAATAACACTCAATATTGGGTGTTAGGCCCCCCTGGGGCCTCAAGGCAGACATGGGGGACCGCAGGGCCACACAACACCCCCACAGACACTCTTAGAGTGCATTGCAAGAATCCAATCGTGATTAAACAAAAGCATGAATAATTATTTTCATTTCAAAACGTGAAACAGTGGAGTTCAGTTTGGGTAATATTTTGTACGTGATTGAAAAAGCAAGAATGAAAAAGAAAAAGTTTAACCAGTCTTTCTGCTTATTTTACGAGAAGCTGGAAAATTTGCAGACAGTCCTCCACCTTGTCCAGTCAGACAGGTTTGAAAAAGATTTCTGTACTCCACTCAGAAAATCACACAGCCCTTTATGTTAGTATTCATGCTGCTATGTGCATGCATCACAGTCCCCAGCGTTGTATCATTTACATGTACAAGAATAGAAACATCTTTATACTAGTGTTACAGTCACCCCTGTGCAGCACTTTTTACTCTTACTGCTGGGTTGTGTTGTAGTCACGCCACTAGATGGCAGCATCCGACCTCAGAACAGAGCAAAACAATGGCATGTGGACTATTGCTGATTGAGATTCTGAGAGCTGATTTTGTTAAATAAAGACGAAAATGTAAACAGTTAAATAAATAAATAACATTAAAAAACATATTAAAAATATTACTGTCAACTATTTCCAATAAAATCTACTGATATGCTTAAAAGTACATGTAAAAATGCAGGAACACACCTCCCTCCAGAGGGTTTTTTTTTTTTTTTCACAAGTCCTTTTACCACATTGTGGTATTTTGCAACATCTGGTTCCTGCTATGTATTGATATTGGCTAAGATCAATATAAAGGGTGGCTTGGGGTGAAGAAATAGGGGGAGTGTGGCTGGAGCACAAGTAAAGAAAACATTTGTTTTGGTTTGTTTTAAGGACCCTTGCTTTCTGCCATGGAGCTTCTATCATTAGGTGATGCTCTAACACACAAAGGGAGCCGGCACTAATCTGGAAAGCAAATATTTCATCCAGTTCTTGGCTCTCCAGAAGGCTGGGATGTATTGAGATTTTGAAAACATCTCTTTTTGAATTCTAGTTTTGCCGCCGAAGCTATTGGATACCTTTTTTCTTTCTTTTTTTTTTTGCGCTTCATAACTTTACATAACTTTATTTACAATCCTCGCTTTTGGACTTCTTATGCCGATGCCCAGTTGTCTTGCCCGTTGAGCTGCATGCGTTATGCAACCGATATAAAGATGCTGCTGGCCTGGATCTGATGTCCTAACGTGATAATACCTCCACCCTCCTCCTAGCCCCTCTGGAAAAGCGTTGCTTTTGAAGGAGGTGGGGGCTCTTTGCGGGAAACTCTAGCACACAATCGTATCTGCTCACATCTCAGGTTTCCCAGTGGCACAGAGCGCCGATGTGAGGCTGTGCTTTCTCATCAACCTAACCTTCAGCTTTACTTTTCTCCTGCGCGGCCCACCAGACCCACTTCATCCTCCCCCCTCCGCATGCCCCCACTCTGGCAGCAGACTCTCATCTTATGCCCTGTTTCGCTCATGTTTGTCTTCTCCATCTTCAGCCACCTCACACTCACATTGATCCAGTGCTTTAACTTGCATCGATGCAATAGAAAACCCACTGGGGGAAGTGACAGTAAATAATTGAATGGCCTAAACGCCATGGAAGGGATTTGTTTTACTGATTGTCAAGTGTTATAGACTTTTAATAAAATACCTACATGGACGGACGGACAATCTCTTATTTGTAACTCTTTGAAGAATTAACCCAATGTGCTTCGTCATAGCAATGAACCAAATCATTTATGTTAAGGTTAACCAAAACAACTTCTCACTGAGTTATCAGCCTGAGATGCTGAGTGTAAAAAATATATATATCCATATATATTTTTTTTCACTTTATTAACAGTTTCAACATATGTCAAAGTATAATAGGCAAGTGTTGTGGTCTAAAATGTCTTAAAAGGGCAGCATTATGTAAAATTTACTTTTTTGAGCTTATGTTATAATGTTACTCCGGCATCAAAAACGTAGCTGGAGTGTTGCTATGAGAAATATTTTAATCTTCCATGGCTACCATTCAGGTTTGTAAAACCCTTGGGGTAAGCCAAGCTCCCCCCACTCAGTTCCTTCAAACTAGCGGCAGCAGCAATTAGCAAACACCTGGTGGAGCTGCGCATCAGCTGAGCTCATTATATGAACTGTTTCTCAGTCCAGTGTCCATTTGGATTAAACGTTTGTAACATTTGGAGTGTCCAAAGGGGCAGCAAATTTTTTAAGAGATAAAGGCCCGATTTCGAGTCGTTAAAATTGCAAAGTCAAATTTCTTTCAAGTCATGTTTGAGATACACAGGATTTTCATAACAAATGAAGGTGACATAATTACTTAATTGTGCTAAAGTAAATTATGCAAATGAGCAATTTCATAAATTGACAGGAGCAGAAATGAGTTTGAGTCGTTAACGCTTGAGTGGTTGACTTCACATTAAATGTATCCTTTAATTCTGATAGCCGTTTTTATTTTGTTATCAAACCCCCAAAACAGCGTTATATGTTATGGTGTCTCTTCATCTTACTCTTTATCTTAATAATCTTGTGTTTTTCTTCGATGGAGTCCTAATTTACTCCTAATTTACATAACACTCCATCTTTACTTTTTGAAGACCCGAAACATGTGCGCTTACTGAGAAACAGATGTTGTTACCGTTCCGATTCTGAAAGCCTAAACATCTAAACTCGAAGTGACATATTGTTTTCGATACAAGGAAAAGACTCGAGAAACAGGAAAAGAACTCAGTTCTGTGTTGGATTAAAAGTGCAGCAGAGGAGCTAAAATAAGATTTTGATGATAAGCATGATGATTCATCCTAACAGCTATAAACAGTCCATCCTCGCCACAAGTGCTCACAGTTTCTATAATCCCAGCAATTTCAAAGATGATGGTTTAAAAAGAAGTTGCCAGAATCCATTCTGAGCTACTGAAACCTTGTCAATAGCTATCTCCGCCTGAGATATTGCCAGCAACATTTCAGTCCTCTTGTTATAAACTTTAAGCAGCAGGTTCACAACTGAAAATTACTCTGAAAAATAATGCAAAACCTAATTTGCTATTACTATAGATTGCTGGTCATGCTGTAGCAATAGCATTCGGCCTCCAGGTGCTGAAGACATAAGATGCACGATGAGTCAGTGTGTGAGAACTAAAACATTTATGAGGTTCTTTCACCGCCTATATAATGCGATGAAGAGGGTTCATATCTCACAAGTGATCAGCCTGAGATCACATTATATGGTAGCATGGAAAAGAAATATCCCTTGCATTTTTTTTCTTCGCATTTTATTACATTACAACCTCAAGTTTCAATGTACTTTGCAAGGATTTTATTTGATAGATCAACAAGAAGTAGTGCATACCGTTTAGGAGGGAGAAAAAAAATGTCAGCTGGCTGGTATTTGTAAAGCAGCCAATCCAGAAGCACCATTCTTTTTCCTTGGTGCTGATTGGCTAACATCCACAAGAGCAGACATAGGAAGGATTGTAGATGTTAGCTTCTGCTGTGGTGCTAAGATGGTATCCAGAGCATGTACAAATGCATGTTACATTATATTTGGTGTTTGAACAGTAAAGACATCAATATCAGTAAAGATATCAGTATGTCTCAGGCCTTTGCAGGTTTGAACTGTTTGTGGGCAGCTGTGGCCCTTGGCCCCCAGGAATACTGATGGGACACTGAATCTCTCTGCCATTTTGGCACACTTTGAAACTGAAACTTTTATCCTTTCTTCATTGAAAAATTATCAAAGCTCTGTCTAAGAGGATAATGAAAATCTTTTAACTGCATTTTGGAGTCTTGCTAACATTCCTAATTGGATTATTGACTTAAGTCGCTTTAAAACATGAAGAAGTTTTGGTCTAAGACAATCCATTTGTATGAAGGGGAATAAAAGTTAATCTTGGTCAGATTTGATCAAAAGAATCTTCAGGCATGTGACTTCATGGCTTGCAGTGAACTTTTGACCTTTGAACAGGTGGTAAAGAGACTCCAATCACCTCCATGGCTCCCCTCACTATATCCTCCAGACTGTGCTCAGGTTGTGATCTGCAAAAATGAATAATCATCTCCTTTGTTTGGCCCACGCCGAGTACCGGGTTGTTGACAGTTGACCAGGCCGCTGGCTGTTTGACATGCGGATTTTATGATCATGTTTGCTCATGTTCGGCTTCATAGTTGTGTGTTTGTAAAGTGAACACCAACGGACTGAGCACACGACCTTGAAGGATCCCAGTGCCAAGCATGATGGAATTAAGAGTTGTTTTTTTCAAATGCGGACTCAGTGTCAGAAAGTACAGAGTCCAGAAGGAAGTGGCAGTGTCTCCTCTGAAACGAGTTCACAAGTTCAGAGGAGTAAATAATGACTGACGAGCTGCAGCGTCTCATTTGATTTTCCATTTAATCCGAAGCCGATAACAAAAACAGAAGTCGTTGGTGGGATGTTTGCACGCTGCAGGGGGAGTTCCGTGTTCAGTGACCTCATGGTCTTGGACAATTGTTCCTCAAACTATTCATCCTCCTTTCTGGCTGAAAATTCGGGTTATGGAAGTTGAGTACTTAGGGCTGTTTTCCACATGAACATGCCCACAACACTCTGACCAATCACACAATAGTTTGCCATGGAGAGGAGGGTGGAAAGTTTGCTAGAGGAAATATGACAAGAAGTGGTGGATGGTATGAGCCTGGGAAAAAAATGATGCAATTTTCATTACGCAACTGTGACAATGAGAACTGATTATGTTACATTGGCCCGACTATACAGAGCCCCTAAATGATGTTAAGTCAAGGACATGTTCTTGACTGGATAAGTAGTGGAAATCATTGTAATGTCTTGATAATGATTACTTCACCAACTTGTGTATGTGTGTGTGGCCTTGTATTTAATACAGTGTAAGAATGATCTTTCCAACAAATACTACATTGTAAGGACCAATTGCTCCTTATGAGGTCTGAAGTCTAGACCCCTTTAGAAGAAGTGCAGCTTTTTGGGTTATGAGGTAGGTTTGAGATTAAGGTATAAATTGAGTTTAGGTTATGTTTAGGGTTAGGCGTGTACTAGTAGTTGTTATGTTTAGGTTAAGGGTCAGAGCTAGGCTGTAAAATTTAATGAAAATTGAATGAAAGTCAAAGCAGAGTCCTTGTGAAGATAGAAAATCATACTACGTGTGTGTGTGTGTGTGTTAGACTGATTAATGCAGATTCTTTGAACAAACGTTCTGTCTTGTATCATTGTCTTGCCGAGGACAAACCAAATTTTCGATGATGTAATGAAGTTTTTGGCATCAACAAGACGCCGAAGCAAATATGGATTAAAGTCTACATTTGGTGGCCCAACTTAGAGCTGGAACATTACATCATCCTCGGCGGGCTATTATTCATTTCTTGCAGTGTAACTGAAGTAGCCACAGATGATGTCATCTAAAATACAGGACTTCCAATCCTTCCAAAGTTGTTTTGTTGCCCCCCCGTACACAAACGGATTGAGAGGGACCATCAACATAACTCTAATATATGGACTGAATATGGTGAACGGAGAGTGTATTTGGCCTCTGCTGAAGAGATTGGCTGTTTGATATTCACTGAAGGCTACCGCCCAGTGCCTTATATCTCGGCTCCCACCGCCCCTGTCTGAGGCTAAATTATGGAGTACAACACTTTGAAGCAGCTTGTAAGAGTCACTTCAGAGAAAGAAAGAGTTGAAACCTCTTGCAACCTACAAGCTTGTTTGTCCTTACAAGACAACATGACCAACAAGAAGTTGGTGCGCAACGTGTCTGTTCAACTTTTAGTTGACGTATCAGTGGACAATATGGCAAATAATCTTTCCTGCTAAATCCCAGATAATTGTGACTGTTCAAGGTGAAAATGTACGGAAAAAGGTTAAGAAGATGGAAACATGCTGGGTTGGGGTGGGAGGTAAACAAACGTGTGTCCTGCCAGGACGTCCTCCTGTCAAGGTTTGTCTGGCTGTGGATTGGGGGCGGGAGGGGATGAGCAAAGGAGGGGGCCAACGGGTGTGCATGGCAGTGCGGAGTCGGCCGCGGAGGGCGGGGGGTGGGATGGGGTACAGGAGGATGACGTGATCCTCTTTTCTCCCAGCCAATAAAACAGAGTGGCCAGTGAGATCCGGATTCGTACGTGCCGTCAAACTCAATAAGCTAGTGCTTTAATGTTTTCTTTTAATCAACCAAATTGCATTACACAGAGAGCCCCCTCTGCAAGACTCTATCACACAGAGGAAGGGAAGAGAATATAGTCTGCAGGGATGGTGCTTGGGGAAGCAGAGACGACCAAAGGGTAGGGGCAGGGGGCTATTCCCAGTAAGTAGAGCAATGTTGTATAGAACCCCAATATATACAGCTATATATAAGAATTTCAACTCCACAGAGCCTCCCCATCATTGGCTCGTCTCTGGTTCTCCGACAGTGAGTGGATCCAGGGTCCAGTGTGAGTTCAGGGTCAGACTGGGGACAGACAAGTTGCACAGACAGAATACGTCATTCTGGTAATGGCTGCCAGCATTGGCTGCTTTAAAGGCAGGGCACTCTCCGTTCTGGACGATGTTGTCTCTGTTCATGAGCTCGACAGTCCACCCCCTTATCCTATCCCTCTCAAGCACCTTTCTAATCATTCTTCTCCCCCAGCCTCACTAAAACTCACCTAACTCCCTTCCTCCCTACCCACTATGACTGAAACTTATAAGAACTTACACCGGGAGTGGCCTTTGTCATGAAAACTCCTGTTTCTTCTCTACTTCTGGAGGGAAGAAACAGCGCTGCTAAGGCAGAAAAAGAGGGATTATAAATCTGGTAATCACTTGCTGCCAGATCCACCACCTGCCTTAGCCCACTAGCGTTAGTGGGGCTGGATTTCTGATTGGGGGTTTCACAGATGGATGCTTACTACCACCTAGGAGTGGGCACTGCTGTCACAGACGGAGGGATTCCTGTCTGCTGCTGCTGTCTGCCCTTCATCCACGGATAGATGAAACTTCACAGGGAAAAGTGATCCACTGAGGAAGGGCAGCTCAGCTGCTCCACAGCCACAACTTTCAAGCCAGCTGACATTTAACATAATGATCAGTCAGAGTGGCCTGGTGTTTACACACAGCAAAGGTTTCCCGGACACAATTAGACCACAGCCTTCACATGGGCTAAAAATGGATCACAATGCACAATAGCATAGTGTAGTTCCTCCATCCATCTAATGGTAAACTGTGAGTGGAGTGACTGGAAGAAAAGCCTCAATCGCAGTAGCGATATTACAGCGGTTTCATCCACAGAACTAGAAAAGATGACCACATCTAGAATCTACTCCTGTACAGTGTATAGTCTAGGAAACACACTGCATTTTGGTTTGAGCAACCAAGCCCGGCGTGAGTCATTTATGGTATGCTTTACGGCCGAGGGGTTGCCCAAGTTTTCCAACTGCTGAAACAGCAGAGTGATTACGAGAAGGTGTTTTCTCAAAAGACGCTGAGGGGATTGCTGGGCTTTTTGAAGGGAGAGTTTAATGTTTTTCATTGTCAGTAATAGGAATAAGTCGGTCCACTATCACTTCTGAAAGAAAGGAGTAAACGTTCTGATTTTTGGAAAAGTTGTCATTCATTCAAACATTATCAAAGCTGATACAATAGTAGAGTTGGAAATACAGTATACTGCCATATGTGGGTTTGCCATATTGATACATTTGTCCTCATCTCTGTGGTATTACTATATTTCTGATCATAACTTTGGCTTTTCAAAGGAATTACATCTTCCTTTGGATGATTGAAACTCAAATGTCTGGCCATCAATAAGTGGCAGTTCAGGTCACTTACATGATCGCAGCAGATTAATCCCAATTTGACAACCTGGAACCAAAACTTTGAAGACTTTGCTGGATGCAATGTCTCGCTCTGACTGTCCGCGACCCGCTCTCCTGATTTTCGATCGATGGCCCTGTGGCTTGGCTCTTTTTGCTGTTCTACATCAAAAAGAGCTGGATCATGCAAAACAACAACACTGACATGCCACACGGTTCATGTTGAACTCACGTCTGAGGTCCCCCGATGTGTCGATGACTTCAGCTGCAAAGTCACTTTGACTCAGTAAAATCGGGAATCAGGTAACGGGATCAGGCTTCATTAGGTGACTTCAGCCGAGCTGGCAGACGGCCAGGTGAGCTGGACGGGCAAATGGACATTGATTTTTCAATAAGGCCTCTGAAGCTGTCAGCCAACCAGGCTATGGTGATATCTTGTCTCACGGGGATGGCCCTTTCTTGAAGATGCCCAGACTGGCACCTGACCACAGGCCACCACAGAGGCTTCGTGTACCCCTTTAGCCCTGCCCCATGCCTCCATGCTGAAGTCAGTGAAGCTTAAGTGAACTGAAGTGCAACTAAAACTTGAAAACTTAATTTGGCTGAGAGAATTGATGTACGTAACATAAAACGCTTGAAGGTGGTTCACCTGGTAAATGAAAGTCCACCTGCTGCCTTGAAAATACAATTTAGGTCAACAAGAAAATTCTTTTGGTTTTAACGCAGAAATGACAGTTCATTAAGTGGATTTAACAACAAGAGATGAGTTGCTTAAATTGTTTAAACATTGTTTTTTTTAAGTTCATTAATCTTGAACTGACTTTTTAACGTAATGTTGCAATTTAAGCCAAATAATTATTTCTCAATATGCAAGAAAAATGCTGCCCTCACCGAGTTAACGAGCACACATTTCTCTCTTGTTTTTATTCACAATATCAAGTTAAAAATACCTACTCATCTTACTTTAGAATAATGTAACTTCTTGTTCCAAATTCCACAAATAAGATTTCTGATCTGATAATAGACATTACTCTGATACAGGACACGAACCTCAAGTTTTTTCAAACTGTCAGTTGCATTAAAACGAACATTTGTATTAATAACACACAAAAAAAAACATCCTAAGGTCAGGAAGACTGGACAGAGAGGACCTTAGTTCAGCAGCGGATTGACACCTGAATGTAGTTCCAGACTTTGACTGAGCCATTCTAACAAATGGATAGTTTTTTTTTTAATTTTAGCCATTTCAAATTTGTAGCTCTGGCTTTATGTTTAGATTTAGTTTTGTGCTAAAAGGTCATTTTTTGTGTGTCAAGTCTTCTGCAGACAGTGGTGGGATTTCTTCTACAGTTGTAGTGTATTGAGCTCCATCTGTCTTCCTCTAAAATCTGATCAGTTTTCAAGTCAGTGCCAGAAAAAAAAAATAAAAAAAAGCTGTGGACAACTCGTGTTAATTCTGCTTCATACAAAGCATTTCGGACGCACGATAACATCTGCGATCACGATGCCGAGTGTTGCCTCGTGCAAATTTTTTAAAATGAACAGTTTGTACCTCTCTTCCTTCCACTTTCTTCTAAACAGTCTTGGTCTTCATGATACTGTTTGTTCCCTAAATGTTTATACTGAAATCAAATATCACGTGGGTGAACTCTGTTTACGAATTCGGCTGATCGGAAAACAGCAAGCTACACTCAAGAGTAGTTCAAATGAAACAAACTCAAGGTCGGGGGTCGCAACGTGACCAAATTTGACAATCTGCAAAGGGTGTGAATACTTTGGTACGGCAGTATATCTGTTTCTCATCGTGGTCAGCGGGGCGTTCTGAAGGAAAGTCAGGATTAATGTTTCTTTTGCACCAAAAAGGCAAACGTTGAGATTGTGAAATGCAAAAATCTTAAGGTGAACAGGAGAAAATCTGGTAACGTTTTATTTGGTGGGGTGTGTAAAAGACTGACTTGACCCTGTCATAAACATGACACAACATCTGTTATGAACATGAAAGTGTCTTCATGAATGCTTGTTGTCATTAAATGTCATTTGGGAAATAAGGCAAAGTTGTACTAAAAGTTGCATTAAAAGTCTCAACTTTGCTCTAAAGGTATCATTATTTAAAAATTCTCACTCAAACGCAGAGACATGAGACGGTTTCAGAATGTAAAGAGAAGTGACTTCCAGATAAGAGTCTGCAATTTGGCCAGCTGAGCAGCTATGTTATACCAAAAAACACAAATACCATAAACCCTGAGCAGTTGATTCATAAATCCATGCACTTTGAATTAAACACAAGAAAAAGCATTAAAAGCTATTTATTCAATCTCCTGTAGAGTTCATGACAACCTTCTGGCAAAAAAATAAATAAAAATCCAAAAAAACAATCTCACTCTAATTATGATCTATTTATGGAGAACGCTGGGCTCATTTTACTTCCAATTATTAGTGTGAAGCATATTAAAGGAGCGCTAATGAAACATGCTGCAGTGAAGAAAGAGGAATCCGAAGCAGCGGATTGTAAATCTTTCCCTCCGACGGGCACGCCGAGGTGAACGGCGCTTCATTTGGGAAATGAGCACCGCCATAACAACGGTCCGAAGCTCATAAAACCCTCCAAGTTTGAACCGCATATCTGGGCCGTAAAAGAATCACCTGCAGACTTTTTGGAACTACTTTCAGCCGCACATATCAATCAAGTCTCAGTTTAGCGCTCACGCTGGCAGGATAAAATGTATTCTTTTCTTTTTATTACTGGAATTTAATTCGCCAAGATAAAGTAATAATCTTGTGCTCTTCCCACGCGTCCCCACCAGAAATCGCACAAGAACGATTCCCCCCACCAGATAAAATGTTTTGGGACCCGACAACATTCATTGTTCAATTTGTGCACTGCAAGGTCAAACGTTGTAGGATTGCAGTAGAATTTTAAGATGGAGATAGAGGGCGATCACTCTCACTCTCCTGGTAGGTACTGGAGCCATCAAAGTTCCACTCAAGGAGATCTTCAATACTCTTTGAGCTCAAAATCAAGAGCTTCTTGTTTTGCACCGGAGCCCCTTAACTCAAATGTACATGGCCTGGACTTTAGCTCCATGTTGCAACTATATCTTGTGTAGCTGTTTACATCCGTCGCTGCCATGATTTTGAATGACTTATCGCGTGAACAGACATATTAACGCATCAGTTTCACTTCTCATTTAATGGAAAGCCCATAATTGCAAAATTGTGTTTTGTTTTTTTTCCCCGACAAGAGCAGAATGTAGACATAGATTTGCGCACATTTGTAGCTGAGACTCTGCTACTGACACCAACTAACTACAGAGTCATTTAGACTTTCAGAGAGAGCCCAGTCAAAGGGGCCTGAACAGCACTGCTCTCATTTTCCAGCTGTTAGACATGCAGACCTCTTCCCCATCTGTCAGCATCAGTTAGCCACGACTTCCCCGGGCATCGCAACCACGACCCTCACTGCAGCGACAAACACTCATACCCGCACACTTGTATAATAGCTCTCATTTCCCTGCCATTACCCCGGCGTGGCCAGCGGCCAACGAAGAACATCTGACACACAAGTCGAACGAGGAAGCGCAGCTAATTCGATCGCCGCGATTCCTGTTACCGTTCTCAAGGGTTTTTTCTTCTTCTTCTTCTTCGTTCTTACTTATTGCAGCAATTACAACATTTCTCGCATTCCCTCCTCCGTTCTTTTCACCCTTTTGGCAAGCGGCGCGACCATGTTGGTCAGGTCTCCTCGGTGTTCCCGCGCCAAAGCTGACAAAACAAATTGGAGGCGGCAACCGTGATCTGACGGAGCAAAAGGAACGGCGAGAGGGGGGAGCGGCTGAGAATCCACACAGGGCGTGCCATTGTTTCCCAACCACCGATGGATTTTGGCAGCTGCCAGGCCTTTTCTTTCCGAAAACCCGGAGTGCCTTCCTGCTCTGGCAGAGGTCGAACAGAAGAGGTAGTTTGCAGTGAAAATAAGAAGCATTTGTGTGGCTCGAGGGCCAGTTGTGCGTCGCGCCGACCTGGAGCGGAAGCCGCGCTGAAAGGAGGGAGGGAGCGCTGACGTGCTCTCGGTACGGTTTCTCTGAAAATGATGACTCACCCACGCTTACTGGAAACGTTTTTCGATAAAGTGGACACGGAACTTTATTCGGAGATAATAGGCCGGTCGCTCGCAGTTTAATTCTGTTTCGTTTCAAAACGTGGACGAACGTTTGGGATTTTGGGGCTCGGAGTCCAGACCAGCACTTCTTTTCACTGGCTCTCCAATAACCCAGACAGGATGCAGAAAATGATACCAAATGACAGCACATTTTCCACTGCGCGTCCGCTCCATTTTTATATATATATATATATATTTTTTGTGTGCATGTCTTGCACTTAAGCGGTCTACGGGTTGGGTTTCTTAATCTGAAATACACTCTGAGTTTTTTCAGTTCTTCACATCATTTCCCATTGATCCCTGAAATTACATTAAAATCAGATTAATGAGCCTAATTAGTAAGTTGCTGGATGAATATGGACTCGCCGAAAATCCATAACCAACAGCTATCCGTTTTGCAAAATGTGTCAGTGTTTCTACGGAGTTGCAAATTGAAGTTCCAGACATGTTCTTAAGGAAACCGATCATTTTGAGTGGCCAGTTAGTATAAGACATAAATTTATAGATAGCTAATAACAGCTGTATGGAAGAGGATTAGAGCCAATGAAAAAAATCAGACTTATTCTTCTTTCACAATTCTGATTTTAAACGCAGGATACTGACTTTATTCTCCGAATCTTGATTTTTTCTCTCTCTCTCAGAAGTCTGACTTAAATCTCAAAGTTTAGATTTTTTTTTTGCCTCTGTATTTTGACTTTAGACTTCTGCCTTAAAGTCAGCACAAGTTTAATGTCTCAGAATTCTGACTTTTTATCTCAGAAGTTGGCGATTGGAAATTCTGGGGAAAAGTCAAACCTTTGATACTGTGGTCAGAATTTAGGGATAAAGTCTGAATTTAGATGAAAAATTGAGAAATTACAGCTATCAGCTGCTGGAGAGCATGACTCAAACAGGTTAGACAGTCTACAGGGCCATGTTGCAACGATCTCCAATCGACCCCAAGTGACTGAGCGACAACCATGAAAGTAAACCTGAGTTGTTTGAGAAAAGGGAACAAGCACATTCTGAACAAAAGGAACATCCAAATTTTAAACCGATAAGGACACTGTGCACCGAGCTACGAAGTCCTCCGTTTGCAAACTGATAGAAAACAAACAACTGGGAGACGAAAACCAGAAGCATGGAAAAAGATGAAGAATACGTCAGTCACATGAAATCACCATTCTCATGCTGAAGAGTCCATGTTGTTATTGTGTTTCTGTGACACACGAGTAAATGAAGACAACTCCTAAAGCTCTGCACAGCTATTCGAAACAGGACGGTAGGCTAACGATGATTTGCGGAAGTTTAGGGGTTTTGGATGAGGAGCAACAATTTAGCAAAAGCGGGGTTGTTTTAGCCAACACTCATTCATTCTACTCAGTATCCGCTTTGTGTTTCAGTGCCTCCTGAAGACGCGTCTTTCTAAGACGGTCCTCTTCGAATCTGCAGTCTCTAATCTAGTCTCGGCTCCTTCAGACTAGCCACTAGCAATTAGCAACACCTCGTGGCACTTCACATCTGCTGAGAAATTCTGTTTTCTTTTTCAACATTAGCAGAATACTGACAAAGATTTGCCTGCATTTGTACTGTCTCGAGTAGTTCAGTTTAGCAACAGCGAGTTTTCAATTAAAGAACTGCACTTTTATGCACACACGCATTCAATTCAAATTGACGGAGGCACGATAAAGGAGACGTTCTTCAGCTTTGTGGGTAATGGTGTAATAGGTAAACAGTCTTCTTTATCTCTAAAGGGAAAGGATAGGACAGCCAGGAGACAGATGAATAGGGCAACAGAGACAGCCAATGTTGGACCTGCTTTAATATTGTTAGCTGCATGTCCACTTTCATTCGTTCCCGGGACAGGAGAGAGCACAGTGTGTGCATGTGTGTGAGAGAAAGGAGCAAGCAAAAGAGGACACGGGACAAGGACAGATATGTCTCACAGAACAGGACAATGTCAGCTCTATCCAGAAGAAACCTAGTCGCATTTATGACTGGAAAATGCTTTCAAAATTCCAACAAACCCAACACAGCATTATAAAATTCTGATTTATTTATATATATGGTTTTTTCTTAGATATAGAAATTATTTTTTTTATATATTTATTCCTTAAAATTTTTTTTATATAAAAGTACTTTTAAATATAAACCATACCTATCCATACCTCCAGGTGTGTATTGTAGGTTTAAACATTTCGATCAGCTCTCCTGTGTTTGGATTTCACATTTTGTTCCACTCAGAAAGTGGCCACACTCCAATGCAAAGTGTCAAAACCTTTTCACTAGGCCATCCGAGGATACGGGGGACACACCTGCACTAGCTGCTGAAAACGGGCCATGCAAATCACCACGCACACACAAGTACACACAGAGTGACACTTTGTTGCGAGTAATTGGGGACGGATGAAATTGAGTGCGATGGCTTTGGAGGGACAGCGGGTTGCTCTAATGAAACAGAGCACTCATCTGCTGCAGCAACACAGAGTCAATATGAAAAACATCTGTTTCAACATCTCCAGCTTCCTGAAGCTACGTGTCTGGGAGGACTGCGGCAGCTCGACCTTGACGGCGGTCCATTTTTATTCGACTTCAGCACCTTTTTTTTTTTGTTTTAATGCCATTGCCTCTGCTGCCTCTGAATTATGGCTGTGGAGATTTTACTCTTGTTCTGCTTTTTTTTTGTGTGTGTGTGTGTGTGTGTGTGTGTGTGTGTGTGTGTGTGTGTAACCATGAAAATCTGATTAGTGGAAATTCCCACTGTACTTTGACTGGACCAGGATTAGGGTCTACCCGAGTTCCGCTGGTTTGTCAGATGAATTAGGACTTGAGCGGCAGTAAGAACGTTAAGAATGAACAGCCTGCACAATAAAAATGAAAATTTGACAAATGATTTGGTAGCATTAATTACCTACCACAAGAGTTCCAGCTGGTGGAAATTGTGGGAAAAACTTTAGACGCGGTATCTTAAGAGTACAAGATGTCACCGTTAATGTTATGTATGTGACGCATTAAGTGTTTTATACATTCTGGAAAACTCTCAAAAGTGCAAACACCCTTTTTGTGATGGAGAAACGACAATAAATCACCTACAATGTGACATTTACTCCATAAAAATCAACCTAAAAATGCTTTAAACCAACCGAAAATATAACCCCAGAGCATGATGCATCCACCACCATGCTCCCCTGTGGCTTTGGTGTTCTTTTGGTAACATTATCTACTATGTTTTGTGGCAAACAATCTTTTGACCCAAAATGTTAAAATTTGGGTTTAGGAGATCCTTTACTACATTCTACTAGACTTTGGGAGATATTAGCCATGCTTGGCAGTTTTGTCTGGAAGAAGAAAATTCTGCTTGTCAGCCCTACTTCTTCGCTAAAACATGAAAAATACAGGAACATGTTGTCTCGTGAAGAACGCAAGTAGTACTTTTCGTCCTTTTATCTGTTTTTGAGAAGCGTACGATTTTTGTAATATGCCCGTTAGCTTGCATTTGTCTCCAGTGAGTGCTTCCACGGTACGTGGTGTACTTATAGACCTCAAAATTGTTTAAGCCCCTCTCCTGACTGATGCCTTTGTACAATGAGTCGTTTTATCTTTTGTGACTATTTCTGCAATCTTATTCTAGGCAGTGTTGGGTAAACGTCCGCTAATCTACTGATGTTGTAACAGCAGAGCTAAATTTTCACTTAGCACTTTAGCTAACTTTGAAAACATTTAGCGCACTTAGCCTCCCTTACATGCATTTTTTGTTTTGTTTGTGATTTCTTATTACTTTCACTCTTTTTCCCCCCCCCACTTGAATTATACAAGAACACAGTTGTGTGTTCCAGCAGGACATGCAACCAGGAACTTATCAAGAGTGGTTTTGGAATGGGTAAAAAATGGCTTAAAGTAAGCTTCAGGAATGACTGTTTCAAAGCCCTGAAGTGGCCGATGCCAAGAAGTCGGGTCCCAGTGGGGAACAAAAGAAAAGAAAAGAAAAAAAAAACTGCCCAGCTTAAAGTGAGTCCAAAAACAGAAACTAGAGCAGTGGTCAAAAACTCAGCCTCAGCCAGAATTGTAGTGGACGCTTGCTGATGGTGTGTGGTTGATGTGCAAATTTCTACGGAGCCTTTAATCGAAAACAGTATTGGTGTTTAGATCTATATAGATAGATGATCTCATTTGTATAATTCTGACCATGTGTTGATTAGAGAGACTCTGCAATAAATTCAAACTTGCGCATCAAATTATTAGTTTGAAAAATATTTACAGTCGTATGTTGTATAACACTTCTACCCTGGAAAAACGACGATTTAAAGAAAAAACTGCCAGTTGAAAATTTAAGACATTCACGAACAACTTCTCCATCTGATCTATGTAAACATACAAGGACTTACTGTTAAAATCATAAGTTTACATTAACTAATGTCCCAAATGGATCAAACAAAGGTTTAGTTCTGCGTATATCTGTTGTGTTAATGTTGGGTTATCAAAAGACGCCACATCAGGGACAACCTGGCGCTAACCGGCTTCAGGCTACACCATTCTTCCATGGTACGTCCTCATATTTATGGATGTTATCACTGGCTAGTTACCGTACCGAGAGGTCAACAAAGCGCCGGGTTACGACAATAGTTTTGTCACTTCCTCGACGGTTTTGCAAGAAAACTATTAGGTTACCACCACTCTGCTTTTAAAAACAGTAAATTCCTCCACGTTTGTTATTTCACAATGAATTGCCGATCAGTCAAGTAGCGGATGAAACTCAAGGACCCGCAGCTGTGACTCCAATCTATTATTCCACATTCTTGTTGGTTTCGACGTGCTATCTTTGACGTGTTCACATGCTTCTTCTGTGCTTTGAGGCCCGAGTGAACAGTCTGGACCTGACATGAGGCAGGAGGAGTCCCCAGTAAGCCAAATATTATTTTGCAGAAATTCAATATGTGGAGACAAGTATAATATCCAATAACTCAGTCGCTGCGCACCACCCTATGTGCAACAGTCATAAGCACGGACAGTCTGGATGATATAACAAAACACACCTCAGGCCAGCGTCTCCAACTGGGGTCCAATAAGCCACTCTACGACTCTCTGACTGCATTTTTGTTTTGTTTTTAATTAATTCTCCTCAATATTTTTGAATACAAACACGTGAAGGTGTAGCAATTTAGACATCCTGAGCTTTAGCAGAATATTAAGACTGGCACTGTTCAGGTCAGTGTGGGTTGCAGCCTGGCGCCCACATTTTTTCTTTGATTGTTATTGCAGAACTTGAAAAAAAGATTAAGATACAGCATGGCTTCTGAACCATTAGTGAGGCAGACCTCGGACCCGTGCGCCTCTGGCTTTCCAGACGAAGGTTTTCACACGGCCTGCACGAAGATGTTCACGCTGCTCTTTGGCTGCGTCGCTGGCCTCTGCCAGCCATAATTACAACTTCAGTTTATTTAAAAGTGGTCTTACGGGGAATAATGCGGGGGCCCCTGCCGTTACTGAAGATCAAGCACTAGCCTCTGCGAAGCCATAAAACTCTCATCCACGACCAGCCGTAAAAGAAGCAAAGGGGAAAAAAAGATGCCCTTTGACAGCATCACATTTAGTGCCATAATAACCACGGCCTTCTCTTTTTTGGTTCTTGTTGCTTTTATTACATGTAAGCATGATTGATTCATTGCCTCGGAGAGAGTGAACACAGTGTTTGTAATAGAACGCCATAGTTTCCATGGATTAACCTCGCCATGCCATGCCATGCCAGATGTGTGCCTCGGTTGGGAATCTCTGAGGGTAAGATGTCCTGTGAGGTTTTCAGCAGCACTACCATGTGACTTTTAGGGTGTTTTTGCACCTGACAGTCTGATAGATTTGGTTGCATTTTCAGCGGCTGCGGTTCTCTTTCACTCCTGCGCTGAGGCAAACGATCCAAACTAATTGGAAAACCTGTTCGCCCCTCCTCAACAGTGGCGGCGCTGCGCCAAGAACTACTGCAGGAAACGACACAAAAACCTCAGAAGAAGATATGAGCACAACTTCCTTTTTCACAAAATGTAAACCAAAATGAAGTCGCATCGGATTTTAGTTTAGTTGCAGGATTCGGTAAACGATCAGGAGACATTTCTTCCTCTGGTGTTAGGCGCGCACGTTTGTTTCGGTTGAAGGCCCTGAATTGTGTTTTGCTCCCTGCTTTCGGAGCGGTCTCCGGTCCACTACCGTCTACATACGCGTTTGGACCACACCAGTTTTTAATCTATTTCAAAACTATTGGGGAATTTGCATCCATTTCCAGTTGCATCCCACCCACTGCCCAATAACAACTTGGCTAGGATTCACCATTCAATTCTGTTGATAGGTGCTGAGGTGAATGAATACATTGGAAAGGCAAGTATTTGCTTACACGTCCAAATCATTGAGTTCAGGTGTCCCAGTCACCTCTATGGTGCAAAATCCAGCACTGCTTCTATAGAGAGTTCAGTAAAGTCCTGCACGGTGTCACTATAGAACGCCATCTGTGCCATAAGTCCGATAACTGGACCATTCAGTGCGCAGACGTCGCCAACTTTCTGCAGAGCCAACAGCTACAGACCTCCAAACTGCACGTGGCTCTCCGGTTAGCTCAAGAACATCAAGTGCGACGCAAAGTGTTAGATGAAGATGTGTGAACCATTGTACTCAAGAGAAGAGGAGATTTGTTCTCTAGTGATTAGTCATACCACTCTGGCAGTCCAATGGACAAGTCCAGGGTTGACACTTTCCGTAAGAACAGCACTTACCTAAGTGACAAGGCCTCCTAGTGCCAGTGAAAAGAACACTTTGTGCTTCACCATACCATAACAGTTTGGACAATTTCAGATTTTCTCCAAAATCCAAGTTGGACTTTAGAGATGGCCCCTTCCTGTTCCTAGTGACTGTGAACCAGTGACCTTTCTGTTCCTCCCTCAGTGCCTGACCTAACAAATGTGGAAACAATGTGGAAAAATGGTCAAGAGTTTTTTTTTGTTTTTTTTGTTTTTTTAGTTAAGTGAGCAGACTAATAAAAGTTGGGGGAAACTTTCAAAGACGCGTTGAAGCTGCAAAGGGCGAGCCAACGTTACATTAAACTCTGGATTAGGAATGAGATATCACTCAATTCCTACGTGTCTGATAACAGTTGAGCTAATACTTTTGGCCATGCGGTGTGTTATGTGTTGAACACAATACCCAGCGAGTCCCTCCAAAATAAAAGAAAAAAAGGACTATGTCAAAACAAAGCTGTGAAAAGCAAGCATGTCGCAATAAGTTGGGAAACTAACAAACATTGTCTTATGTTCTCCAAGAGTGTCTGCAATTTATTTCTAACCTCAAAGCAAAAAAAATAAAACTCTCAGAACCACTCGGGAGCTGAATTTGCATTTGGATCTCATGCCATGTACTAAATTGCACAGAAGTAAAATTTCAGGAAACAGTTATTTGTGGGGGGGAAAAAAAATTTACACACAGTTGGTTTTTCAAAGAGCCATTCGCAGGATCCTTTACACGGGTTTCTTACTCATGGTCATTTCAGACAGTCTGTGTCTCTTTTAGTGAAAATTTGAATATTTTTTCACCGATATTCCTTGTTCCTGTCTTTATTTGCTGATATGGTCAACATGGACAACTTTTCATCCACCTTTACATGTTGCTTAGATAAAATTCAGAGTCATTCTCTCTGTGTTTCTGTTGTTTTCCTTTCAGGACAGTACGGCTGATTTGACATCGAGCTATGGCCAAACATCAAACCACAATTCGACGTTATATGTGACGCCTTGTAAAGGTAGGTTCGTGAGGCAAAGCAATGCAATCGACTGGTCCCAGTACAACACAACTTGATTTACTGGTGCTTTTACTGGATGACTCAACAAATTTGGCCCTTTAATATTGAAATAACAAGTCACCTCCAGATCCCTAATGGAAGGACCCTACATTCAACAGGCTTTAATAATCCTACATTTTCAGAGTAGACACATTACAATAGCAGTGTGCTATTAGACAAACAAGCAACATCTGTGTTCTAACAGCTAACTGCTTTAGAAATTAGAGCTGGAGACATAGATTGTCAAAAAATCCTCATCAAGGCAGCCGAAAGAACACAGTGCAGCATGCGAGGGCGGTAACTTCACGTGTTGCCTTGATTACATGAGTATCAGCTAATTAAGAGGTTTCACTACAAGAGAAAAAAAAATGCCATTTTCACCCCTTCAGTTTATCAGCCTGTGTTTCAGTTCCTATGGCAAACTGCTATAAAATAACAGTTTGCTTTGTTTGCTCCGTTTCCCCATGACACAGACACACAGCGCTGCACCATTATGTGCTTTCCAGCCACATAGAACCATTTTATAGCCCAAATCAAGAAACTATATCATGACTCAAACTAGGTGACTTAGAAGAAGTTTGATTTGTATTTGAAGGCCTTCAAATTGGGTCTCTGTCCCCTTGAGAAAGTCCTGCTCTTTCCAACACTTTCCTTCGGGAAGTTATCACAACATCGCTCCGCTTTTGATCCGCTTTTACCACCATTTCACTGGGAAGGAGCTCCGCTAACGCGCGGTTCAGCCAGGTGTTTGCTAATTGCTGCTAGCTAGTCTGAAGGGAGGAGATGGTCAGTAATGCGGAAGTTTAGAAGCTTGAAAACTGCAGCTGTGACGTGAAACTTTGTCCTTGAAGGCGGAGCTAAGTCCACCCAGGCGTTTTTCACAGCTGAGTGGTTGCCATGGGAGATTAAAGGGTTCCTCAAACATGCATGAAAGAATCAAAGCGACATTCCAGGTATGCTTTTGATGAGGGAATGACATTTTAACATAATATAAAGCTGAACAAAGACGAGCAGAGGGAGAATGGGGAATGCCAAGTCTGTGTGCACACAGCTGTGTGGCGCCTCTGTAAAAGGAAGAGTTGAAAGGACAACAACATAACTCCAGTAAAACTCTACAAGCTTTTCAAAACTACTGAACTAAAAGAAACTCACTTTGTGTTATGTTGCTCATCTGGTCTACGGTCAAATATGAATAAATCCCGGCCTGGGTCGTTTTACAGAACCGAGTTGGCTTTATCCAGCGTACTGGGTTGGATCTTCAACCTCAAAAATTGGATTAAGCTCATTCTAGCCTCCTCCCCACAGAGTTACCTAGTTCACAGCAGCGTGTTATATGGTTTTGTACTGCGGTCAACAATGCAGAGTCGTAAACATTAGGTAATATTCGAGCTATACATATTGCAGAGTCATAGAGCATCTTCGGACATTTGGTTTGAGACAGTAAAACATTTTTTGAAAATGTGCATACTTACACTTTGAGCTTACGAAGGTAAGCATAGTGACAAATCGTAATCAGTCACAGTGCAAGAGTGTGATTAATTTGATACAATCTTTTAATTGACAGCACTACTTAAAATTAACACAATATCTTGGATCCATTTTGTAAGGACAATCGTTCCAGGGCTTAATGTTTCCAGCAGTCGATGGGCGAAAGGCAGGATACACTCAGAACGGGTCAACTCTCAGTTATGGAGAAACACAAACACTCAAATGATAAATAACCACACACACAAGTTTAAACTAGAGTGAAGAGTTAATCTCGCAAGCAAGTTATAGAACAGTGAGAAAGGACAAAAAAAAAACTGCATGGATGGAAAGAGGCAACAGAGTCCAACAACAGTTAAGTTTTTGTCAGACAAACGACTGAATATGTCAACAACATTTCCTCCTTAATACTTAACAATGTTTGGAATATTTCCGTTTTATTGTGACTCCATGATTAAATGCTGACTCTTAACCTAAATGGTAACCCGCGTTCAACTTCTATCCGAACGACACGAAGCTAGCTGTGAGCGTTAAAAAATGGTAAATGGACTGAACTTATACAGCACTTTTCCAGTCATTTTGGCCACTCAAAGTGCTTCACACTAGTCACATTCACCCATTCGCACTCACAAACATTCATGCACCGATACGCAGATCGGAAGGCAATTTGGGGTTAAGTGCCTTGCCCAGAAGTACATCAACATGTGGCAGAAGGAAGCTGGAATCGAACCTTCAACCTTCCGATCACAAGACGACTACTCTACCATAGAGCCACAGTTAAGAAACAACCCATCTGTTTTCAAGACATAGTCGCCAAAGCTGCTAACGCTTGTCATTTATGGTTTGTGGTAGAAAAACTATCACATTTGAGTCTGGAGCCCAGGCGATTTGGTTCTAGTCAGGAAGCACTAAAGCATACGTTTAACTGCAGCCCCGTCCCATTAGAATGAAATGCGGTTGTTTTCATTTGAAGTAAATGTTGGCGGTAATTCCCCGCATGAATCCCTAACATATGAAATATTTCTTAGGAGGACAACAGTCTCTAGAGACATTCTGACATTTTGAATAACCGCATTGAAATGCACTACATATTTATATGAACCGTGTTTTGGTTTATATATATATATATATATATATATATATATATATATATATATATATATATATATATATATATATATAGTTATATAGTTAACAGGACTTGTTTTGTACATCTCGGATCTACAGAAGAGCCAGATTTGCTGAGATGTATAACTCTGTGCGGTTTCAAACATCTTTAATCAAAAGTAACAGAACAAAAATAACAGTCAACCACAAAAAAATAAAATAATAATAATCAAAAGCTCAGAAAGTCACACAGGATTCTGGGCTGGCAGAGCAAATGTGTTATTTCGAGTCTCTGACTTGACAGAACATTTCATTGAAAGTCCCGTTTCACTCAAACTGTAAACATCATCTCTCACCGAAATAGAATATTCTGAGAACTTTCAGGGTTGCGTCTTTTCCGTTGGGCGTTTGAAGAGATACGTAGAGCCTCGCCAGGATGCGTGTCAGTACCCACATTTACCCCGCTGAACGCAAGCACATCAAAGTTTTAATTGTAGAAAAAAATAAAAAATACAATCACCACAGAACCTACTAGCACATTTAACTTCATGTGATCCTTTGTTCACACGAAAACCTCCTAAAAAGGTTGAGACGTGAGCCCAGGGACCTTAAAATAATAACACCCCGTGGAGGAAGTCCAGATTTTCTGCACCGTTGTAGACTTAAAAAACGACTTGGTTTGCTCCTTCCATCAGAGCGAAGGGTTGGGCTGTACGTCTGTCTTCAGAGTCTTGACTGCATGCCAGTGGGAGCCGGCCACAGGAGAAAAACAGGTCAATACAGACTGTTAATGCCATGACTGAATAGCTTTGAGGTCTGACGATATGGGCAGCGGAACAAAATCACATTTTAGTGTGGTTCATAAACGTCTTTTAGACGTTAGAAGGAATCCTCTATAAATCCTGAAGTGTTAAAAGCAGACTTTAAAGTCGAAGCCAAAGAAAAAGCCTCAACGTACAGAGCTGCAGTCCTCCAAAGCCTGGTTTAACTGTCTGGGTGCGAATAGACAATACGGGACGCTCGCGTAGATCGGCGAGCGAGCGATAAGCGGTTTGTGAAGAGGCAAAGTGCCACGAAAACATTCAGATGAGCACAAGAACAAGTTTAGAATAAAATCTGTGTCGGACTGCTGCTCATGTGTTTTCAAATGTTTTTGACCAACTGAAAGGGATTTTCTTACCTTTGAGTGTTTGTGGTGTCTGTGTCAGAAGGCCTTGAAATAGAAACATATTGGTGTGGGTGTCTACTTGCTCTCTTCAGACGTTCTTTTTACACTTTGCCTTCTACAATCACTTGCAGCGCCAGTAAAGATTTTTGATTAAATTTTTATTTCGGCAGGAAAATCCCATTGGGATTAAAAATCTCTTTTATAAGGGAATCCTGTGCAGCGGCAAAGTGGTAAAAAATAAAATAAAGGAGCATTATGGAGAATTGGTGGTCAAACACATCAACTGCACAAGGAAGCTCTTTTCTTCCAGACGTTTTTTTCTTTACTGGTGATGATCAACTTGAATGGCACTTCCCCATCTCAGTCACATTACAGTCCCTTAATGCCAAAAAATAAAGTTCTTGAGTAACACATTTAATCTAATGGGGGCATGGGAAGAACCGCCGAGTGTGGCATTTATGAATGAATTTTTTTCTATTTGGTTGTGAATTATAGCTTATTTTTATCCTTTCTGTACATATATTCCATCTGCATCAGCTGATGTCTTATAATTCGCAAATACGGACTTCTGTTTATGCCCAACTATTATTTTTTTTATTTTAGTCATGCATGTATTTTAATTAAAAAAATAATAATAATTTTTACATGATATTGCCTTTAGAGGGTCTCGTATTTTGGTGCTTTCCATGCCTCACTCTGTGTTTTTCTTTTGCAGCACCTGCCATTTTATTTGTACTTTTGGCTCATTTGCATTAGACTTGTGCCCGTTATTTGTTTTAGAAACGCAAACTGCACAATCATTTCACGGATTTTTGTTCAATTTAATCGGAATAAGGTTGTGAAGCATCTGTGACGTGAAACGAGAGACAGGACGTCCTCCAGAAGGAGTGATTGAATCAGGCAGTGGAGAAGTAAATAAACCGTCTGGTAAAATAAATTTACAAAGAGCTGCAGATCTGAAAATATGGACCACGAATAACAATTTACAAATATATATATATATAATGTATTTTCTTTAAAAAAAGCAAGTTGATACCGATGCCAGTGTGAAAATTAAGATTGCATTGATTTTCTGCGGGGTGACTCATTCAATGAGCCTGATATGATAGTTAGGCCCACAGCCCAAAACAACATCTGTATATTACATTTGTAAATGGTGCATTATTGGAATTAACGTGATTTAGGCAAGTGCCTGCCCTTGACTGAGCACCAATTTTCCTAATATCTTGTATTATACAAATGGACCAAACGTCGTTTGAAGTTGAGCAAAAAGCCAGCTCACAGTACTACTGAGATCAAATGGGGAAAAAAAAAAAAAAAAAAAAGTACACCCGCAAGGACGTCCTTTCGCTCGTAGTTCTTATTTGTACCAGAACCTAAATTGATAAGCAAAGCATCAAATATACATATTAACAACCAAAAAAAAAAAAAAAAACATCCTCTGGCTTACATTAAAGTATTAAAATCAAAAGTTTAGCTCTCCTCTGCATGAAATGATCCTCCAGACCGAAGCCTATGCATGAGCTCAGTCTTGTTTATCCCCCCCCCACCACTCCATAAACTTCTGTCCTTTTCGCCCTAAACCATTTATCTGTCTCATGTTGTGAGGGAAAGGCATGTTCATTTTGAAGTAACAGATAACACCTGCTGGTCCGGCTTGACATAAAAGTAACAGACTTTTACACGCACATGTGAAATTTAGCCCCGGAAAGCCGATCCTCTGAAAATGCGCGGCGGACTCCAGAAACGGAAGCCCTGCAGTGACCAATATATAAGCTAGCATGAGTCACCCCTGCCAGGACCGCACATACAGTGTTTGATGATGCTCTCCGGTGTTCTGTACGAGCCGCTTCGGTCGGGCCCCTGCGCAGCTACACGCTTCTCTGATCATCCTCAGATGTTCCTCCTGCTCCTTTGGGGGACAGCAGGAGCCCAGAGTCGAGGGCCGGAGGTGAGAAAGGAAATCAGGGAAATCAATCATCGCCCGGAGGCTCAGACGGTTTCATTTTAGGCGCCGCTTTTAGACGCACTTCCTCTGATTTGTCAAGAATACCTTCGCTTTTCTCGCTCAGCGACAGAAATTGTTTATGAGGAGTTTTGCATCGGGGGTTTTAAACGGACGGCTGTGATGACAAGTGACGAGCCGAAAGGATGACCTGATGACAGAACCTGAAGTTATTATCTTTGGATCTGAAGAGGAATGATCTAGAGCAGGGGTGTCAAACTGCAGTCCTCAAGGGCCGCTGTCCTGCAACTTTTAGATGTGCCTCCGCTGCACCACACCTGAATAGAATTAGGTCATTAGCAAGGCTGTGGAGAACTGATCTACAGAAGGAGGAGGTAATTAAGCCATTTCATTCCAGTGTTTTGTACCTGTGGCACATCTAAAAACTGCAGGACACCGGCCCTTGAGGACTGAAACGTTGACACCCCTGATCTAGAGCCAATGAACAGCTTCAGGGAAAAGCAGAGATCAGGCCAGAAAGCAGGGTGCAGTGATGGACTCTGACCTGAACCTTCACCGCCACACAAAAGGCAGTTACAAAGTCGGCCTTCTGTCACCTGAAGGACATTTTCAGGATTAACGCTGCTGCTGGCGTTCTGACTAAAACTAGGATGATAGAGCACATCACCCCAATTCTAAAGTCCTTCCACTGGTTCCAGGTAGCTCAGAGAATTGACATTAAAATACTATTAGTTCATAAATCATTAAACAGCTCAGCATTAAAGATCTGCTGCTGTTGTATCAACCTTCCAGACCTCTCAGGTCTTCCGGTTCTGCTTTCAGAAAACTGTACAACAGCTGAAACACTGAGTTTCTTTAAATCAAGACTTAACCCCGCCCCCTGTTTAGAGTTGCTTTTGAACCATAATAAATGAAACGTTGACCAGCATATCTGATGTGTACGATGTTGGTGACGGCACGCATCAAAACGTAATGTTTGTTCAATCGTTGACTGAACGGCGTTTTCTTTATAACTTTGTATTGTTGAGTTTTGATTATGCAAAGCACCTGGAACTGCCTCGCAGCTGAAATGTGCCATGCAAATAAACGTGACTGAATGAACCTATAAAGAACTGAATAAATGAAACCATCGTTTAGCTGTTTCGGGAATATCTTTCACTTGTTAAAATAAATTAGTTTTAGTCCGCCGAACAACGTCAGCCCTGTAGTACAGTGGAAGAAAAACACTGAAGACATTTAAAGCAACGTTTGGTGGGTTTCTTCCTCGAAAGCTGGATTATTTTCATCTCAGATAAAATGACACTTTCTCTTATTTAGATCTGTAAAAGTTTTTAACTGCAATGGATTTTATCAGTCTCTATTTGAGCGCAACCTAATTCAATTCAGTTTTATTTGTGCAGCGCCAGTTAACAACCAATGTCGTCACGAGGAACTTCACAAACACAAGTGATTTTAAATCCCACATAGCCGAGCGTGCACGCAGCGAAAAGGAAAGGAAAAACTCTCCTTGAACAGGAAGAGAAGACTGAGCAGACACAAAAAGAAGCAATGATGGAGGAAGACTTTCTGTTTTGATAACACATAAAAACATTATAGGGAGAATGTGAAATTGTTGGCCGCAGTTCCTCAGCCATAACAGAACGCCAGACCAGATACAGTTAACATGCTTTTCCTCCGCTTGTTTGTTTGAAAACCTTGTATCATTTTCCTGCAGCTCCACATTGTGCATTACGTGTTGGCCCAAATTGACGGCAAACCACATTGTAACTTGTGGCTGAAACATGAGAAGTATGTGAAAATAGTTGAAGATTGAATACACAGAACAACAGTTTGAGTTCTTACTCCCCCCCACCCCAAAAAAAAAAAACATTTCATAGCCCTGGTGGTGAGGAGGGCGGCTGGGCTCCGTCAGGTGCCAGAAGCTCCCAAACGTGGATCACACGGAGAGCCGTGGAGCTGCTGGAAGAAAACAAATTAATAGCTGCCTTTTTATGTTGGCCTCAGGTTTGCGAGACTTTCATTAGAGTTGGGGGGGAACACGCAACCTCAGGTAAAAACTCAGCTGGATGCACAGGGGCGAGGCAGGGGTTTGACGCGAGAAGCAGCAGGCTGCTAGAAAAACAAGCAGAGATTCATAAGTGAAGAACAGCAACATTGTCAACAAGACTTGCTGACAATTTGGCTTTCACAAAGCAGAAGATTAAAAACCCCCGTTCCCGGGAGGCTGAATATTGCAAGTTGTGACTGAGAATCCAAACGCGAGTGAAACATACGAACGCCGTACCAAGAAGCGGCAGAGAGTTTCGGCTCGTCAGAAAGCAGCCCGGTGTGATGTTGCTGCTGCTGTTCATGCTGGGAAAACCTTTACGAGGTTTCGTCCAACATGAAATAAGTATTGGCGCACGCACTTCATGCTGGGTTGAGTCGTTTTCTTCTCCTAGACACACCAAATAAAGGCGCTTTCAGCTTTCCCCGTCCTTATGCCGTACATGTTCCACACATGCTTTAGGATTCAACTGAGGGTGCGTTCACACCGGCCCTTTTTAGTCCGCTTTAATTGAACCTTCGTCTAAACGCCCGGTTCGTTTGGGGAGGTGTGAATGCGCAAACGCTGGTGTTTCTGAAACCCTAGGTATCGGTTCAGTTGATGTGAACTCTTAAATGCGTATGTGGGTGCAAGAGGACAGGAGACCGCTCCATGTACAGGAAGTGGAATATAGCAGGGAGCATTCTGGGTAAGTACAACCTAGACACAAGTGACCTGAGGGAGGACTAGCTTGTGGTCTTTCACCAAAGACAAAAGAGAAATCCCAGAACCGCTCAAATTTGACGCCACTCCATTGTTGATTACAAGAAGAAAGTTGCGCTGTTGCTCCCTTGGTGCAGCGCCACCACAGGCAAGGAGGTGAACAGGCTTTTCAAGGGGTTTGGCTCGTTTGACACAGTGGAGTTTGATAGTGAACCACACCAGCCGAAAATGCAACAGATTTTGCAATTTTGGTCCACAATCCAGCCGTGTTGTCAGGTGTGTAAACTACTGTAAATAAGGATCGTAAAATTAGAAGAATAGAGAAAAGCAAGAAGCTACGGGTTATACTGCCATCATCACTAAGCAGCCGTACCTTGAGCTACTGGTCACAGTCCTGGGGATGTAATCTTCACTTGGCTGGTGATGGAACTGGATTCCCTCCCGGGGATTTCCCTCGTCTCCTAACTGGGCTTTTCTTCTCCTCTATCTGTTGACAAATGCTCAGCTAATCTCGTGATCCCGCTCTTCCTCAACGTTAGGGAGCATCATGTAGAAGAATTTGAGCGGTTGTCCACAAAGTACTCTATACCCCAAACTAATTTTCTTTAGACAACTGCAGCTCAAACATTTCCATCCATTCAATCTCTCCAACTTTCCAGATGCTCCAGCCACACGAGTACGACCGCTCTCAGGTAATAATGTCAACAGTCCTGTACACGAAATGTCAGTCTGACCTTTAAACCAGGAGGGTGGAGGGAGGGAGAGGTGTTGATTTACAGCATTAATATTTGATTGGCAGGAATACAAAAAGCAACTCGTTGTACTCTGACGCACTAGGCGTTACGGGGTAGTTTGTGTTTTTTCAGAGGAACTGCAATAATACTAAAACACAAAGGATTGGCAGGCATCAAAGCACATTATAGCAGACTAAGAAATACAATGTTTTTAGTAGTTTGCTAAGAATATTTGATAAAGGTAGCAAACATAATAGAATCTGTAGAATAGTGAGGGTTTGGGTTTTCCTGCTATTTATAGTCATTTAAATTAATTGGCCACTTTAGACTGCATACAGAAACAGAAGATGGATTGCAAATTGACAAAACGGTGGAGTGATATTTACATCATCAATATATATATATATGTACATTGTAAGGAAAAATAACGCTTTAATTTTTGATTGCATGTGTAGCAGCATGAGAAAGTACACCGCCGCCATGATCAATACAGCCACGTGGCGAGGGAGCACTTCGGAAATCCTTTGTCAATCATCGCGCTCTGCTCCTGCATCTAAAAATGTAACTTGAAGCGGTTCTATTATTCAAGGAGGAAGTCATTTATCAGCTCTGGCAGAAATGACACTGAACCCCTGACACGAGATCGTCGGAGTAGAGGAATGGGCTTATCTGAGCTCTCAGATAAGTTCACTTTCAAAGCCGTGTGGGCTTCTTTCTGCAAGACTTTATTTATTTATTTTTTTCCACATGTTGGCAAAATGGCTAATACTATTCTCCTTATAGTAAGGTGGTTTACAGATGTAATTCTGATATAATTTCTGTTGAAAATTTACAATCAAAAACAAGATTTGGGGTAGAAATCCTGCATTTCAGTGGTGGTTTGTGATATCAGTTGACTTAAACTGGTAGTATAAAGGGGACGCAAAAGCACCAAATGATTAAAAAAAAAGAAAGAAAGAAAGAAGAAAAAACGAATTCAAGTTTTCTATTACTTTTAGGAACGTGAAGTGCCTTAGGCTTTCCCTGCTTGCAACTGGGAATAGGAAAGCTAGGTTATTTTTTGTGTTTGTTTTGTTTTTTGCATGACTTCACTGGGAGCACCTCTGTGAGCGAGTGAAACCAGAGGAATGTTTCTTGATGTTACTTAGTGAGAAAAATAAGAAGGAATTCTAATTTAGAAAGCCCTTTTCTGTGTTGCTGTTTTTTGTTTCAATCTGAACACACTTTATAAACATGTTACATCTTTGTAACATTGTTGCAAATATCTAATCCCACGAGCACGATTAACTGTTTATTGGTGCCCTAAATTTGACCTAATTGAAACATGGTTAACTGTCCGTTCTGATATTTAAACTAAACGTTCATCTGACCATGTTGGGATGATAGTTCAATGCCTCCCTGAGTTCCACCAAGAGTTCAGATTAGCTAAATTAATCAAAAACTGCCTTTTTTTTTTTTTTGAGCTATTGAGGTCATTCTGCATGTTAAAGTGAGAGCATCTTCAGTCCAGGACAGAGTGTCTGTGTTGAGTAGCTTGTGGTCAGGGTATCATATTTGATAACTGTATACCCTCTTAAACTAATGTTTACCCTACATTACGTACAATGCAGATTTTAAACGCAATGGCACAATTTTGTGTTTTTCACGTAACACAATCGTTGCATTTTTAGTGTGTCAACTTCTGAGAAATCCACTGATGGACGTCCTGCTTCTGAGCAAACCATGTCTAACTTCTTCGCTGAAGGTAGAACTTTTGACAAATTTCTACACTTACCTACACAGTTTATCAGCAAAAAAACAACAACAAAAAAACAAGAAAAAGTTGATTTGAGGAATAGTTACACACTAAGTTGTACCACCGAGCAGAAAGCTGACATTGTTTCTCCCTGCGTCAGTGGGTGGCGCAGAAAAGTGGGTGCTACCATTTGGGTTCTACTGCAATCAATAGTAGCCGCACAGGCACACCCACTCCAAGGAAACAAACGCACCCAGTATAACACTTGCATGCTATTGGCTGAGAGATTGCCTGGCGACGGTACTTTTCTGTTGTAAGCGCGAGCAAAAAATTATTCGTAAGCGAGCAGAGAGGTGGCAGAGACAAGTATTGAGCATGAGGAGAAAGGTTTGAGAAAGCACTGTGAATATTTGAAAAGAGAGCAGAAGCTTTGAGTCCAAGCATTCCAAGTTTTGAGAAGAAAGACATGAAGTCACAAGTTTTGAGAACTTTTAGTTCATGAAAATCCGTTTTCAGACCCAAAATGCATGCTCTCGAATTATGGCAGAAAAAATTACCCCATAAAATTATTGCTCCGGGGATGCAAATAACTCAAAGATAGAAACTCTCCAAACTGTAACGTGTGTAACATCTCTGACTGCTGAGCGCTCACTGCTGGAAATATATAAAGTTTGAGTCTGAATACAACAATAGTAGTTTTCCACTGTGATAAAGCCAAATTAGAACAAAGTAACGACGTGCTTTAAAATTGAAATCAAGCAGAAGACACGGTTTTACAAGGCTGGTGCTCAGCCCAGGCTGTGGTTTACGCCGTTTACAATTCTGATTAACAAATACACATTCACAGCAACATAGTCCTGGATAAAATATCCACATCCTAAAGCGTCACTATAAATCACAACTCTTTTCCCCTTTTTTATTTAATTTTTTTTTTATATCAAATAACATCCTTGATTATATTTGTCTGGGAGATGGATCCTGAAATCCCGGGTCTCCTGCGGTCTTCAGATGTGATGAATTCCTAATTTCCAAATATTTTCTGAATCCTTCATAATGTAGTCCAGCCAGCAGGTCACACTGACTCCCAAGCTCCGCGCTCGCATTCTGCCGACCGCAGCTTCCTACCGCAGGACCCCCGCTGCTTTAGCGAGACCCTTAGGCCAGACCAGTAGTCTGTCCAACACTCAGAGCTCTGCTTAGTAACTCAGGGCGTTTTTTTTTTTTTTTTTTGCAAGTCAAGCCAAGGACTCTCCAGGAGTCAAATTGGATATTCTACAGACCCGGGGCACATTCTTATGCCCTAAATTGCGCAGCTTGAACTTAACAGATAAGCACAACACATTTTGTTTACTCGCCGTCTGCCTCGCATAACACAAAGGTATTCACGCCCTCGATGTTTTTCCACATTCTGTCAGTTCCCAACCAGAAACTTTAATGTGGTTAATTTAATGGATAAACACAAGGAAGTAGTAATGGGGAAGTGGAAGGAAAAGTAGTGGGGAGAATAAATAAACTCTGTGTTTTCCTTCTGTCTCTGCTAGCTAGTTGCCAGGCTGAACCTAAAGGAAATGACATGTTAGGAAATGCAAATGAGAGCTCTGCTTTGAGGAAATGACACACTAGGGAGCGCCCTGGTTGGGGCGTAGCTTAGACAGAGGTTTTGCATGTTAGCTCTTAAAGGTGGCATGTCAGAATGGGCCAGCTGTATTTTGGTATCAATAAATTCAATTCATGAATTCAACTTACTGACTCTTCTTTAGCCTAATACACCCAGAACTCAGCATGGAGAACGGATAATTCTCCTACAGTAGACAGGTCTTGCTTAGGTCTTGTGTCTGTTTTTTATAGGCCACCATTTAATACAAGCATCTGCGATGGGATAACTTTAACTATGGGGCGTTTAAACCTTTCCTTCAGCTTAAATATATATTTTTGGCAATTGCATCCTGAGGCTTAAAGTTTATTTGTGATATTTTCTGACGCGATTGTGACATGAATAAAAATGACAGTAAGTATTTATTCCTTCTTTCTTAGGCAACTGTATGGCTCTGACTGCCACACTGCTGTTGGAAAACATTTCCTTGTAACATTACTTGAAATTTATCATAACACTAAAGCAAAATTCTCAAGGTGGAGGGTGGAGGATCCTCCAGAGGCTTGTGGTGCATCAACCTACTATTGGGCCCCTAACCAGAGCTCACAAGCAGAACCGATGGCAGTGGGTCCAGCCGTACATGAAGATTAATTTTCAAACAGACTTATTCACTGGTGACTGCTGTGCAACCCTGGATGGTCCAGATGGATGCAGTAGTGGATTGGTGGTGGACGGCCACCACGTCCCAACACGACTGTGACGTCAGCAAGGAGGTGGTGGAGTCATGCTTTGGGCTGAAATCATGGGGAGAGAATCATTGGTCGGCCCCTTCAGAGTCCAAGAAGGTGTGAAAATGACCTCAGCAAAGTAAATGGACTTTCTGACTGATCACTTCCTTTCATGGATCAAAAAGAAGAGCCGAACCTTCAGTAGCAAAATCATCTTCATGCATGACAATGCTTCATCTCGTGCTAAGTGGTATTCTGACATCCTGCAAAGAAATTCAAGCAGAAACTTTCCACAAACTCACAAGTTCAATGGATCAAGAATTGAGCTGTGATATCAAAGAAGTTTCTATGTTAACATGTAACTCGGTCTGTTAAGATGTTTTTGATTGAAATAGCTTTTGATTTTAGTTCATGTGACCACTTAATGCTGCACATTCAAAGAATGACCTTTTGCAGTTCTTCATAATACAGAAAATGTTTAGAAAATCTGCTGTGGATAATAATTTGGAACAGAGCATTTTGAGCTTTTTAGTTTTGAAAAAAATCCTGTTCTCTTGGGGAACTTTGTTCAGTAAAACTTGATTTATACTGTAATAGTTCCTGACTTCAAAATTATTCTGACCATCATTTGCAGTGACCATTTAGGAAAATATCACTTGCATAATAACTTGGAACATGGTGTATTTAAATGTTAGAAAAAGATCATGTTTGTGTTTGTTTTTGTAAAAATCGACATTTTTGAGCCATCCACCATGTTATAATAATATTCCCCCATCAAAAACACACCTGGAGTGTTGCACTGATTCTTTCCTGGATGTTTGAGGAATCCTTTAATCTCCCACGGCAACCATCCAGCTGCGAAAAACACCTGCTGGGACCTAGCTCCGCCTTCAAGCCGCAGCTCCTCCTTCGAGTCTGCAGTCTCCGAGCTTCTGTCTGGCAGCAGCCCTCCCCTGCTCAGCTCCTTCAGAGCGAACACCTGGTGGAACTGAACTGCACATCAGCTGAGCTCACCATTCAAGCTCCTTCTCAGGAACACGCTGTTAAAGACATTGCGAAAGGGCTAATACCTCTATTAGCCCTTTGTGACGACTTCCCGAAGGCGGAGTTTCAGCAAGGGCCAGAAGGCATTAAATCAGGGAGTCAAATTAAGTCATGTTTGACAGGTACAGCATTTTTATGACAACTGAAGGTAGCATAATCACTTGATTATGCTACAAAATGGCACTATGTACCTGCAAAACATACTGCTGCTGCTTTAAGTGGGGAACAATTTTACAGACACGCATAAATAACGGACATTCTTGATCTGTGATTATTTTGTAATAAAGAACTGAATGTTTACCAATTTATTTTACATAAGTGTAGATATAAGTCCATCAATCCATCCATTTTCTTACACCCTTTGTCCCTAGTGGGGTCGGGAGGGTTGCTGGTGTCAATCTCCAGCTGCGTCCCGGGCGAGAGGCAGGGTTCACCCTGGACAGGTCGCCAGTCTGTCGCAGGGCAACACAAAGACATACAAGACAAACAACCATTCACTCACACCTAGGGAGAATTTAGAGAAACCAATTAACCTGACAGTCATGTTTTTGGACTGTGGGAGGAAGCCGGAGAACCTGGAGAGAACCCACCATGCACAGGGAGAACATGCAAACTCCATGCAGAAAGACCCCGGGCCGGGAATCGAACCCATGACCTTCTTGCTGCAAGGCAACAGTGCTACCAACTGCGCCACTGTGCAGCCCGTAGATATAAGTCTTGCTACAAATACAGGAAATGTATAGATAATCACATCTGATGGCTGCATCAGAGGTTCTCAGAAAATATCTCTGGTCAGCTGAAAGAAAAAAGGCGAGGGACTCCGCTGCCAAGAACCTGGATGTGGGTGATTTGGTTCGGGTCCAGAACAAATCACCGCCCCTCCGTTTTTCCTCCGAAAGGTCTGTTTGCGTTTCCGTCTGACTCTTAATAGACGAGGACCATTTCGATCCAGCCCTAACGAAGTCGTTTTCTTTTTACCTCTGTAGATTTTTATGTGCGGCCGCAGTGGAGAGTGACGGCAGCACTGACGTCAGTCATTGAAAAAGAGGACGGGTAATGAGATAAAATGTATCACCGGTGGGAGGGTTGTTTTTTTTTTCTTTCTTTTTATTCAAATAAAACACGCCGACCTTTTATCTGTCAGGGTGAATCATGGTCGCGTCTGCGGCTTAATGACGGAAGTATTTAAGCCGGACTCATCAATCTCTACCGACTAAGTCTTGCCCTGAGGTACCAGCCTGTCTCCTCTCAACCTGTGGCACGTATGATTTAAGTCAGAAGGGGAACATGATGAAGTGTCCTCTAAATTATCCGCCTCTTACTAATTGATTTCAACCTTCTTCCCCTGTGTCTTACAGATTTAGACTCTGATTCGGTTCCCTAATGTTGAGAAATTACAGCGTCTTTTTTTGCCCCTCTCTCTCTCTCTCTCTCGGTGAAATGATAGCCTTGCAGAAGATAGACTTGCAGACTCCTAGGAGGACTTGATAACACTCCAGCATTATATCGAAAGCAAAAATATTAACCATAAGAATGTTGACACACATGCGCAAACAACTAAAGAAAAAGCAATGCTTTTTTTAAGTCTGAGAACTCGTGAAGGTGGAAGAAAAAAACAAAAAACAAACCAAAAAGCCAATGTTTGGACTGCCCAGAAATCAGACCAGTAGTCTTGATCTTGGACTCGATCCGTTCCAGCAACAAAAGAGAGAAATTTGCCTCGACATTAAAATTCCGGGAGGAGAGAAAATTATTGCAATGGATTTCCAGAATTACCGACAGGCAGTAAACGCCAAGAAAATCTAACCCTTCTGATCAGGACACGTCGTTCAGCAGGCCCCTTTGGATCACGTATCCAGATCGCTACGCGTGTTGCGCTGCTGCATAATGGAGTGAACAACAGAGGCAATTGAGATGATTGAACTGGGCTAAACTGACTCAGCCGCTCCTGGACAAGATATTTTTAATTTTTTTTTTTTTTTATTGGATTATGCAAAATATGATAGCTCATAAGAAGAATTTGATCTCCTCTCTCGGCCAGTGGGGTTGTTGACGTCCATCTGGATGTGCTGATACATGGGCTCCCGTATCCAGAGTGGTGTCCTTTAGGTAATCCAACCCAAGCACTCCGATGATATTGTTTGGAAAGACATTACTGTTTTGATACGCTTTTTTGTCTTCTTCTGTTTTTCAGTGGTGGAACTCTGGGAGGAATATCTATATCACAACAAGGTGAGACCGATGTTTCACCAGAAAGCTGCAGTATTTAACTTAAAAATATTTTCTGTGGGTTTTTTTTAAAGTCATGACGGTACGCTACGAGACAGATCATCTGTGAAAACATCCAGCTCCTCCCAGTGCCGCTATTGAAGTCCAAAGAAATGCACGGTACAAAACAGCCAATCAGAGCCAGGAGGCGGGTCTTAGCGCTGTCAATCAACCTCAGGTAAGTCTGCTAATGGCAGAGAAACAAATTGCCCATTAGTGGCCATGCTGACATACCTTAGCATTCGGACGGGCTCAGGTGTCAGGAAGAAGCTGTGGCGTGATGGAGAGCAGCGCGTACACAAGCATGATTGACGGCGCTAAGACCCGATTGGTTGTTTCTAGTTAGCACTGGGAGAAGGCAGTTTTTCACAGATTATCTGTTTCATACGACAGAATATTAGGGTCAAACTAAGAAAAACAATTTAATTCACAAAAATCATATTATGAGAACAATATTGCAATAATATGAAAATATATGTATCATGTATATTGTTGTATGCGTCTGTAGATAGGTGTGTATGTATGGATAGATGTGTGCACATTCTGTATATATGTACTTTATAGATTTATTCCTGTGCATACAGTTAAGGCAGATTTATATATGTTCAAATGTGTGTGTATGCACATATGTATGCATGTATAGAAAAAGATTAATACGACTTGACATGTCTGAAACGAATCGATAAATGAATGAAAAAATGAGAAGTCAATATTTCAAGAATAAATTTGTAATATTACCACAATAAAATCGAAAAATTATGACCTTATTTTCATAACATTATGACTTTATTCTCATAACATTATGACTTTATTCTCATAACATTATGACTTTATTCTCATAACATTATGACTTTATTCTCATAACATTATGACTTTATTCTAACATTTTTTCCACTATGTCTCGTACAACTTAGTTCTCGTCATGGCTTTATTCTACAATTATTTTGACTTTATTCTGGTAATATGGCCTTATTCTCATGATTGTATGACTTTACTCTTGTAATTTAATTTCTTTAAATTTTCTTAGTGTGGCCCAAATGCTCCATCTCGCACACCATACCGTCCCGACATAGTAACAGTTTCAACAACTGTGTGAAAAAATATTTTTTCCTAAAAGTTAGATGCAGTTTTTTTTGTTTTTTTTCACCGTTTTCTTCTCACAGACCTATAAAGCCAGTTGTTGTGAATATTTGACAAAGGACCCGAGGATAGCACTGTACATCAAAGCCACAAACAACCCCTGGATGAAACCTGCGGCTCTAAACGCCATCCTTAAAAATTACTTTTGATAAGTATCATTAGTGGCTCGGCTATCTGGAGGTTTTTAAGGATCTGAGAGAAATTGCGAATTTGGGTTGACAACGCTCCAGACGTTTAAACATTTTAAAATGTCCATTAAAAATGTTGCCATAGGTATTGGATTTGCTGCCTGGGCCTTTTATACTCTGGCGAGGACCTCAACCATTTATTTGGTAGAGAACCCAGCTCATAAAATTAGCTCATTTATTTCTGTTTTCTCATTAGTCTGTTTGGCTACACCTCACAGCTTTCACTTTGTCCAGAACTTTCCCCCTAATTAACATTTTTTCAACAAAAAAAAAAAAAAAATATATATATATATATATATAATATATATACCTGAACATTCTGCTGAGAACTGGCTCATACATCTACAAGGGTAAAAAAGGAGCATGAATAAAAAGTTTCTGTCCGGTTTACATAGACTACATAATGGGGTCGGTGGGAAAAAAGAAAGAAAAGAGAAAGAGTAGCTGCCAGTAAACTGGAGAATCACTTTGTCACAGCGCTGCGGCTCGTGTTGTACGTAGTCCAAACGTGGTGGGATGAGAATCTTCTGCTGTCTGCTAAACAGAGACTAAGTGGGAGCCATCACTATTACCTTGGATAGTTGCGGTTGTCTGCTTGCCATATCCATGATGGCAAGCAGATCTGCCAAGTTGACTCCGACATGAATGAGCGTGTGAGACATAGGTATTCAATGCTGTGTGTGTGTGTGTGTGTGTGTGTGTGTGTGTGGTCATGGGTGCGCCTGGAATTGTTGGTTCCAGTAACAGGATGGAGTTCATCTCTATTAAGAGCCGCTTGATAGTTTACATAAGGGAGTTCCTTGTGTATTTTTCTTATATATTGGGTGCACAAAATTAAAAGATGCGTGTGAGAAGTTGGATGGTAGAAAGTCGACAATAGAGACATAGTGAGTTAGATTACAGTGTTTCCCAATGTCGCTAAGGATGTACAAACAGTTGTGGTTATGTTATATGGTTCTTTTCCCAGGGTGAAACGAAGTGGGTGTAAAAGTATTTGCAGCGAATTTTGTCAAAGTTACACAATCACAAATTCATGTTTCTTAGCTTAGCATACTTTTTTTTTTTTCTTAAATTCCAGAAATCAGAGTTCGCTCAGGATCATTACCTCACTGGAACACTAAATTGTGCCCAAGTTTTATTTGCCTCTCTGACGGTTTGAGGACCATTTGGTGAATTGGGAGATGCTTGTCTATTATTGTTGTCCATGTTCTGCAAGGTCCGACCACTGCTGGCAGAGAACAAGCCCACAGCATGATCCTAATACCAGCATGTTTGAGCGTTGAGTCTCACCAGTACATCTCTAAACATGCCTCATCATTGTGGCTAATTAGCTCCACCTATTTCCTTTGAACATGGACTCACATTTTGTTTTGTTAGATTGTAAGTACAGCTTCACTATATGAAAATATATAAATATGTATTTAGAGAGACCAATCAACCTGACAGTCATGTTTTTGGACTTTGGGAGGAAGCCGGAGAACCCGGCTATATATAGATATATCTATATCTATATATAGATCTATATCTAGATATGTATATCTATAGATCATCTGCAAAAGTCAAAAGGATATCAATAAGTGTTTCAAGATGCTCCTGATTTGTATTCAAAGATTTTCTATGAACTTTTAGCACAAATTGTAATCAAATGAAAAATTCAAGCTCGTATGTTAAGTCAGTTGATTGGCTTAGCTGTGTTATCGACCAAACTCCACAGAAGTAGAACAGAAACATCGTCTTAAACCACAATAGTTATCAGTATACATGACAAAAGCTTAATAATACTTTTCCAGTCAGCTTCTGCTTTTACCAAACAAACGTCATCAGATTTAACCTTGCGTAGTTTGCAGTGTCTCTCAGTGGGTAGCATTAAATATCCCTGCGATGACTAGATTTGCGCATTCGACGTATGAAGATGCTCTCACGCGAGCATCTTCAGGTGACACAAGACACCTGAGTCCAACCTCAGCCCGGTCAAGAAATTGACCCTCCCAAGCTCCCAATTCTTCTCTTAAGAGCAACGTCCGTCGTCGGACACGAACTCAAGCCGACCCGAAGGCACGCCTGCACATTGTCTGCACATTTAAAATTGCACTTTCGCACCCATACGTTTCCCTGCCCCCATCTTCCTCCCTCAAACACGACTTCTCCTGGCTTCGAGAGGAAATCATTCCCAAGCAACAATGCCCTTGGAGAAAGTGTTTCATTTGCATTCAAGCCGGTGCGATTGTGTGGAGGAAAAATAGGAGGGTAATAAGCTATGGAAAAAAAAAAAAAAGCACTTCACCAAGCCAGGTGACCTTGTGGCTTCATATGCAGTCCTTGCATTTAATTATTACAATTCATTGCCTCTCCACTTAAACTGTACAGCTCTTTGCAATCAGTCCAAGATAAAAATAGAGCACACTCTAATTTTGTGGGGGTGGGGGGATATGTGACAAAACAAATCAATCTCCACAAGAAAGAAAAAATCATGATCAACAAACCAGAATTACTAAAGTGTGATCACACACACATCAAACACAGCTGTAAAATAATTTGAACTTGTTAGGCGAGTTCGGGTGGCCAAAACGTGGCGACTGCAGCAGTTGCGTTCTTGCAGCTTTCAGGTGTTATATGACCGAATTCTCGCTGGTCCAACTTTCTGCTTTCTCCCGTATCCCGTTCCCAGAAAGAGGGGAGTGGATCAGGCCATCTCTGCCCGTTGCCAAAACAGTATCTCATCACCGGGCTTTGCTTATGCGACTGGACAGGCCAGGATTTAGCACTGCGTGCCTCATCCATCTTTAGCGCTCTCCTCATAAAAGAGACAGTGATGAATAAATGTGCTCTTACCTTTTTTATTTACTCCCTCGGCTTGGGGAAGTGAGGCTACCCCTTTGTCGGTGTTCAGGATGGATCATTTTGAACCTTAAAAGTTGCTGTTGCACGTCAGATGTAGCCAGCAACAAGGTTGTTGCTGGCTACCTCTGTTTTTGCGTCCGTTTATCCTGCCTGCCCCTATGTAGCATTGATTAATTCTACCTTAGAAAGCAGAGTATTTTAAAGTACTGTAAAGATAGATTGTAGTGTTATCCTCTGAACAAATCCTAAGCCATAAGAGACGAAGGGGAGCGTTTCTGTTAGTACGAAAACACAGCGTTGTGCTTTCAGTTGCCCAGACTAATGGCTAAGTAATGTAGTAAATATGTTTACAACTGCTTTATTCTGTCCTATTCTAACAACATTTGTTAGTTTTGCCGTCACTTTTGCTCTCACACTAAGAGGTACAACAATAAAGAGATATAAGTAACTCAGTTTCCCTGTTAATGGTGGTAATATTACACCTGATTGTGTTAACCTGCCTGTGAATCCCCTACCTCTGCTTTGAGAACGAGCACTTAGAGATGATAGTTGTGTTTTCAGGAATAATCACCCAATTTACTTTCTCTTGTGTACCTACGTGGAGGATGAAGCAGCGAACGTAACTTACTCGTTTCCCCGAACGTTTTTGTCTACGTCTTAAGAATACAAAGAGAGCTTTCCCGTTAGCTTGGTGTTGGTAGGCATCTTTCACTCAATATACATTTAGTTGCTCTACAAATTTCCCATTGAAGCTTTCTGTAGCCATGTTTCTAGCCAACCGAGTCAATAGGTTGCCTAACTTCTCACTACATCCTCTGCAGGGCAGGTAGGGAACCTGCCATGTTCTCACTTTGGTTCATATAAACCTACAATTATATCAGAATACTGACTACGCAAATGAACATTTTAGGATTGACCCTGGGATTTGTTTTAACTTCTCATTTTTTAAGGTGATGACCTTTGGGGGCGTGTCCTTTACTTGTACGCTGATTGTGCACCAAAACCACAATTAGATGTTCTGCTGCTGAAGACAATGCAAAATCAGGTAATCCACATTTAATCACTGAGATTATCTCGCACGCTTGCATCAGTGGGGAACGTTGTCTCTGTATCTCTCCGCGAGATTAGACAGGCACCTTCGATGACTCATTCTGTTCTTTCCATTAGCTAGTTGGATGCCGTACTTGATCCTCGATTAGTGAGTGCTTCATAGGGCGCGTTTACGTGTCCTCTAATATTTTAGTTTGATGACACGCAACTTCTGAAAGCAGAGGGAATGTGATGCATCTCGAGGAGTCACTGCTGTATGGATGAAGCATATCGTTATATGTTAAGTCATGATTAGAGTCTTTATTGTCACAGATTAGCTCAATATCCTGTGTGATAATATGTGTTCATTGCCATCGCTATTGTTCTGTATGCAGCAATTAAGACACAAGACTTTGATTTATCTGGACAGTACATCTAGAAAACCTGGGAACATTCCTGGGTTTGTTTTTTTTTTTTGTGGTTGATGTTAAAATGAAAGATAATCATTTTAAATGTGACCTGTGCAGTTCAAAAAAGAAGCAAATCAAATAATGTGCAAACCCACATGCTAATAAGCTGTTGTAGCCCTTTTGGTGCAGATTTAGAGGCTCCTAAAACCAACATTAAATGTGGAAACTTCTCACTGGACTTTGAGGGTGCAGTTGGAGGTTCTAAGAAAATGTTGACACCATCTGAACACGAGAAACTGGCCGTTCTCCAACGCAACGCTACGTTGTCTCACGTCATTAGCTAAGCAGCTAAGGTGGACGTGAAACATGGCGTCAAAAACCTTGATTCAACATTGAACCGTCAGTCAATCCTGAGCTTGGGTGATTGTGTGCGTCGTGCCGGGTGAAGGGTGAGAGCAGCGCGTGCACAAACATGATTGACACTGACAGGCACTATTCCTGGCTCTGATTGGTTGTTTCTGACCGGGAGCTGTGTATTATTGCAAATGATGGAAGGATAACTGGGAAGAGGCAGAGGAGCTTCATCCCCCCCCCACACACAGATTTTCTGTCTCATATTCTACTGTCAGGACATGGTGACATTTTTTACATATATATGGGGGGAAAAAAGCCTGGGCCTTTTCCTAGTACACTTTTTCCTTACACTAAACTTTCCATAGATATAGCCCTCAAAACAGTAACCTCTATTAGTAATTAATTTTTTTTGCATGCATGTGTGTTACCGCGTGCAAAACAACCATCAAATAAAGAATCACCCCCCCCACATGTAAATAGTAGCACCACGCATGTACAGACAGAAGCTTCACCCAGCAAGTCAAGCCAAAGTGCGCTGATGTGGAAAAACAAACTATGACGAACTCAAAAGAAAAGAGGAAGCTAATTTCCTACATCATTAACATGGATCCTGTAGGAGCTGAGAATGTTTCCCCTGGGCAAAATTAACATTTGGGGAAAGAGCAATTCACTTAAAGCTCCTGGACAGTAAACAATAAAACCAAATAAGAAGTGGATATTTTATATCTGTTGAATTCAGTTGTGTCCCCCCCCCCCCCACACACACACACACACACACACACACACACACACACACATTTAACTGAGCAAGGCATTTCACTCAGATTTATTTTGAGGTAACTGTATTTTTATGAAAATAACTTGGAAAGTAACTTTTTGTCGTCGGGTTGCCATTTGATGACACGGCTGACAAGTCAAAGCCGTGCTTCAGCGTAAGCCCATCATCCCAGGGCTAATCCTGTTCTAAACTGCCCAGTGCACAGCAGCGAAGAACAAGAAACCCTCCGTCCCCTCCTGGAGCTAATCTTCCTGGGAATCCCGGATTACATGCAATACCAATAGTGAATCCTCTAAACATAATAAGATAAGATACTGGATTAGGCAGCTCTCTCTCTTTGCGGTCTCCTTTAATTTGGCCCGTCGTCTCTGTTAATATATGGGCCAACGTTAGAAAATTGAGAAGACAGTGGAAGTTCTCGGGACGGACGCAAAGATTGATTTTTCCCCGTCTACAGAAGTGTGTGACTTCATCGTCACAGGCACAAATCTGCTAAAAAAAGAAAAAAAAAAAAAAAAAGAGGATTTTATCACACTTCCAAATTCTCCTCCTAACTCCAAAAGTCACAGTTCCCAAACCAAACCACAGATGGCAGTATTGGTTCAGTCTGAAGGAAGTGAACAGCAATTTCTCATGTTGATCAAGAGTCAAACTGACAACTCTTTTCCCTCCTATATAACTTCATCCATATCAATATAAATATAAAATTTACACGGGAGTCAAACAACACAACCCGAAAAAATAAATAATAAAACCTCAACTCTGCATTAAATCAAACAGCTTTCACTCTGCAGCTCTTCTAAAGGCAGTCCGTTCTGGGCAGAACCCCTCTCCTCTGTAAAACTAACTTTGGTCGGTCGAAGTTAAAACATCGCCTGGTTTTCATTGGTTCTGGTAAATTGCTGAGGCAAATCAAATGCAGACGCTCATGAGCCAACTCAGAGACATTTAAAAGAAAAAGAAAAAGAATTTCCTCACTAGTGGCGTTGAGCCGGAGACCTGTGTCGGCTTAAGAGCCGTCAGACGAATATGAACTCGACAGTTCTTTTTCCTCTGCCCGAAAGGAAAATTGTAGACGACTGCCATGGCTTTTTTTTTTTTTTTTTTTTTTTAAAGTTGATTCTGCATGGGTGAACAACTCCAGATTATTATCTGGTTCAGGCTCAATTCGAAAAGCCTGAACCGGATAAGGGAAGCAGGCAGCTTTAAGATGCATCCCTTCCTCCGTCTGTCAGGATTCTTCCCAGATTCATCAATAAACCTTTTCCTCCATTAATCATTGTCAGCATATTTTTGGAGGTCTGCATTGATGAATGACAACGTTTTTTCAGCTTCCTGCAGTTGAGTCAGCTGCCGTCTGAGGCCAAACAAACCTGTAATTAACCTTCTGCAAGAGACAGAAGTTCTGGTCTCGGGGTTCCTCCATATTTTCCATTTCAGAATTCCATTATTTTTCTGATTAAATTTCAGTATTTTTCCTGGATTTTGCTACACTTTGAACATTAGTGCACAAAATACTAACTTTGTTGGGTTTTTGTATTGGTCTGCAGGTAAACAGCTAAGGTTTTTTTGTTTTTTTTTTTGCGTCTGGATTAACTTTATATCAGCTTCAATTCAGAAATTTACAAAAATTGAGATTCAGAGCTGTAGTTTGTTCCACTTTGGAAAAAAAAAAGGTTTATTAGTTTATTTTACAGATTATTGTGAAAACGAGCATACGGGATCATAAATAACATGTATTGTACAGCTAATGTGTTCTGGTCACACTGTTGATGTAGTACTAAGTGATAACAGTTCAAACCTGCTAGAAACTGGGGCGAATCAGGGGGCTGCATGATCCAAGCTGGGTAACTATCTACAGCATGGTTTACTTAAGTTAGAGTTATTGAGAGCATCCTCCCTTTTCTGTTAAAAATCAAATAATTACAGAAAAAATAAATCTAAAGGTGGTAGAAAAAAAAACAAAAAAAATAAACACTTGTCCATGAATGAATGGTCAAATTGCAAGGATGTTTGAGCTGCCATGTTGCTCCGACTTAACAGAAGAAAAAGGAAACGCGAAATCAGGAGACCTATGACATGGTGATCTGCATGGACTCCAGCATCTCCTCCACTGCCTTTATGGAGCATTTGTTCTCCTTATTGCCTCGACCAGCCAGCTGTGAAGGAAGGAGAGAGAGAGAGAAAAAACAATACGTATTAGGCTTAAATAATGTAAAACCAGACCAGGACTGAAATGATTAATCGAGTAAACCGTGATTAATCAATTACTGAATTAATCGTCAACTAATTTAGTAATTGATTAATTGTTAACTGGAGTATATAGACATGGAAAAGGGGCATTTGCTGAAAGAACACACCACTCAGAGCAATAATTAAGTCTACTCATTATGTATGAGGCTTAAAATGCAACCAGTTTAGGGCTCAAATGATTAATTGAACAAACCGTAATTAATCATCAACCAATTTAGTAATCGATTACATGTCAACTGGAGTATAGACTCAAAAAAAAGGACATTTGCTGAAAGAACAATATCCTCATAGTAGTAATTATGCCAAAAATGTATATACTTTGCATTTTAAATAAAGAAAAACCTTGGTAAATCTGTTTTAGTTTTAGTACAGTTTTAGCTTCACCTGCTTCTAATTTTATATAAACAAAGAAAGGGGGATGAAAGAACTATTAAGAACTTTTTGCTGTCCAGTTATTAATCAAAATATAAACAGATTAGTAGACAGTATTTCTTTAGCTACAGATGCATCTTGTGCTGCAAGTGAACAAGCGTACACTACAGAATTGCTGTTATATTGCATTTTAGGCCATTCTTTTTTATTTTTGTATTCAAAAAATAATTTAATTATATTATTTGCACCTTTTAGCATATTTCTAATATTGTGTAAAAAAGGCTGAAGTAGTTAAATGAAAAATCTTCAAAATGCGCCAATTTTAAAAATCCAATTAATCGATTAATCATCAGAATAATTGACAGAATTATAGATCAATTTAACAGTCATTAGTCACAGCCTTAAACCAGACACTTTAATTAGGCTTCATTGATGGCTCATCCATTGAAAACATCCTAATTCCAGTTTCAGACCTAGAAGCTGAAATAATCAGCTCTAGAGTCTTCAGAGTTGGCAAATAGGTCGTGCAAAGTAAGAAATCACCTCTAATTGAAAAGAGTTTTGTTCAAATGTTGTGTAAGTGCCATTTTTGATCAAAGAGTGCTTGGAGACAGGAGTCTAGTATGAGTCCACTTCCATGGCCTCTGGAGCAGGAGCATAACAACATAACACCCCCGACGCTGATGTCTGTGCCATGTCCAGACTGTTTCACAGGAAGTGCCGCGAATCATAACCACAACCGTGTACGAGACAACTCAAGCGTACACACCCAGACACACAATCTTTCTACCTAATTTAGTTCTGCAGCGGGCAAGGCAGCCCCTTCCAAAATACGTCAAGGAAAGATGACTTCCTTCACTGTAGGCGAGGAGCCAGAAATGGAACAAATTCGTCCAATCAAACCTCTTACGCAATCATTCAGGGCAACGTGTTGAGGTACGGTAGGGCCTACAGGCTGCTGCGACGATTAACAAAATCAGTGGCGTCGACAATACGTTCAGTTGAACAGCTTTCCTCCAGAGAGTCCCCTGGTAGCAAGAAGCAACTCTGTCTGGAGTCCAAATTCAAAGCAAATGGCAGATGAGACATCGGAATCAGTGTCAAAACGTAAAAACGGGTTCTAAACGTTTTCAAAGTTTGAAGTGCTCTGAAGTGCAGGCGTGCTTCAAGATTGTACGCCTGAGATTGTAGATCCTCAAGAGCAACAGATGGGCAGCTGAAGAGACCACACCCAGGGCATCCATACCCATCGAACTTAAAAATGCTTTTATAATCCAAAAGGGAAGTTAAATGTTGCTGTAACAACATATCAGACGACTTTCTTCAAGAGTTGTTTGTAGATGCTGACTTCTGTGAGCAGGGAGGATCTCCTCTAGCAGTCAGTATTACAGCAAGTCAGAAGAAGTCTCTGACTGAAGAAACTCTGCAGTTGTAAAAACAACCTTATGAAAAGGATGCTGAGGGTTGTCCATAATTTTCCTGGTTTTAAGAAGGGACGCACAATATCTCGGCAATTACATCGTATCGGACGATTTTAGTCATTTTTTTTAACATATCGCTCTCAACCTGATAAGTAAAACAGGGCCGATATTGAAAACAATGTTTGTGTCCATGTAAATTACATTAGGTAAAACACTCGTGTGTGTGTGTGTATACTGTGTTTATCTAGTAATTACATAATCAGCATGGATTTATTTGATGATTAGAGGTGTACGATATATTAATAGCATTAATAGTAAATAAGGACTAAGACATGCAAAAAATTTTTATTTAAATCGGTCCCATAAGTAAAACTGGGCTGAAAATAATACAATGTTTATTTCCAACTGAAGCAGAAAAGCAATGTCGGAGGTATGGTAATTTTCTCACGCGTCAAAAGAGTAGGTTTATGCAATATCAGAACGTTTTGGACATTGGCTGTAAAGCAAATGTTAATATCGAATAATGATATCAGCAGAGATGTTCACGCTGGTGCATCGCAAAATATTACAACTTCAATCATACTGCTCCTGTAGATGTAAGTCCTTTAATGGGACGGCAGAGAAAGTTCTGGAGTGATGGGAGTTTTCTCAAGCTCTAAAGGTCTCCTTCATTTGTTGCTGCATAACGTAAGTGAGCCGTCTTCACTTTTCCCTCACTTACAAGGTTAGTTTTCATATGGTGAGAATCTCACACTGGCCCGTGTCTAATCAATGCGAGATGATAAAAAGTCGTCCACTCAACGTATGCCCCTCAACTCCAAGACATGCAGTCAACCAAACTACAAGCAATTTTTACATGTTGTCTTTTTGAAGCAGTGTAGAAAAACCCTGCTTACTCTTTTTTTCATTTTATTTATTTTTTTCAATAAAAATCACTGCTTTAATTGATTTGACACGTTCACTCATTCCGCCTTTGGCATTGCTCAAGAGTCCACAAACAGGAAGTAACTGTAACCTAAACCTAGCCCATACTGCTATTTCCATGCTAGAACTTTTTCCTTCCCTTTTTGCCAAACTTAGACAGGGCATTTGGCGAAGGTATAAAATTGGCTACATAATTTCCAACAGTGACTCATTCTTCTGGATTTATTGTGTGCGTGTATATATATATATTTATATACGTGTGTGTGTGTGTGTGTGTTGAGATGGTGTAGCTGCAATGATCAGTGCATTTAATTGCTTTGCTGCCTAATGCACCATTAGCCCAGGCCTCGTAGTCAATTAACTCCTCAGCCTGAGGTGAGACCACCACATTAACTTCTGCCCTCCTCTCCAACAGAAGGAGCAGACCAGGCAGCTTCTCATCTATTTAGAGCATCTGATAATAGAGTCACGAGGCAGTGGGAGCCTGTGGTTCGTGACAGTGGAGCTAATCAGAGAATTTGTTTGGAGAGTCGGGGCACGAGGCCAACCCATGTAGTGCAGCCGAGAAGCCCCACTTCCCCAAAACAAACCCGGCATCTCCAGGTCTTTCTGATGTCAGTACCTCGGTCGGCCGTGAACTCTCGTCGACGTCTCGCGCCCACCTGCCCGACCCCAACGCTGAGGTATGACAATCACCAGGTACCGGAGTGTAATAAAACCGGACGACTGACACGAACAACACTTTAAAGGGGCCATCAATCAGCCGGCACAAAGAGCGCAGCAGCCTGCAGCTGTCTGACGGAGGCCTGGCGTCTCCGCTACCTTAGAAAGGCTCAGAAGTTATTAAACTGGAGGAAGGACAGACGGAATGAAGGGCAGAACCTCACACCTTATTATTTAGCCCGTTTCACGTGGGTGGGAGGGGGGGGTAAAAAAAAAAAAAAGAAAAAAAAAAGGGGAACGTGCAAGTTTGCTGCCAGGCATAATAACACTGATACCTACAACTACGCTGACGTTTACAACTTTTCAGGTCGTTGGGAAAGAATGTCGAGGAAAGCAAAGCTTTTTTATATATTGTCACATTGTAACTAGGGGTGTCCTGCCCTGACATTGATGATAGAGATGCAATTAAGAACCAAGAACTTCAAAGTATTTTATTTGGATTATATGCAAGAAACTAATACAGATTATTGCATGCCTGGACAGTCTTGTAAACAAAATGTCCATTCTTTTGTCTCTGTGATGCTGCTTGTGTACTAATGCTCTGGCAAACCTTTGAGGGTTATTCATGCTGAGAATTTGCATACATATACACCTTTGACTAACAATCAACTGTAGCTACTGGATTGTATTTACAGATATGAACGACGGATACTTTTGCCAAACACTAAAAAGGAGGAACGTGATGGTAATTTAGTGAATAAGGCATCTAATTGTTGTTACTCTAAAGCCAACTTTCATATTAATTCAAAAGAGAAAGTCGCTCAGCCACTAAAACCCGTTAAAAGTCCTTTTTAAACACCAATCTAATGTGTTCGTTGCCGTTTTGATCTAAATGTTTGTGCACAAAATGAATGCGCTAGTTTAGAGTCATCTTTCTTAATAATAAACAAACATTAGAAACATGCCAGGCTGTTTGGTTCCAAGCAGCCGACATCACTGAACCCAGATGTGCTCCATCTTTGTGGGCAAAGCTTCTCCCAAACACACAAGACAGTAAAGAAAATATTTAAGCAGGGAAACGTGCCGAACTACTGGTCATGCTACCGACTGACTCCTCTGAACACTTTCAGATGGGCTCCTCTAATTTAGGTTTGCTTTACAAAGACCTTTGCTTTTGGTCGCAGATATAGAAAACGAGATCAAACGGACGGACTAAAGAATGCTTTAAAAACGTTAAGACAAACTTATAAACTCAAAAGGTTTTTTAAAGCAAAGAAGTAAAGTCAAAAGGCTTTTTCAGACATTTCTTTCACTTTTCGGTTTTTATCATCAGTTGACCCAACACAATGCTTCAATACAAGTTACTAAAATCAACGTATTTCCGTATAAAGTAGCTTTAAAGTACAGTGAAATAAACACACTGCATTTCTTCAGAATCACAGTGAGTCGCCTAAAAGTGAATCATCGGAAGAGGTGCACTTTCAGATAATCTTGTGATGGTGATAGTATTGGGAAATATTGGGATGACGAGATCAGGAGCAATATGTGCACAGATTCTTCTTTCCTCTTTCTCATCTGTACTTCCATTAAACTGAGACCTTCTGAACTTTGTCCAGTGTGAGCATTTTGGAAGCGTCTTTGGGTTTCAGCATGTCATATTTAAGACCTTATTAATGCCACATTGAATGAAATTTAAGACCTAAATGACTAAACATTCAGGAGACGGTTGCATTACAATCAACCACAGCAAAAATTGTGAAATTTCCTGGGGTCTGTTGTTAGTTAAGACTGTTGAAGAATGCCTGGACACCCTGAAATATTACAATTGATTGTAAAATACAAAGAACATCATACCGACATTGTGACAACTATAATCTGTATTGCTTCGCTTGTTTTTGACTTTTTCAGTCAAAGATAACTTCATGTCTTGCAGTACAAGTCGGAAATTCTTCACAGTTCAATGTAATTATTCGCTGAGATCAGATTATGGCTCTATAAGAAGCTCGTTCCTGAAGATGACGTGTTTCTTTGAAGACGCTATAACCTTAACTTAATACAAAAAGAGTAAATGGGCCCAGACAGGGTGGAAACCACAAGGGTTGGTGTAACAGCGCTGCAAATGAAAGCCAGGGAAGCAGACTGTGCCTTTTTGGGGTCCTCTGGCAGTGAATTTCTTTCCAATTTTATGCAAATAAAGGGGTTTTCAGAATGACTAGATGTTGTGCGCAAATATCCAATGAAAGTTAAAATGCAATAGATGAAACTGGTTTGTTTTTTCCATTGGTGTGTCGGGGACTGAAGAGTCATGTGGAAAGCACGGCTTTCCGTAGCCGATAAAGCAGCGGAATACGACGAAGGCATTGTTCGAGTAGATCTCCATCCTCTCACCTTGTAGGCTCGATTTATCTGAGCGGCAGCCCAAGCCGCATATTTGATATTGTCCTTCTTCAGCTTGGCACTGACTTTGGGACTGGCAGCGATGTGACTTGCAGACTGCGAGAAAAACAGAAAAAGGGAGGAAGTTGTGAAGGAGAGAACAGGGGAAGGAGCGTTCTACTATCAAAACTTGGTGAAACAGCAATAAAAATAAAAAAAAATTGAAAAAAGAAAAAAGGTAATTGAGATGAATGTGCAACCACTCTTACCATCCACCACTCCACTAGTCATTGTGGCAGAATGAAGAGAAAAAACAGACCCGGGCCTGATGACACAGGGGGAATCATTTATGGGGAGGAAAAAGTGAGTGCTTTTAATGCTTCATACGTAAATTGTCACTTAACAGGGTCTAATTTCTCCAACACCGTTGATTCTCTGTGATGAAAGGACTTGTATGTTTAAAAAAAAAAAAGGAAGAAAAAAAATAAAAATCGCCTATTGCACAGTGAGTAGAGTGCCTTGGGAATCACGGTCTGTGCCTGCCTCGACAGCTCCCCTCTCAACCACAAATCCCATGTCTTTCCCATGTTCCTGCCATCATCTCCACACAGCAAACCCCAGAAGACTTAGTCGGCCCGCACTTCAAAGCTCTCTCTTCCACTGTGCTGAAACCTTAACTACATACCAATCAACCTGGCCCTGTTGTTTTGAGGGGGAAAAAATTGGTTTGGCTTCTGTATTTTTCTTTCTTTTTTTTTTTTTTTTTTAGTATGCCTTTTCTTTGTTTCTATTTTTCAACTCAATAGAAACCTCAGTTTGGATGATGTCAACCCTGACAGGCTACCCCTGAATAACAGCACACTCCATTATGGAGGGGAATCCCCGTGCATGTGTTGTCAGTAACTCGACCGCAAGCCAAATGTGGTCAGTGCTACCAAGTCCTCTGTCACACTGACTCACAGGGTTTGGGATGGTGAAAGTTTTCTGCCCTTTCACTGAACTGCCTGCACCTGTCAAGACTGAAAGAAAGTGACAATTACAATTTCCAAAGGGGAAAAAAAAAACATTCAGACAAACAAATTTCTATATCGGATGAGAATATTTCCTGAGAAATAGGCTAAAATGTCTGGAATCATCCGATTTTATGCTTGATCAGGAAACTAAAAAGCATAGGTAGGGACTGAAAATCGGCTGGATGTTTAGTTTATTATCATAACAATATTAAATCGATATTATTCAAGTACTGCATTTTGCACATTTTTCTAATAATGTGTAGCTCTACTAATAACACTTTTCATTAGGGAAGTTTTCACCAAGTGACGAATGCTTGGATATTGCATTCATAAGTATTCCTTATATTGCAATATAATGAATACTTTTGCACTATATTACAAAAGTATTCTTTTGTCTGTCTTTACACACGCATGTTTAAGTGACATTCCCATTCTTTATCCCTGCGGTTTAATAAAACCTGCTGTTTCTTGTAATAGTTTAAACTGTGAAGGTCTTCCACAGGCTCCAGGGGTGTATTTATGGGAATTTAGACCTTTTGTTTTTCCTGAAGTGCATAAGTGAGGCCAAACACTAATGTTGGACGGCAAGGAATAGCTTGCAGCCTCCACTTAAATCCATCCCAAAGGTCATTGGTTCTTCCACACCAGACTGAGGCCCTTCATGTCTTCATTGACTGGTTTGTGGACACCGGCGATGTCAGGTCACGGTTAGGGTCGCCAACCTGTTTCCACAAAATCATCACCATGAAACTGGACAAAACGTCTTGGTTTGTTGATGCCTGAAGAGTTCCTTTCACTGCATCAATGGGTTTGACCCCAATCCTGCTTGTCAATCAACAGATTATGTTGGGTGATGCCAGTAGCTTCCCCCTAATGTACCATTATCATACATCTACAACTGAAGGGGACCCGGGTTGGTTGTGTGGGGCACATTAACAATAGATAAAATAGGATACCAAATCACATCAGCCCGCATGTACCTGCTCCCTGAAGGGAAACCTAACCTGGAAGGTCTCCACCCACTTTACGTGAGCTAATCTGAAGGCCACAAGAAGTTTGTCTTTTGCTATCGACTCCGCCGGAAACAACTTCTCCACACTATGTGGCTTCATGGATTACTGGCCGTTGTTCCTAGTCGCTTTCACTTTGTTATATCTTCACTAGCGGTTGACTAGTTACATTTCCAGCATGGAAATGTAATGAGTGGATTTAATGAACAGGTGCCATCCTATCAGACTGCTACGTTGGAATTAACCGACCCTAGGAGGGCAGCCAGTTTTTGATAGATGTTTTAGAAGCCTTAATATTAGCCGGTAATCTGGCCAAACACATTTGGCCCATCAGACTTTTACAGAACACTGACTACTGCATTGCTGTACATCTTTAACCTGACCAGCCTAAGGGCAACATAGACAAACGTCTTGAAATAGAACCTGTCCTGCTTGTGGATTTGCTGCCACCAACTCGGTGAGGTTTGACAAGGTGTTGGCCGCTCTGTGGTGTTTAGACTGCAGGAAAACTCCCAGTGGAGAAAGGTGAAAACACTGGAGTTTCCTTCTTCCCTTCTGAAATCTTTATTCTTGGCAATGCTTTATTTGTGTTTTTATGTCACGTCAACCTTACATGTATTTTACTGGCCATACCTGACAACATCCTGTTTAAACAAACGCACAGATGGAAGGCAGTTTCAACCCAGGCTGCAATCAAATCAGCACTGATTGGATAATTTGCCATTGACAAAAAACCTGCTGAGGTCAGACTGTTCTCGCTGATATATATTTTTTTCTACTACTTCTCTCTACTTCATCTAAGTAGAACATGAAGCATTGCTAATACAAGATTTTGGTTAAATAAAGCCCTGCAAAGAGGGAGGCTTTTCCAGCAGTGGGGTTCAACGTCTGAGTCAGCAGCGAGATGACCTGTCTGAGAGCCCCTTCTGTTTTCCCCTCACAAAAACACACACACGCGGTCTTACTTAACTCTCACTGTGGCCAACCTTAACCTTGACAAACCGCAGGGTTGCTAAAATGGTCCTGCTGTTCTCTCCCCCCCTTCTCTCGCCTTGTCTTGCTTCTTTCTTTAAAGCCACGCAGTACTCACCATGTACAGGCCAAACAAGGCCCTCATGTTCCGGTTGTTTAACCTCAGTGCCTGGGCAAAATATTTTCTGGCCAGCTCCAGGTTTTCCATCCCCCCCTGTGTGTACTTCACCTGTGAGAGAAAACATTAAAGCAAGGCTATTGCTAAAGGGCAACTTAAGCAATGACAGCATGACATCTGAACAAGCAAGACATGACCGCCTTGAGTAAACACATCTGCTTTAATGAGTCTACAGCATGTTCCCAATGACATTGAGTGGTCCTGCCCTTTAAAAGAGAAATCATTCGGGTTTCTTATTCATATCACAGATGCAATTAAGAGGGCAGATTTTGAAGTGAGATAGTGTTAAAAGTTGTACTTTATCGTACTTGCAGTGACTCTCTTCGCATCTTTAGTTAGCATACATCCAGATTAGTTTGACTGAAGCCAAGAGGAGCGACGACCAAAGCAGCAAAATTACCTCCTGCTACAAAAGGATTAGAGCAGTTCATCCAAACACAACACAAGATAAAGATAGCAAAAAGGCCTATAAAATGGCATGTACATAAAAAGTGTGACCTTTTTGACATTGGAGTCGTGTTAAGATGGTGGAAGATCATTTTGGCTTCAGCCCCTGACAGAGAATAGCCGTTAGCTTAAGGCTCTGAAACTAAGTCTGGATTTAAACTAAATGAAAACGCCGACAGCATAGGCTACTTACTGTTTATAACATTTTAACATAACCTCACTTCAAAAAAATAGTAATAATCTTTCCTTTCTTATGAAAAGAGGAATCTCAGCATTAACTCCACAGCCTCCCCTCAAGGTTGATGATGAACTCACCTCCGCATACTGTTCACAGTACAAGTGATTGTGAGGATTGGTCATCATCAGCTCTTCCAGACAAAACGCAGCTTTTCCATAGCTGTGGAAATGACGGGGCAAACAGTAAGTCAATAGATTCAGCTCAGGATGAGTCATCCGTTAGCTTGCCCACCAACCCTGAAATGCATTTTGAAACTCACCAATAGGTTTCAGGATTTAAATCTTAGTCATCACACGAGATTTCAATCTGTTTCCAAGTAACCGACATACAACATATGTACAGGATCAGGATCAGAGGGTACTCAGGCTCTTCCTTTCCATGCCATCTACCGTGATGATTTCTCTGGGGATGATTACACTGGGGATAACGCTTGGATCCGCGTTTAGTTTTTGTACTTCTCTACCTTCCTCAGTTCAGCACCACAGGTAAAGTAGAAACACTAATAGGCTTATGACAGCACTTCTTAGCAACACGCAGCCAAGCTGTTGTTCTCACACTAATCTACAGTAGTTTCCGCTCTTAAAACAAAGTTTTCCTTTTCCAAAAAACCATCAGGATAATTGGGAGATGGACTGAAAAATCTGCTGCTGATCCAAGTCAGTCAGTTTTCAGTTTGACTAGAGCTGACCAATGACATAACTCTGATGTGGATACTGTTACTGGGGAAATAAGACTGAAAATTAGCTTTTCTTTTTTCAGGGATAGTGAGGTGTTTAAAAATGTATCATAAAGAAGTTAGAAGCAGCACAAAAACATGAGAAGAGGAAACTCTTCCAGGAGAGCAACACGTTCTACAAAAACCAGGAAGCTTTAACAGCACAGCAAAGGTATTCCATTTTTAAAGCTAAAAATCAGGATTTACGTTCTCTACACTTTATAGAAAATGCTGTTTTGGCAATGGTAGCCTAGGTAACTTAAATGGCAACCCTGTAATCAATTTTATTTGTTTCAAAAGAATATGAATACTCTGTTTTAGTAATTCCTCTTTCACACATGCATCCTGAACTCTGCTCTGGTCCCAATCAACACCCACAGGATGGCTTAAAGACAGATGCTTAGTGATGCTTTAGATTTTATATTATTGTTCCTAAAGCAAAATTGGTAGCAGTTCAAAGTTTTACAAAACCATAGATTGTTTTTTTTTTTTTTTTTTGCACTAATACATAATTGAGTTTATTGAAAATTTTAAACAAAAAACAAACAAAAAAAAACCCTAATTTTTCCTACTACACTGTGATGCCTCAACCTTCGTTGATGTCAAGTCGTAGCAGGGTTTCTGCAGGCTGCACAAACTCAAATTTAAGACCTTTTTAATGAATTTAGGACAAATATCGCCACAGAAATGCAGGAATGTCGTCCAACCAAGTGGTGATAAATTCCCACTAACCCATGACGGATGCCAAGAAGCAAGCTAGCTAGCAAGGGCATGTAAGCAGTGAGATACTGCTAGCCTTAACTGCCTAAAGTGAAACAACGCCATGAAGATATCGGCGTGCAACTTGATAAGGCAGATATGGTAACTAACAAAAATGTATCTACTTAAGTGCTTTAAAGAATGAAAATGTTTGAGATTACAATCTGTCTGCTTTTTTTCGTATTTGTCCTCCTACATTTAGATTTTGGAAGAGGTTTAATGAGGAAAAAACTATTGCAAAATTTCTTGCAAATATTTCTGAAGTAGCGCCAGAATTTTTTTAATTTTGATTGGAAAATAATCAAAATCCTGGATGGACTGTCGAATATTAATAATATTAAATAATTAACTAAACAAGAATACACTTTTGTGCAATAAGCAATCCAGGCAAGCAACTATGTGAAAGAAAAAAAAAAGTGCCTTTCTATGCAGGGATTTACACAGAAATCAAACCAAACTTCAATATATTCAATATTTTTTGTATAATGTTTTATTACACATTTTTGAATTAGACCTCTCTTCACATGACTTCACACTAACATATCTTCCATCAAATATCTTCCACTGTGTTTGAAGAATGAAGGCAAATGTTGGTATGTGAGGAGAACATGACTGAAATGCTGAATGCGAGAACAAGAAGAACTTATCAGCCTGCTTAACATCTTCCATTCTAACCGGTTGAAAGATTAGCAGAATAGTCAGGAAAAGAAGGTTTGGGACACAGAAAGAAATAAACATTGGGAAGGAGTTGAGTGGAAGGGGGAGATCAGAGGGCTTGAAGGGTTGAGGGGCTGCTTACAATTACCACTTCCTTTCCGTAAAGACTTTCAGATGTGCTTGTGCAGAGGCCGCGGCTTGCATCAGAGCTCACCCCGTCAGCCATCAAGCAGAATCTTGTACCACATCCAGAACCCTAACCCCCACGTACTCACCATGTAAGCCGTCTGAAATCCACCATCACCAAGCTGCAACCCTAAGACAGGTTCCTGAACCAACTCCTAACCAGGGCTGCCTTAAGGAAGGTTGTAGCCGCTATGATGTGTGAGGCTGCAGGACTTGTTTTTGTTTCTTTTGGAGGCTAAGAAAACCGCCAGCAAATGCTTCCTTCTGTATTTAACGCCACACTCTCGCGGCGTAGAAGACAGAAATTAATTTAGATTTGGCGAAATGTATTTGGGGGAAGCCTTTGGGTTATGAGTAAGGATGCGGCTAACGGTTATTTTATTAGTAATTGTAGCCGGATAAACAAATTGGCACATTCTGCAGATTTCTCATTTAACCACTTAAGCCTTTTTTTAATATAAATTATTAATGTTTAAAAAGATACTAAAAACAATTCAGCTCCTTTAAAAGATATATGTAAAACATTTTACTTCCTAGAATCAAATAACATGGCATTCCTTTACATGAACATTTAGTCATTTGTAGATTAATTAACCAATTATTGCATCTACTGATAAATAATTGGGTAGGAAAAGCAGCTTAATGGGAGATTTTGGTTTTCTAGAGGGTTTCTCTCTAGGAAAACCATTAGTTTTTACAAAATTTCAACTATGACACTTTAGGAGTTCTGTGTATTACACATTTACAAAAGCTTTTTTTATATGTTGCATGAAAAATTTATATTTTTTTGTAGAGTTTTGGTTTATTTACTGGTCAGAGTGTTATTTTAGCAAATGGCCCTGTTTTAGAGTCATTATACTCAAGTCAACGATTACTCAATTACTAAATTAGTTGACAATTACTTCAGTAATCGATTAATCACAATTAATCATGATTTATTTGATTAATCATTTCAGCCGTAGATATGAGCTTAATATTCTATATCACATTGAAAACCAGAACCTGGGACTAATACTTGCAAAAAGCAAAACATCATTGAAATATTAACTTTCTATTAACTCATTCTTATTTAGGTGGTGAGTATGTGTTTGTGGTGCAACACCTTCAGCAGCAATGCAAACACAGATCACTTTGCTTATTATTAGCTCTTAGGGAGTTGGACATTGAGAGGGGGACAGTTTTCTTTTTTTTCTCTCTTGCACAATTCAACAACAACCCATGTTTTCTCTCGCAAGGCGGCTCAGGGAGGCAGAATGAGCAACACCACCTTCTCCTGGGAATTTCACAGCAAGTGTTCTCCTGCTCCATCCCTTTAGGAAAACCCCAGTGATAATGCCCGGCTGGCCGGAAGAGGAGGAGGAGGGGAAACAGGGAGTTTGTAACCCAAAATAAAGAAAAGAATGAAAAGAAATTGACACGCCTGTAGATAAGGTTCTGTGGGAGTGAATGGTGTGATATTAGAAGTGTTGGGATTAGCCAGGAGATAATGGTCTCACCCTTGGATTTCCTCTGGCCGCTACAGCCATCAAGCCTCCCAGACAAAAGCACCAAATATCCAATAAGTAGCTGTCTGACGGCGCAACACATTCCTGCTGCCACTACCTTTGTACCGGAGCAACCACAGAGGCAAGCGTCTACACAAACGGCTGTAGAAAAGACTTAATGAAACAGCAGACACTGCTTCACTAACCTCTGAACCTTCAAAAAATCTCAGATACAACAAATCTGGCCCCAATAATTTCATGGGGTTTTTTTTATTTGCTTTTTTTCTAAAAACAAACAAAAAAAAACAACAAGTTTTTGGTTTGTCTGGAAATTCATCTTGACCGCATGCATATATTCACCAGTGGGAGGCCAGGGAGTCTTGAGGGGCTTAAGACTGAAATCCTATCAAATTACTCTTATGTGACAAACATGGACAGAACTCTATTCAGACACCTGGCTGAGTTAGGCATCTCAGTCCGTTATGTTATGGCTCTCCCGCAGTTCTCAAGAGATCAAGCTGTCAGACTGATGCAAAGCACTGTTTAAATACCAAATACAACACATTTCTGCCTTATTGTTTAAGTAACAAGTTTATTTTGCTGGGAAAAAGTAATTTAGTAGAAACAAGATAACTATTTTTTCACTGAAATTTCTTTAGTGTGTTAGAATGTTCCAAAGTGCCTTTTATTTTATTGAACCTTTCTTTTATCATTTACTTTTGGTTTAAAATAGATGTAGTAGTTGTCTTGACGGAAAAGCAGAAATAGCTCACAGACTGTTAATAAACATTGGACCTCTCTTCAATGTCACCCATCTGGAGAAAATGCCCTGCTTGTCTGGTCTATTATATTAAATGGGTTGTAATTGTACAGGTTAGTAATAGCTTAACCAGGAAGAATGGGAGCTATTCATATCTGCTAATTGATTAGAAAGACATAAAGCCTACGGTGCCTTGCAGGAATATTCACACTCCTTCCCTTGAACTTTTACACAATTTGTCATGTTATAACTACAAACCTCCAAAGTATTTTATAGTGTAATAAATAGACACAAAGTAGCACATAATTGTAAAGGGGAAAGAAAATGATACATGGTTGAAAAAACAAACAAACAAAAAAAGAAGAGAGACAGGTGTGGTGATGTATTTATAATCATCCTCTGCAGGTCAATTCTCAAGAAACGCGTCAGGCTGTAAAGTAGGAATGATTTATTTAGGGTTGATGTGAATTGTTAGTTTTTCACTAGTTATAGCATTTGTAAATGTAGACAGGTAGACCCAATTACACCGACTACAAAGCCAGGCCATTATTTTCATTCCACTTAACAATTATGCTCTACTTCATGTTGTTTCATCACAAAATCCCAATAAAATCCAATAAAGTTGGTGGGTGTAAAGTGAAAAAAATTTGCAAATGTTCAAGGTGTAACATTTGTAGTTCAAAGGACAGTGGGTAATGCAGTTTCATCTAACTCCATCCTGAAGCTGACCCAAACTTTTCACAATGTTTGAAGCTGAATGAACCACGTCTCCAACTCCCAATGTCCTTCTAGACAACTTTTTATTATAAGTTGACCATTTCTCCAGCTCCATATTCAATAGCGACATTTTACAAAATTAGGTTGTGAGAAAAAAGGGTACATAATTACGCCAGAGCTGGGCGCTAAAACAATAACGATATCTGTTGCAATAGACACGTGATAAACAGAAAATATGTCCGATAGAATTTAGATAATTTAACTGAACTCCGATGCAAAGCCGCACAGCATTCTGGGCGATGTAGGCAGATGAAAACCTTCAGCAGTTTAACCTTTCATGACCCAAATAAAAAAGGTTGGTGGCATCAACTAACTCACTAACTCTTTGGTAACAAAGTGGTAGCTAGCTTATCTAGCAACAAGTTAGGTAAGCTAACGTTGTTGCACAACAAGTTGTTGCAAAAGATGCACAGTAGCTGTTTTATGTTGCCGCCCTGGTCTAGAAGGATTTGCCTGGGTGCCCAACTAGCTCATCGAAGTTGCTAGCATCCATTAAGACATTTTCCCATGACTGATTAATAAAACAATCAGGATAGAGTAAGAGGAGAATGAGTACAAAAGCTCTCGTGATACATTTTTCCGCCATATGATCCAGCCCTAAAATATCCAAAAAGAGACTTGATACACTTACTCATGTTCATTGATGTAGAGCTCTGATAACTCATGCCATGCCTCTTGGTCTCCAACAAACCTGGAAGCGCAAAAACGAAATACGTTCTTTCTCTTTTTGAACAAAGTGTACACATTCCAACTAACTCAACGTAATCGCGCAGATACTAGCAAAAAAGCATTAATAAACTTGGGGATTTGTTGCCTTTATTTAATGTAGACTCATTTTTAATCCAAATAAAAGTTGGAGCAGATAAAGAGGATGAAAACTCACTGCTCCAGATACTCATTGAGTTCCCTTATGGCTTCAGTGCTCTTCCCCTGGGCCCTCAGTATCGAAATCTTGCGCTTCCTTGCTGCCTGTGGAGGAGAGAGTAAACAGGATTAACGTCCCCGGCTCAAGTGATGTGTGCACGGCGGTAAAAAGCCCGACTGAGTTCCACTTCTTCGGCGCACCACTGTAACTCTTACCCCTTCGCTGTGAAACAAAATAGAAGAGAAGCCAAAACATTTCCTGCATTATAAAGATTTTAGAAGATGTGCTTTTTTTGTGTGTGCTTCCTTTTCAATACAATTAATGTGCGACTTGCATGAATATACATCTACGGAGGCATAATTGGAAATTGGTTAGTGGCCATGTCTAACATGAGATGGGCACACATTATGAGTCAGTGTTTGGTAGCTGGAATGAGCTCAGTGGCTGAGATAAAGCAGTGACTCATCCTCTTACCAAGTGGGGAAAATGGCACACTGCCCCAAACCCCCACGCCCGGCTTTCCTGCCGGCGCAGCACGCATCCCCAGCTGCACGGGCCTCCGACGCGCATCAGCTGAAAATTGCTTTCCGCCTCATTTTGAAGCTGGAGCTGACCTTAAGGTGGATTAGATTCTCATCAATCTGCATTAGGAAGAATTACCCCTGCTGCTCTGACTTTTCCAAATATTTTACTCTCCCCTCACTCCGCCACCTCCTCCTTCTCGTCTTCTTCTCCTGCTTCTTTTGATACTAAAGGGGAAAAAGCTTAACAGGAGGTTGCTGCTCCATTAGCCGCACGCTGCCCCGCCACAACCTTATTTTATTTATGGAGTGGCACTTGATTGAGTGGGGCTTCCTCTCCTATAGTAATAACTGAAACCGTTGGGGGGCCGTGTATGACTCATGTCTAGGGGACTGTAAATTTGGGCCTCGTCTGACACTGCCATCAAACAAAATCCACTTATCCATCAAGATGGGATAGAGACCTGCTGAGAGACTGCAACCTCATCTGACAGGCAATATTTTAGCCACCAAAAAAAGGGGAGAAAAAAAAAAGAAACACAGGGGCACACAGGACAGCGAACATCTTCATTAAAAAAAATAAAGAGATGTTATTCTTCAAATCTTCAAGAGGGAGAACATAATTTATTGAGAAGCGAATCTAATTCCAGACATTTGTGGATAAACCTCAGGAATCCACAACGTGATGGAGGAAATGCAAAGAGCGCAGTGGAGTTTAATATTATGTGTGGTTTCACTCGATGTTTAATAAAGTACTAAACTGCTATTTTCTTGTGGGCAAAAAAAAAAAAACAAATCCTTCTCAGAAGGTAAAACAAAGAGACAAACACTTGGCTAGCAACTTGATGTAGGCATTGGAATATATTGAGCAGTGGAAGGTCTAAAGAGATTGAAACGCTTTTTGGAAAAGCTCCTTGGCAAAAAAAATAAAAAATAAATAAAAAATCCTAAGTAATTTTTGTTGATTCAACAATTTTGGTTAATGTGTACCACATCTATTCCACAGTCTGTAATTACAACAGCTCCCTTTCCAATCTCTGCTTCACATGCTGGGATGCCTTGCAAGTCTTCCTCGTGAACTGCCAATTTTCCGCCGTCTCTCAGACCCATCTCCAGCACAATCTCGTGCTCCGTGGAGAACGCCGAGGGAGGAAAGTGTCCCCACCCCAAGACAGGTGGGCTAACTGAGGTCATTGTGTATTTCACACCAACCGCCATCAATACCCTTATAGTGAGGAAAAGCATTATGGGGAAAAAGGAAAAAGAAAAAAGTTGAAAGTTGCCATAGGGGATTGTACTTTGTGTGTTTTGTTCCATTCCCAGTCCCATGTTTGAGTGACAGCTGAAGCCCGACAGGGTGGCAGGCTGTCCGGCGAGCAAAGACCAGGAAATGGACCGTTCCCTTTCCGAGTGAGTCCCAGGAGTCTTTAGGTGGTGGAGGAGGTGGGGTGCCATGGGAGTCACTGGAATAACTACTCCCACTGTCAAAACAGTGGGTGGATGCACGGTGGCACCAATTCCGCATTTACAGCTGTTCCGAAGCATAAACTGGATGCAAAGACAAGACAATCTAATAATTCTTAATTTTGTGTGCTGCCAAATAAAAATTTAAATGTTTGGCATTCTTCATGTTTTTTTTTGTTTTTGGGTATTTAGTTAACAGTATGTAAAATGATGCCTCTCTTTAAACAGAGCCAACCAAATCCTATGTATTATTTAACACTTACAGAGTTAAACAAACTTAAAAAAAAAAAAAAAAGCTAATTTTTGCACATTTTCATCTCAGATCCGCTAATTAGCTCAAATTTTATTGTAATAAAGTGAAACACCAAAATGCGAGGTTGTAACTACTTGGATGAGATCGTTTGTTGTATTTTCACATCTGAATCTGAGGAGTTTCTGATCAACATGTTCTCCGCTGCTCATCTCTCTACATTACATGGAGTATGACCATCGCTAAAATAGTATTACATTATTTGGTGGACTTGTAATTTTTCAGTGTTTTTGTTGTTGTTTTTTTCCTGTCTGCTCCGGTGACCACTAGGTATATACAAAACAACATTTTGTTGCGAATTTCACTGTCTTTTCTTGAGAATCACACAGACTGAGCAGTCTTGATTAATTGCTTCCAACTGAGTTAATAAACTGAGCCTGGAAATTATTTGAAGACTTAACACAAGCTTACATTTTAAGTTGTTGCAGCTCATTTTCTTGATTTGTATTGAAAATCAGGTGCATGCAGAATACAGGGGATAGCAGAGATAAATATCAGTTGCTAAATAGTATTTAAATTCAAGGGGGAAGTGAAAAAAAACAGGGGGGCCTTATGAAGTGTATGCTTGATAAGGCCATGACAGAAAATAATAAGAGTACCATTGCCATAGTCAAAGATGTTAAAGACAGCTTAGAAAGTAAAATCCTTGGTCACTGTCTGTTTAATTATTAATAAAACACAGTGTGATGTCACATATCCCTATATGAGTTATTATAATTGGCTGGTTATGGCAGGAAGGCTATACAGTCAGAACAGCAAGTCACACCTCTTAATGGTAACAGATTAAGATACAATCTAATAGTTTTCTTTAGAAAGTAGCATATTTCATAATTCATTGTCTTTGGACCAAACAAGAATGTTTGTCAAGCAACACTTGAAAACTTTGCAAGGCGAAAAAGAACTGTGTTTTCCTTTGCTACCACAGGCCTGACGGCATAGAATAAAACAATGTTTCACATTATTTTGCAAATGCTATATTTTTATAAACCCACAGCTGGATGTCCATCTGAGAGATACAGACCAAACCTTAACCAACCTTGTATCGACGTGTCAGAGGAAACTTGAGCGTTTCTGGGGAAGCTGGGGACGGCCGTAGCAACAGTGAATCCAGGCAAAGTTTCTTTGCGAACCTCTTTAAAATAAATCACTCCTATAACAAGCCACAAGTATTGATGGGAGCAATTACCAGCAGGTCCATTATGAGTACAGACAGTCATGTGGGAATAAAAGAGCAATATCCCAACATGCAAGTCTTCCCCCGTAATGAACTGTGAACTGAATTCAGAGGACAAAAGCCAGGTAGCGGTTCAACAAAACGCTGTTCAGAGCTTACCACAAAACAGACGTTTCAACTGAAGTCAATGAAAAAAAAAAAAGGAAAAAAAATGAGAAGGTGGATCAGAAACTTTGGGACCCTAGGAGGTCGGATAAATCACCACCTTCAAAGACCGAACCTTTATTAACATTTCACTTCCAAACATATATAACACTGACTAAGATCATGAATCACCTCCCAATGACCCAGCCCCACACCCTAATAAGTCTTCAGCTGTGTGTGTGTGTGTGTGTGTGTGTGTGTGTGTGTGTGTGTTTGTTGGCGCGTGCGTGAGTGATAGGCTGATCAGTACAGTGATTGAGAGTAGCGAGGCCAAAGAGCTCAACTTAGTGAACTCCTACCGCTAACACCAAGGTCAGGCAGATTTAAAGCCCAGACGACGACGTGAAGCCGAGTTTGAGGCTAAGCAGGCAGATGTGCTCTCCATCTTACCGTGTTGGTGGGGTCCTCCTGCAGAATGGCGTCGTAATGTTTGTTGGCCTCGTCGTACCTTCACAGACAAACAGAAACAGGTAGAAGTTAGCCTCGCAGCCAGTCGCAAACCTCACGTGGGCAAAATTTAGTCATGGGAAATAAGAGTGAATGGAAGGTAATGAAGTCTGTGTCTACAGCATGGCAGAAGGCTGATTGAAGTGAAGGCTGCACAGAAATCATTTTGGCTTTGTTAGTTGTGCAGCTCACACTGTGACATGGTAATTTCACCTCAACGAGTTATGAACACAAAAAGAACAGATCGAACCATTATTTACTATTGCATGCAACCGCTTTCAAGTTCATTTTGGTTTAAAGGAATAAAACTGCTACTCTTACGAGTTTAACTTGAGAGTTTCCACTTTATCTAAAGCTTTAGAAAAGTATTTATACCCGTCAAACATCTCACCCTTTTTCAGATTTTGTATTTGTCAGGGTGTGTGCGCTTTTCTCACTGTACAATTCCAACACTGCTCAAGATTTTCAAAGAAAGTTACCAAACTTTTCCACCACCACACATTGGAGATAAAAACAATATAAATGAACAAAAAGAAAAAAAGAGACAGTTTGATATGATATTATTTGTTACTATTATTAAGGTCTTGTAATAGCATTCTACTACAGGGACAAGGTAAACTAAAATATAACAAAATTGTATTAGAAAATAAGAACAAACTTAAGGTATTTGCCTCCTAAAATTGGCTATTCAAAAAAAAATACACAAAAAGAACATAATCTTATATAATTCCACTTGTTTAATTCTCAAAGAACAAGAAAAATTTGAGCCTTATTTAACTTCAGACAGAGAAAAAAAAATGTCTGTTTTGTTATTTTATGTATGTAAATTTCAGGTTTCAATTGAAAATAGAGTTTTCCAAATTTAGGCTTATAATCAAAGATTAAACTTCACTTTATTACAAAACTGTGCAGGTTGAATATTAAGAACTTTAAAGGAGTTTATACAGAAATCAACCCAACTGAAGACACCCAATTGAAATTCAAACATTTCAAGGATTTGAAGAACCCATATAAACCCTGACAGCTTAAAACCTCGTATCATTCCTTCTGGTTCACAGTCAAGCACCACTGGCAATGTTTCATCTCCTAAAATCAAAACAAAATACATTGAAGTTTGTGGCCATAAGACACTTCAGCAATAGGGAGGCTGTATGAGCTATAAATACCAAATAATATAGGGAAATCTGAACTTCACTTGTCATATCAAATCAGCCACCAAGGTGGGACTCCTGACTGTGTTTTCTTCAGCGCTGAAGTGCCGGCAGCCGGAGCCGTGGCTCTGTGACCAGAAGCCATCCCACCAACCGTCTGCAACATACAGAGGCAACTCTGGTTCCCATTAGCAATGCGCAGCCCCATTTCCAGCCCTGACGCTTCCCTCACATTCACTTTATTACTCAGCCACACTTTGGGAGATTTCAGATGGCACCAGGCAACCACTCACAAGCCACTTTGATTTGCTTTATTTATTCAAGAACCAAGCGTGTGTTTGTGTGTGCATGTCGAAGAGGAGGGGCTGTACTGTTTGAAGTCGTATCGTTCAAGTGGAGCTCTGTCTGCAGCCAATTAGATCCTACTGTGCTGTTTATTTAATCTGACAGAGCCTGAGCAATCTTTCTCAATTATCACATAAACTGACATAACCAATAAACCAGCAGAGGTCATCCTCACTGAGTCATGAACAAACCGAAATGTCCAGGCCGCGAGCCGACCCGTTTATGTCTCGTCCCCCAGATCCATATGCAGAGCGCGGTAAAGTGTCAATATTTACCAGGCTAAGACCTTCTCACAGGAAAGAAAGCAAAACAAGACAGTAAAAGTGTAAAAATAGAGGGAAGGAAGGAAGAAATAAAGCAAAAACATAAAATAAAATAGAAATGGTGGAGCAAACAAAATGAAAAAAGAATAGCACAGAAACCAGAAACGACCGAGGGACCCCTGGAATAACAGTGGGAGCCGACCGCTTCCTTCCCGGGAATCCCTGACACAAGCTAAAGGGCCACAGGAGCACGCAGGGCCGAGTCGCTGCTCCCCGTCCACCCACCCACACCCCCACTTCTTCTTCTCCACGACGAACGCCGGGCGATCCAACATAAACACAGCGTACTGTACATAAACACGCCCTAGTCGCAGCACCACTTAGGCTCTGCAAACACTTTTTTTCCCCTTCCCTCATCTCCCAATATAGTCACACAGAACCGTCTCTGGTGGTGCTGCTTTTTTATTTATTTATTTTTTTTTTATTTTGGCTCTCTCTAGCTTACCTTTCCAAAGCTTCCAGCCTCATGCCCGTTAATCGTTTCACTCTGTGGCTATCTGGAAACTGCTTCCTCAGTTCCTGTAGACAGGTCTGGAAGGAAGTGGGGCGGGGGGAAGAAGAAGCAGAAGAAAACAGACCAATTCAGGCAGTGGTATTTTTATAAAACACTTGTTCTCATGTAGGAACCATAGAATTTCCTATTTGTTCACCATTTTCTTTCTGTGAGCAGAAGTGACTGGTAAAATAACCTGGCATAAAGCCAGCCGCCCCCCTCCTTTGTCTGACGACAACTTGTGGTTAGTCTGCAACTCATCTGGGAAACTTGCAGCCATAAAGAAGAAAAATAAGGATTCTTACTGAAACTTTTTTTATTGCTTTTCCACACAAAGGTGGAGTTTATACCATATGATCCAAGTCAGAACTGCTACAGTGCCTTTTAAAGGCCTGAGGATTACATTTTGTCATGTTTCAATTAGGACTAAAACGATTAATTGGCTTAATTGTAACTGATTAATTATTGAAACTATCAACTAATTTAGTAATCAAATAATCTGCAACTGGAGTGTACAGAGTTGAAAGCATGTCATTGGCTGAGAGAGGTAACTGAAAGCAGCCAAAACTGAATATAAACATACATTTTGGATTTAAGATGGAAAAAAAATTCACCTATGTTTTTGTTTTACTCATAATTCCACAAGTGGCCTCGTTTTATCTTCACGTGGGTCACAGTGTGTAAAAAAAATATCTTCTCTTAAGCATTTTTTGCTATCAAATTAATCAAAAATGACTTATGTGGTTAAATGAAAACTATGCAGAATGTGCCAATATTTTTAATCAATTCATCGTCACTATAATAAACTATTAGAATAATCATTAGTTGCCGCCCTACCTACAACTAGAGCTACAATGGAATGGCTGAGATCAAAACCTATTCATGTTATATAATGAGCTGGTGAAATCCTTCCCAGCATCCTTTTCTTTCCACTTCACAACTATGCCCAACTTTCTGTTCATCTATAAAATATAAAACATCTTACATATATATATATATATATATATATATATATATATATATATATATATATATATATATATATATATATATGAATAAAATAGTTTTAATTTTATTCTAATGTGTTCTAATGTGACAAAATGTACACACATTCAAAGGTTATGAATATTTTCACAAGGCACTGTAAAAAAGATTTAAAAAAACATCCTCTGTACTAAACTGAATTAAATGGAAAAATCCACAGAGCGGCCTGGATCGCTTCCACAAGCCATCAACTCAACTAAGGTCCTTTATTTTGTTTTTCTTTTAAGCGTGGCAGCTGGACTGAGAGGATCGCCAACAGACAACTCATTTTAATAAGCGAGTCCTGCCTTGTTCCTCCTCAGTGTATGCCACATTTATTAATGACTAACCACTTCTGGTACTATCTCATGTCTTTTGTGCTGTGCTTAAGACCTAAGAATACTTAGGAACATTAATAAAGCTGAAGACAAAAAGTCAGAACAACTAATTTGCTCCACCCTCTGAATTCCAGCATTTTTTCCAAAACCACCGGGGAGCCAAATAAAAATGACTTTTTATTTTTAAATATATATATATATATATTTTAATCTGGCAGTGCGGGAGGCTGTAAACTCGAACTGGCTGCGACAGGGTGAACGATTAACTTGTGAAGCTTTCTGGGCGTGTGAGGAAGTGTGGCGAAAACTCACCAGAGCCAAGTCGTCCCGACTGCAGTCCAACGCGGCGATCATCACCTGCTCATAAATAATCCAGACTGGGCAGAAGAGAGACGGACAAAGAGGACAGTGTTAAATGCCCTTTCCATTCATTATGAACACACGCAAAAAAATAAGTTCCTAAATTCTACCTGATGTGGAGTTTGCCCTCAAGAGCAGCTTTTTCCCCCCTCACATAACCAACTTTCCAGTTCATTTAAACGACTGTTGCATTTCATTTAACTCAGAATGCTACATTACTAAGGTAGTGGTGTCCAAACTTTTTTTTTGCAGAAGGGGCCAAAAGTGCCTGGTCACAAATTTCTAAAAAAAAAAAAAAAAAAAAATCAATATTAAACTAATTTTTGCATTTTTAGTTTTAACTTGCTCTCCAATAAACATTTTAATGAAATCTCTACATGGGTAAAGATCCAAAACATAAAAAGGGCTTTGAATTGTTGCATGTCGATGTCACATTTATTTGTATAGCACTTCTAAAAACAGGTTTAAACCTGCACCCAAGTGCTGCACAAAAACGATAACACAATAAATGCGTTATCATTTGATGAAAAGAAAAAAAAGTACAAATCCATGGTAATCATAATAATATAATAAACTAATAAGAGCAATGATAATAAGTAAATAAAATAAAAATAAAACTTCACAGAAGAAAAGTCAGGCCTCAATTAAATGCCAACGAATACAAATAATTTTTAAGAAGCCTTTTAATTATTCAGACTGTGGGAAGATCTAATCTGGAAAGGTTGCATTATTAAAAAACAGAACAGACACTTTTGAAATTTTTTTGGGTCATCCATTTTTTTCTATTATTCTTAACTTCTGAGGGGTCGAATTTTTGTCATTTGTCTTTTAGGCCCCAGGCCACACACTGTGGACACCCTTGCCCTATGGCAAACACTCACAATTCTAGTAAAATCAAGCATTTGCTTCAATAGAGATCAGAGAATATTGTAATGTTACCAGTAATCATTAAGGTCAGTAAGAACTTTATAACTTCAAACTTTATGAAACATGGGTACCTTAAACTTCTCGTACCTGAAATTCTGCAGTTTTTCTAGAATCATATTACAATAACTCTGCTTGTATTTTTAAAACAGTGAACACACCAAATCCTTTCTAGACTGCGGTTAACACTACACAACTATAATCTCAAAAAACCTGTCATAGATTTTTGACAATACCACAAAGGTAAACTGTTTCCTTCTCTCTTTTTTGTTTTGTCTTGTTGTGTTTTTCATTCAATCGGAATCGGCCGGTCAGCCTTTTTAAATATCGGTGATTGGCCAAAAAAACTGCAATCTGTGCGCCGCCAGGCAAAAATAGTCCCCCTGTTGCACAAATGTTATAGAAACTATTTAAGATACAGATTCTGTTGGTAATAAAATCCCTTATATAAATTCTTTGATTATTGTTATATATAAAAGTTTCATGCATATACATTTAGTGAATTGCATTACATTTGTTTCACACTGGAATTGTTTTTACAAAATGAAAGGTGTTCCAAATCTGTCTAATATGTTTATTGAAGTACATATATTCAGCCACAGAAAGCTAATGCTATAATTTAAGCTTCTGAATTCTGTAGTAAGCATGAAACACTTATTTTCCCCATTTTACTTAATCTTTAGAAAAGACATGCAGCCAGCCAACAAAGACTGATTATTTGAATTAGTACGACGTGTTAGACAAGGCAAAATTAACACTTCCTCTGTGAAGCACAGGTCCTCATAAAAGCTTGCAGACAGTGCCAGAACAAACAACTTTTTTCTTCTTCTTCTTATGTTATTTTAATGCTTCCAGCTTTTGTTCCGATAATTGCCATCCCATTTACAGCTAATTGGGGATCTGGGCTCAATAAAAGCATGGCATGTCAAAGTGCTTGTATCGCTCTCACGAGGTCAGTTGACTGCAAGCGCTTTCACAATAAAAACATTATGGTTATTGTTTTCAATAAAAACAAGTGAGAAAATGCTGGAATGCAAGAAAACCTTTTGCAGAGTTCAGTTATTTTTGCCGGGATTTTTTTTTTTTAAAACAAATAAATATAATTCAAACAAACATACAAAAAAATCTAATCCAATAATCCAAATTTATTTTTGTCTACATACACTTTGATGCATTTTTTTTTTTTTTTGACGGAATTTGAAAACGTCTATGAGAGCCAGACTCACGTGACTGACTCCTTTCATGTAATGGCAGACAAACTTAAAAACGTTGAAATCATGGCTCTGCACGGGCCATGCCATCGTCAGAGGTCCCGCTTCTTCTTTAAGCAGAAGATATCTCTATAAATGACATAAGCCTCTCTTGCCCTGAAGATATGACATGATATGTACAGAGCTGCATGTATGTCTCAACATGAAGGACTCCTCAAATCCTGACCAGAGGCACAGCTGCGTGTAAAAACACGCAGCATCAAACGTCCCAGGAGCCGCCATAATCCCTTGCTGATACCGTTTCATTATCCAACCCTACAGCAAAGCGACTCCCCTCAGTTTACTCTCTTGCGTCGCTTTTTGGTCTCAATTGTTCCAAAGGCATCACTTCAGGAGAGACGTTTCTGGACACCAAACGCATTTTATGCCTGTGGATTTGTTTTTTGACCGTTCCGAGTGAAAAGCAAAGCCAGACATCTTTCAGTTCAAAAATGTGGATGAGTTTTAACAAATTGTGATTTTTTTTTAGCACAAATTTGATTCAATTAGTCAAGATTAAAAGAGAAATACGCAGAGAGTATTGCTTGGCTAAAACTCAAGCACAACACTCTTCCGTTCAGAGATTGCATCACCAAATCGTTAACAAGAAGTGTGCTTCGGTGTGGAAGTTGTTACTGAGAAAAACAAATTCAGAATTAGCTAATTTTAGTATAAGTGAAATATTTAAAGAATATTTAAAACTAAATATATGGAGGTTGACAACAGGGAGCAGATAACGAGAAGGCAAAACAAATTTTAGCAAAGTTTAGGCTTAACCAACTAGCTCCTTGTATTATAATTTCTTTAAAGAAAATGAAGAGCTAACCAAGTAAATGTATACATTTCTTTGAGAATATACACAAAACTGCTAAGTACAGTTACTATTGCTAACTGGTTGCTGACATAAGATCTTAACAAGACACATACGAGGTTATTAAAATTTGTGTGAACAGGTAAAACCCAGACATCAGAATCAGATAGTATTATTTATCAATGTTACCTTTATGAATAGAATAGCAAGAAGCGATAAGACACGTTTAGTTACAAAATCCTAAATTTAGCAGGTGTTAATTCATGCTAAGTTTTACTTCAATCTAACACAACTGATTAAAAAACATCTATTTCATAAAGACCTGCTGTTTATATCACTATTTGTGACTAAAGTATAGTTCAATTCCTGATTTTTCTAAATATCTTGACCTGAAAAAAAAAAAAACTTGTGCAATACGTACATTGTTTTGAGCTCATCGCTGACTCTCACCTGTGTTCTCAGTAAAGCTAAATAAACATAACAATGTGATTCTATCTGTAAAACTAATTCAACACCCACAATTTAATGGTTGTTGACTCTTTTGTGCGACTGGCATTTTTACTTTTTCTTTTCTTTTTAACTTTTTAAAGACTCTTTACAGCCACATTCCTGCCTTTAAACTGAACAAGTGCTTTTTCAGCATTAAACAAATCACTTAAAAGACATATATCATATTCGTTAAGAACATAATAATCTACTTGTATTTTTAGGTTACCATTACTATTAAAAAGACACTCATTTTTCTTATAAAGTTCTGCTTCACACAAGAAAAATCAAGTAATTGATACATGTTTTTAGTTGAGTAAAAAAAAAAGCTACTTACTGTCATCCCCCAGTTTTGATGCATGTTCACTGATGAGCTCTTCACCAACATCCACTATCTGTTCACTATTTCTGCAGTTGTCTTCTCTCCATTTACGCAGCTTGTCTCTCATCTCTGTACAAACATATTCAACCACATAAAATCAATTATAGTTTGCATCGTTACTCGGTTATTAAACGCATGCACACCTGAATTTGTGTAATCTGGTCCTTTTGATATTTTTGCGCAGTACGAATTTGCTCTTCTATCAACGACTGCTAGCCATTTTAGCCGCACATCATTCACATAAAGTACACAAAATAAACCTGAAAAATGTTGACTATGAAACTACACCTACCTAACATTCCCGACGCATGACCAGTGAAGCTTAAGAGGATAAGTAACATCGCTGACGTTGCGTTATACAGTTATTTTTCCTGTACAGTAATAAAAAATTAGCCTATTGCTAGCCGTAACCATTAACGAAATACTTTTACATTTACGAGTCGTTCTCGTACAGACAACCTACAACTTCTAAATTGTATAAATGCGCTCCACAGTTTATTATCAGTTGAATACCACTGAGGAGTAGCTAAGCTCGTTTTAGAGACAGCATGTCCACGAAGTTGACAGGTTAGCACTGTGAGCTAATTAGCATTTGCTCAGTTCTTCACAGACGTAATTTCGTGTAAATTTAACAGCGAGGACCAAACGCAGTACTATAAAGCAAGAAAATCAGACAGCTGAAAAGGCAAATAAGAGCATGCCACTGCATAAGAATACAAAAAATGTCTTTTTACCTTCCCACCCCACATCGTACATTTCTGACAAAGACGCCATCTTTTTACCTTCTCATATGACAACATATGCCACTTCTACGTCAGAAAAATGCCGACTGGAGGCGTGCCTGAACAAAAATAACGTTTTTTAAAAATATATATAGTGTTTAAAAACTATTTGCCTCCTTACAGATGTTTTCGCTGCTATTGACACAAACAAACAGGATTTTACAGTAAGATATCCAGAGTAAAATTTAAACACATAAATAAAACACAATATTTTATAATTTATTATTATTATTATTATTATTATTAACAACAACAACAATAATAATAATAATAATAATAATAATAATAATAATAATAATAATAATAATAATAATAATAATAATAATAATAATAATAATCTTTTTCAAGAAGTTATATGGGAATTTTTACTCACTCTTCTTTGTTGAATTATTTTATTTAAGATTTATTGGAAAACGTATGGAAAAATGTATGTTATTTATCATTCATTTCTGACTTAGTGAGGGGAGAATTTGCTGATCTTAAACATATGAGTGTAACAACAACAAAAAATACATTTGATTTTGTAATCATATATTTTACATCACAAAGAAGTACTTTCAGCTGTAAACATGGTGAGCACGTAATTTCCTAATGACTTTCAAGCCCAATTTGAGCTTGTCCTGTGCAGTGTAAACCTAAACGTGTGCAATTGTATAGGAGTCAGCAAACGGCAACATGATTACCAGGAGGCTGTATCCCATATCAATTTTTATACGAATCTTTATCAAAGTATTGGATAGCAAGGTCTGCCTGTGCCACAACTTTTTTTCCCTCTGGAAAATTTGAGAACTGCTTTTCGAGCACATCTGCCATTTTATCCCAAATTCCCAGAGGACCCTCTGAGAATCTCATTCCTTTACTGCGAATGCTTGCTTACACTCTTTCTCCCTTACCACATTACACACTTGTTGATGTGTAGTCAGTACAAACCTGCTTACAAAGGACATTTCAGAGATGTAATGTCATATCCACTGCTGCTCACTGCGCACAGCCTTCTGTTACATGCTTTGTTGATATTCCTCCAAGAAAGGGCAACAAGGGCAACAAAGAGATGCTCTTAGGTACACTGATACGCTAAAACAGCCTGACATCATCAGTAATGGGCAAGTGCAAGCTGGCAGGAGAAATTTCATCATCCCTTCCAGGGATACAAATAATAACACCGTGTACAGTTTAAGTTACACTCAGCTCTGGCAATTGGTGTTCTTGTAATTTTCAAGTCTGCACATGGCAGTCGGTTGATATGTGGTTGGGGTTTCTGCTGGAGCACCAAATACCAAAGGGGCCACATTAAAACAATCACACTCTGTCCTCTGGGGTGGAGGGCTTCCTCTGTCTGCCAAGGTGCTTGTGAGGGCCAGGGCCCTAATAATGACCTGCAATAAACACCATGCAGCGGGTGAGCCTCTCGGGATTTGGAGAGATGAGGGCGAGAGCCATATGCGAGTACACTGCTCATAACTTTGAGATGCAGCTGGATGCTGTGGTGGTGAAAAATATCCTCTTGACACGCAGTACAGTTGAGAGGTTTGCGCATGTACTCACATCATGGGAATGAAAATCATATTAGTTTGGGGCTTTCAAAGACGCATTTGTACGTGCACTTCTTTTCATTTCTGTGTGGAAAAATGAATAAAAAAGAAACTATTTCAGTTATTTCTAAGGACAACCATTTGGCTTCCGAATATATTGCTGATTTTCTCCACTCCACACATGTTAAAAATTATGCATATTAGTTCAGATACGGCGGCTCTCCAAAGCCTACCATGCTCTTTTGAAATGAGAGTTTTTCTGACGCAACTAGACCTTTTTCCACATATAGTCTGACATAGATTCCTTACAATACAACTGAAAAATATTTGATTTAGTTTCAGCATTCAGTCTTCTTGACATATTCATATTGAGTCTGATTGACCAGTAATAAAGCTGTCCCTGATGAATTTTCGTTTGGTTTACATAGCCTGACAGCAACATTTACAGAAGTTTTTGTATTTTACATGCAACAACAATTTGCCATATTCTATCTTTGTGGGAGAGCTGGTATGTTTTGAAACAAAATCAACACTGAACCCCAAAAGGACTCTGAACCCACCGCTGGACTGGAAGTCGGGCATACCGGGCACTTGTCTGCTGGGTCAATGGTGATTTTGGGCTGCAATGTTTTTTTTCCTTCTAGCTATGATGCTTATTTGTAACTTTTCGACCGATTAGTCGTGATTGATTCTCTGCTGGACCCACTGTGAAACGTAGCATTGGCAGGATGATGCTGTGATGGAACTGGGGTTTCAATCGCAGAGCTAATCACAATCATAAGTTGCTTCAGATACCAGTCTGATTTGGCTTAAAACCTTCAGGTATCTGGTAGAAAGCAAAAAAAAAAAAAAAAAAAAAGGAAATATTTAAAATTTAAGTTTCCCTTTGAGTCCAACCATACATCAAAATCACCAGGAGGATAACTAATGGAAAGAGAAATCAAACCTTTCGAATAACTCTGAAGAAAATACAACACAAAATCGGAGAGTTCACCTGAAGAGGGCTGTGAACAATTTAAGAAACTTAGAGAATGTCTGCATGGTTGTCAAGTCAAGAAAAAAAAAACTACTTAAAAAAGAAAATTATGAAATAAAATTCAAAGCAATTCCTCCCCGAAAGCCTAAGAATGCAAACCGTTTGCAACTGGGTTGTTTCACCTTTTTAAGGTTCATTTGTTTTTCACTTGAATAATAAAGGATAAATGTTGCATTACGGCATATAAAAAATTTTTTGAAAAGATTTATTTTAAACTTAATAAAGATGTGTATGCTTTACCTAATACTTCATTAGCAAGATGCAGAAGGGGAAAAAAACAGCTATCATAATCAGCTAACATCTTTGCATCAGTTTAAGTCCAAAATTGACCACTCTTCCTGTCTGCTGGATTAAGCTTTTGAACAAAGTTCATAATATCACAAAAAGGTTGAGGTCAGGGCCATTCCAGAAGCTTGATATTTTCTATACCCGAACTGGGTTTGCTCTGTGTGTTTGGGATTGTCGTCCTTGAAAATTGTAACATTCGGTTTTTAACGGCTACAATTTAAGCTTACCATGAACTGAAAGGTTCTGGAACGCCACTGTTACTGTTAGTGGTGAAAGTAGTTTAACATCAATTTGGACCAAGAGGGTGACAACCAAGAAAGAAGTTCCCGCTCCAAAACCAACACCCTCAAATGAAATTTACAGCTGCCTCTACCAAATATTCAAACATCATCTGGTAAAATAGTTTAGTAGTAAGACTGAGTGATAGCCACAATAGCAATGTTGTCTGGAGAAGTCTAGGTGAGGCTTTCAGACATTAAAGTAAATTGGAACTTGGGCACAGTTGGGTGTTCCAACAGGAGAATGACCCGGACCCACATAAAAACTGGAACAGGCACAACAAGCTAGCGTTGAGGCTATGGATTTTATTTATTTCATAATAAAGAATGATTCAAATGAGTCTCTGAAAGCCCTGCATAATAAAATATCCATGCCCACAGTGAGTGTATGTATCGGGAACTATGAAATGCTCGTTTAACTTGTTGCAGCTCCTTTGCATATAAATGTCACATTATGGCAGATCACTTGCAGTCATCTGAAAACCCAAACTTTGCTACTTGACTCGCTCTTTACCAGGTTCCCATGCTGAAGAAACCCCAACATATGGCACCCAGGGTGAACACGTATAGATTTTCCTTTTCAATCTCCACGCATGAAGAAGAACAAGAACAAGGAAAAAAGAGATATTCCAGAAGAAATACCTCACAGACGTTATATTTTGATTTCTGACAGAAGCAATCAGAGTTGGCAATCTCCAAAACGAACCATTGTGGCGCATGAATTGAGGTAACGCTGAGGTGCTTCCTGCGGTTTTTGAAAACAGTTCCTGTTCCACTGGGACCCCCTGTTCTGTTGGTGTTGTACAGTGAGTTTCAGGAAAATGAAGGCAGATGCAATTAGCGGCCGATGTTTGGACTCTGCCTTCAAGTGTTTGCTTTGAAATCTGATTAGGCCTCCTGACTGAGCAAGCTGCTTTCACCTCACCGCAGATAACTCTGCGCAGATGACTTTGAGCATGCTTCGCCTTTGATGGACTCCCTCGATTGCACCTTTGACCTCATCCATATCCTGATGGAGAAGCCCTGACAGGGAACATTATAACATGTCGCAGTTCGGCTTCCTCACGCTCCTTCTCCTCGCTCTTGGGGTTCTGGTGCCAAGAAAAACGGTCGGCCCCCATGTTAGAGCAGGACCCTGCTGGTAATTGACGTACACGCACGGCACAAATACTAAAACGTATTGCTCCCCCGGCGCCCGGTGTGGTTGCTTGATTGCAGAATGTTAGCCGGAGTATTACCACATGTACAGTCCTTTGTGTTGCTGGGCTGAACTGAAGGACTAATTGTTTGTTCACATTAAATCTGGATGCATATTTAGCATTGGAATTGCAAACGATTACTGACAGCAACACTTCAGCACAAGCAGCAGGTGATGTGGTGTATTGACAAGAACCTCTAATGGATTTCCCCATCAGCAGCGCGATCTCCGTGTATCGGAATGCATAAAACTAAAAAGAAGCTGATGCATTTACATTTGAGCCTTACATAAGCATCATGCTCTATTTTTATTTTCTTTTTTAAGAGTGAGGTTGATTTCCAAGAGAGGATCTGCCAGAGACACTGCAGATTTGACAACTCTGAGTCAAATATTGAATATTTAGGATCCTATTTGTGTCCAAGAATCACATAACTTTCATCCTAAATCCAGGAAGCTGGTAGATTTCTATCATACTGCCAGCACTTTTTTGTTTTGCTGGAACTTGAAATATGGTTGAACTCAATGAGCTTCTCATCTACATAAGAGATTATGCTTTTGAGAGGGGAAAGTGCTGTTATTGTGATTGGGTCTTACTTTTCCTCAAGAGGTGATTCGTTCCTAAGAACATCAGCAAGCCGCACAAATCCAATTAGCAGGAAGGTCCACATGCCGGTCTCCATGGGCTCTAAAATGTTACTCTTCTAAATTTCTATATCACAAAGCTAAGGAGAACTAGTGGCTGATAACAGGTTCGAACACAGGAAGGGGGAAGGGCTAAGGCTCAAATATTGATTGGCTTCCCTGCGCCCCTTGTATGATATTGCAGATCTGGATGAAACAAATCCCTCCTTGTTTGTGGTGTGGAAGCTTGTGTTGCACACGTGTTGCTCCACGGACGCTCACGAGGAATCCGTACTGTTTTCAGCCCCCATCGGCCCGGTCGATAACCTCCATCCCACTGCCACTGAGTGTGACAGTGCTGAAGTCAGCAGTGGGCTATGAATCCGGAGGGTTGGCCGCTGATTTATAACCTGACGTGCACTCGGGAGTGAGGTGATGCATATCTAAAAGCTTTACAGAAGAATCATTGAAATTCATATGAGATGCTGGAACTCCGACTCTGCCGAGGGACGCTTGGCTTTTGCAGCATTAAATGCCCGGTCATTTGTCTTCAGATCCTATTGATTTATATTTTGACAAATATTAGCACAAGGCCAGTGGTGGGTGTCTTTGGCAGTGTCATCTCCTCTTCCTCTCTGGGATTCATTTGTTGACCAAGAAAGCTTTCAGAGAACTGAAAAGTTGAGGTTTTTCGTGGAATATTTGGCCGGGGGCATCAGGGCCCTTTTGAATTTATCCCATCAAGGCTGGAGAAGTAGTTTTTGCAAGGCAAACAAGAACAATGATGGATAACCGTGGTGCATGCAGAAATGCATCGCTGATCCTGACAGCATCCAAGTATTGAACCTAGATGTTATGTGTGGTCTAAGCCATCACTGACGGCAACTGCATCACCCTACAGAAAGAAAACGAAGGGAAAAAAACATGCATGCTCTGATTCGCAAAGTCTCAATTTGTGGCTGGCTGTTTATGTTTACTTCACTTTTACTGGCTTTGCATAAAGTTTTGATGAGTCTAGTCCAAACTTCATTCTGAGTACCCTGGATGGATGCTGAGGAAGAAGATGTGAGCAAATAATCCGTTTGTGTTTGGATTATGTTGAAAATTATGAACTTTAATAAGGATGAAGAGTACCAGAGCTCAGTGAAGTTGGATAAAGATAACTGCAAAGAGATAGATATTCATGAAGAAGCTTAGTCACTTCCAAAAACTCGAAAGGAATGGTAAAGATAAATATTTGTACTTGGAAGTTAGATTTACTAAGTTCCCAGTTGGGAATACAGCAAAAACCGCTCCTACAATCAGAGTGCCAACTGGGAAATGTGGAGAGTACCAAGTATCCAACATGGCTGCTTTGCGATACTTTCTATAAGGACTACAAATTTTCTGTTCAACCAGCGCGCCACACAGTGGGTCATCCATCTACGCCTGAATATGTTCTTTTAATATTTAAATACCTAAAATGAGGAGACATACATTATAATCAGCTTGTAGTGATAACATTTAGCAGCAAAGCAAATACTGAATCCAACTGCTTTCTCTACTCACAACAGGAACACGCTCAAATTTGGTGTGACATTATTTCCAGATCTAAACTTTGACTTTTTGTTTCAACATTACATCCCTTAGGGCTGCACAGTGGCGCAGTTGGTAGAGCTGTTGCATGGCAGCAAGAAGGTCCTGGGTTCGATTCCCAGTCCGGGGTCTTTCTGCCTGGAGTTTGCATGTTCTCCCTGTGCCTGGTGGGTTCTCTCTGGGTTCTCCGGCTTCCTCCCACAGTCCAAAAACATGACTGTCAGGTTAATTGGTCTCCCTAAATCCTCCCTAGGTGTGAGTGTGTGTGAATGGTTGTGTGTCCTGTATGTCTCTGTGTTGCCCTGCAACAGACTAGCGACCTGTCCAGGGTGAACCCCGCCTCTCGCCTGGAACGTAGCTGGAGATTGGAACCAGCAACCCTCCCGACCCCATTAGGGATGAAGGGTGTTCAGAAAATGGATGGATGGATGGATGGATGGATGGATGGATGGGGTGCTTAGCATCTAAATTTGCTTGAGTGTTGCCCATCTATGTTATTTCTTTTGCATCCAATTGGGTAACTACTTATAATCTGTTTAACTGTTCCACCCAAAGTTCTACTATAAAGATATCCATACTTTCATTGTCTTTATGAAATGATTACAATTTATGTAATATTTATTTAGAAATGTCTCACATAAGTCTGCCTTCACCCCCAAAACGTCAACATAACAAAATGAACATGAACTTCTCCAAGGCATGTCCATGGTACTAATAACAGAGCTCACTATAGTAGTAGTTATATTAGATACCTTGCCAAGTTATATTAATAAAAACAGCAGTCAAAGCAATATTATTGTCGTGGTGTTTGAGGTGTCATTGATTCCTTATTTTTGATTGACTTACAAGCCATGTTTATTGAATTCACCTAGGGATAGTGGGCTGTTGCTGGTCTCTGCTGTTATTTTGTGGGTTGGAAACTGAAGGGTTTTTCTCTAACCGGTTCTATGTACTCATCTTCCACTTGTCAGTAACTACATTAGGAGTTGTGTGAAAAGTGGGATGAACCTGTCCTCTTAATGGTCACTGTATACATTATTTGATTTTCTTTCGCCCACTTTCCAACATTTTCTGAAAGTCTTGGGCTCTGGTTGAGCATATTTTAGGTTCTACTGACATTTCGCGGCGAGCACTGTTTGATTTTTGCATTTTGTTATGAAGGCTGCACGAGACGTCAAATTCAAGAAGGGAAGAAGAAGCAGATGTTTCCTTCACTTACATGTCCGGCGGGAGTTTTTCAAAGAGGCTAAGAAAAACTGTTTTGACACATAATTTACATGTGACTGACAAATTAAGGATGGCCTCAGGACAGAAATAACAATCAAACTCAGAAGTAATTAAAGAATCCTGTGGCGTGTTTTTCCAAAGTACTCATCCCAGGCACTTCTTTATGAGAATTTCTTGGTTGAAAGACGAGAAACCAATGCAATTTGGCCATCAAAGCATTGTTTAAAATACATCAGTGCTTGTCATTTTAGATATAATTTGCGGTATTAAACCCATCTGACTGAGTGTACTGGTTTTGGCTCAACCAGCGATGGTATTTTTTTTATTATTTTTTTTAACTTATTCCATTTTCAATAATGTGGAATAAGTATTATTATCCCAGTGCACGCCTCACATTAACCTGTAACCGTACACAATATGGTGCACATATTTCTGTTTGATGGTGGACCGCTTATTAGGTTCTGGTAATTTTGGAGGAAATTTAGTATGCAAGGAGACAGATGTTTATGAAAACCGATAGGATTGTGAAGATCTTATAGGTTTACAGTGGATAAAAAATAAAAAATGAAGCTAATTCCTAGAACAACTTCTTTGAACTCTTTGAAGACATTAAAAATAAACCCCAACTTCTGCACATGTCAGAGTGGCAATAATGCAAATTCCTAAAAATTAAAGACAGGATACTGGACTATGACATTGTTAAATGCAGTCTATTTTCCCTTTAAATAGAAACCTCTTTATTCACCTGCATACAGTGAATATCAAAACTACCCTTTCCTCTGGCCTGTTTAGAGCTAAAATTATTTTTGATGCAATGTTGGAACACCTATTGAGCTAATATTTAGATTCTCTATCAGATAGAAGTTGTGACTTTTGCTGGATCACTCCAAAAGATATTAGAATATTATATTAATATTTAAACATAAAGAGGCATGACCAATTTGGAGATTAGGCATCTATGCTGAAGTATGATCGATTCGTCAGTCTGGCCGTACGTTTCTGACACTTTGCGTAAAAGTATTTCCTTTTTTTAGTGAATTAAGATTCGACCATGAACACACCCCACCATGAAAAATTGCGGTGTCACCGCCATGCTCTGAGTTTCTTAGCCACAGGGAAGCTGGTTAGAGTTTATGGGAAGATAGGCATGGTTAAATAAAGGACACTACCAGAAGAAAACAGCAGTTAGAGACCACAAAACACTTCAGACTGGGGTGAAAGACAGGCACTTTCTTAGCCAGAGCCACAATGGAATCGTTCTCATAACAGCATATGTGCGGGTTGCAATGGCCCAAAGTCCAGGCCTGAATTCAGCTTGGAAGGTGTGTGGCAAGACATAAAAATTGTAATTTACAGACAGTTTCCATTAGTTGTCTTTGAATTTAATCTATTTTGCAAAACAGCTGCTAACAACAGTTCTACTAAGTAACAACTCGCACTTTTAAGATTTCCGTTTGGAACACAATATATACTCTGAGAACGTTGACGGAAAAAGAAAAAGGTTCAAGGCACGCGTTAGTTTTGCAAAGAACTGTAGACCTCGCTGTACTCGCAGGCAGATTGACTAAAGTCATTTCAGCCTCTGCAAAAAAAAAAAAAAAGCACCGATAAAATAAGAAAATGTTATTGCACAATCTTTCCTGAAATAAAACATTTCAGCAGGGTACAAGATGTATTTTTCTCCTCTCCCTTTTCATTTATAAATGGGCAACTACTGCTGAGCGAAAGCTGGCCGTGTCAGAAGCACCCAGTAAAAAACACCAACGGGCCACAGAGAGTGCTGTCTTTTCGTGACTCATTTCTACCTGCCATCAGCCAGAGGAGAGAAGTGAGGGCTGCAGTGAGAGACGCTCACCAGAGCCCACAAGAGGGGAATTGTGCGGGGACACGGGACAGTGCAGTGGGGTTGTCAAGAAAACAAGGTAGCTGTGAAACCTATTAGAGGCGAGCCATTTGGAGGCTGATATTGGCTGCTGTCAGCAGGACGTGGTTAACACATGGCCACCTTTATGTGTCAGCTGCTGAAAACAGGGAAGACAAAGAAGGATGGTCCGGAGTCACAATAAAGACATTCTAACCTTTCGGAAAAGTCAGGCGGATGGAAATGACATGGTTGTTTTCAGTATAATTTAGCAGCCTCACGAGTAGTGGTGGTGGTTTGTGCGTTTGCGTGTGTGTGCGTGTATGTGGGAGGGTTATTTGAGTGGGGGTGCGAAGGGGTATAGTGGGACTGTATTTGCCCTCAAAGGGATTCGGCCTCATAAAGAAGTTTTAGGAGCAATATCGGTGGTGTCTGGAGGAAAAGCCTGTGTTTTTATATTCAACAGAGTGTTCACTTGGATCTACCTTTACAAAGGAAATGTTTTACTGCAACAACATGGCAAGGAAATTATAGGATGCCCAAAATATGCATCCATGCATCCTTTGGAAAACCCAGTGGAGGTAAAAAAAAATAATAATAATAAATTAATAAAGCACCCAGTAAAAGAGAACCATTTTAAAAATGTTGCAAATATGTGGAAGATTTTAGTTACCCGTAAGTTTATATTATTGCTATGTGAAACTAGCTTAGATAACAAATCCAGTAGGTATCCATTATTCAAGATTTCACAGTTGTATATAATAAAAATCATTTTTGGATGCAAAATGTGTAAAAAAATTGGTAAAGTCATACTTTGCTGAAGTATAATATACCCATCCATCCATTTTCTAATACCTTTGTTCCTATGAGGTCGGGGCGGTGCTGGTGCCTATCTCCAGCAAACATTCCGGGCGAGAGGCGGGGTACACCATGGACAGGTTGCCAGTCTGTCACAGGGCAACACAGAGACAAACAGGACAAACAATCATGCACACACACACACACACACACACACACACACTCACACCTAGGGAGAATTTAGAGAAACCAATTAACCTGACAGTCATGTTTTTGGACATGGGCGGAGCCAGAGTACCCGGAGAGAATCCACGCTTACACAGGGAGAACATGGAACCTCCGTGCGGGAATCAAACCCAGGACCTTCTTGCTGCAAGGCAACAGTGCTATCAACTGCGTCACTGTCCAGGTATGTTAATATATATATATATATTAAACAATATTGGATGGGATGTATTTGTTTAAATTAAATACATGTCTTTAAAAAACTTCATATTTATGTTTCAATTTTACCAGAAAACTTTTTTTGGTAACATCATTGGATATAATATCACTTCTGAAAGAATATTTCTTTGCATTCAGCTTTAACAGTACTGGGTCTGCCTTCTTCTTTTATTTTTTTGCAATTGTTGCCAAATACCTTTTAGGTTAATAACCACCAACTTCATAAGTAGAGTAGTTATGGGTCAGAATCTATTTTTTATCGCTATGTTATTTTAAAGTTTCTTTCAAATATGTAAAAATATCCCAAAAGATCCACCTGAAATGATGTTGAAGTAATTCCCTTAATATTGACTAACTCTTATTTTCATAACGATTTCTGATATTAATGTGCATGTTAAATAGATTCTAAGAATATGTTTGAATGTTTCTAGTTGTCTACAATACTCACGCATATTAACATATTACAAGTTTATTGAATATTTCAAATGTATTCCAGTATGTATTTCCAAGGTTTTCTTCTTTCTCTCTCTCTCTCTTTCGTTGAGGATGCTAAGAATGTCTGTGATTGGTCAATCCTTCTGCATACAGCTGCATCACAAATTCACTTCCTCTTCCTCGGCGCAAAGATGGCGGAGTACGACCTCACCACGAAAATAGCCCATTTTTTAGACCGTCATCTAGTTTTTCCTCTGCTGGAGTTCTTGTCCGTCAAAGAGGTATGGAACACTTAAACATTAAAACATTTATTTTCTGTCTTTCGTAGTTTCAATCGTTCAAAATATGTGAATTAGACAGTCGGAGAAGCCGAAACATGCGTAGGATTAGATGGCCACATTTTCTTCCCGCGTGTAAAACCTTTCCATTTTAGGCGGAAGAAGGGGGAACTGTTATCAAAATAAAAGCACTACTCAACATTTTTTTAAAGTAGGATACAACTATTTGTGGTAGTACGACGTGGGAAGTGATTGCTGAAACATAAAATTACTTCAAAGATAAATGTACATATCAGCGCGCATATATAAACTCCAGTATAACGAATCGGAAACGCTAAGATTTTATCGTTTTAGTCATGTGTGAAGAGTATGAATCGGAAGTGTGCACTGTAGTAATACTAACTTTACACTAGCTCGTTAAAGTATGTATTTTCTTTCTTTGAACTGCTTTGTTTGTGTCCAAATATTGTGCGGAGATTTTGTACAGAGTGTCATAATACAAATAAGAGCTGTAGCTGCCCCAGTGGAATATTCTGGTGAAAGAAGTTTTTATTAAATGGCTCTACGTAGCACTAGCTACCAGAAGCTTTATACTTCACATGTTATGTTTCTCTTGCAGCTGGGTAGCTCTTTTCAGCTTTCAGAATCAGAACTGCTGCCAACAGAGTCTCCTGGTTTGCCTTGCCAAACTCTTTTATGTTCATTTGCAAGTTAGCATTAACTACAGTTTTGCGGATGACTCCACAGCAGACATTATGTTGAGCAAGTAATTAATACCCAGGTGTGTTAATATGATTTTCTTGAAATATTTTCCTTTATTTTATGGTCAAGCCGAATTATTATTTTTAAAGGGGCCACTGGGCATAGATTCCCAGGGATAAACACCATACCAACAATAATAGCTACACCTTAGCTTGCCATATTTAACATTACATATTAGTTTATTTCTGCTTTTGGCGAAGTACTATCATCCACCTCATTTTGTAATTGTAAAGAAGTTGAGGTTATTATGTAAAACAGAATGCAAATGTTGAAAACACCTTTTTAGAGTCAAAACACCATATCCAGAAATAAGCATATTAGACTCCAGATATGCAAATAGGAGCATTTACTTGTCACAGGGCCAGATGTTTGGATAGCTTGTTTTCCTTAATGAACGAATTGAGGATTTTCTTTGCACAAGTTGTCCAAGCATCCTTAAAAACTCTTTAAGTTCATGCATCTATAATTAAGACCTGAAAATGTAATAAAATAATCAGTTGGCCTTAAATATGTTAATCATTTCTTAAATGTTATCTTGGTAGGACTACTTAATTGTGTATATTCAATGTATTTTTCTGTCAAGCGACACAGACATCCTCATTGGATGAGGATGTCCTTATTTTTTTATATTTTAATATTTGTTTTAAATCTGCAGTGGCTGTGATTGATTTGCTACTGGGGAGAGATTCTATTGTTTTTGTCTTGATGAACTTTTTTATTATCTTACCATATGTTTTTAGAATCATATTAAGTCTTTCGCAGAGACTTAAGAATACACTACATGTATGGTTCCGATTGTGGTTTTTAAAATGATTTTAACTTTATGTACTGTTTCTGTTGCTTATTTAAAATGTCTTCCAGTTCCAGCGTGAATTGTTCTTTAGAAATTCAAGTTTATTGACCTTTTAGATATGGTACCTACATTATTATGTCATTCTCAATATACTACTTGTCTCAGAACGACAATATCACCATGTTTCTCAATAATTTCTGGGACAAGTAAAAGGTGGAATCGTCGCCATTAGAGCTTATAGGAACTTATTCATAATGCATGAATTACCTACTATTATTAGACTCATAGAAGTTCATATTATTAATGATGACAGAATATGGGAAGAATTAAAGGCTTAATTGTTAAATGCTGCTCACTTTAAACGGGACTTAAGTGCCTCTAGCAACACAAGAGATAGTAAAGAATGCTAAATTAGGCAGAACATTGGTTTATTTGTTCAAATAAGATTTAATTATGTTAATTTGAGTTCATTTGGGTCTTTTAATCTGTTTTTACAAAGCCATTTAACTGCCAGCTCTCAAGTTGGTTGAATTGGGGGGCTTTTTATAGATTATACTGTCAGAAATTAGATTTTTATTGACATGTTATTTTTATTTTTTTAAAATCTCATGCAAGTTGTGTCAAATTTCCAGATCTACAATGAGGAGGAACTTCTCCGTGGGAAACTGGATCTCCTCAGTGACACCAACATGGTGGACTTCGCCATGGACGTCTACAGAAACCTCTATTCCGACACGGAAATTCCCCACAGTAAGCGTTGACGTCGCACTGCCGTCTTCACATCCAACACCCACAAAATCAATCAGTATGGTTAATATCGTTTGATAGACGTCATAAAAGGGCCACTGCTGCACGCCGCTCACTCCATTCGGCATCGATTTAGCAGTAAACGTTTATTTTACAGCCTTTTCCAGCGCTGGGGTCCGGACTCCGAACATGCCGCTTTATGATGCCGGCGTAACTTTTATCTTTCTTTATTATCCTCTCGTCAGCTCTCAGGGAGAAGAGGACGGAGGTGGTGGCCCAGCTGAAGCAGCTGCAAGGGGAGACGGAACCCATCGTGAAGATGTTTGAGGACCCGGAGGCGACGAGGCAGATACAGTCCACCAGGTGAGGCCAAAAATGTAAAAAACAGACAAACAAAAAAAACCTTAGACTTCTTGATATCTGTCAGATTGTCTTTGGTTTTAGAGAGCTAAATTGGTTGAACAATCGCTGAGAGATTCAAGATCCCAAGTGTTGTTGGGGAAAAAAACCACTATCCTTTGGTGTCTTGGAATGGTGCCTTAACCTAATCTACAGGGAAAGTTCATCATTTATCATGATAAATTAATTATGATAAGAATTTTGATTTCTCTTTGTCACTATACATTAATTAATGATGTTTAAAATCCTCCTTATTGTTGAGTTGATAGCTTTATTATTTTCTCCAGTGTTTATTCAATGAAAACATCAATAAATACCAATAAATTTGAAAACGTTGTGTGCAGTTTAGTGATACATATCACACGTTTGTGTCCTAAAGAAGCACACTGCCAATGGGAATGTTTGTCCAGAGCTGTATTTGTGTTGGTGGGGCTGTAAATGCTGTGACACACAGTCACAGTCATACAGTTACCTAAAAAAAGAAGAAATAAATAGTTATTGTCATCATTTTCACAGCAAAATATCATAACAAAACTCTCAAGACCATATCGCTCATCTCCTACTCAATCAAACAAATTTTCTGTTCAAAAGACAGATTGGTTTAAAATGCAGGGTTTTTTTTTAGCAGATTTGTAGTTTGTAACTAGTAAAACATTGAGAAGCCTTTGTTTTTATTCATCAGATGTTCGCTCTGTGTGTGTCGGATTCCAACGCGATCATAATCTCATAATTGTTGGTCTGGAGATCCGACTCTCAGGCCAACAGACAGTTTGCCTCTTTATTTTGCCATTATGGCCTAAATAATGTGCAGTGTTGTTGATTTGTTGTGTTTGTCTGCTAAAAAGTGGATCTCGAAAACTGATGCTGCCTTTTCGGGTTATTGAGTACATGCAGCTTAGTCGCACAGATTCACAAAAAAAATGTGCCAGAAAAAATTATTTCTTTCTGTTGTTTTTGTTTAATACCTGGTGCAGTTTTTTAAAAAAATACACTCAATTCAGACAATGAGAGATAATACGGCTTTTAGTCCTGAACGGTAGGAGAAACCTGAGAATAAATAGGGTGTTACCTTTTCGACACATGAATTAAAATCGAAAATGTGCAAACAGATTCCAACAGTTTTTAACCAAGCGAGACAAAAAGCCGTTATTCCTAGGATACCAATTATTACAGTTATGAACATATTGCATGTAACGTTTCTTGTTTGGATTTTGTTGGGTACATCTAAGTAAAGATATATATATATATATATATATATATATATATATATATATATATATATATATATATATATATACATATAGACATGCAAAATGTTGTGGTAGTTCTTCTCAATAAAGTGTAGAGTTGGAAGTGTTGAGTCGCTTGCTGCTTTTATTCTCCGGGATCAAAATTAGCTAACTAAAGCTAAACTAAAGATTCTTGTGATCAAATTTTTGGCATAAAGAGAGAAAGAAAGGAGAAAAACAATAAATCGCACAGATGGAAATGATTTATTTTCTAAATTTATAATTAATTGATTTATTGGTTATAGTATGACAGGCCTATAATCCATCTGCTAAAACAATCGCTGCAGCCGTATCCAAACGTAACGCTCCTGTACGCTCACTTTCTTCACATTGGTAAATCCAAAGCAGAGTTTCTGGATGCGTTGAAGCGTTCAAGGCGTCGAGCAGAGAGATCGGCGCGCAGCAGTCACTGGCGCTAATCAATCTGTGGAATCTTTGTTCTGCAACACCCAGCGGGTCGCCATTCCACACACACACACACACACACCGCCCATCTCCTAACCTCGACGCATTCTTGCTGCTTCAACCTGGCCTGCAAACCGTGGGGGGAATGCCTCAGCCTCAGAGCAAAATTCATTTAACACACCACACAAACGCTCCAGCAAACTCACACTCACACGTTCCCGGCTTCTTTTATTTATTTATTTTTTTTACAATTCTGAATTTACCCTAGAAAGACACATAGTTTGAATGTGGTGTCCACATAAATAGATTTTTTGGCCGACAGGGAAGTAGTAAAATGCATTCGGGATACAACGGTTTCCAAAGGAGCCAGTGCATTCCTCGATTTTTGACAAACCCAGAGAGACTCAGCGGCTGGGCTGAGGAATCAGTCTTCACTTTATCCCCCATGCAAAAGACCTTCGTTCTTCCCCCACTCCTCCCATCAAACCAAAACCAAATCTAATAAACAGCTCATCACACATATTTGAACACTTTCCTCTTATTTTCGACCACAAGTTGAAGAGTATACCTGGAGGTGGTTCTAAAATGTCAGCCAGACGACAACTCTGTTCAAACCGGCTCTAACTACAGGAACTTGTCTCTTTCTGTTTTTTTTTTTGTGTGTTTTCCAGGGACGGACGAATGCTCTTTGACTATTTGGAAGAAAAGCACAACGTAAGTTGAGCCCCGATTTGCTGACATGTCGCTTCTCCGGAGCGTTTCCCATGGCTTCTGGGTGAACTCGTGGTCGTTTCGGGGGCAAAGCGGGAGGGAGGGAACAGCAGATTTACTTCCCAAAACCCTTAACTCATTTTCGGGGTTTGTATGGCTTGCACAAATCCTGCGGACATTTACATTCTGTGGTGAATTGTTAAGAATAAACGGAATAGCTCGGAACCTGTGGATGGAGCCGCAAGAATGCCGGAGGTTCTATATTTACCGTGATGTCGGGCCGCTTACCCTCCCCTCCATCGGTCCCGTCCCGCTCCGGCATCCTGCTGACCCTGCGTGCGATCCTCAGCGTACCTCCACCCAGTCCAGGCGCTGGGCCTCTCAACCTGCTGCTGCACAGGCTTTTTATTTTGGGGGTTTTCTGACATCAGCTGACATGCTGCACATCAGGAAACACCGTCCTGCATGCTGGAAGCGACCGCCCTCTATATATTTATGCATTTTCAATACTTTTATTTATTTATGTATTTATTTTTTCACATGGCCACGGACGGCAGACTTGGAAGTCAGGAGAAAAATCCCACTAATGGAACATCCTGCAGTAAATGTTTGCGCATACAGCGTCTTACAAAAGTTTTCACATCCCCTGTGCTCAGTTTGTCGCCTGACATCCATGTACTTTAATGTCTTTTATGTTATATACCAGAACAAAAAAAACACAACTGTGAAGCTGAAGGAAAAGGATAGATGATTTTTAATTTATTTATAATTAAAATGTCATTTTAATTGCAGATTAAAATGACAATGAATGGCTCGCATTCATGTTTAACTCCTCTGCAGTACATTTACGTAAAAGCATTTTCTTGCTTTTGTCTTTTCTGTCTTCCTTTTTTCCTTTCTGTCTTTCTTCTTTTCTGTCTTTTTGCCTGTTTTTCTTTCTGTCTTTCAAAATAAAATCCTTACAGCCACTTGTCTTCAGATGTAAGTGTTCACCCTTAGGCAGCTGAATAAGAATGCATGACTCACTTTGTTTTTAAAGATTTTTTTCCTTCAGTTTCACAGTTATTATACTTTGTGCTACTATGAAATTAAATCAGAATCTAGCTCCAATCAGTTTTTTTTTTCCTTTGCCGATGCGCTGTAGAAATTGGGCCTTAAAGCTGGAATATGCAGCTTTTATATGAAAAAAGGTTTTCTTCACATATTTGTTAAAATTGTTACTATATAATACGAATCTGTGAAAAAAAAAATCAAGCTCCTCTGCCTTCTCCCAGTGCTAGCTACAGAAACGCGCAGCTCTGTCAGAAACAACCAATCAGAGCCTCTAGGAGGGTCTCAGTGCTGTCAATCATGCTTGTGTGCACATTGCTTACAGCGATACTCGAGTCATAATCACTCAGGCTAGTCAGCTTGGACTGTGGATAAATGCTTTTCCTGTAAAGATAAGTTGTTTCTCTGCCGTCATCACATTAAGCAACGGTGAATTTTAAAATTGTTGTATTTGCATTTCCTTTGAAGTTCCGTCAGGAGTATTTGGACACCCTGTACCGATATGCCAAGTTCCAGTACGAGTGCGGGAACTACTCCGGCGCCGCCGAGTACCTCTACTTCTTCCGTGTCTTGGTAAGCTTCCAGCTTTTATCACACACATTTACATGTACACCGTCGTTTCTAGTGTCACCTCTCTGTTGTTCTCAAGTATGAACGTCAGTTTCACCAACTTCACTCATCTTTGTAGGAACAAAATTGATGTTATTTCATCTTCAATTGCAAAATAATGCAAAATATAGTGGGCAAAGTATAAAATCAGAACAATATAAAATGTATTTGCTGAATAAGAATTTATCTTTACAAACTTTAGTGCCCTCAAAAAGGCAGTGATGGATTTTTGAAATTCTGTCAGATGTAAGTGCTTCCACAGGATAGAACGTTAGAACTTGGAAAAGCTCAAGTTATTGTCTCTTTAATTCCCTCCACATATTCTATATCAAGCGCAGGCTGTTGTGCTACTGGAGTTGGATCTTTTATTGGGCCAAATGAGCAGCGGCAGGCTGCATAATCTGTCTGTACTCTTCTCACGGGGCGGGGCCCCACCAGACAGCTTATTGATTTCAGAACTGCGGCCAGAGAGTCCCCAGTCACGACTCCCAAGCTTCTCTGCTTAGTTATGCAAGACACTTTATACTTGGCTGCCAGTGTTGGAGGCAGTTTACAAGAGGCTGCAGAGGGTTATGTGATTGAGAAACAGCATTAAAGTCATTAATATAGTCAAAGATGAGTGAAGCTTGACTAATGAACGAGTGGAACTGAATCCGGCTTTACTTCCGACCTCAAAACACACACCTGCAGTTGTTTTTGTTCAATAAAGTTTGAATGATTGCTCTGTTTTGATATGACTCATTGATGGGTTAGGCCAGGGGTGGGTCCTCCTGGTCCTGGAGGGCCGGTGTCCTGCAACTCTTAGTCTCCCTGGTCCAACACACCTGAATCCAACAGCTGAATCTCCTCCTCAGTGCAGTCAGGTTCTCCAGAGTCCTGCTAATGACCTCATTATTTGACTCAGGTGTGTTGAAGAAGAGATGCGTCTAAAAGTTGCAGGAGACCAGCCCTGGAGGCCTGGAGTTGCCCACCCCTGGGTTTCAGTTCAGTCCCAATAAAGGCTTCTCTGTATAGACTAACAAGTATTTTAGTAATCGATGATTCTGATGGCTAATCAGCGGAAAAATTTATACATTCTGCAGATTTTTCACTTAACTGCTTAAGGTTATTTTATTTAATGTAAAAATTAGTAAGCAAATGATGTAATTCCTTTCTTAATAGAAAAAAAATAACTTTTTATCTCCTAAAATCCAATAACGTAACATTCCTTTAATGTATCCTAAATAATTTCTATCAAGTGATTCATCTGCAGCTAAAAACAGTATTTCAAACATTAACATGTGAAAAGCTCAGTCCTTTCTGCTTCACTTAACATCAGTGCTGCAGTGTACAGCTACTCTGGTGACTATTATTATTAATTTATTTTTTTGATTAACCAATTAATAATTGACTAGCAGGAGATTCTCTTTCCAGATTTAGAATCACATGAAGCTGAAAATTTGCCACTAGAGGAACTCTGGGTAAAAGATATTCCAACAAAGGTTTTTATTCATTTTAAATGCAAAATATATGCACTCTTTGTACAGTTTTGGCTTAATTACCGCTCTGATCATGTAGTTCTTTCAGCGAATGGCCTTATTTAGAGTCTCTGTGCTCCAGTTGATTATTTTTCGACTATTAAAGTTGTTGACAATTATGTCAATAATCAGTTAATCACTATGAATCCAATTAATTGTTTCAGCCCTACTTGTTTTCATATGGAGCTCAACGAACAACACCTACCATCCTGGAATCATTCAATGGCTAAAGTTTAAATGATTGCTCTGTTTTGATATGACTCATTGATAGTTCAGCCTGGCACATATTTCAGGACAGTTCCAGCTATTTGTGTCCAAACAATCTTTTAAAAACATTCTCCTGATTAACGGATGTTTGCTTTTAAATTTAGTACAATTTAATAACTAATGTTATTAAACATCATACACAGGAAGGTGCAGCAGTCTTTCTTTGACTGCAGTCATTATTATGAGATGAAATAATCGTAGTCCCTTTGCGATTTAATTTACGATAATAACCTTAGATAAAGTTTATTTCCAATGGCTTTGGTTTTTCTTCACACCAAAGTGGCTTTTGATATCTTTAAAGGTTGCTTTTATCTACAAATAGGCTATTCATTTATTTGAATGTGAACTTTGTGATGCTACATCAAGTGTGAGGAATTTGAACTTAGCTAAAGGTCCTTTAATGACCAGTGCAACCAGCCTGCATAACTTCTGGTTTCAAAATGCCAGCCAGTTGTCGGCTGCGTTCGGTTTGACTTCGGTTCAGCATTTAGCTTTGTGGGAAAGAAGAGCGCTCAGACCAAAGCCAGGCCTGAAAGAATTGGCAGCCATAACGTCAACATTTATTCTTTTTCCCTCAAAACAGTGATAAAACAAATTCATTCAAATTAAGGTTCACTCCTGCACCGTCCCGCCTCATCTTTTTGTTTTTGTGGTGTTTTTTTTGTTGTTGTTTTTTGTTTTGTTTTTTTACATCATTGATGTTTGGGTTGTCATGAAAGGTCTCTTCTCGGAAACTTGGCCGCTCCCCTAAAAAAACAGTGGATCTGTTTATTTATCTCTCCACCGTACCACATCCATGGCGACAAGTCATTTGTACAAGAGGAGAAAAACCCGTTAAAAAGTGCCCAAAACCCCCCTCGCAAAAGTTATGTCAAACTGTTCCTCCAGCAGTTGTTTGTGGCTCTCCGGCTCATTCTAAACAAACCAAAATTGCTCTAATTGAGCTCAGTCGCTCAAAGTCTAGTGTAGACTCTAAGAAAATCTCCTACCCCACAGTCGGTCAGACCCCTGGTGTAAAGTTCAGCCTGAATCGGGCTCTGTAACTAGATCTTTTGTTGGCTAAACTTGACAATGCGGCAGGCTTTTCGGGCGAACGGAAAAGGTAGAAATGGATTTCATTAGTCGGTGTATGGCTCTCTTTTTGTGGACCTCCCATCCTCACAAGCTCCTTGTCTGTGCTTCCCCCCCCAACCCCCTGCCCTCTTATCCCCGAACCAGACCTCCTCCATGGGGAGAGGTGAGGCTCCACAAAGTCATTTAACGTGGGAAACCCAGTCAATTAAACGAAGCAAGCCAGCCTTGCAAAATCCATGCCTCAGGTCTTGTTACAGTGCAGCCCAGGCCCCCAAAAAGAGCAACTTATTCATATCATCACTTAATGCAGGGATTGGATGTTAAGAATAAAGATTGGGTGTCGCGCCTGAACCCCAGCACAGTAAATTTATTGTTGCTGGTCAGTCAGGGAAAATGTGCCCATTTCACAAACCCAGTGGAAACTTAAGGTAACTGCTGGAAAAACCCAGGTATTGAGACTTTTCTAGCGTGGCCACTAGTAAAAAAGCCGGACTGTGTGTGTGGAGAAAGCTGCCATAATGACCTGGGGGTCAGCCAAATGTAGCAGGCCGGGACTTCCAGAAGAGAGAGAGGGGGGGGGAATAAAAGGAAACCAAAATAAAACACTTCTACAGATGAAACCCTGACCTTTACTCTAAAGCCAGAGTCGCAATGCCGCCCTTGGTGTTTCCACGAATATTTCATTCAAACTGATGTATCAGAATTATTCAACCACTTCTGGCATCTGTGTGTTTCTTGTTTTTTTTTTTCATAATTGATGCACGGGGGTGTGTGGTTAGTTTCGCTGGACACTCAGCAGACATCCACCCTCACTTCCTGCTTGACTCATGTCATCAGCGTTGGCCGTCTGATGTTACCATGGACTAAAGTGAGTCTGAGTTTCCCATGAGTCTCGGGGTGTAGCCCAATGTCCACTACCAGCTGAGGATCAGAGGCCTTTTTGCAACCTGCATTTCATTACCTGCTTCTCCTTTTGTTTGTTTTGGGCTGTCCTGGAAATCACAAATGGTAACCTGCTACATGTTTGAGAGTAATTATCCTCTCAGCGACGTCCCCGTCCGAGTCGGGTCAGGTTTCAGTCTAATTAACCCATAATGAGAAGAAGATTGAGTAGGTTGAGTGAGGATAATGCTGAAAATTGGGTTGTTATCTGAGTTGAGCTAAAAAATAACAAGCAACAAAACTGTAATCTTTGTTTAAAACATTTTTGAACATTATATTTATTGAGTTCTTGCTTATTCTACTTGCCACCAACAAAACAAACAAAAACAGAAACAAATTAAACAAACAAAAAAAAAACACCAAAAAACTTAATTTAGCTAAATAAACACATTTAGTTTCTTCCTGAGTGTGTCTAGGAAGAAAGTTTCTTGATCACCTTGAGTTATCTACAGTTTCATAATGTCACAGTATTGGCATAAAGTAGTATCAGCTGCTTGCTTTTATTTGTGACATAAAACCTAATACAATCTGAAATAGGGCTGCAACTAACAATTATTTTAGTAATCAGTTATTTTATCAATTATTCTGATGATTAATCGATTAATTTGGATTTTTAAAAAATCTACACATTCTGCAGATTTTTCATTGAGCCGCTTAAGCTTTTTTGTGCAATGTTAGGAATGCATTAAAAGTTTCAAATAAACTTTTGTTGCACCTGAAATGCAACAAAAGTATTCCTTTAGTGATGATTTGTAGCAAAGGATGCAGCTAAAAAAACCTTCTAAAATCAACATGTGAACAGCTCAGCCGGTTCTGCTCGACTTAACGTCACGACAGTGCGGAGATAATTTGTTAAAAGGTGTTTAATAGATTTCTTTCTTGTTTTTTTGTAAAAAATGTAAAACTGTCACTGGAGGAGTTTTAGGTTGAACATATTTACAGAGGAAGAAGGTTTTCATTTTTGAGTGCAAAATGTACATAATCTTTGCACAGTTCTGATTTAATCACTGCTCTGGCTGTGTTGCTCTCTCAGCAAATGGCCTTTTTTTAGAGACCATACAACAATTAACGATTACTTGAGTACGAAATTACTATTTCAACAATCGATTAATCACGATTAATCACTTCAGCCCTAATCTAAAATATTAATCACAATAAGCAAATACCTACTGGCTAAAACCTGCTGGCTACCTAGAATATTCTAGATTTTTGCCATTCTGCCCTTTGAAGAGTAACAACAGGAGCTCATCTTAGCTAATGGCAGTGTAATGTGTCTGGTAGCTGGGGCTTCTTTTAGTTTCAAAGTCAGTGCTTTACATGACCAGAAATATTTTTCCAACACCTAAATTTGTTGGATGGAATGGAAAAAGCGCAGTAAGCACACAAACACCAGTTTGCAGTTATTTTCTAGCAGCCTCTCTTTACTCCCGAGTTCTGTTCTGCACCATCTAACGCATTTAGCACACGCACACTACTCCTAAATCCTATAAACGCTGTTTGTTTCTTTCTTTGTTTGCTTGTTTGCTGCCGAACCGTATTTTCTCCACTGTTGCGATTCATCACTTTTTTTTTCCCCCTCTTTTAACAAGTGTACAATGTCAACTTGTCCCTCCCAAGGTGCCGTCTACAGACAGGAATGCCCTGAACTCGCTGTGGGGCAAGCTGGCCTCTGAGATCCTGATGCAGAACTGGGAGGCAGCCATGGAGGACCTGACCCGCCTGAGAGAGACTATTGATAACAACGTAAATGCCCCACTTCTCAGAATTTGATACCGCATTTAGATTCTCTTACATAGACTCCCATATTGACATTTCACTTGCAGAACAGCTCTGCTGTGGCATTTTATTTCTTACCACCGGCTCTCATCTGAGTACTTAAGAACTTGGATCCCTGTATAAAGGCGTTGTTGGTGTTTAATTGCCATTTAGAGGGCAAGCACACAAGATTTCGTTTTCCTTGCACCTCACTGGAGAAAGAGTTTTATACCCTGCATGTTTGTGTTTATCAGCTTTTTCTTTTTGCGTATGTTTTTGTGACATTTTTCTGGTCTGGTCTTGTTCAGTCGGTGAGCTCGCCTCTCCAGTCTCTCCAGCAGCGGACATGGCTCATTCACTGGTCGCTCTTCGTCTTCTTCAACCACCCCAAGGGCAGAGACAACATCATTGACCTGTTTCTTTACCAACCACAGTAAGTACAATTCCTTTTCCAGCTAAGTTTATTTGTTCAGTCACATTTAAGCCCCCCAACAATGGAAAACTTTTGAGTCTAAATGCATTTCCATTGTGCAATGGAAACTTGAATTCGATTGGCCCTTTTTTTTAAATTCCACCGAAAGTGGATGTGGTCGCTAAGAATCACCTCTGTTTACAAAAAAAAGCTGTCCTGCTGTCAAAAAAACAAACACATTTTACGAATGCCTCGCATCGCCGGGATTTGAACGAAGTCGCACGTGGTTTAGATGTTTCAAACTGCGAGGTATTAAAAAGAACAGCTCTTCTGTTGTTGTTTTTTTGTTTGTTTTAATGTGGAGTTAACTATTTGCTTTAATAACACATTTTCTGGGTGCCGGTCTCCTTCATGAACCCTGCTGGTATTTTTAAAGTGGTTTCAGAAGTGTGTGTATTTTCCGTGTGGTCTGTTTACTCTCCAAGTGGAGAAGCGGGCCATGTGTATCGCAGATCGGAAACTTTACACAGCGTGTTAAAATTTGCACACCGCCTATTTTGATGTCTTCGCCCCCCAACGCCCCCCGGCCCCTTTTCACTCAGCCCCCACCACTGCCGCCACCACCCCCGTCCGATCTGATTGCAGGCTTGTATAATTGTACAGATGATTGGGCTGCGCAGACTGTATGACCGAAGACCACAACACAGCACGCTCGAATGTCTGGTTCCCTGAATTTTTTGCTCAGTTTTTAATTTTATTGCGGATGATTAAGGAGGCCTGCCCAATAATTACTCATGAAACGCTCACCCAGCCATCTGTTTTGGACAAACTGAGGTAGTTTTGTGTGCCTTGCGTTTTCACAGTGTAGAAACCCCATGTTTTCCCCGCTGAGGCTTGGCTGGGCTCTTGTTTCCCATCCCTTGACCAGCACTTCCGTTGGCTGCAGTCGGTGACCAGCGGCTGGGTTCAGCTTCACATCTGACCTCCCTTACCCCTGCAGTCAGCAGATGTTTGTCCAAAGCCTTGTTTATCCGCTACTGACAGACGCCGTGGGGCTGCTGGAGAAAGAAAGATGTGCAGTGAAGCATTATTATTATCCAGGTGCTGAATGGGCAAATATGAAATATATCCAGTGACTTCTGCATGTGGGCCGCATTTCACCAAAACATTGTTGCAGTTTGACCTAATAAAACTCCAGAAATAAAAAAGTAGGGCTAAAATGACTAGTGTGGTTTATCGTGATCACTGAAATAATCACCAACTAATGTAGCCAGCGATTAATCGTTAACTGGAGGATACAGACTTTCAGAGCAGCATATTCTGAGGAGTCATTAAGCTAAAACTGTGCAAAAAATATCTACAAGTAAGATGAATATAAAGTGACACTTTATTTGAAGGTGTGTGCATAAGACTGACATGACAGTGTCATAAACAACACCTGTCATGAACATGAAGGAGTCTTCATGAATCTTTACGACTTTACGCGTCATGAAGCGTAATTTGGCAAATGTTGACATTTTTAATGCAAAGTTGACACTTTTAATGAACTTTTAATGCCAGTTTTAATGCAACGTTGCATTAAAACTGGCATTATTTTTAGAATGATGCAACATTGACACTTTTAATGCAAGAAGATAGACAGGAAGACGTCTACATTGAGGATTATTGGGCTCCACAAACGACAGCTACCGGACACAGCCATCGCCTCTTGAGTTGAAACCCAACGCACAGACTCTGTAGCAACAACAGTGACAAATGGACAGTTTTCTTATGGCTTTGCAAGCTCACGCGTCGCGTCTATGTGTACCAGGTTAAAATTTCACGTGCGCAAATTTTGCCGGTCGCTTGGTTGGGGGAGAACAGGCACCTCAAATTCTGTCAGAAATGAATGGGTCTGAACTGAAGGGTCTACTGCAGGGTGTCTCCTTCACAGCGACGCACCACTCTACCCCTCATCTGACTCCCAGATTATGAATCCAAACGACCATGGATATGTCTTATAATCAGCACTTCAGAAATGGCCTGAAAAGGACCAAGAGAGCTAGAAAAACAACCTGTAATTTGGACATAAAAATTGTGTAGACTCTCTCATTTTTAGACTCTTGCAATAATTGTTGTTATTGGGAGTGGGGGGGCCCCCTCTGGAGTGAGTAGGTGTAAGTTAATCAAGGCCACAGCATGAAGCGTTGTGGTTGGCTCCAGAGAGGAGGAGGGAGCCCTCCCAAAAACCCGGCCAATGAAAGGCTTCGCAGAGGAACCCGCTGCTGGCATCACAGCTGCCACAGGTCCCCTGTCCCTTTCATTGATTCGCCTAATTAAACTGTTGTCAGTACCGCTTTCTGAGCGCCATGTGTTTTCTCCAGCCGCTGCTACAGGGAGACCCACTCAGCTTCCTCTCTTCTAAATTGATGTGGTCGCTGAGGTTTAAGTTCAAAGTCACCCTGTTAGAGACCGGCTTTGACGATACAGGTGATGTGAGTTTATGACAGTTTGGACCGGGAGAACCAAGGAATGTGTGTGTTTAGTTCTTGTTTTTTTTTTTTTTTTTTTTTTTGCTTTTTGGCCAACAGCACCATGACTCCAGAGCAGGCGCGGGATTAGAATCAGCCTGTAACAACATTGTGTACCTTGTGTTCAGCCCTTAGCAAGTTGACCTGTGGTTGGAGCAACAGTCCCTAATGGATTGAGTTTCAGCTACTGGGCACGTCTGTGCTCACTGATCTATATCTTCTTGCCAGGGTTTCCTCTTCCTCCCCTTTCCTCCTCCTCTTCGCTCTCAGGACTCTAATGAAAGAGACAGCTTAAAGCCGGAGCCCATGTGCAGAAACGCAGGTCCTGTCGGGACATTTATCTGTTTCGCTTTTTCATAAGTCAAAATGCCAAAGGCCCAAGAGGCAGCCAGAGCGTTATATTATGTGTCTCTCTGTAAAGATCATGTCTTTGCTTACATTGCTCTAATAAGTGATTACTTGAAACCCCCCTCCCTCCCCAGATACCTCAATGCGATCCAGACTATGTGCCCCCACATCCTGCGTTACCTGACCACGGCGGTCATTACCAACAAGGATGTCCGGAAGCGCCGGCAGGTTCTGAAGGATTTGGTGAAAGTCATACAGCAGGTAAGAGCTTGGTTACACAGAGACGCTATTTTGTCTAATTCAACTTATTTTAAAATACAAAAGCGGTCAATAGGGGTGCACAGATTGCAGTTTTCTGGCCGATTGTCGATCTTTAAAATGTTTGAGCCGGCCAAATCTGGTCAATACCAATTTTCTTTCTTTCTTTTTTTTTTTTTTTTGGCTGAAAACTTGCTAAATATAGATAAAGTTGCAAAGTTTGGAACAGATAAGATCGGTTTCTTTTTCATGTAAGTATCGGCTGATTGGCGATCTTCAAAAATTAAGGAAATCAGGGAGGATTTATTAGTCGTTACAGTTGTTAGGTTGAGAAAAATAGTCAAACCAACGCTTCCTTTTTGGGGCGTTTACTGGACATTCGGCTCAGATGAAGCCTAATGTTGTCTTTGTCAAAGTTGCTTCTTGAGAGATTCAAGATGAATTTGTCGAAACATGTAAAAACAATAAACACACCAACAGGTCTCCATTAATTAATTACATTTTTCTTTAGGAGTCGTACACCTACAAAGACCCAATTACCGAGTTTGTGGAGTGCCTCTACGTGAACTTCGACTTCGACAGCGCCCAGAAGAAACTAAGGGAGTGCGAGTCTGTAAGTAAACCGCCTCCACAGTGTAACCGGCATCATTCGTTTTAGCTGCTCACTACTGAAGCACCAGCAGCACTCGCCCTCTGTCTCTGTCTCTCTCTACCCTCTTCGGAAGTCTCAGTTTGTTGGTCGCCCCTTGAACCTTCTCACAGACCGTCGCAGTAAACACGGCTAACAGTCATGTGACCCCGTCTGACCCCCCAGCCCCATTCAATGCAGGGTCATTACTGAACAGTAAGAGCCTGTGCGCCGTATCTCACCGCCTCGTATAGAAGCCTCTCTGGATGCTGGATGACTCAGGCTTCAGAGTCGGATTTTACTACGGCCTGTAATTGACCCATCAGGCCGGTTGTTAACAGTAAAAGCTTTATAAGCAAAAGTCTCCGCAGAGGCGTGCAGACACTTGTTTTAGGGGGGGAGATCTGTCATTGCACTGCTATTTAGGGAGTTTCAACTCTTGCTTCATAAAAGCTGGATGTAACTACAGAACCTGGAAATAGAGTTGGTAGTACACAGCGAAAGGGTTTGGATGTTGACTGCAGAACTAAACACTCAAAGAACAGCGTTAAGGTGAACATGCAAGGAGTTTTAGAGCTCAAACATTTCATGCTTTAAATTTTGTCATTTATTTTATCTATGTAAAAAAAAAATCCCACAAAAAACTGGAACTTTGTCTGAAATAATGTCTTAAAAAGTTTGCTCTTTAAGCTAAAATGCTCTAAAAAACTGCACTAAACATTTATAATGGTTGGTTTTACATTCAAACCAGACGCAGAAGTATTTTAGTTCCCAAAGGGTCTGAGCCGCTCCTCCCACCACGTGTTGCAAATTTGTAGCTGGTTCCAAATCCATATGCATCACTTAAAACAAAACAAAACAAAAAACAAGCATGACTTAACTGATGGCTGAGCAGCTCTTATCTGTAAAGCTAATGATAATATGAAACATATGCAACAATTTAAGGAAGCAAATCATTCCGTCTTTGATGCAACATCAGGTTTTTGAGCTGGTGGACTTTAGTGCAAATATAACAGGATTACAGCACCACGGTTGCAGACCCATTTAAAAAAAAAAAAACTTACCCCGGAGAACTTTGAGATTTGACATCTGCAGGGTGTAAAGAACAGCTCAGATGACATTGTTTGGAATTCAAGCTGGCATTCAAAGCAAAATATATTTCACGTTTTTCTGCCGTAAAGTATTTTTTGAGAGTGCAGATTTCTAATTTCAGCTGGGTTTTTTTTTTTTAAGTCAATTGAATATTATTTCTGGTCGTTTAACAGACCTTAAGGTTCTCTCTTTTCAAACTTTGCCCTACTTTTAAAATGAAGCTACATGTCTGTAACGCGTTCTGCTGTTTCACACTACAACGCTCCAAACACGAGTCTCTCTTTATTTTCTCTGTTTTCTTCCATACCCAAACCAGTGAAGGAGGCCGTGTTGCACAGCAATGTTCTTTCACACATGCTATTAGCATTATGCTAACAGCAGATTGACAATAATTGCTGTTTGTTTGGAAACATTGGTGCATGAGTCCCCTCCTTCTTCTCACCAGCTCATCTCTGACTTATGGTTCCTGCTGGTGAACCAACATCAGCTTCTTCTTTATTATTACACTTTGCACTAGAAAGGAGAAAATGGGCTTGAACTTGCTGGATGAAAGCTTTTCTGGCTCGGCTTGAAAGAGAAAGCGTCTCAGCCGACTCCCGACTGCGGGATCAAAAACACACAGTGCGAAACATAAACTTTAACCATGTTTAATCGTCAAATGAAAACTGAATTTCATAAAAGATGACACATCCATTCTGCCTCCGCAGCTCCAAAGATTCATGCAAATTGGAAACGTTTGATCTCCACTTTTTTAACAGTCATTTGGCGGTTTGGTATATTGATACTTTATGTCCAGCGGGAGATAACTACACGTGCTGGCTACATGGATAGACCAAAATCGTAACCGGTGTTGTAATTTAATATCTCGTTTGTACAGTTTAATGATTGTTTCTCCGCGTCGTTATATTTTGCCTTTTAGACTGATGTGATTTACAGCTTAAGTAGGAGCAGTTCAATCTGAGGCTTTATATTTATCCCTTTAGCTAGTGAAGCTCCTGAATGAAACAATCCTCCAAAGCTCCTCCAAAGATTCTCACAGTAACCTTATTTAAAGACATCATAATATCACTTATCATACATGAGATTCAAAACTAAGATGTGGGATGTGACGTAAATGCTTTGATTTGAAACATCTATTTGTCTGTCCGTCCATTAATAAATTTCACTTACTATTTACTGACCTTTGATCATGCCAGTTTGATTATTATAGTTTTATAGTTTGATTTGGTGCCTTATTTTATGAGACATGGAATAAAGCAAAAGGAAAAACTGGACAAAGCAGTCTAAAACACACTGCAGTAACTGTAGAAATACACATGCAGGCTTCTCAAGAATAAACAGGTTACTTCAAAGGGAGAAGGGATGTTTCACAGACGGTGGCAATTGGGGTGAATGGATACTCCACTCGCTTGAGTTTTCCTAACAGTGCATCAATTTAGAGCCATCGAGAGCATCTCTGTTTGTACAGTAAGTTCCCCTAACAGCCAGATGCCGATATTGTTTTTCAGCTGTCCCGCTTTAAGTTTGCTGAACGCTATAAAAGTGCTTTTAAATGAGGAAATTAGCCTGCGTTAAACGATCCTGTTTAGGCCTCGCAGGTTTTCTTTCAGATCCATACCCGCTCTGCCCGCATCTCGAATCACTGTCAGATGTGAGTTGCCTTCATATCCAAGAACGAAAAGCGTAGAGCGACGTACAGCGAAGCCCGCAGTTTGCGCACAAAGGGGCTCTTCAACCCATTTCACAATTTGTTTGAGCTTTGTGGTCTGAAACCCCAGATGACAATAATTAGGGTACTTAGCTGTTCAAAGTTTATCAACCGTAGATAAGCATTGATGTAGCTGAAGAATGCGTCGGCCGATAGCACCGTGCAGTTTGGATTCATTCGACCAGAACCCTGGGTTAGATAACAGCTTTTTAGGCTTAAGAAAACAAAGACACAGTAATTCTTAAATAACGTTGTAAAAGTTGGGAAGTCTGTGCTGCAAAATGGCTCTCTGTGGAGAGTTGGAATGCAACAGGCACTGAGAAATTTCACACAGTTGTACCTCTGGGGCCATATCTTTGTCATGAACAGTTACAGTAGAATGAAGCACTTGAATTGGTCTCATGCAAAAAAAAAAAAAGAAAAGAAAGTTAACAAGTTCAAGCTAGACTGTATTTCTTACCTCATCTAAGCACAAGTAATGGATTCAGTGAAGAGTGGTCTGTGTGCGGTACATTTAGGAGGCCCTGCAGGTTTTAGATGGTGATTGCCGTCTGGTTGGTAAGCTTTGAACAACAGACACTCTTGACATATGTCCAGCAAAGTTTCCCCCAGAAAACCTGCTGTGGTAGGAGCAGAGATCTGTAAGTAGGCATCATAATTTGGAAATAATACCAACAGGCAGGTACAGGGAAGAACAACTGCTGCGCACCCTCTCGTGCCCATTTCAGTGCACCAGCTACAGACCTAGCTTCATTTGTCTATTTTGCCAACGTTAGTGGTGTATAAAAACCTTATTTCAATTAAAGAAATGATGCTTAGCCTTGTGGGGTGGAAAGCTAAGCGTGGTGGCCCGCCAGGTTTATAATACACTGGAGGAAAATCCTTGTCTCTGCTCAGATGACAATGTTTTTTTTTTTGTTTGTTTGTTTTAATGAACATTTCGTCTCTGATGTCACACCATTATTAGTAGAGTTACCCCAATAAATTGGCCCCAATTTCCTTAATTTTGGGAGACCAGTGATTGGTCGACACTTTTCGCTCTGCCAATAGAGAGGGCTGAGTGACAGAACCGGCTACCAGGTCACATCAGCATTTGTGTGCGGTTAACCCACCCTGCTGTTGCCTATGCGTAGTTCCCACAAGTCTGAACTCGAAGTAATATCATATTTTCCTGCAAAACACAGATGAACAGATTTTAGTCTCAAGACTTCAAGACCAAAAAACAGTATATTGACACTCTTGACCAATGTGCAGGAGAAAAACACATTAACAAAATCGCTGCTATCAGGATCGATCCATATCAGACAGAGAACATGGCTTGTTTATTTTTGACCTAGCAACTCCATAGCAACTGTCATGATGGTTAACTACAGATACCTACCAAAATGGCTGTCAGCTAGAATGTTTCTGGAAGTGTTACGTCACATGAGAAGTCAAAACCAAATCCTGAAACTAATTGAAAAGGTGCTTCAACCAAGTGTTAAGTGTGCACACTTGTGTTTTTTATATGTATTTTTTCCTTTAACATAGTTTTGAATTATAAAAATGTATATATTTAGCCATTTTTTAAAATTTAATTAAATTTTTTTATTAAATTGCTCATTTTTACTGCATCGTAAAACGTGGATTTTAACAGAGCTGGGTACGCTTTCTGAGGTCAGGCCTGTCACAATAACAAATTTTGCTGGACAATAAATTGTCCCAGTAGTTATTGCGATAAAGAGTAATATTCTTGTCTTGAGACCTTTTTCAAATAATATAATAATGGTATAATAATGCAAGAACACTTTGCCAAAGATCAATAAACTTTAAGTTCTAATAAACATTTAACACAGGAACTGGAAGACATTGTAAATATCCCAAATTAATAAACAAAATAAAATCAAAACAAATGAAATTAATTATGAAGCCTCTGTAAACGAAATGTTCTTTTGTAAAAAGAGCTTGTCGAGACCAAAGCACCAGACTGAAAACTTTTGCCATCCAGACTTTGGTAGAAAGCGAGAAAAAACAGTAAGACATGCAAATGGAAATTATTGTCCCAATATATCATGCAACTAGGAGATCTATTGTTTATTGCGACAGGCCTACCAGAAATTAGGATTTCTGTCCATTAGAGGAAACATTCGGCTTTCAAGTGTTGACGTCCCCGCGGAACATTTTCCATCTACATTTTACTTTCTGCCCCGCAGGTTCTCGTGAACGACTTCTTCCTGGTGGCATGCCTGGAGGACTTCATCGAAAACGCCCGACTCTTCATCTTTGAGACATTCTGCAGAATCCACCAGTGCATTAGCATCAGGTTGGTCCCACCACAGTACCCCCGATAAACAACATTGCAGTCTTGCTTCAAGCAGCAGTTTCATGCAGACATTTCTAAGAAGAAAAAAAAAAAAAAAGCGACACCGTTTTGTGGTAATTAGACGTTTGAGGTGGTCTGCGTTGTGATTTGTCATATTTTTCCTGCAGACAAGTGTTTATTGCCCCCACCCCCAACACACACTCAACCATTCTGACCCCACACGTCTCTGGGATTAAAGCTGTTGTGGTTTAACTGCTTCCAGGTCTCATCAGGTTTCTCAGCTGGCTTGACTTTGAAGACCACCTGTCCAATGGCAAACTCAGACCGTTGTTGTTTTTTACCCCCCTACCCCCGGAAAGAGTCAAGGCTTAGACGGCTCCAGACGTTCCCAGCTGCTTCAGTGCCCGGAAACATTTCTAGCTCTTGTTTGTTGGTGTAAATGGAGGTTAAACGGGGGTTCTTCTCGTCTACGGTCTCCGCAATTTTGAAACGGGGGTTTAGTTGCAATGAAATACAGTTGACCTCGGATGCTTCCCCAAAACCAAGAAATGTAGTAATTGCTAATTATAGCATTAGTGGAGAGAAAAGTAAAAAAAGATTGTTTTTAATTGTCTGCAATTAGGAGAGATTATAGGATTTGGCTGCCACCTTACATTGGATCTGGAAGCTGACTTGGGATAAAGACGGCATTCACCCGTCTTAGAAACGAGTCCTAATCTATATAAGGGAATTCAGTCTCGTATCGCACGGTTGTCCTGTAGTTATGTTGGGTTTAATCCTGCTCCTTGGATGGTTGAATTGACTGCGTTTCTTAGGAACGGGCCTCCCAGACATGTAATTAACGCTAAAGATTTCAAAGGAAGGGTCTGCGTTTTTGTACACGCCGCGCAAACAAACAAAACAAAGAGGGGAGTTGATTACTTCCCCACACCCATCGCCCCACATAAAGATGATGCCATCGACTGCCGCGTCGAGCCTCGGAGGTCTGCTGTCAAGGTTGAACCGTGGAACATGATCGGGGCCCGTCTAAATCTCCAGTTGCAGATCGTCTGGAATTGATTAGGAGCCCTGGTTCTTTTTTGGCAGACTTACTGCAATTGGATCCATTTTCTTGTTAAGGCCCACAAAGGTTAGTGGTAACGCTGGAAGAGGAAGTCAAACAGCGATTCGCTTCGGCGTCCTCGGCTCTCCTCTTGTTGAAGTTTTCGACGCGGGAAACACAAATTAGGGGTTGTTGGAGGGAGTTCCGTGTTTACTTGCCGGGTGTTATGACGATGAGACGGGGGCGGGGGGGGACTACTTATTTTCTGACAGACGGTGGGATTGGCCAAGTCATTAGTTCTCTTCCCGCTGCATCCAAGCGTTGATTTTAATGAATTTGTTGCCCCCCACACTCCCCACTTAATGAGGCGGTTTTTACAGCTGTTGGCTATGATGGTTTCACAGATACTGTGCCCACAGCTTGGACTCCCTCCCTCATTCCCCCCCCAAAAACCCCAACTACACCAGACATTGGCACGATGAAGTTGTTTTATGCAATAAAGGCTTATGTGAAGCATTCTTCAGTCAGATAAAATATATTGTGTCTAGACTTTTCGCTGTCCAAGGTGTATGTTTTCAATTTAGCCTTGTTTTCCTGCTTTATTTCCGTCGTCTTCCCATGAACGTTTGAGTGGCAAGACTCTCTCTCGACCTCAGAGTGCTCACTTGTCTTGTGAGATTTTGAAGAAAAGCTTGAGATGTGATTATTTGGGGGTGAGAGGGGGGTAGGGGTGGGGAGGCTTCCCCACTCCATCTACTATTTGTACACAACAGCTCACTTGTAGTTTGAAGGATTTTCTTTTTTTTTCTTTTGGCTGTTTTGGACGGAAACCCGGAGATCTTTTCCACCTCACAATTGAGTCATTAAAAGACCACACAATCATTTTGTTTTTTTGTTGGGGTTTTTTTTGTTTCCCCTTCATCCCCCCCAAAAAAACTAAACAAAAAAATAATAATTTTGTCCCAACCCCACCTATCATGTGTTGCTGTTTAACAATGCATGTGTTTTTGGAGCAGTTATGTTGAGGAGGGAGCCACTTTGGTGAAGGATCCCCCCGCCACCATCACCACCACCACCCATCCTCTCTAACAGAGTTAGACCCCAATCTTGACCCCTCTCCTCAAGTGTGAGGGGGTATTAAGAGCCACAGGAGTCCCACCCAGCCTGAAGTGGAAGGCTCAGGAGCCAGAGAGCATGAGGGGTCGAAGTGAAATTGATCTCTGCACCCCAGGGAACAAGATCATGGTTACGTAAAATAAAACCAGCCACGGAGGCTTTCGACTCGACTCATCGGCCAAAGGATGTCGATAGCGTCGGTTCTGGAGATCCCACCCAATCCTTGTTTCTTCTCTTTCTTTGAAAACTTACGATTTTTTTCCCCCTGCTTAAGTGGGGTTGCTAACTGAGACAAAAAGTGAAGAACCTCTGATCTGATGTACAAATGTGCTTCCGGGGAGGAAAACATTGCCATTCTTGATTTTTATAAATTAGATTAGAGAAGCCTAGACTGATCCGGTGCTCAGCCTGTGGCCCTTTTTTTTGGGGGGGCAGGCAGGGGTTGGTGGTCCTGCGTTATGCTGCACAGAGCTCGTTGACAAGGGTTAGAGCTTAGCTTGAAGTCCCCAGTGAGGAAACCAAACCATGTTTGTTTTGATCAGCACGTCTGACCTGGACTTGACTGACATGTGCCCCCAGTTACTTAAATTATCAAGCAAAACAGCCACACCACGACTCTGCTGCAATCATTTAATCACTGCAGAACTGGAAGAAATGTCAGGGTTCATTCACATCCTCCTCAGGTTACTTTATTCTGGAGAAATAAGATAGAAAGATGTAGTTTTATATATATATATATATATATATATGTCTATCTGTATAGATAGATAGATGTCCCTGTGTCCTCTTATATACAAGACAGATACAGATATAAGATGGATGGGGACAGAATTTTATTTAGATTAATTACATAGATTTTAACTCATCACAGATTTTAACACAATTAATCAACTATCAATTGATCTGTTGCTCTGCATATTTGTCATTCTGCATCTATGGCACTATGTATCTCTATCACTCTACCTGTCTCTATCTATCTTGTCTGTCTGTCTATCCATGTCTAACTCTGTATCTATGGAAAAAAAATGATTCCAGATTCAGATCATATTCCCAATGATGATCCATAGGTGTAATTTAGCCGTCATGACTCATTGTCCCCGTGTCTGACGAGCTGAATTGTAATCAGCTGTTCTGTTTGGCAGACCGAGCGTTCGTGTTTGTGCGGTGCGAGTGACACATCCATCCGTTTCTGTGTCCTTTTCCGTCCTGGTCATGACCCCGTTCTCTCTCACTCACACACACACACACACGTGCCACTCCTTCAGCTCATTACCTGCCCTTCTCGGGGACGCTTCGCCGCAGCAGACGTGTTGAGGCCCGGTCACTCGGGGGGGGAAACCAGATCGTATTTTCCTCATTATGCTGAGGTAATGCCTCTTATTTGTTGTTTACGCCCCGTCCACAGACTGACATCATTTCCCTTCCCTGTTTTCATGTGGTTTTTGCCACCATTTTAGCAACATTCATGGGCCTGAAAGTGGCCTTGAGGTAAGACCGGTCATATTGTAAATTCCAATTCCCAAATAAGATTACTTCCCACTACAAGAATGTCATGAATAAAATCTGTAACGGCGGTGGCGTGAGAAGCGCCCGGGTCTCGGTAGTTTTCAGCCAACGCCGATCAAGTCTCACCGAGTGTGATTTATGGACCAGGAAGTGAATAATTAGCGGAGTAAATTGTTTTTATATATTGGCCTTCGTAACCCTTATTATACAGAGAAAAATTCAACTCATTGTACATTATGGCTTTACAGGTTGGGTGTTTGTGTTTTTTGGAGGGGTTTTTTCTCAAGCTATTTACAGGAGGTCGTCATATTCTCAGCTGTGCTGAAAGTGGTAGAGGATATTTATTGGGCCCCTTATATGAAATGCGGTAGAAGCGGTGGGGAGGGTCAAACGATGAGGGCAGGAAATGTGGAAGAGGGGGTCTAGATGAGGGTATCAAGGGGTTCTAGTTATTAAGAAAGCCACAAGGGAGGCCAGCTGCAGTGGGGGAAAGCTTCAGATCAAAGCGGGCCAGCTCCCCGCTCCTCCTGTCTCTGTGACACATCTACGCGGAGATGTTTGAAAGAGCAAACCGCCGTCCAACCCGGCTTTCTTCCTCCGCGACGGCCGCAGGTCGGAACGGTGAGTCACCGCGCAAGCCGAACGGAGCGCGTTTTGACGCGGACTCAGGTACTGAAGCAACCGAAGGCAACACGCGGGCCAGTCCCAGCACCATTAATGGAGTAATTCCTGCAAGTCTGTAAATCACGCTCCCATTAGTATTGGGCCATTATAGGTTCTCTGGGTGTGCTTTGTGTTAGAAACGTCGCCTGGAGCAAAACAGATTGGAGCAGTCGCTATTTATTTAGCGCTAAACGCACAACATCGATCATGCATGTTGTTACGTTAACTGAAAGATTTTTGGTCCTGTCACACATTTTCTACAATTCAGCTAAAGTGATTGTTTGCCGTTCATGTCTTTGAATTTCTAAAATATGCCTCTTCATTACCAACAAGAAAAACGGTGTCATTATATCTTCAATTTCATGTGTTTTTCATTACTCTGAAATTGTCTGCTTTAAGATACTTGTTGTTGTTTCTGGGATCTGCTTGGACTTTTTCTGAAGGTTCTTGGAGGCTGCTTTAAAGTTGGTTTGAAGCTTTGGTTGTCTTTTACATGTTTTACCATTTTTTAATGCACACTGTAATCCTGCTGAAGATGATAGATTTGTTTCACTAATCGTTAAGAACAGTTATTAAGCTTTGTCCTTTCACAATAAAGCAGCCGGACCCAAATGCATGTTTTTATTATAGTAACCCCAAGACAGAAAAATAGTTACACTATGCCCAGTTGAACTGTATTAATTTAGGGGTTCCCCAGTAAATCGGCTTTGTTTTCTTTAATTTTGATGGATTTTGGATCGTTTGATGCTTACACAAGAAGTTGATCTTATTTACCTGCAAAATCAGCCACTGTCCCATTTTGCTCTGCCATAAAAGAGAACTGACTGACTGACCCGCCCACTGGGTCACATGTGCATCTGGCCGGTTAACAATAGTCGCCAACTTTGTCGCTGTACTTTGTCGCAACTTTTTCAGACAAAAAAAATTGTCGTCCAAATTTGGAATCAGCAGTTCGGGCTTTTTAAAGATTGGTAATCGGCCGGAAAACTGCCGTTGGTGCACTCTGAATACTTGTATATTTCTCTTTATTAAGATATATTATTCTAATTAGATCATTAGACTTCTACTTAGTTTATGAGAAAAATCTGCGGGAGTTGGTAATCAACCAAATCAGAAATTTTATGTATTCACACCAAGATTTACTCCATTATAGACGGAGATCAAGGCAGCTTAGAAAACAGAACAATAATAAAAAGGAGCTCTGCTTGTGCAAATTACTAATATGCTAATATACAAGTGTTTATAGTTCTCTCTGGAGCCTGGAGAAAGGAGTGTTGCAGCCTAATTTTAATGTTTCTGTTAATCTGAAACAGAAGAGGTGTGAAGTTTAGATTTTCAGAACCAACCAAAGTCTTCAAGTTTCAGCACCAAAGCGGCCACTAAACAAATAATTGAGCAACTTTCTGTGATGAAGTGGGAGTGGACAGGTAAGAGGAACCAATCGGCCAGTTGGATGCATACTTAAAATAAAGTTAAGCAACGTCAGACAGCCAGTTACTTATGGAGTTCAGTTAGAAGTGACAGATTAAAAAAAAATCTCAGCAGTGTTGCAAAAACCAAAACATTGGTCCAGTCAGTCAAAACATTGACTGACTGGTTTTCTGTTGAATAAAATGTACATTTATACTGTAGCTTTGACACAATACATACATTAAATTAACCCTTTATGCATTTCAGCAGGAGCTAAATACCATTGTTCCTATAGCATGTAGTGACAGGCATTTAAAACCTTCAAACGTAACAACCATTCAAAGTCTTAAAAGCATTGATATATTGGAGATTTTGACCCTCAGTGCTGTGAAAAATACTTTTTTTTTTGACAAGATCTAAAATACGTCACACATTTGGATGCAGTTAAAGTAGGTGAAAGGTCAAATCTGACGCTACGCTGATCAAAATAGGTGAGAGACAGATTTATGACAGATCTGTCCACCTCTGCATATGCGTAGTTATCAATCGTCACCCCACTGTTGGCAACATCACAGCTTTTTCAGACAAAAAAATTCTGTATTGGCCAGAATTGGTATGTCAGGCTTTGTAAAGATCAATGAAGGGCCAGAAAACCACGTTCTGTGCATCTTCACCACATCGTGTGCATATGTGAGGTCATACACTCATTGTTGCTGTAAAACTAATTACCCTTTGGGACAAGAATAAAGATCTGATAGAACGAGTGTTATTGTTCAATCTTTGAACAACAGTATCACATGATACATTGGAGTTCTCTGGTAGAGAGGAGTTTAGATAGGACTTAAGAAACCAACCCGAGCTGACCCAACCCCATAGGGATTGTGTCTGAGTTCGACCCAACCCGACTAATTGACTTTAATTACCTACATACCATTTTCATTAAGATTTCACTGCTTTTGCTTTTAGACCTTAATTTGAGTACGCAGTCTGCTGTTTATAGCTTTTGTTTCATGTCTTCGAGCTTCATTTAGTCGCTTGTAACTGCAGGATGAGTCAAGACCAAATTGTCTGGGATGTGATTGATAGGAACGGAACAGGGCGGTCTACTGAACATCTGCACCTTTTTTTTATTTATTTTTTTGTCTTTCCTCAACAGGTTACGCCAGCTACTCCTATATTTAGACTTTAATAATTCGGTTGACTCAACTTTTATGTTGCGCATTCTCATTTGACTGTCTCTGTGCTGGATGAATTCTAAGCCTGTTAAACGTTTCACAGAAGCCCAAGACCGACCCGACCCGACTTTCAGGGCGTAAATCTAAACTCTGCAGTCCACGAGATTCCGATCCATTTGACTTTTATTTTGTTGTTGCTCAGATTAAGTTGGAGCTCCTCACCTCCCTGTCCGTTTCTTTAACAGCATGCTGGCCGACAAGCTGAACATGTCTCCCGAGGAGGCCGAGAGATGGATCGTCAACCTCATCCGCAACGCCAGGCTGGACGCCAAGATCGACTCCAAACTGGTGAGACTTCCTGTCCTTCTGTTTGGCTTCCATGCTTAATACATTCGCTTTCTGGATTTTTTATATATTTTTTTTTTTAAACTTTGAATGATGTGCCCTTGTGAGGTTATATAGAAAACATCTGTGCTCAAAGCCTTTTTTACGATATCGCGGTATACACATCACAAAGGCTCTCTGTTATTATCGGAACAAACTCCAGCAGTCCTGTAGACGTGCGTACAGTGGAAACGAACACTAAAAACTCTGTGTTTGAATTGTTTTTCAGTGCGTTGTGTAATTTGGGCCAATCTTTTTTCTTTTTTTCTTATTATTTTGTGTGTCAGGGTCATGTTGTCATGGGGAACAACGCCATATCGCCTTACCAGCAGGTGATTGAGAAAACCAAGAGCCTCTCGTTCCGCAGCCAAATGTTGGTTATGAACATTGAGAAGAAGCAGGCCGCCAGCAACAGAAACGAGGTGAGTAATGCTCACACCAACACCGCACAAAGCACTCCCTTCCAGCCCGTCGCTGCAGGGCTCCCATAACTCCCATCAACCGGTCAGCTCCAAGGTCAGCGTGAACCTTCAAAGTGCCTCGTAGGAACACGGCGAAAGAATGTCGATGAAACGAGCGTCAACACAAAGCTCTCCTTAGACGGAGTAGGCTTATAAGAGCTTTTATCCTTCCATGTCTCTTCAGAGGCTTAATGACAAAGTAGAGTCCAAGCGGCCATAAAACGAGGCCCGAGCGGCGTGACTCAGCTCGGCAACGTAAATAAGGAGGACACTCTCGCCGGCGTTTGGTGAACGTTACTCAAAGTGCGGCGTTCCCAGCTCTTAAGACCCTCTGCAGATACCTGGCGTAGGGTCTGTAAATCCCTTTTAAGTCTGATTGATTTTGACACTCTTTTTATGCGTACCAGCTTGCAAATACTCTGGATTCTCTGCATTTCAGAATAATGGTCATGCTTTGCTTCCTATAACACTTCCTGTAGATTTAAGTCGCTTCAACCACCAATTGTACAATAATTATGTGCCATTTGCACATTTTTTGCATTTTAAAAGGGCAGAATTCTTTAAACTAGGTTTTTTGTAAAGCTTAACCTCATGTTACAATGTTGTTCCCTCACAAAAAATATGTCTGGAGTGTTATCTTGGTTCCTTCATGTATAATTGAGAAATTCTTTAATCTCCCATGGCAACCATTCAGCTGTGCAAGACGCCTGGGTGGACCTAGCTCCGCCTTCGAGGTGCAACTCCTCCTCAGAATTGCAGTTTCCAAGCTCCGTGCTTCAAACTCACAGAGCAGCTCTCCCTCCGCGACTCCCCCATTCGGCTCATTCAGACTAGCCAGCAGCAATTAGCAAACACCAGCAGCACATCTGCTGAACTCATTATATGAGCTACTTCTCTATTAACTCTGTTTTAAAATCATAAAAGGGTTGATAGAGGAGCCATGTTGTGATGATTTCCTGATGGCGGCATTTCAGAAAGAGTAAGAGCTTCTTAACCATGTGGCTGGAAAATACACAATACTGCCCCTTTTTAGAAAAAACAAAAAAAATCTGTTGCTCTTATAGTACTTTCAACTTGACAACCACTGTAACCAAAGTTAACCAAAATCTCTCCCATGAGCCCTGGATTCCTGCAGCTCCTCCAGAGTTAATGTGACTTTCTCGGCTGCTTTTTGTAACAAAAACCTTTGCCAGTCAGTTTGACCTCCATTAAATGGACCAGACTGGTTCCGTCTTTTACCCGACAGTTATGTTACCGCTGAAAGCTCCTTGCTTACTCTCCTGTCTATTGTTTGAACATCCGCAGCTGGAGCGGAGCCACAAAAACGGTCTAGTTAAAAACCGGCCCGCCTCATTAGGAATTTTTCTAATTAGACGAAAGAGGCTGCAAACAACTTGCAGAGCACCACTCCATCCTGCTGTCCTCGACTCTACAAATCACTTACATTTAGGGAACATTTACTGCCTGCCATCTGGGCCGACTGCTTCGGGTCGCTGTCAGCCACCCAGCACTCACCAGCAGAACACACACACACACACGCTGACATTTCCCGACAAGCATTTTTAACTGCCTGCACATGTATTTTGCTTTTTCTCATTTCCCCACATTCAGCACCAAAACGTTTGGTTTTGATCAACCCCAGTTACCTGCAAAAAAAAAAAAAAAAAAAAGTCTAATTTCATGTTGTTGTTTTTTTCTTCTTTCTTTTTTTCTCCCCAGACACCAAACTGGGCCGGCCAGGAAGGCGGATTTTAACTACCTGGTGACGATGGATCACACTCATCTATCAAAAAAAGGAAAATGAAATTTAAAAAAACAACAACCAAAATCGCTGTACTTTTTTATGCTCTCGGTTCGAGTCATCACCAGCTCAATAAAAGTGACCAGTGAAACCGTTTTCACTTCGTGATTGCCTTATTTCTGGACTCCGCGAGCAGCCACTGAGGTTGAAGTGGTCGGTCTGCCTTTACTTATTTATTTTTTTTATGCTTTTTGTATCAGTAATACTTGATGAAGTTTTAATGTGCACACCGAGCGGGTCGGTCGGGCGCGTGCGATGCGCCTCATGAGTGCACAGCGATGATGAACGGCTGTTTAGTCTGTGGGGTTTTATGGTGTTTTTAGCGGCACCGCTTCTTCGCTGGTGGGGGTGCAAACCGAGGCCGTGTACGGCTGGCCACGGTCACACACTCTGCCAGTCAACCTGTCCATCTGAGGACGCCAGGGAGCCATAAAGCACCATTAGCCAGACGGACACCATCGTTTTAATGTCCTGTCCCACCCCCGCTGCTCTTTCCCTCTGCTTTTAACCTTCTCATAACTCAGTTCTCTTGCTGCTCCCCCCCTCCACCCCTTTACTCCTTCCTACTTTATTGCACTTGCTTGCAAACAGCTTGTTACTCCTACTTATGGCTTTAATTTTCTCCTTATGTGTAATTTAACAACTAAACAAGGATTTTTTATGTCAAATACACCTGTTGTTTAGGGTTAAATCAAATGTCAGCAGAGGGTAGCGTGTCTTGCATCACCTGTGTGTGTGTGTGTGTGTGTGTGGGCGTGTGCGTGTGCGTGTGTCTGCGTGCTTCACCCACGAACGGATTCCTTAACAGATGTATAACTTTGTTCCGTCCAGAGGAGACGGAGGACAGACCAATAATTGGTGCTTTGCTCCTTTTATTTTGGACCATAATGCGTCACAGACTCGCCGGATTGATAAACATAACTGCACTGTGGACTAAAGAATAATACCTGCTCCTTCTACCATTTTTCTCTCCCCCCACCACCAAAAAAAAAAAAAAAAACTTGCTATATTTATTTTAGCTAGTTTATTCAATCTGAAACATAAGATAATAATTTTTACATTTGATTTTTCTCGGAATTCCTTTTATTGTAACCCGTTTAATCAGACGGTTACAATATTAAATCGGATGGTTTCACACGCACAAATGGATGGTTTTTGGATAATAATGGAAATGGAATATTGGGAAAGCTTTTCTTCAAACTGTAAATCCTGTTCTTAACTTCTGCATGGAGGAGCTGTCATCTGCAGAGCGTTAGCTGCTGCTGCTGCTGCGATAATAAAAACCGAGAGACGTAACGAGACATCGCCGGATCATAATTGGCGGATTGGTCGACCCCGACCGATGACAATCTGGACGGAAACTCTAAAAATCGGATCTTTTTCTGATCAGTGGACGCACCGTACCAAAGTGTCCAGACCACTTCGAATAAATTAAGAGTATTATTGAAAAGCTGATTTATTTCAGGAGTTTTATCACTAAGTGGAAGACGTTATATAGATTAATTACACACAGGTGGATGTTTGGAAGTCTTTATTTCTGTTAATTAGACAGTTTGAATATTAAATCAGAACAATACAAACATTTTAATTACAGAAATGATCCTTACTCAAGACTTTTAACTCCTAAGGACGGTCAATTTTCAAAAGGTAAATGAAGCAAAATAAACTGTAGTAAAATAAACATTTTACACAAAATTCAAAGATCTTGATTTGACAGTGAAAACCTCACCCTAACTTTGTATCATTCTTGAATTGAAATAACTCGGCGGCGTTTTGGACACCTCAACTCAAATTTGTTAGGATTAATCCCAAAATATTTCCACACCAATTTACAAGAAACACTTTAAAATAAAGACTATCTTAAACTCAGGCACATTAGTGAAATTTGGTCTCCTGAGATAGTACCAGATGAGCTAGCCCGCTGGTACACGGTTAATATCCCAAATCCCACAATGCTTTGCTGGTGTGTCAGCATATTAATCAGGAACGACGAGCCATAATAATTTGACACTTATGGCCAGCATTTCATGCTACTATCTGTCTCATCGGGGTATAATGACCAACAAAATTTTTACTCAACAGGTTTTGTTGCTAGGGAACCAAAGAGGAAGTGAACCAACTGATGCCACACTATCTTTGTGAGGTTGAGCGCTGATTTACTCTCTGCCTACATCCCCCAGAATGCTGTGCTGTTGTAGCTCGGAGTTCAGTGATATTATTAAATAATCTGTCAGACATATTATGTGTTGATATTGATCATGTCTATCTCGATATCGATAGCGAATTATTGTTCAGCCCTAGCGACACCCCAGAGACTGGGCTGTTAAAAAGTATCAATTATATTCTTGAAATGCCTCACTAATAAGTTGGCAGTTTTCTTGTTTTTTTTTTTTTGTTTTTTTGTTTTGGTAGAATTTCTCTTTCCTTCATTCCATCTGTTTTTTTTTTTTTTTTTTTTTTAGACTTCTATCAAATGACCTTCACCAGCAGATAAACATCAGCTTTCTAGCTGAACCCTGGTCTCCATTGTGATTATCTTCGTACATATATGGACCGCAATGGTTTATCTTTATTTTAAAATGTCATGTTGGGTTATTTCTGAATCGTTGACATTTCAGAGATTCTGACTCTTACGATGCCAACAGTTTTTTTATTTTTTTTGTTTGTTTGTTTTTTTCCCCCCTTCTTCTTCAAGAAAACTATGACAAAACCCACAATGAAAGAAAGCCGTCCAGCCCGGATCCCCGGTGAGTCGAGTGCACGCGCCGCTCTCCCTTCATTGCTGTTATGGCACCGAGGGCGCCGGGCCAGACCAGCCAAATGCTGACGTCACCTCCACTTGTGTGCACTGCAACAAGCGATGAGGTTGGAGGGGGGCGAGAGGGCAGAATGACTGGGTTACCGGCCCCGTTTCTCCGTGACACATCATGAGAATGAACGTGCCAGAGGGCCTAAATTATCACATTCACCTTAACCGTGCACCCTCGCATGTTGTTGTAGAGAACAATCCAAACCAGCAGCGCAGCCTGCGGCTGCAACAGCCGCGCTGACCGCGGTGTCTGTCACTGCTCTCTGGACAGACAAATAAACAAAAGCCGGCACAAAGGTCACCAAAGGTTTCCGAAACTCCTTTTTTTATTTTTTAAACAAAGATCTTCCCCTCAGAGTAGATTTTACAACCAGAGGATTTTATTTTCCTCCTTCTTCTTCTCTGGTTTTTGCCGTTTAAACTGAAAAAAACAAAAAAACAAAAACACCCTGCAAATGAAAGCTAGGGGGCCTTTCGTCGTGTCTCCGTGTCTTCTGTGTTGAGAACGTTCTTTTCTTGCCCACGCACTGGCAGAGTCTCTCACTTGGACGACGTCGCTTTCGCATAAAAATAATTTCCTCAAATAAATAAAAGATTAAGTGCCACACCTAGTGGCTGAAAGGAGTAGAGCAGTGGTTTGCTCTCGTTCCAAGAGGGATGAAGTTGAGAACATTGCCACAAATGTCCACTTGTTAACAACCTCTGCAGCGTCAATTAGTCACAACGCGGTTTTATTTGGAGTTTAGTTTGTTTGTTTGTTTGTTTTCCCTCATATGCCTCCAGGGTTGGAGTGTCTTTCTGATAAGGTGAAGGAGAGGATGACCACATTCGTATCTTTAAATTTGTTGGAATATTTAGTGCAGCTGCACCTTTGTGTCTTTGTAAATCAATGATTTTCTTTTAAATGTGTTTTTGCTGCTTAGATAAACAGTCTGCTGGGTCCGGTTGCCTTATGGTTTCAAGACATATTTGCTCCACGAAAGGCAGAGAATAGCTCTTTTTTCTCCCTCTCTCTCCGTGTTATATCATTCAACTTGATGAATTAATGACATAGAGGAAACTCAAAGCAATGCAGAGGCAATCCAAGAATTTGTAGGGCCATAATCGGAATGGGGTTTCGGGGGCCCATTTTTAAATGAAAAATGATTTTTAAAATTATTATTAAACAAATGAGAATTAAATAAATCTTATATAACAGAAGAAGTGTGAGGAGATGCGTCAAAATGTTCTTAAAAACATCTTAACGCGGATAAGGAAAGATATTTAACTGTCCTGATTTGTTTTCTTTTTTTCCAAAGAATTTTAATCTCTGATCCCACCCAAAACAGATTTGTGACCCTGTTTGTGTAGTGAGCACACAATGACTTCAGAAATGAAAAGTCAAATTTCACCGTTACTTTATCAGAGAATGAGCGACGTATTTCAATATGAATTGAAAATTCACTGATATAGAAGAGTCATTTCTCTAAGCCGGAGCTGCAGTTCATGTAAAATCTGCCTCCAGATGTACAAAAGTTAATGCTGATAAGTTGAGTGACAATTTGATTGTAAGTGAAAAAGACATTTCAGTTCGTTGTTGTTTTATAGATAAGTATGAAATGAGTGCTCATAAAAAAGTTAGAAATCTTAAGTGTAATTTGACCAGATCATATCCACTTGAGCTAACTGACTCTTGTGGCCCCTGATAATAGATGTCGCTTACACAAGTCAGACCACAGTGCTTACAGTAGGTTAGGAGTAAATTCATGCATTGACTTATATGCGCAGCTTGAAATGTCCTGAAGCAGAAAGTTGCGGCTTGTTCCTGAAAAGGTCCAGTACAAGACAACCAAAAGCGTTTTACGTTAGCATAATGCAATACGCTAATGTAGGAGATGCATTATCAGTTGGTGTAACAATTGGTGGGTGATGTCCTTAAAGTAATGGTTTTGCTGTTTTGGAGTGAAGTTGTTCATTTTATTAGAAGAAAAACAATGTTATATCAGAGAATTTGTAGAAAAGAGCGCTAAAAAGCTAGCATCTAATCAGACCTGCTGCACTTATAGGCTAATTTCAGATTTTTCTAATCGCTCGTGAAGACATCATATTGCACTGGATAGGAATGTGATTTTATGTTTAAATAGTTCGATCCTCTTAGGATTTGATTACTACTTTCTGTTTTCTTTTTCTTTTCTTTTTTTTTCTTTCTTATTGCAAATCACAGCAACAAATTACAAAATAATAAAAAAAAAGAATAAATAAAAATTTTTATTTGACAAAATGGGCTCCCCGGAAATCCCATTCTGATTTGGGCCCTACAAATTCTTGGATCACCTCTGCATGGGTTTGAAAAGTCATAAAATTAGCAGCCAGTGAAAAACAAGAATAGCATAGGAACCACCCCCCCCCTAACGTCTTCCAACTTTTCACGCTCACTAGGACCCTGAGGCAACCTCGAACCGGGCAAGTGTGGCTGGCTGTATGGATGGGTGGATGGATGGTTGGGTGAGTGGGTGGGTGGTTTTGGGGGGTTAGCGGAGGAGCTGATGAACAAGATACCCTCCTCAACATTTTAAATAAGAAGCTGGAAGCTGGAAATTTCCGCACGTGACAGCGACGCAACGGCTTGGCTATATGAGGAAAACCGGCGGAGAGCATCAGGACCATTCAGCCACACATCAGGGCGCACGACGCACACTCACCGCCGTCTCCAACTCCCAAGACATTCTTTTCTTTTCTTTTCTTTTCTTTTCTTTCTTTTTTTCGTTTTCTTTTTTCTTTCAAAGCGAAGACGGGCACGCCGCGAGCAGGGCAGACCCAAACCGGCCGGGAAACTCAGGTTAAAGCGAGCGCAAGACCCAAAGAGAGAGCTGGAGGAAAAAAAAAAGAAAGAGAGAGAGAGAGAGAGAGAAGGACCAGCCCTCCCTCCCAATTCACCTCCTTTTTCTTCATCCCTCCTTCTCGGACCTCCACTCTCCAGACGCGAGTTCCTCACAGTCAGAGAGAGGGATGCTGCGTGTTGCTCAGCCGCACTTGCACTCAGACGGAACCTAGAAGCGGAATTACGCTTCATCTTTTTCTTTTTCTTGAGAAGTGAAGTGGCGGTGATTCTGGCTGCTGTTGCGCACCGTTTCGTGTTCAGTTTTTAGGGGGGGCAGAATCTGGACATTAACACACAGAAGAATCTCCGCTTTCATCTTCCACGATCACAAGAAGGTGTTGATTTCGTTACTCTCTTATCACACCTTTGTTTCCTCCCCCCCTCCCCTTTCTTTCTCCAGCACGAATACTTCTTTTTTTTTTTTTTTTATCATTATTAACTTAAGAATCGTCAGCGTGCTTAAAAAAAAATGCTTCCAGCCGAAGACGTGTTGCCATGTCGCGTCTCTGACGTTTGACACATTTTTACGGATCCGCTAATAAAAAAGAAAAGAAAAAAGAAACTGGAGAAATTGGACCAAACAAAAAACAAACAAACAAAAAAAACCCAAAAACAGCAAAGTCAGAGAAGTTCTCTTAAGCCGCGACTGGTGCGCTTTTTCTTCTTCTTTTTCTGCTCCTTTTCTCTCCTTTTTTTTTCTTTTTATTGGAGTCCGAGCAAACCAGACCGACCGTCCAGATGCAGTTTCGACTCTTCTCATTTGCCCTGATCGTCTTGAACTGTATGGAGTACAGCAACTGTCAGGCGCCGTCGCACCGCTGGAGGAGAAACAAGAGAGGTAACCCAGAGTTCAAACCTCGTGTGTTTTCAGATCTGCATCCGGGAGACGTGACACTTTAACAGACTGTTATTGTGCCTTAGATGACTGAACGTGTTAATATTCTCTTTCGTAGCCAGCCTAATTTAGAGGTACGGTGTGCGTAAAGTGAGCAGGAGACAAATAATAATAATAATAATAATAATAATAATAATAATAATAATAATAATAATAATAATAATAAATTAAATTAAATAAGAGAGAGAAACCTCCAATATGTGAGGTGAGAGCAGCCGATCCAGAACTCTCCAGAAATTCTCTCTTCCGGGAAAACAGCATACTTTCAGAATTTCGTTAAACGTGGAAAAGAGAAAGAGACAGAGAGAGAGAAGGAGGGGAGGACATTTGTGAAATATTTTTGTCTCTCAAACACTTTATATTAGGACCAATTATTGGTGCGTAAAATACGCGCAGGATGACGCGCTCTCTGAAACGATTTATCACTTCAAAAACACAACCCACCCCCGCCCCCCATCCCCTCCAGTTTCCTCCATTTCATTTTTCATCATCGTGCATTTGCTTGTTCCCGTAGTTAAATATGCTGCTGATCGGGCACGTCCGAGATAAACTGGGGTGCCTACAGGATCCCAAATCCAAGACTTCTGAACCGCACATCTCTCCATCCATCCATCCATTCACCCATCCATCCAGCCAGCCTCCCGCTCTCCTTCCCCTAAGCTGGTTTTAATTGATCTCATAACCACTTTGAACAGTTGGTCGGAAACCTGCATAACAATCGCTCAGCGGAGGCGCTGGAGTCGAGCCGGGGGGATCAGCCCCTCTGTAAACACCAGCCTTTTGGTGTGAATGAATGAGGAGACAGTCGGATTAGGGAAAAGTAACCCCCCCTCTCACCAACCTTCCTCTCCCTTTTCCTTCTACCTCACTCACCCCG